>NW_025318858.1:1245000-1867500 GCF_018153725.1 Drosophila mojavensis | reverse complement strand
TAAAATCACAATGCGTTGCAGCGTGGGCGTGGCAACATGCATGTGAACATTCAGCTGTGAAATGCCGAGCCAAGCGCCGGGGGAATGCGAACTTGTTAAAAAAAAAAAAAAAAAAAAAAAATACAGACGAACGAGTTAAGGCAGAGGCAAGAAAAAAACTATTTCATATTTAGCAAGCTGCAAACAAAACACCCTTAAAAATATTGCAGACAAAATAATAATTGCAAAAATAAAGTTGCAATAGAATTAAGGACGTTATGTATAGGAAGCGAGCTTGCCGATATAGAAGTTAAATATTTTGCAAAAATATCTCTAATACAATATATAATAATAGAGAAATACTTAAATTATTGTTGGGTAACTACAACATGTTTAAGAATAATTATATGCATTACACAGTTATAAAAAAAAAATAAAAATAAAAAAAAAAAAAAACAATTTATAATTCATAATTTTCAAAAATACATGCAAAAATATTTTTTTATAACAAATAAAGAAAAGTATGTAGTAGGCCTTTTATTTAATTTCTTTATTTCTTAATTTCTTGATATACACACGTCTGCTATTGTTCACATTCAAGCTTAAATTGTATCGATCCTCCTCTTTCTATTACTCAAAATGGCATGTTGCATATCGACAGCCTCCTCAGCCACCGATATGGTTAACTATCGATAGATATGTATCTCTCGATGGTTAACCATAATGCTGTTAACTTAAATCTAATATAACATAGGCTAGTAACCAGCTACAGTATACATAGGCTAGTAGCCTGCTACAAGTATGAGTATGAAAATGAATATAGTAAAAATTCTAAACGATAAACAGTTAAATAAAATCTAAAACAGAAAAATATATAAAATATATATATTTCATATTTTTATTTCTCTATAACACTTATAACATATACGTATAAAAAAAATGTATATATAAAAAAAAAAAAATATATATATATATATGTATATATTTCAAATGAAATTAAACACAAAAATAAAAATAAATATATATGTATATTTATAAAGACCACCTATATAAATAATTTTTTAACTACACTCGTTTTAACATAACTGCATTAAATCAAAGTAATATAAATATGAATATAATATAATATAATATAATGTCAGAAAGCATCTCAAATATAGCTTTTTATGATTTCTTATATATTTTATAATTCAGGAATTTCTATACAACTCAAATCCCCCGAATATTTTATGCACTTAGGCAGAATTTGCATCCCATTCTCGATTTAAAAATAAAACAATTTCCTATGACCTTCAATTTGCATCCCATTCTCGATTTAAAAATTAAGCAATTTCCTATGACCTTCATTTTCTTTCTGGCTGTTGTACCTATTGCGAGACCTCTTCAAAGGAAAGGCACATGGCCATATATACATATGTATATGTATATCTATATACTATTTTATATATGACATCTATATCGGAATTGTAGATGTACACAAATTGAAACAGCTTGGAAGCAGGCCGGCACTTGAGCTCTAGCAAAAAAGGTGTCAAAATCGTGATACCTTCAGTGGGGACGCGCATAAATAAAATAGCAAAAGGAAATTTAATAAAAATATATAAAAACCGGATGAAAAATGAAAAATTGCGCTGGGAACTTCATGGCGAATGTCAGCAAGTTTTTCCTCTTTTTCTTTTTTTTTTTTTTCCTGCAGCTCTTGCCTTGTGGCTGGGGAACTGTGGGGGCCTCGATGGGTGTGCGGCAGCAACACCCAGCAGCGTGAAACTGCATGGCTGGCTGGGCATGAAAATGCCGAAGAGGGCTGCCAAATGAGCAGCACGCAGGGCAGCTAAAGGGGAAGGGGAAGGGGAAGGGGAACGAGCGGGCATCTACGACCAGTTGGGCAGCATGTGTTGAAATGCAAAACGGAACATTTTTTGCTTACTTTTTTTTAGCCGGTGTGCGTGTGTGAGTGTGTGTGTGTGAGTGTGTGTGTGTGAGTGTGCCCAGCTGACAAGCGTTGCTCATTAAATTTTATTTTATAATTACACACACCAACACACATGCACACACACATGGGCGGGCTTTAATGTGCTGGCTGCCTCGTAATTGGGTCCGGGAGAGCGCTACGTGTTTAGGCGCCCGATTTTAGAGGCGGACTTTGAACATTTTTGTGCGGAATTTGTGGGACAACAACGACAGCAGCAACAACAATACCAACAACAACAATGGGCATTTAAGCATTTGGTCAGTCGACGATTAAACTAAAGTGTTTCAAAGTTAATTGCCAATGAAATAACAACAACAACAGCAACAATAATAGCAATAGCTAAGACCTGTTAGCCTTACGCTTGACTAACCAGCCAAGTGGCCAACAGCAACGCCAACAACAACACCAACAACAGCTACTAGTGCCTAAAACCGATTTCCAAACGAACAACAACTAACGGCTCAGCATGCAGTTAGACCAAATAGCCCAATGAACAGTGGTTCAATCGAACTAAGAAAACTATTAGCAATTTAATAAAATATGAAGTAAATATACCTTTAAAAATGTTACATTTTTATACTCATTCACGAAAGTGAATCAGTATATTGGTTTTGTGCAATGTCCGTCTTGCTGTCCGTCTGTCCGTATGAACGCAATCTATTTCGGCGCTATTGAAGCTAGAGACTTGAAATTTGGAACACATACTCGTGTATATCTCCGATTTATAAAGTGTTAAAATTTTCCCGATCCGCCCACTAGGGGCGTGGCAAATCGGAAAATGCATTTTCCGATATACCAGAAATCATGTTTGTTGAAGAGCTAGAAAGCTGAAATTTGGTATGTAGGTCCGCGTTGACCACCCAAGATCACGAGCTATGGCGGATATATCTACGCCCATTGAGGGCGTGGCAAATCGGATAAAACTGTATCTCCTAAAGTTGTAAACCTAGAATGCTGAAATTTTGCAGGTCAGCTAATGGTATGATTCTATAAAGTCTGAAGATAAATTATAAGTCTACGCCCATTGGGGGCGTGGCAAATCGGACCTGAAGATATAGTGATTTTTTAAATTCTCCTATATTTTGGACACTATTGATGGCAGAGACCTCAAATTTTGTATATATACTCGGACTGATCACCCAAGACCAAAAAGTTTTGTCGGATATATGTCCGCCCACAGGGGGCGTGGCAAACCGCGAAAGTTTATATCTCCTAAAGTATAATAGCTAGAAGCTTCAAAGTTGAGTTACTGGTAGCCTCCTCTATAGATTCCCTAAAAATAATTTTTACGCCTCTTTAGGGGCGTGGCATATCGAAAAATACCCTGTAATTTTCACATTTTTTGAGGGTAAGCATTCAAACTTTGCAGCTAGGGTACCGTTATCTCTTTCTAAAAACTGACCAAAAATGAGGTGTCTACGCCCAGTTGGGGCGTGGCAAATCGGAAAAACCTGTATATTCTACAGTATTAGAGCGAAACTTAACTACTAAATTGTTGATGGGATGTGAATGAGTATTCCGCAGTCGGTAACGCCCGACTGCAACGTTCTTACTTGTTTTATTTTAATTGGTTGACTAAAATAGTGAAATTACTTAAGAGCAAAGCAAAAATCAGTATCCAATTGTAGGAATACAAATTTATAGATGCAGTAATTATTATTGAATTATCAAGGCAATTGAAATAATTTGAAATTGAAAAAAAAAATGGAATCAAGGAAATTATTATTATTATTATTTTATTTTATTTCTTTTTTATTTCATTTATTTTCTAACATGGAAGAATATCCACATTATCTACATATTTATATTGTATATTAAAAAATTATATTTTTTATATATTTTTTAGTTTATAATCTCATATTTTAAAATACAATATATGTAAGAAAATTTTTTTTCTTTTGTATTTATTATTCATTCCGAAAATTGATAATCAATTTCCGGAACTATATTATTTATTTACTTCTAATATTTGTATACAAATATTATAATTTAATGAGCTTATTTGACAAAATAAATAAATAAATAAATAAATAAAAAAAATAATTAAAATACATAAAATAAAGTATTACTCTTTAAGTATATCGGAAAAAATAGTTTGTATTAAAAAAAAAAAAACACACCTTTCATATTTCGAAGATATTTTTTTTAATAAGCTTAAATAAAACCCCTCTTTTTCTCATTTTAACTACTTTATTCAAATATATTTTTTGACACACTGAGTCAAATATTGCCCGTAATATAATGAAATAATTTTCAACAACATCTACTTTGATTTTTGATCACATCATCACAGACCTTCGCCCACTGTGCTGTTGTACGTTGGTTTGGGCCAATGCACTGGAACAATGTAATAGGCAAGAGCTGGCCATTTGCTAGTTGTTGCGGCTGTTATACCCCAAATTGGTATTATTTAAAAATGTCGATGGGTCACGCTTCTCGTCAATGGGCCCGGCCCGAATGTCCTGGCACTAGCCATGGTCGTAGTTGCCGCAGTCGTGTAATTGAAAATGGTTATTGGCAAGTTAATGGCCCATTCAAGCCACGAACCGAGCTTGGCTCCTTAATTGACTATTTGTATGCTAGCCAACCCCCTTGGGGTCTTGGCCCCATGCAGTTAACCCACTTTGGCCCCCACTCACTCACTCTCTCTCTCTCTCTCTCTCGCTCGCTGACTCTTGCAGATTATCCACGCGTGGAGGTGGGGCCGCAGAACCCGCTGCGCATCGAGCGCGATCACATTGCCAAGCTGGACTGCCGCGTGGACGCCAAGCCGATAGTATCGAATGTGCGCTGGTCACGCAACGGGCAGTATGTGAGCGCCACGCCCAGTCATACGATCTATCGCGTGAGCCGGCATCACGCCGGCAAGTACACGTGCAGCGCGGACAACGGACTGGGCAAGACGGGCGAGAAGGATATCATACTGGACGTGCTCTATCCGCCGGTGGTCACCATCGAGTCGAAGACCCACGAGGCCGAGGAGGGCGAAACTGTGCTGATCCGCTGCAACGTGACCGCCAATCCGCCGCCCATTGCCATCGAGTGGCTGAAGGAGGGCGCCACAGACTTCCGCTACGCTGGCGAGCTGCTGACCCTGGTCTCGGTGCGGGCGGAGCACGCGGGCAACTACATCTGCCGCTCGGTGAATCTGATGCAGCCCTTCGGCTCGAAGCGCGTCGAGGGCGTGGGCAACTCCACGGTGGCGCTGCTGGTGCGCCATCGGCCCGGCCAGGCCTACATAACGCCCAACAAGCCGGTGGTGCACGTGGGCAACGGCGTGACGCTCAGCTGCTCGGCCAATCCGCCGGGCTGGCCGGTGCCGCAGTACCGCTGGTTCCGCGACGTCGACGGCGAGGCGGGCAACACCCAGAAGATACTGGCCCAGGGGCCGCAGTACTCGATACCCAAAGCCCATCTGGGCAGCGAGGGGCGCTACCACTGCCACGCCGTGAACGAGCTGGGCATTGGCAAGATCGCCACCATCACGCTGGAGGTGCACCAGCCGCCGCAGTTCCTGGCCAAGCTGCAGCAGCACATGACGCGGCGGGTGGGCGACGTCGACTATGCGGTGACGTGCAGCGCCAAGGGCAAGCCGAAGCCGGAGATACGCTGGATCAAGGACGGCACCGAGATATTCCCCGCCCGCCGGCTCTACGAGATACGCACCACGCCCACCGATGCCGGCGGCGGCGTGGTGAACGTGCAGAGCGTGCTGCGGTTCCGCGGCAAGGCGCGACCCAACGGCAATCAGCTGCTGCCCGGGGATCGCGGCCTCTTCACCTGCCTCTACGAGAACGACGTGAACTCGGCCAACTCGTCGATGCACCTGCGCATCGAGCACGAGCCCATCGTCCTGCATCCGTACAACAAAGTCGCCTACGACTTGCGCGAGTCGGCGGAGGTCGTCTGCAAGGTGCAGGCGTACCCCAAACCCGAGTTCCAGTGGAAGTTCGGCAACAATCCCTCGCCGCTGACCATGTCCTCCGATGGCCACTACGAGATCAGCACCCGCATGGAGAGCAACGACATATACACGACCATCCTGCGCATCGCCCACCTGCAGCACTCGGACTACGGCGAGTACACCTGCCGCGCCACCAATTCCCTCAACACGATCCGCACCCAGATCCGGCTGCAGCCGAAGGGTCCGCCGGAGAAGCCGACGGCCCTCAAGGTGCTGGAGGTGGCCCACAACTACGCCGTGCTCAGCTGGCAGCCGGGCTTCAATGGCGGCCTATCGAACACGAAGTACTTGGTCAACTATCGGCGCGTCGCCACGCCCCGTGAGCAGCTGCTCTCGGACTGCTCGGGCAACGGGTACGCGGCCAGCTACCAGGTGAGCAGCTCGACTGCCGCACAGTCGGGCGCCCACGAGTCCATCGAGTTCAACTGCTTCCACGAGAATCCGTGCAAGCTGGCGCCGCTGGATCAGCACCAGAGCTACATGTTCAAGGTGTACGCCCTCAACTCGAAGGGCACGTCCGGCTACTCGAATGAGGTGCTCGCCACCACCAAGGTGAGCAAGATTCCGCCCCCGCTGCACGTCAGCTACGACCCCAACTCCCACGTGCTGGGCATCAACGTGGCCGCCACGTGCCTCTCCCTGATCGCCGTCGTCGAGTCCCTGGTCACACGGGATGCCACCGTGCCCATGTGGGAGATTGTCGAGACGCTCACTCTGCTGCCCTCGGGCAGCGAGACGACCTTCAAGGAGGCGGTCATCAACCAGATCGCACGCACCGCTCACTACACCACGGCCACCACGTCCGGACGCAGCCTGGGTCCGGGCAACGGCCACCACGGCGAGGATCGCACCATGGCACTGGCGGAGACTGCGGGCCCGGGTCCGGTGGTGCGGGTCAAGCTCTGCCTGCTGGCCAATCACGAGCATTGCGGTGCCTATGCCAATGCGGAAAGTAAGTATTTTGCACTAGTTCAAAGCGAGAACACTCAAATGAACTGGAGCTAGTTGGGCGTAGTTGCATATCAGATTTACAAAAAATCTTGCTGAAAGAATTTTCTTAACATGCTATATACTAAGTCAGCTTTTAAAGTACATTGGATTTCGAGACAAAATTGCTTCTTGGGTTTAGTAAAATAAGTTCGGAACTAGTTCACTTCGGAACTAGTTCACATACCAAATCAATCTATTAAAGTTCTTATTAATTTAATGCCAAGTGACTAAAACATTTCAGTTAAGAAAGTAGTTTTTGGAACTAGTTCATTTATTCAAATTTCAAAAACCCATGAAATGGAAATGAACTTAACTTAGAATGTCTCTGCTCATACTATTGTATTTGATATAGGGCACCACAAAGCGGAATCAGTTCTTTTTTCATCAATAAATTGCATAGGAGATATTTATAGAAATAATGTCAAGAACTACTTCTGTGAACTAATTTCACCAATAATATACTAAATACAATTTAAGAGATATGAAAAATGAAGTCACTCTAAGGAACTAGTTCCTACTTACTTGACATATAGTAATCGCTTAAGCAAATCGACAGCTGCTCTAAGAAACTAGTTCATACCATACCAACCCAACATGGCATATAGCAATCCCCGAAGCAAATAGATACTTAAATCCCTACTGCCTATGCTCAGCTTAAAGAGACCTAAACCCGAACTAGTTCTTTTCACTCGAAACAGCCTGCATACCAAACAGAAGCATAATAAATCTTAATCTCTATCCACTCTCTCACCCCCCTCCCACCCCTCTCGCTCTCTATCGTTGCAGTTGGTAAATCGTACATGCCGCACAGCTCCTCGCTGACCACCTCCACTTGGGTAGCCATCGTCATAGCTGGACTGTCGTTTGTGCTGCTGCTGGCGCTGCTGTACGCTTTCTGTCGCTGCCGGCGCACGCATGCGGCCAAGAAGCAGGCGGCGGCCTCTGCGGCCACAGCCACGCCCAGCAGTGGTGCCAAGGACTACGATGTGGATGCCACATGCGGCACTCTGGTGGCCGCAACTGGAGACACGCAACAGCAGGCGCCGCCGCCTCCTCCGCCCTACTATCCGACTGGGAGCCTGGACAGCAAGCAGCTGGATGGTGGCATGGAGCTAACATTAACAGCTCTCCACGATCCCGACGAGCAGCTAAACATGCAGCAAGGAGAGATGCACACGCAGCAGCAGCAGCAGCAACAGCAGCAGCAGCAATATCAAACGCAATCCAAATGCCAACAACAAGGACTCTACCAGCAGCAACAGCAACAGCAGCAGCAGCAGCATACGAATGGCTATGGATATCATGTGGCAAGTGGCATTGGCATCGATGGCGACAGCTATCAAGTGCTGCCCTCCTCCGTCGCTGGACACCATGGCGAGTGTAAGTAGGCAGCTGGGCGTGGCGTGGCCGTGTGGGTCCGGCACGATGGCTTCTTCATTAAGCGTCGCAATTTCCTTCTCTCATTTTTTTTTCGAGGGTTCTCGCAGATTTATGGCGGCCATTTTGACGCCTCTTTGGGTCGGCGGGATGGCAGATGCAGGCCGGAGCGTAATTGCATTTCATGTCAATCTAGCAGATTCCGCTACCTGCTCCTCCCGCTCTCCCACTCGCCCACTCGCCCACTCCCTCGCATCATGCAAATGTCGTTGCATAAGCAGCAGGCAATGCAAATTCCTTGGCAACCAAATGACATCCATCTGGCGACTATCCGATTCACTGTGTCCACTCAGTGTCCAACATCCAGCAGCATCCAGCATCCGCTCTGTTCGCTGCATTTCGGCGTAATTCCAATTAAGTGAGAATTAAGCCGTTGGCCGTTTCTTTTGTGCTCTTAATTGGCTTTAAGCCGCCTCCTTCACATTTTGTGCGATTGCAACTCATAAAACTGTCCTTCGACAAAGTCGCCGACACTCAAGTGCCTGTCACTTGAGCCAACTCCGACTTCAGCTCCAACTCCGACTCCAGCTCCGGCTCCAGCGACAATTAAAAGACCGAAATAAAACTAGCGACAAACAACACTTGGCCAGCAAGCGCACTCAAATGAGCTGAAGCCCGAGCGAACTGCAAATCTTAAAGCTTAAACAACTTACAAGTGACAGCTACTAACTAGACTCCCCCTCTCTCCCCACTCCATCCACTTGTATATAAAATAAAAATTAATGAAATTGAAAATGGAAAAAGAGAACGAGAACGAGACAAAGCTGAAAATAATCTGACAAAGAGCTGGGCATAAGCCAGAATTCAAGCTATTTGACAAGAGTTGCTCAGAAAGCAACTAAAAGATTAAAGATTTAAGCTTTGATAGAAGCAAAGCACTTAAGCTGCGTTTAATTTGAGCCAAGTTAGTAAGACGTAAGCGCTTAGACTAGCCAACTTTTAAGAGCTAACAATATGCTAGCTGGCATCATTAAAAATATATTAGTCATTAGGGGGAAGTGCGGAAAGTAGGTTAGGATTTTTAAATGACAATACATAATAACTGTGGGGTGGGAGTAGAAAATACCAAAAGTTAGTTTATCCAAGCTAGAGACAAGTAGTTCACAGACTTGATGATGAGGGAAAATTTTGTATATACATTTTATATTTTATTTGAATCATAGGAAAACTTTAAAATTTCACAAAATTATTATCACCTAATTGATTTCAATCTGGCTGACAATAATTATAAATAAAATTCACGTAAAATGTGTAGTTTATTATATTTTCCATTAATCATTTCTATACGACATTTAATTTGATAATTAATTTAATCATATTAATATTAATTATTATTTTTAATTAAATATTCTTTTTCTTTATTTATTATTTTGATCATCATTTTTCTACATTTTTTTATATATCAACAACTATAAATTTCTTTACACACATTATTTTAGGAAAATTATAAATTACAGAAAATAATTTTTTTAAACATTTAATTTAATTAAATTAAACACTCGTATGAACCACAAATTTTTAAAATTTAAACAGTTCTACGAGTATAAAGGAATTATGATATATGTTCATATCAACTTAAGCATAGGATTATTATTTAGTTTTATATGCACCAATATTTTTATAGAAATTTTAAAACTTAATTTTATCATCAAAAGTAATTAAATATGTTAATTTTTATTCAAATTTTTATATTTTGTTCCTTATATGCCCCAATTTCCGAGCTTCGTTCAACCTACCCATTTATATAGTCCTCACCAAAGCCATAACAACTTTTAAAGTCAAACCAAAGCAGTTTAATTATAATCAACGTCTGAGAATCTTCGCTCTAATGAACTGTCTCGTCTTGGAGTGCCCCACATTTCTTGCCATCCCATTCACATTCATATGTAAACCTCAATTCGAATCTAGCTCTTGTATGGAATCTCATATTTCTTACAATTTCTCAACAAGTGTTTCACATGAATGCGTAATTTTCCTTTTCGCCATGAAAGTGCCGTTAAACGGCAACCGCACGAAGGTCACAGTTGGCCAAATGCAACGTGCTTAAAGGCCTTAAATAGTTTTTAATTATATTCCGAGTGCATAATGCCTTTCTAACTAGACTAAATGCTTTTTGTATATATTTTTATAATTTTATTTCATTTCATTTCATTTTTTTTACCTCTCATATTATTTTCCATTTGCGTAGTTAGGCAGGCTCCTCCGAGACAGACATAACAGGTATGCGCCACAGAGTTTTTTGAAATGTGTATATGACGGTGTGTATGTGTGTGTGTGTGTGAGTTTGGCTCTAAGTGAAAGGCAACATGTTTGCAATACGTTGGACGAACTATAGAGCGCTCGCCCCGCCTCAGTTGCTAACAAATTTGACCAAAAAAAATGTGCACCACAGCATGCACTTTAATTGTGTGTGTGAGTCGAGTCTGTGTTTGTGTGTGTGTGGCCTGTTGAAGGTTTTTTCTTAAATGAAACACGGTATATGTAGGCGCAACACAAAAAGTTTATTTAACACAATATTCAGTAACAAGTACACTTCTTCACGTACCGCGACGATTTGAACTTAACTAACCGAGCCGACACACTGACATTGATCTTACACAATGAACTTACTGAATGAACTTTGGCTCGACTTACAGCTCGCTTATATACCTACTTCTACTGCATATCGAATGTTCTGGATGTCTCCTTATGCTTCTATGTTTGCGTCTATTTCATAATCCAGAACATTCGGTTTCTTATTCTAGAGACAAATGTGCGATCAGCCGACGACTGTGTTTACCGTTAGCTCAAATGCTCACTTGATGATGAGTTTTTCGAGATCAATCCTCAACACCCTCCCTAAAACTCAACATAACAAATTTGTCCCTTATTCCTCATTCCCAATTTCTCTCTTAGATACAAAAATCTGGGCTTTGGCAAAGCTTTAGTAAAAATGTCAGCGATCTGCTCTTCACTCTTTACATACCTTACATCTATCTCATCTTTCTCAAATAAATCGCGTACAAAATGATATTTAACATCTATATGTTTGCTTCGTTGATGAAATTCAGGATTTTTGATTAGCTTAATCGCACTTATATTATCTATAAACAAGATGTAGTTACTTAAATTAATGTTACAATCAAAAAACAATTTCTTTAGCCATATCATTTCCTTACTTGCTAGAGCTGCACTTACATATTCGGCTCCTGTTGTTGATAAAGCTACACATTGTTGTTTTTTACTTTGCCACGTTATTGCAGCATTCGCATATTTACACAAAATTCCAGATGTAGATTTCCGAGTTTTCTTATCACCTGCATAATCAGCATCACTATATGTCTCAAAAATATTATTAATTTTACTGTATAAAATTCCCAAATCCATCGTTCCTTTCAAATAACGAAATATTCTCTTAACTAACGTCCAGTGATGCTGCTTCGGGTTTTCTAGCTCTCGGGAAACTACATTAACAGAAAAACTTATATCTGGCCTTGAAACAACTTGTAAAAACATTAAATTTCCTACTGCTTCGCGGTAAGGTGCATTACAATTATTTTGTTCAGATACATTTTCATCAGACTTTAACGCTTCATTATAATTTAAAGGCAAGCTTTGTGTAATAAATGTAACAGGGCAACCATAAAAATCTGGCATACGAATCTGTGATCTATCTCGCAATCGCCGACCCATTTCACTATTATTATGTTCAGTTGATTCATCTTCAATTTTATTATTTTCGTATTCACTTTCATTAGTCTCACTTTCAGAATTGTCAACTAAAATTTCAGGTTTTTTAAACTGAGCTGTAAAGTTTTCTGGTTTAAAACATACATCTCTACTTATAATTACATCTCTCATATTTGGAACATATACACGATATCCTTTGCAATTTTCAACGTATCCTACTATAAATCCTTTAATAGACTTTTTATCTAATTTTCTCCTTTTTTCTTTTGGTACATGTACAAAACATTCAGTCCCGAAAATTTTAAGATTTCCGATATCTGGCTCTTTCTTGAACCACAACTCATATGGAGTTTTATTCCCATGTTTTGTTGGACCTGTGCGGTTAATTACATAAACTGCAGTGTTTACTGCTTCTGCCCATAGAAATAATGGTAACTCAGAATTAGAATGCAACATTGATCGTGCAGCTTCAATAATAGTTCTATTCTCACGTTCCGCAACTCCATTCTGTTCAGGTGTATAAGGAGCATTAACAATATGTTTTATTCCCTTCTTATTAAAGAACAATTTAACTTCTTTATTAATATATTCTCTACCCCCCATCGCTGTGAATTTCTTTAATGTTTTCATGAAATTGATTCTGAATTGCCTGAATAAAAATTTGGAGTTTTTCAAATACTTCTGACTTATGACGTATAAAATAAACTTCCCGATAACTTGAATAATCATCTTTAAAGCTAACAAAATACAACTTTTTACCAATAGACTCTACCTCTATCGGACCGCAAACATCAGTATGAATTATCTCTCGTGTCTTTGTTGCACGGTCAATATTTTTGTGAAATGTTAGCCGATGCTGCTTCCCATAAGCACATCCTTCACAAAAGAAATCATTTTCTAGAAAATCAATATTCTTATTTTTCAAATAATCGCGAACATGTCGAACGTTTTGATGACAAAACCTCTCGTGCCATACTTGTAAAGAATCACTTTCTTTCGATTCTATTTTTCTTGTTAAATTACACAATTTTGGCATCAAAACATTCACATCTAATTTTAATAAGTTTCCGAACCTAGAACCCGTTGCAATTATTTTATTATCACGTCTCAACAAACACTGTGTTCCTTTATTTTTAATAAGACAATCAACACCCCTTTTTGCAGCTGACATAATAGAAAATAAATTGTAAACTATTTCCGGAACATACAAAACATCAAACATTGTCGTCGCCCTTTTATTATTATTGACATAAATTTCAATATCAATATTACCTTTTCCGTGCGCCGTGATATATTTACCGTTACCTACGCCTATCCTCAGGGGCTCCAAAAATTCTTCATAAGTAGAATACCAATCTCGACGCCTTGACATGTGATCAGAAGCTCCTAAGTCGATCACCCACACGTCATCTTCTCTGCCGTCCCTGCTCGCAATCAATCCTTTCCTCGATGATTCACTCGATTCTCCTTGATTATTTTCCGCTTGACTTCCTGCATTTCTCCTTTGGTGACAGGTGTTGCTCTTGTGGCCTTTCTTCTTGCATATATAACACCTGTAGCAGTCCTTCTTCAGATGTCCCATCACGCCGCAGTTATAGCACTTCATAATTTTCTTCTTATTTTCATGTTCTCTTTTATTTTTTCCGTTGCCGGCAACTAACGCTGTTGACTCTTCAGGTACCACTTCTTGTTCTTTTGACCGCATTTCTTCTGTCATTAAACGAGTCGTCAAATTGTTCAATGTTCTTTTGCTGTCTTCGACCGAATCCCACGCACTATGAAAATAGTTAAACTTTTGAGGCAAAGATGACAGGATTCGCGACATTAACATTGTTTCAGGCACAGCACTTCCAAGATTTTTCATCTTGCTCCACAAAACTTCCAACTTTGAAATATTGTAGTCCACACTCTCACTTTCAATCCATTTGAAATCAAAAAACTGTTTCTGAATAGCCGATAAATTTTCTTCTGATTTCATATCATACACTGAGTTCAATTTTATCCACATTTCTCTTGCTGTTTTGCAGCTTACAATCAATTCCATCGGTCTTCTCTCGATAGAATGAATAATTATTTTCCTTGCAGTCTTATCAGCTTTCAAGAACCTTTTCGAGTTTCTCTCGTATGTTGCAGACTCGTGTGTCGGACACGTCAAACTACCTTCACAAACGGCAAGAACATCGTCGTCTTCTTCCAATAGCGTACGAATCATAAAACACCACAAATGCCAATTGTCTTTGTCGCGTAATCGTTCAATTCTCATATTTAATGGCTCCATTTTCATTGTCTTTATTTAGTTACAAATTTGCCACTAATTCACTTTTGTACTTGCACTCGATTTCACACTACATTACACGTTTAGCACTGTCTGGGCCCATAACCTGTTGAAGGTTTTTTCTTAAATGAAACACGGTATATGTAGGCGCAACACAAAAAGTTTATTTAACACAATATTCAGTAACAAGTACACTTCTTCACGTACCGCGACGATTTGAACTTAACTAACCGAGCCGACACACTGACATTGATCTTACACAATGAACTTACTGAATGAACTTTGGCTCGACTTACAGCTCGCTTATATACCTACTTCTACTGCATATCGAATGTTCTGGATGTCTCCTTATGCTTCTATGTTTGCGTCTATTTCATAATCCAGAACATTCGGTTTCTTATTCTAGAGACAAATGTGCGATCAGCCGACGACTGTGTTTACCGTTAGCTCAAATGCTCACTTGATGATGAGTTTTTCGAGATCAATCCTCAACATGGCCTTTGGCTGCTTTCATTAGGAAGCCAACGTTTAGTCTCCTGCTGCTTCTTCTTGGTTTCATTTTTTTGGACAGCTTTTGAATTCGCGTTGCCAACGCCAACTTAATTACTATTTCTTTACCCACATCCTGCTGCATCGCCAACCAACCGGAAACAAAACGTCGTGTGATACACACCCACACACACACACACACCTCTGTCTCCCTCTCTCTTCTCTCGTCTATGTGTATGTGTGGTCCATGTGGTTGCAACCAAAGCAGGACCACTTGAGGCGACAACCGTTCCAGCAGCAGCAGCAGCAGCACGCGCCGGCAAACTAACGAAACAGCCCACCACCAACACCATCAGCACCACCATCCCCCCCACCAGCAACACCACCACCAACAACACCACCAACAACTCTAGCAACAACTCCACCTTGAAGCGTGGCCAGGTGAGGGGGCGGCAGCTGGTGCAGCAGGTGACCGCAGCTACGGCAGCTACCACCACGGCGCTGGCAACGACAATTACAACAACATCACGTAATGCCAAAACCGCAACAACAACAACGACGCTCGCCATCTCAGGTAAAGGCACAGGAAAATGTTGTGGGATTTAAGAGACGTGCAGCGTGCACCACCTACAGCACCACCAGCACCATCAGCACCACACTTGAACTTTGCACCGCAAAATGCACACACGACGCCAATAACTAACTGTATAAGAACTTGCACCAAGCAAAGCTTGCCGCTTGCCTCTTGCCTCTTGCCTCACGCCACTTGCCACACTTACAACGCACGCTTCAATCTTAATGCACCTATGCACCTATTGTTGCACGCCTACATCTTCATCTTCTTCTTCTACTCTCACCTGCCACACGCATACCTTTCATTTATCAACACTTTTATGCACCAAATACGTTTCATAATACTGCGCGGATGAGCCTAAAATACGCTCAGCATGATTTGTATGTAAATTTTGTAAGGGGACAGCTTGAGAAATTCAAATTTTCCTTTAAAGGAAAATTAAGGAGTGAATGCTGGGAGTATAGAAGACAGCTGAGCTGGGCTCAGTAGTTCCATTCAATAATATGAAATGTTCAGTCCATGAATATCATATATCATTTATTACCTTTCATTCTATTCACTATAAAATGCACAATAATTATATCTGAGCTGGTTTAAATCTCACTTGTCAATCAACGCTTCTACAATTACGCTCAAAAAACAATTCCCGCTGTTCTATTCGTCCATTGAAATTATAACGGCCGCGTCCGATCAGCCAAAGTCTAAGTAGCCATCTCGCTCGCACTCAGCAATACCCGCAAAAACACACAGCAACAGCTATCGTTGTCTCTCTCTCGCCTATGGAGTTGGCGTATGCAAGCCCAAGCTCATCAGGATATTATTTATTTACATACAAGCTCCCAGCTCAGTCACACACTAATACTAGTGCAGCAGCCAATCACAGCAAACTTGAGCAGAATTGGAAATGAGAGAAATGGCAACAACAAAATTGGATTTGGCTATTCGATCTTTTGATATATCATTAGCGATATTTAACGATATTTATTTAAATATATAATCTGTCGATTGTCCATCGACTTGTAAGCTTTTCATTAAGTGTCGATTTGCTTGACAGATGTACTCTCAGATCAAAATTACAGAAAAAAATAAAAAAAAAATTCAAAAAATAAAAAAAATTATTAAATACACACCAACGACTGAACACAATTCGGTCATAGGAAATTTAGTTTGGAATCTATACCTAAACCTTTTTAGCCACAATTTCTACACGCCGTTTTTGTAATGTTCTTGCTTAAGTCACCGCTCAATCGACTTGGGCTATTGACGCATCGGTTCATTACGTTTCAATATCGCAACCATTTCTTCAAATGGCCGCCAAAATCTGTGAAGAGTGCTCCGCGCTTGCAGGTGGCAAAGGCAACGGCACGCGATAAATCGGTGGAGACGAATCCAGTGAATCAGCCAACGCCGCTCGACGAGAATGAGCCAAAGCTGGCCAAAATGAAGGCGGTGCCGCCGCCCAGCTTCAATATCAAGGATCAACGCGACAAATGGCTGGCCAAGGTGTCGCCCCAATTGCAGCGCAGCAAACGCAAGGCCAACGCGCCAGCTGACGGGAGTGCTGCAAAACACGGTCACCCCGGATCGGGACCGGGGCCGGGGCCGGGGCCAGCGGTGCACTCGGCCATGCCCGCTCACCTGAATATGGATGGGAATGCCCAGAACTTTGGCATCCCCAAGCAATTTCAGCCGCCAGCCTGGCAGCAGCAGCAGATGCAGATGCAGCACCAGAAGAAGCAGCCGCAACAACAGCAGCAGCAGCCGCCCGGCGAGGACTCGGGCAAAGGGTCGGCGGACCGCAGCTCCTGGGTGAATCGCATGCACGGTGCACAGCAATCGAAGCAGGCCCAATGGCTGAAGGACATGAAGGCCAAGCAGCAGGCTGGATGCGATATACAGCAGCAGAAGCTGCAACAGATAAAGATACCCTTGCCGCAGAAGCCGCTCGGGACGAGCCCAGCAGCAGCTGTGGCGATGACTGCGGCCGCCGCTGCCGAGCCGAAGCCGGAGGAGCCACCAGAGCCAAAGACGCCGGAACGCATTGCCTACCTGGAGGCTGTCAAGGTGCTCAACAACTATCAGATACACGAGCCCACGGCCGGGCGTGCCCAGTCGAAGTCGAGCAGCCTCAGCGACAAGCTGGAGCCGAACATCGAGCATACGCTGCTCTGCCTCAGCCAGACGGGCTTCGAGCGCGAGCAGCTGGAGCGCATACCCGTGATCCAGGTGGCGGGCTCAAAGGGCCGCGGCTCCACCTGTCTGCTGGTGGAGGCCATTCTACGTGCTCACGGCGTCAGGACGGGCGTGCTCTGCGCCCCGCATCTCTTTCTGACCAACGAGCGCATACGCATCGACGGCGAGCCGCTGCCAGAGGAGCAGTTCACCCAGCTGTTTAACCAGCTGCACGAGAAACTGGCGGAGATGCAGCCGCCGCCCAGCTACACAAAGCTGCTGACTGTGATGGCATTCCATGCGTTTCGCAACGCCAACCTCGACGTGGCCATTGTCGAGGTGGGCAGCGGCTGTGCCAGCGACTGCACCAACATCACGGCGCATGCCCGCACCATCGGCATCAGCACCTTGGGCTGGGAGCAGAGCTTCAGCCTGAGCAACTCGATGCGGGACATCGCCTGGGCCAAGGCGGCCATCATAAAGCCGGAGGCGAGCGTCTACACCAGCGCCAGCCAAACGGAGTGCTGCGAGGTGCTCAGCCAGCGGGCCAAGCAGGTGGGCGTCCAGCTGCACCGCGTGCCCAACTACATCGACTACATGGAGGCGAACATGGCCTGCAAGAAGCTGTTGTCCGGCGCCAACTACACGGTCAAGCTGAACGGCTCGCTGGCCATCCAACTGGCCTACGACTATCTGCGCCGCCACAATCCCGAATATGTCGTGGGCCTGGAGCACAACAGCCTCCAGCTGACGCCGGGCGCCACACGCGGCCTGGAGATGTTCGAGCAGCGCGGCCAGTTCGAGGTGATGAAGTACGACATGTTCAATGTCTATCTGGACAGCGCGGACACTCTGGAGAGCATGATGATGTGCCGCGAGTGGTTCTATACGCGCACCCGCAGCAGTCGCTCGCCCAAGATTCTGCTGTTCAGCAAGGTGAACGAGTTCAATGCCAAAGATCTGCTGACCATCCTGAGGCACAATGTGCGGTTCGAGGAGGCCGGCTTTGTGCCGAGTCCGAATCGCTTTGAGGGCGAGGCGCTCGAGGAGCAGGAGGAGTGCCAGGATAAGGAGGCCCAGGACGCCATCAACTGGCACAGCATGGAGGAGCTGCAGCGCGCCCGGCGCAACGCCAGCAACTGGCGCTCCCTCTGCGAGGAGAACGGCACCAGGGACAACTCGCACATGTCCATCTCGATAGAGGCGTTCTTCGACCATCTGAAGGAGAAGTACGGCAAGCAGCGGTACGGTATGCGTAACGAGCTGGATGTCCTAGTGACTGGCTCCCGGGAGCTGGTCGCCGGCACCATACAACTGATCCAGAAACTGAAGAACAAAGATTTCGGCAAATGGCGCTAAGAGAACTCAAGTCAATGCAGATGCGAGCCACGCCCCCAAACGACAATTCAATCGGTTTTTGCTCTCGTTTCGTTCAAGTTACTCGATATATATATATGCATATATATGTATGTATGTCTGTATATGTGTATATGTATATGTATACGTGTGTATATGTCCATCTTACTGTGTATGTCACATAACTGATTTAAATTTCTAGTTACTGTTTCCCCCCTGAAAAAAACGTCCAATAAAATATATCACTCGCGCTTTAGTCTGATAAGGTCAACAGCAGCTTCACGTAAAATCAATCTGAGTGCAGATCCATTACGGCATATATCCTCAAGATAAACATACGCATATAAGTCAGTTGTCTAACAATAAATCACATATGTCATCACTTATGCTCCTGTTTTAATTTGTCTTTCTAATTTTATTTATTTTTTATTTTTATTTATTTATTTTTTTTTATTTATCATCAGAATAAATAGATATCAGCCACATTTTAAAATGTAACAAAAGTTAACTGAGCTGTATGTCATATATCTTTGTTATGTATGATGTATATATATATATTATATTCCTATATATATTTCTCATACTTATTTCACATACTGAATTATAAATTACTATCATTATCAAGCTAACTATCTTTCAACCTTTGTTTAATTATTTAATTAATTTTCCTGAAGATAAATATTATCTATACATATATCTTCTATTAGAACATCTCTAAACATATACAAATATTTTCCCACCAGACTCTAGTAATACTATTTTCTTACATTATCTGCCTGGTATGCTATGCAATATTCTCTCTATGCAATATATTTCTCATGCTCAATTTATCCTCACGATAAATATTTCTAAGTATTTAAAATGTCAGTACACACAAAATTGAAAATCACCTTAGTTAGTATTAAATATTTAAAATTTCTTGAATCTTCTACGTGCGTGTGTGTGTGTGTGTGTGTGTGTGTCGAGTGGGTCGAGTAATTTAATCCAATTGGGTTGTCCATCAACTTCAGTCTAAATTATGCAAAAACGTCGGGGGTATATCAAATGCAGATGGGCAAACGAAAAAGCGTAACCCAAGTCGGAGGCGTTGGTCCACTTGGACAGCTGCCTGGCTGCCTGGCTGGCTGGCTGGCTGATGAGCATGACGTGGCATCTTTTATATTTCCAATTAGCCATTGTGACTTTCACATTTCCAACTGCTCGACTCTACCTGACGCACACTTTAAATATATGTATAAAGAGAGAGAGATAGAGAGAGTGAGAGAAGGAGAGAGAGATGGAGAGAGAGTGAGGGATTTCCTTAGCTGCTGCAATAATTTGCCTTTTTTGCCTTTTTTGCAGGGTCGAACAACATGCCCGGAGGCAGCCAGGAGAACAACTATAGCAATGCGCGCGATTTGTCGCAGGAGGCGCTGTGGCGCCTCCAGCTGGCCGCCGCTCAGAGCCAACAGATCTACGTGGAGCAGCGACCGCCATCGGCGTTCAGCGGCCTGGTCGACTACGCCGGCTATCAACACATCAACACGGTGACCAGCTCGCTGAGCCAGCAGAGCTTCGGACAGCAGCAGCAGCAGCAGCAGCAGTCGGTCGGAGTGCAGCCGCTGACGCCGCATGAGATGCTGCAGGCAGCGCAGCGCTATGGAACGCTGCGGAAATCAAAGCAGCCGCCGCTGCCGCCGCAGCGCAAGGATCAACAGCAGCAGCAGCAGCAGCAGCAGCAGAAGCAGCAGCAGCAGCTGGGTGAGTGTTGACCGTTTGTCTTGTCAGATAAGCAGCTGAGATGAATGGCAAGGAAATCAGTTTGATTGATAATGCAACTAAGCGTTGCAAGTGGCAGCGGGACGGAGCAGGGGCTGGGGCTGGGACTGGGAATGGCAGCGCAAATTGTTGCACACTTATAAATAAAATAGATTTTGCATGTTCAGCTTGAGCTGGTAGCTTGGCAGCCACTAGGATGTGTACAATTTGCATCTGTATCCTTTTATGCATGAGCAGTAGCAGCAGCAGCAGCAGCAGCAGCAGCAGCAGGACTCGGGCACAGCTTGCGCGCAAGCACCAGAGACACAAACAAACACCCACACACACGCACACACGCACACTGTCGCACATATATAAACAGATAAATGCACATAAAATAGTCAGCTCTGGCTGCTCCTGCCGCTGTCCTCTTGTTCTCCCTCCTTCCCGCCAAGGGAACAAATCGCTTGCAGCGACAACTATTGCTGCCCCGCCTCAGACTAAACAAACGCAGTTGCTCCTCGTCCCTCGCGGCTGCTGCACTCTGTGCCGCGTCTTTAAGCGCCAACATGAAATAGAAGTACAGAAATAACTGCAGAAAGGAAGCAAGTGCACTGGGCTATATCGGGTATACGCAACTAGAAGTTATCCTAAGAGAATTCGACTTGCACATGGGACACAAATATACATACATGCAATAAAAGTGCTTATACTTCATATGCATCTATGATATTTAAGCATATTCATGTTTATCGATAAAAAAAAAATCGATAAAGGGACGATATATGCTAAGCGAGCAACAACTTTAAAAATATCAAATGTTTTATTTCAGATATTATGATCAGATATTAAAAATATCTTGATCGATAATTATCGACATGAGCTAAATTCTTTTTTTATAACTCTAAAATTTATATTAGAATCGTATTACCGATTTCTTTCTTCCTCTTTAAAGATTGTTAAAAAAAAAAAAGCTTTAAGTTAATACTTAGAGACTTTCATAATACCCCATTTTAGCCATTCCCCAATCCCACAGGGTATTTAAGGAAAACATCGGTAAACTACGTAAAAAAAGACAAGCAGATAAAAAGAAATGCCCAAACAAACTGGAAAAACAACAGCAAACGAAAAATGTAAAATGTGCACGAACACAAAATATTTTAGAAAATCAAAATCAAACAACGCTGCGAGCTATAAGTGAAGTGAATCACTGAACAGAATGCAACGCCACATGCCCCATAAAAAACGAGGAGTAGAAGAAGAGAGTGAGAGAGTTAGAGAGAAAAGAGTGAGAGTTGAGGACACACAAACCATCAGTTGGATAGTAAACCAACACACACACACACACACACATACAATGGGTATAAGCTGCGTAAGAAACGGGCGAAAATCAATTGCTGGCTAGGGGCTATTTCCATATTTACGACTCGATTTACGCTTATGATTCGTTTAGTTAGCAGAGTCATCATTCACACTTTTATTGTCGAGCAGCAGGTGATGTCTAACGGTAGTATGAAGCGCTTTTTAATGGATGCGCAGTAAAATGAGCAGAGTTCAAAGTGCTTCAGCTACAGTCGGCTTCGGGTTGAGCCAAGTGAGGTGAAGTATGTGAAGCTAGGTTAAGTGATGTGCGGTTAGGTTGGGTTAGGTTAGGTTTAGGTAATGATTTCTTCAGAGAATTATGTATGAAATTATAAATGAGCTTATGAATCGATATCGATACAAATGTAAAAGCTTTGAATTGTTAATCGAGTTCATTAAAAGCTTTTTAAACATTTTCAACAGCTTTCAAAGTTGCTTGCAGGAAGTAACTACGAATATATGGAAATTTATATATAAATAAAATATTATAAATTTGCTTCACTGTTTTCATTCCTTAAATTTTCTTCAATATTTACAATTTTTGTGCATCGGTAATAAATATTAAATGATAATAAAAACAGCTTTAAAGCACGTTCAAGCTAATCCTTAAACATTTTTCAATTGCCATCAACATATATATATGTATGTATATACATATATTGCTTGGCAACCAGTTGACCTAACTAACCACAAGAGGTTGCAATTTTTTGTTGAAAAGCTCACGAAGCGAGCTTAAAATATGCCGCAATAATTTTAAGTTTTTACCACTTCATGCCACAAAACTATGCAAACCAAGCGGTGCATTGTATAAAAACCATTTTGATTGGGTTGCTTATGAATGCAGACAAATACGGATACATATGAATGCACTGTGATACCCTGTGAAAGGAAACAGTGAATAGGAACTTGAGCACTAGGTAGAGTAGAGAAATCGGACTCTACATATGAATAGAAACTCCGGTGTAATGCCCTGTAAAGAAAAATAATTGAGTGAAGGTAAAGATGGACTCAAGGAAACTGGGAAACGAGCAGAGCTAGAGTATGGGAAATTTTTATTTGGCTTGTGCTATTATAAATATAAAAGAAAACTTAAAGTACATCTCTAGTCTAAAGAACTAGTAACGTAGTAGACCTGGAGTATTGACAGTTGGTAATTGAATTCAAATACTAGAATTCTCAAATTAAAAAGAGATTTAATATAACCTAATATGTGTTATTCTAGTAGTAAATATTAGAAGAGGAAGATTATTAAAAAATATCTAAAATTATGATAAAAATCTGTTTATATATGATATACAATTCATGCTAAGAATAAAATATTCATGTTGATTTGTTGATTATTTCCTTTCCAAACTAATCATCCAGATTTTCCGCTTTGCTGCCGATTCGCTCTCTAGCTAGGCTATCTCTGAGTCGACTCAGCCTGGCTGCTCCGACTCGCTTTTGTTTTTTGTGGTTCCGCTGCTAAATGCTGCTTCAATTAGCTAGACAAAAGGAGGCAACAGGAGCCAAAGCAGCTGCTGGAGGTTGTTTTTCAACTTCCTTTTTTTTTTATTGTATTGTTGTTGTTGCAGTTGCTGCTGTTGCTGCTGCTGTTGGCCATTCATATTTACCATGCTCGTGCATTATGAACTGCTTCTAATCCGCTTAGCTCCATTGCAAAAACATTTCAATTAAAACAAAGCAGTCGCAGTCTAGAGCTGCTGCTGGTGTTGCAGCAGCTGTGGCAGCCACAGAGTGTGCCCCATTTTCTTCATTTTGGCCACAAACAACGGCAGCAGAATACCCCATTCAGGCAGCAGCAGAACAACAAGCACGAATACGAAAAACATGTCCATTCACTTCACTTCTTGGCCACAATAAGAAAGTAAAGCCCAAGCAGGAGTCGTGACATAAAAGAAACTCGAATTGATTGGCTTCAGCTGCTGAAGCCGGAATGAAAAGGCGCCTCCTAAGAGGACAATTTCGATTTCTGATTCCTGTGCAGGACGCACGAAGGCGAACGAGTTGGAGCAAGGAAGAGAGCGAGTGCAAGAGGGAGATAGAGTGAGATAAGCTTGTTGAAATTGCGCAACAGCTAACTGTAAAACCTCTTTGCAATATATTTTATGCACCAAGAAGTCTTCATCTCGATATTTTATACTCTCACTAGAGCTCGATAAAGCTGAGTGGAGATACTTGCTGAGCTGTAATGCTGAAAGGTGCAGAGTATTGGAAATTGACTTGGTTTATTGATGATAAGATAGAAGTTCTCATATATGTAAAATGTGATTTCCTCTGCTTGGATCTTCTCACACTTCGAGCTACACTTAATATTTATTCATTGATTGCTGTTTTACTGTTATTTAATATGTTATACCGCTTTAACCTTAGTAGCATATGTCCCCAACATTATTGGCAAAAATTACAAGAAATAGATTCGTCATTCTATTCCCATATTGTTTCATATAAATTAATAAAATAATTTGCCAGTTATATTTCAGGCCTTAAACTAACTTTAATACATTAAAGAGTAAAAATATACAAGTTGAAGTATATATAAATCTTATCTATATATAAATGTACATATATTTTTATACCATTATACAAATTATTTGTTAATTATATGGAGGAAAATTTTGTATAAAGGATCTCACTTAGAAGTTTCGGATCTTAACACGGCTATTTAATTGGATTTTTTTAAAGATTTTCTAAGCATTTTTCAGAGACTACGGCTTTCAGATTTAACTCGGCGTTTTAATGGAATTTTTTCTATAAATTTTCTATAGATGGTTTAGAGACTTGACTCGGCCATTTAGTTGGATTTTTTTCCACACATTTTCTATAGATTCCATATATATATATATATGATAAAATACATAGATTATAATTTTTTCTTAAAGCATCTAGAAACACCATTTTATTTCATGCTTTAAAATTGATCCATATTAAGACAGCCATATGAAGTACAAATTAAATACATTTAGAATTCCTAAAACGGAATTTTTACAACTCAAGTACAATAGAACATATACATGTATATAGAGAATTATAGATCATCATTCTCTATGGGCTCTATATAGAGCATCTACTAGTCGATCTATAGCATTCAAGTTATGCAGCTCAATTTCATTCATTCATTTTGTATATGCTCTATATAGAGCATCTACTAGTCGATCACATGCCTGCCGGACTGTATTCAAGTTATGCAGTTTATTTTGCGCACTCGTATTTCCGTTTCTGTCTCTCTCCCTCTCTCTCTTTCTGTGCTTATGCTTTTAGCATTCCAACAGCCACTACAGCAGTTCCCCTCGCCGACTCTTACAACAATAACAAATAAGAACTAAGAAACAACAATAAAAGCAAACTTGAGCTGCAAGTGGAACTCGAAAATCCGAGTTGCAAGCAGAAAAGTTGTTGTTAGTCATTGCGCATCTTTTGACGCAGCTAGCAAAAATATTTCGCTATTGTTTGATGCAATTTTTGTGTAGCTAGTTAGGGGTTGGGGAGGGATGCGAGCCGAACATGGGTGGCGGCGGTGTGTATGGCGAGGGGGGCAGTGCTCTCTATTGGCGCTGCAAAGTATGCAATGCTTTTGAGCTCTCGATCTGCGCAATTCAATTGCCGCATTTGCGGCCGTTCATGTCCGACAGCGCGCAATCAGAGGCAAAGCATCTCACTTGCCTTGCGCTTCTCTCTCTCTCTCTCTCTCTTTTTCCCTTTCTAAATATCTCTATTTGTAGAAAACCGCTGTTGTTTGAGCGCATTCCGCATTTTGCTTTGGGCCAAATATCTTGCAGCCCTTCTTAAAGTTCGCTTGTTGCATTTCATTTCAGTGGAATCTCTTGATGGTGCATTTTTGTGGAAATATATTCAATTTAGTGCACGTTCTTGATTATTTCTTCAATTATATTCTGTGATGTATTGAGGAATGAAGTGGTTTTACTTATGGCTGCATTTAATAAATATAATTAGAATACAAATTATTCAGGATATACTAAAAATATATAATATTCATGTATATTTGTATATGCATACTATATATGTATATGCTTCTATGATATCATATCAGTTGGCGGAGAAAAAAAAAAACAATATCTTCCAAAGAGCTAGAGCAAAATGATTTGTCAGTTAAGCAAATGCAAATTAACTCTTCAAATTTGCCAAAAATTATGATTATTATTAAATTTTTGTATTACTTAACGAAAATCTTTAGGCTTACTAACAAGAAAATAAATGTATTTGAAATTATCAAATAATAATCATATACAAATTTATACAAATATTTTTAAATTGAATTTCAAATAAGGCAGAATTTGATTCAATTCAAGAAAATCTGAATTCTATTTGCCTTTCTACGAATTTGTTATATTTTTTTGGTTCAAGATCAAACACGTGTCAAGGTATTTTGAAATTCAGATTACGTCTTCAGTTGCATACAATTAAAATCTCGACTGAAACAGTTTATACAAATTTGAATTGAATCGCTGTGGGCAACATTAAAATGTTGTCTTTAAAGTAATATGGAGCTATAAGCCTAAGCAGCTGAAGCTGGAATTTCGCCCACAATCTGCTTGACTGATTGAAAGATCATAGCTCTAGTTAGTAGCTTAAACTAATTAAAGTGCAACTGTTAATTTTTTATACACTTTTCATAGAAAAGTTTAACTCCTCAAAATTCTTATAGAATATGTTAACTTTCAACTCCCTAGAGAGCATCTGCTGGTCGAGCAAACTCCACTCAATACACTCGATTTCCATTCTGGCTACACAAATTCAACAATTCGAAGCACATTAACCGCATCAATTTTCCAGCTAAACAACTAGAGGCCACAACAACAGCAGCAGATCATTAAACATACAAAAGGCAATAAATACACGCGCACGCTGCCATACACACACACACACACACACACACACACTCCCACAGGTCGTATAAGATATGCACATATAAAGAGCTTTGCAGAGAGGTCGCAATTATTTATGCCGAGGCGGCAACAACTTTTGACAAATTTTTTGGCAAAACATTTTGCGTAATAAATTTATTTTAATTACAACGCCAAAAAGTGGGCGTGGGCGTGGCTACGGTCGGTAATGAATGCGCTTCAATTAAATGAAATATTCATAGAGCGTGAGAGCGCGAGTGAGTGAGCGAGAAGGCACTAGCGCAGGCTCCGCCGGAATACCTGCGGCCAAGCATGTTTTATGAGCCAACAGCCGGCACCCAGCTAACGGGTCCACGAGCCCAAAGCTGCCCAACCAGGGAGCATTCGACGACAACACCTACTAAACGAAAAAGTGAGAAAGTGGATTGTTAGCGACAGCCCTAGTACGCTTTCTCTGATAGAGAATATGAGATGAGAGAATATGAGAATATCGGATGGGATAGTGTTGTATAGTATGAAGACAATGTATTTGGGTAGAGTATATTAGCTGAGTGTATATGTGTAGCATATTCAGGGCTAGTATGATATGGTGCGGTCTTTAAAGGAAGAGAAAATATAGCATATACTCTACTATGGTGATCTTATCTTCAGTGTATAATCTCTCATATTTCATATTTAAATTTTTAGCTTTTTCGTTTAATTTCTTTTGAAACCTAATTTATTTATAGTTTATTTATTTATATTTTATTCTTCTTCTTCTATCTTCTCTAAGCTATAGTCTATAGCCTATAGACCATTTATAATCATCTATCTTCCATGCCAATTTAATGCTCTCAACATATAACTGAAAACCCTTACGATCCAGAGTTTATGTCTTTGCTAAAATATCCCCACTAGGGTAGAGTATTCCATGTAACCCCAAATGGCGCAGCAGCAGGCAGCCCGTGCGGAGTCTGTTTGTAGCCCGGTTAGGAGCTTGTTAATTATGGCAGAGCCAACTGTGAGCACTATCCGGCGGTCGGTAGCCGGCAGAGAGCAGCTGGCAGCCGGACATCGGTTCTATGCATCATTCAAACAATTTACCAATTTCGCTTTGTCTATCTCTCTGTGTGTGTGTGTGTGTGTGTGTGGGTGTTTCAGTTGTTGACTGACCACTCATAAAATGTTTATTAGGTAATGAAACATAACAACAAGCGCTGCGCACATAAATTTCAAACGAAGCCTTTGCACTTTGTGCCCCATTTTGGTTCGCTCGTGCGCTGTTTGCGTTGCGCTTCACGGCAAAGAAAATTGCAAAATTTGTTAATTGCGTTTTTGAAGCGGAAACTCCTTTGTCCGCCAACAATCCACCATTCACATTATGTCAATTATGTGTCAAAAAGGAATCAATGACGCTCAAATTTCGCTGAACAGCGTATGATATATATTTTATAATGATATTGAAGTCTTCTTTGTGGATATAGAAGAGCGATAGCAATTGAAAATTGGCCAACGGAATATGCGAAACTGATGAAAATTTATAAATGAGTCAGAGAGAGAACTCATTTTCTCTATAATGCAGACGAAGTCTTGGGAAATTGGGGTATAGTTGCTATCATATCATAGTTAAAGATTTGAGATCTGTAGAATTGAAGAATTGTAAAATTAATATTTATAGGAGACAGTATAATTTTGGCAACAAAGATAGATAAGTCTTGAATCGACCTGATCCTATCCTGCATTCCCTTGCTTGATTGCCCTAAAACTGAAGATATGAAGTGCATACCGCAGTTTAAATATTCTGTAAACTATCGATAGCTTTTAATCGATAAATTATATCTGAGAAAATTCTTAAAAATTATGCCAAAGAGAGAATTGCCTACTTTAGAGTAAAATTTGTATTTATAGTTAGCCTTCAGAAAGATAAATAACCAAAATATCTAAAGCAATCCGAGTGGAAGCTATTCAGCAAATAGCCTTGCTCAATAGCTTCTCACGATTGCTGCTCGTAAACTTATTTTTTTCTAGTCGTCTATCAGAATAGCTGGAACTTAAAGAACGCTTGGAATTACATAATTTAAATATAAAATCTATAATCTTCTATTTATCATATTTTACTTATTCATAAAACCAAAAAATCGTTAAAAATTGATCAAAATCGATATCATATTTTATTATTTAAGCAATTTATATCAATTTATATTATTCCACTCTCCATAATCTCTCTCCCATCTATATACATATATATATATTACTCGTCTACTGTCGATCAATCGTCACAAGCCAAATCCGTTGCCAAACGCATTTGGCAAACAAATGCACGAAGCGTGCGCATCAAAGTATGCAAAAGTTTTCTGCTTCTGCTTCTTCTTCGTCGTCTATTATTGAGAGGGGCGGTGAGAGGCGTGTCACAACCGCAGGCAACGATTTGCACTTCCACTTGACTTAAAGTATGAGCAGAGCGGGAGCCAAGCGAGTGAGAGAGGGGCTTGTGGCTCGCAAAGAGGGGAGGGGAAGGGGGCAACTGTCACGTGGTGAAGTGTGCGTGGCAAATGCAGAAAATGTATTTATGCAAAAGTTGCAATTGTCAGCGCTGGTGCAAAGTGCAAAAGTGTTGCGCGAAATCAACGACAAGTATTCGCTTACACACATACACACACACACACACATAGACAGACAGACAGACAGACAGACTCACTGATATATAAAAGAGACAAACTGTGGCAAGTTTATGCGGCGCTGTTCGTGATATGTTTAGTATCAAAATGAGATTATTTTGCTTGTGATAAATTTTCTAAAAATTCTCAAATAGTTTTATGCCAAGAAACATTGAGTTGAAAAGCATATTAAGTATCTAAAAATACATTAATAATGTAAAAATAATGGGCAATGAAAATACTTCGAAATATTTACAAATACTTTTATTTTATACATTAAAAAATTAATAAAAATAAATGACATCAATAATTGGAAACTATTTTAACATATTAAAAAAAAATTAAAATAAAAATCATATAATCAAATAATAATTGAAATAAATTCGATTTGGAAAAATTAGGATGTAAGATTAAAAAAAAACTCATTTATATAATAATAATATATAAAGAAATATTTTAGTTTATAAAAAATATATATATATATTTTGGTAACAAAAAAAATGTTTTTACTTTTTTTACTTATCAAAATATAAAATATAATAAACTTAAAAATTTTTAGAAAAGTAATAGATTAAAATATGGTGATTATTGCTATTATTTTGATTCATTAAAGTTCTTGCAATAATTTTATAAAGTGTCTAAATCTGAATGTGTTAAAAAATATTAGGAAATATATTAAATTCTACAGCCCATAGGCTGTTGACTGTTCCGTTTGTAGCTGCTCTTGGAATTTCTAAGATTTGAATTTTACAATCCTTAAGTTTTTATTCCCCGAACCAGGCACCATTTGTACCTTGAGTTGCTATTCAATATTTATTTTTCAATTTTCACCTGAAACTTATTCAAATAAAAACTCAAACGCATAAACCCATATACTTATGCTTTCACACGAACACCGCAAACTTTGACAAGCGTTGACTTTTCAAATATCCTAACACACACACACACACACACACACACAGACACTCACCACACATACATATTTTTGTTGGTAGACTTTTTGTGGAGTGAGCTCAGAGCGCACCTGGCTGAGTGTTTTGGTATTTGAAATGAGTTTTGCATTGCCGAACTGTCGCCAAGTGTTGATTATGTTTCGCAGCTTTTGTCACATAATACAGATAGATATATATATATTTATATATATATAGTTGAATGATATATTGAATGCACTGCTCGTCGACTCGATTTGCATTCATGGCCCGATGCGCTTATTGAACGCAAATGCATTTGGAGCGGCAATCCATTCAAAATATATATAAATATATTTCTAGTATATTTCCTCATAGAGTATATTTATATACATATAAATAATTTATTTGTATATTTTGCATATAGAAATACAAGTATTTATATTCAAATCGCGTGCTTAGCCGAAAGCATTCAAAAACTTGCTGACCCATTTGCATGTGGAATAGGGTTACGCACTCACACGCGTGCCATAATAATACCCTGTTGACTGGGACTGTATTGCTCTATCAATGTAGAGCAGTAGATAGTGGATTACTGTTAGGCATAGTAGTTAAGCTGTGACTTTAACTTAGTTTTCTCTTAAGTAAAAGCTTTAGTAGGCCAATAGAAATTATAACTTAAAGCATTAGAGTTAACCATCGATACTTATATGTACTCTTATCGATACTTAACTATCGCATATAGAGAAGTGAATTCAATTCGAACGGAAAGACGTGAATAGATTCGTATAAATAATTAAGATAAATTTGGAATAAAAACTTTAAACGTAGCTCATATTTTCAATTGTTCTAAGAACGGGTAAATGAAATACTAGAAATATTATATTATAGCATAAGGCAAAGCGAACCAGCTACTTTTTCATATATCATATTACACCCAAGTCTATTAGATGTTAAAGTATATTCTAAAATTATCTTAAGATATATATTTTAAAAATTTAAACTAAATTTATATACTTTTCTTTACCTATCCATGAAAATATCTGCCAAAATATTTCTTCAATATATTTAGGATAAGTTTCTCAATAATTTACAGGGTATTTCTTGGGTGTCATTTCGCTTTCATCTCACAAAATTCTGCCATTTATACTATGGACAAAATTAAGCCCAATTAATGGGCAACTAAACATGAATTTAAAGCGCATTTTAATAGAGTTTTTAATTAAATTAAATTTTTTTTTGCCATTTCAACATTATTTATTAGCGAGCTTAACAAGCACTAAACTATATCGATTTACCAAGCCCTCCTCTGCTTCTTCTCTCTCATTGCAGCCGACATTATACAGGATTTAGCAAATTAAACTAATTGCCAGTTAAGAGACAGCAACAACAACAACAACCAAACAACCAAAGCAACAACAGCAAAATATTTAAAAATATTAAAAAATGAAACATAATTTAAAATGAACAACACGTTTTGACATTAGCATTAAGTAAGTAAAGCGAGCGCAAAAATACCATTAAATTCTGCACTGTTTTAGGTATTTAAGTGGCATTTAAAAATATGCATTACATAATTTTTGTAGGTGTCTGCTAAACGGAGAAAAAAAAAAGAAAACATGAAATGTGAAGCAAAACAAAAAAAAATGCAAAAACGTGAGAAATCCGTTCATGTAAAACAAAATTTCGACCAAAAGCAAAAACTAAACAAAAAAACTTAGATTTAATACCTAGTGTATAAATAAAATACTTAAAATACCATAAAAAATACTCAACAAATATACATGTATATTAACTTAAACAAAGCGTGCACTTTAGATAAGTTTTGTAGCATATACAAAAATAGGAGCTAGAGGAAATTGAGTTGAAAAAGTATACGACATTTTAATGCACTACAGAAGGTGCTCTTGCAGTGGATGCGATTTGATTATGCGATGAGGGAATCGGAAAAGGAAGTTTGTTAGCAACTGAGGAGAAGCTTGTCGTAAAATTCCTTGCAGATACTACGGATAATGATAATTCACAATGAAAGATCGAAAATATATAGAAAAATTCGTTTAATATCAGATAAATACTTTTTAGTATGTGATGAATCTTGTGAGGGAATCGGATAAGGAATTTGGTTAGCTACTGAGGGGAACTGAGGAGAAGGAATAATATTTATATGCATACATATATTATATATCCTTGTAGTCTCTACAGTGTCTGATACTTTTTTCTTTCTTCTGATCAAAAATAGTCCTAGAAATTCATTTTAATTTACATTGCTGCTAAATACCTTTTATTAAGCAATGAATCTTGTGAGGGAATCGATAAAGGGAATTGTGTAGAGGCAATAACCTATGCATATACCTTATATTCCTGGTAGTTTCTACAGTGTCTCATGAAGATATATATACTCGTAATACTAAACCGAAAATAGTCACAGAAATTCTAGTCAATCGACAGGATGATTACCTGTGTTTGATTTGATTTTCCATTTTCGCTATTTTCCCATCAACATCTGCAAATAATATATCATATATCACATATTCCCTACACCGCGAATTAGGCCATTTGACTAACATTTCGTATTGTGATAATTATGTATATTTATGTATGTAAGTATGTGTCTATGAATGTGAGCCATTTAATTATAAAATGTGGCCAAATTGTTGGTTGTTCATTTGGCGAGCATTGAAAATGTGCGACAAATGCAAATAGCCAGAAAATTCGGATTGAATTCGTTGTAAAACCAAAAGCCAAACACAAAAGCCACCTTTGAGGCTGCAATTGTGCGAAAATCTATACAAAAATTGTGCGGTCAATATGGAAAATTTAGCAAAAATTAAATAAACAGTTATTGCAGAACAACACATGCACACTCACACATACACACACACATGCTACACTACAACAAAATCGTATTTTAATTGCATTTACAATATGTGGAAAAAAATGAGACGATTGGCTCAGCGAGTCGCATAGAAAATACTCTGAAGCTAGAAATTTTTAGTTGAGTCATTTTTTTGTTGAGGCTAACTATTTTTGGAATCATCACTAATAAATTATAAATTCTTTTGCCTATCGATTAACATTTTCATAGCAATTATTTTCGATATTTAATCATGAAATGAGAAATTCTCTAAAAAAATGTCCGCATAAAAATATTTCATATGTGACCGATAAGCTGTCCCTGTTTAAATTAATTACTATTTTGTTTAAATCTCCCTTTTCGATAACCATTCCGATAATATTTGTTATCTAATTGCATTGATATAATTGAAAGATAAATAATATTCTCTATGGATTTGCTACCTTGATAGAAATTTCTGTAGAAACTTCTGTAGCAATAGATGCTATAATGAATGTGTGCTATTCACGTATATCGATAACTACCTGTACACCTATATATCGATATATTTGTTGCATATATAGTGGATAATATAATGAATGTTTTCTATTCATGTATATCGATAACTATCAGAACATCGGCCACCTATCTATTTGTGCTATTATAACGGATAATATAATGAAAATGTGCAATTCATCGATGACATCGCTTAAATTAATAGAGATGCAACAATGATAAGCTCGACTATCGATAGGAATATGTTTCAAAGCACAGTCTCAGACATAGTAATTTGTACTAGTTCAGCCATTCTGCATAGTATTTCATAGCGAAATCAACGTATCCACTGCATAGAGTATGCCGCGATAAAAAAAGATAGAAAAAATAAACACAATCGAAACCTATTGAAATGGCAAAGGCCACTCATTAGCCTTTGTTTTTGTGTGTCACTGAGTGTGAGTGAGTGTGTGTGTGTGTGTGTGCGAGTGTGTGTGAGTGGCTTATTGAGTCGAACAATGCGCGGGTGAAGGATGATCAACAACTAATTGCACTGCTAATTTCAATTGTTGCATTGTCGTCGCTTATAATCACGAAAATTGTAATTACAAATTACAATTGAGAGCCCGTTTTTACGCAAATTAGATTGTGCAAATGCTGTAAATTAATTTCGAGAGCCGAAATTGCCGTTGACAAAATCAAAGCGCAAAATTTCAATTTATTTGCCGCATTCTTCGGGCCTAATTGCCCAATGCGCAATTAACTAGGACAACCAAATGCCATTTACCAGCTATATATTTATTAAGGCGCTTAAAGGCCAAGAAATTCCAAATCCACTCTGATATTATCACAGTGAGCTGTAAATAGATTCTATATTAAATTCTGTAATAAGCCACAAATGTGAAGAAAACAACATTAATGATGAGAATAGAAATTTTATAACTTAGATATTGACACCAAAATTATTTCAATTTCTTCGAATAAAATGGATTTTATGGCAATTTATATGTGTGTATATATTCATATATATACAAGTCTATATTGTGAATGGCTTCTGTTTCAATTTTACGTTACTCTGCTGCTGCTCACGTCTTCCTCCCTTAAAATAAAATAGAGAAATAATAGACACAATGTTGTTAATTGATTATTTAATTTTTTTATTTTTTTTATTTTTCAATACTTTCCAATTAATATGAAATGAATAAAATCCAATTTATATTTGTTTATCTAATGCAATTATGTTTATTTCAATATGATATTCATGTATTTTCGCTGCCCTTTCTTTATATTCAATCTACAATTTCAATCATTTACACAGATAATTAGCTTTTTAACATTTTTTATTCCGCCTCTCTCCCCTTCTCTTTCTCGCTCGCTCAGCAAGACTATAAGCTCACTCAGCTCCCTGCCATAAAGCCCACCTCTATGCGAATCTAAACTCTTGCACGCATTGCTATAAACTAAATTTTGAAGCACATTTCTCCATTTACTCTGCCAAAAAATAAAGGAAAACAAAATGAAAATGAAGTAGCAAAAATGCAATTTTCATGTTTTCGTGTTTTTGGCAACGAAATAGGTTGTAAAAAAAAAAATAAAAAATAAAAAAACACACACAAAGAATATAAAACACTAAATTAGTTTTTTATATATTTGAATATATAAAAATAAAAATGCTAAACTATTACAAACTATGTGCGAAATATAAGCTGCGGTAGCATTTTATGCAAAACTTGAACCAATTTGATTTTACTTTTGGAAAATAAACATGAAAATTTAAAAAAAAAAAAGGATTGCATAAAAAACTGATTTTTATTCCAGCGAAAAGTGTAATTGAGGCATTTATTTTGATATCAAATAAACAAATAAGCCACTCAAAAAATCCAGAAAACAAAAAAAAAAACCCAAACAAATTTTTAAATATATATATATAGAATAGAAGAAGTAACTGCTAGCAATGTAGATATCCTGTAATTTTATGTGTTTACGTATTGTTTTATATTAATTTTATTAAAGAAATTTTAAAACATGAAATACTTATATAAAGAACAAATAAGAAAATAGCTAATAAAAATGCAAATACCCTGTACTCGACATCAATTTGATTTGCCATAGTCAATGACTCTCTCTTAATTCGAATACCCCACTTATAAATGTGTTTTAATGTGCATGGGTATTCTCATAGGAAATACAAAAGTCAACTTCATTCACTGCATAACCCATTTAATATTAATCATAGTTAAATAATAGCAAATAAAAAATTAAAGTATGTTAAATAATTTAATCATATTCATAAAAAAAAGTAATTATATAAAGGGAAAGCGCAGCGGAATACATTTGATATTAGCAGAATAATTGTAAGCACTTTGTATATACATATATAAAATATTTACATAATTAATCATAATTCATAAAATATGAACTTGAAAAAATAAGATTTATTGTATTGTAGTATGTGCAAGAATTTAATTGATTAATTCATGTAAATACACAAATATAACTAAAAAAAAAAAAAAAAAAAAAAAAAAACTCAAATGAAAGCCAATATAAATAGTGTAGCAAAGAATTGATTAATTAAGAGTTCAGTAAGCAAAATAAATAATATACATAAATAAATAAAAATATAGAAAAATATGTTAAAATTTATTATACATTAAGAATGCTCTTTAATTATTATTTTTTTTTTTTTTTTTAATTGTAAGTTATTAAAAATTATAATTAAAACATAATAGAATTTTTTTAAATATTTTTCTATCAATTTTTTTTTTTTTTTTTTTTTTTTTTTTATTAATCACTTAACGTTATTTTTGATGTTCTATCTTCGAGTGTTTTCTCAGTCGTGCTTCTACCTAAGTCATATTCGAATTATTATTATAAGCCCTTGCATCTATGTGTTTAGCTCTAAGATAAAAAGATAAAGTAAAATAAAAATAAAATGAATTGAATCAAAAATAGTCCAACAACAAAAGCAGTGTAAGTAGTTCTTTAAGCCAAACAGATTTGATGTGCAATTAATTTTCACTTTTTCTCTCTGTAAACTAAAGAAACCAAAGTAAAGAAAATTAAATTTAAACATACATAAAACATATACATACATATATGCATAACTGAAACCATATACGATTTGCGTAGATGTTGGTCGCCAGGCGCTCCAAGCATTTTACTTAAACTAAATTTTAACTATACAAAATTAGCTGGTAAATACGAAATATATAAAATATCTATACGATATTATATGCATATGAGATATAACTAATATGAATAAACTGAAAATGTAAAACTCTAAAAAAGCGTCTCACTCTCTTCTTATTGCACTTGGCAGGGCATCTACTAGTCGAGCAGTTTCGACTAGAGCAGCACTCTGGCTTGTTTTTGATTGTTTTGATCGAGTAACGGGGCAGTCGCCTATTTTCTAGGCTACAAACACAACACATTATATATATTTATATATGTATACATACATATTAATATAGATATATATATATATCTATACATGTATCTTTCGATGCATGTATAGCACAAGCAATGGGCAGCAAGAAATGGAGTTTCCTCTCCGAAATGGCAGCCATCTGGCTGCTGTTGATGATCTACGTGCTGCTGCGGCAGGCGAACAAGGTGCTCGTCAAGATCATGAGGCGACGGGCGGCGGTGGCTAGCCGTCGGCAGCTGGCGATGGCCTCAGCAATGTACTACAGTGAAACAACGACAGCTACTGTGGCAACGGCAACAACTACAACAGCAACGGTGGCAACAACAACAGCCGACAAGTCAACAAAGCGCAGAAAGAGCAAAAGAAGTCGAGATGCTGCCGCTGCCGCTGCTGCTGCGGCTTCAGCTGCTGCTGCTGCTGCTGCTCTGCAGGTAAATTGAAAACGACAAAAAATTTATTCCAATTGTTTTGCAGGCACAATTAAAAAAAAAAAAAGACAGGCGCACAGAGTGTGCTTCTCTCTCTGTGTGTGTGTGTGTGTGTGTGCTGGCAAACCGCAAATGGTGACATTGCGCAAATAAAAAACAATTTACGATAAACATCAAATTTCCACAAATTACCTTATATTTTACGTGAGTTGCGAAACAGATTGTAAACCACACGCAGACACAAGCGGCACACACACACACAGAATGAGAAAGAGAGAATACACACACACACACAGACGCACACTGACAACAAAAAATGGCAACAATAATGGCAGCAGCAGCAAAAAAAAAAACCGCGACGCGCTGATTTTACAGCACGTTGAGCATTCGCCTCGTTGGCCATTGTTTGCACTCTGTGGCACCGGGGGTCAGGGTTCAGGTGTGCTCTCTGCCTGCCACTCTCCCTCTGTCGCTGTCTCCCCCTCCTCTTTGTATGTGCTTTAAACGTAGCAGACACGCCTACACTTAAATTTCGAAATTTGCAATTATTTTTATTGCTCGCCATTTTCGCTTGCTGTTTGCGCTGCGGCTTTGCCTTTTTGCCAGCCACTCGACAAAATGGCAACAGCAGCACGGGAGGGGGGAGCTATGGAAGTAAGTGGATAGCTCTGCGGCGGGGGTGCAGTCAAGTGTAGGGCTCGCCACTTTGTAGTACCCATCATAAATTTACCAAAAAAAAAAAAAAAAAAAAAAATAAATAAAAGCAACAACAAGCAAATGCGCTCTAGTTGAGTTGCGTTTTTCCCTCTCCCTCTCTCTTTCACTCTCCTCACTCCTCTTTCTTTCTGTGTGTGTGTTTAGGAGATGCTCTGCGCCTATCTCGGCAATTGGTATTCATATGAGCTTCTGATTTGGTATAATTGATTTGAAAGTTAACTTTAAGATTATTTTTAATGTATTTTTTTATCATTTCATTTTTCAGTATTTTTTCAGTACTAACTAATTGTAGTTAAAATAATTTCACAACCTAATCCCATATTTTCTGTTACTGTTTATTTATTTATTTTTTTTTTTTTGTCTTAAGTATTTCTTATATCATGTCAATAATTGTTATTTGTATTTAATTTCGGTTAGATTACCAATTAGATTATTTTTTATTCTATTTTTTAGTATTTTGTTTTAAATTTTAGAATTTTTTTTTTCTATTTGGAATAATTTCTGTTGCATTTTTTTATGAAAATTTTAATTTTAATTTTTTATTCCAATAATTGTTGATTGTATTTATAAAAACTATTTGTTTTTTATTAGTTAGTATTTTATGTTAATTCTAATTAATTCTATTTAGAATAATTTCTGTTTGATTTATTTATATTTATATTATTTATTTATTTATTTATTTATTTTTTTTTTTTTTTTTTTTTTTTTTTGTTTAGTCGTATGCCATGCAAAAATTGACTAAGTTCAGTAATCCTTAAAAAGTGTTTATGCCCATTCACATACCAACAGGGTATTCAAAGTTGCACATATCTTAAATTTATCTGTCGTTCTATACATACATACACTGTTATGTACATACACTGATATGACTTTGTTATGACAGCAGAAATTGTCATGTGTTTGTCATCCGATAAAGGTCAAAATTTCTATTGCATGGGCTTTGCCTTCATACCTTGCCACAAATACTGTTTTTATTGAAATATTTACTTTAAATATATATGTGAGTGTGTGTGGCCAGTGCTGTTTACAGCCAGCTCACAGCTCTTAGCTCCCAGCTCCCAGCTCCCAGTTCCTTCTGGTTGCTTTAATGTCAAGGCTATTTTCGATAGTAAATCAAATGTCCCAGAGGACGTTGCGTGTGTTGATAAGCCACTAAAGTAGCATAAACAAGAGGAAGAGGAGAACAGCAGGGGCAGTGGCTTATAGATAGAGCGAGACAGAGTTTCGACATTTTGCTAGCTATTTTTAGCAGTGGCCAAAGGTCACTTTCATCATTTTTCAATTGTAGCCGACATGACCTCATCGAAGCTGAGTTGATAAATTATAGCTTATAGATCAAAGACTTCGCTCTATCTCCATCTCTGTCTGTGCAATGTCATTTAGCCAACTAGAAATGCCTTAGGCAACAATTTCTGTAGCTTTCTCTGCATTTTCAAATGACATTCTCCAGCTACATATGCGTTAAGCTCTCAGCTAACCCCACACACACACACAGCAATACACACGCACACACACACAAACAGAGCGCTTAGATATGTTGACAAGCTGCTCTAAATTGTAGAATATGTAGCTTTCTGCTTTGGCGTGCTCTAATTGTGCCCGTAGGTGGCTCCATTTTCAGTTGTCCTGGACTATCACATTGTTTGTATGTGTGTGTGTGTGTGTGTGCGCACAGAGTTCAATAATCCCCGAGTCCTCGCGCAGAATGGGCCAGCGGGCAAATAATTAGGCGCGTCTTTGGCCTAAGCTCGAGCAAGCAATTCGAGCCACAGCAAAAATGTGATAAGTAGCCGTAAAGTAGGCAGCGAACAAGTGGTCAGCGGCAGTTGCCTAGCAGTTAGCAGCAGTCAAGGCCCCGACGGGCGCCGCCAATGTAATTAGAGAGCATTAGGATTAGGCTTACAAATTTCCAGCTGAAGGCCAACTGGCTAAAACAGGGCAGAGAGAAATTGAGAGGAAGGCATCCTGCATCCGGGGTATATCTGTGGGGAACCTGTAAAAACTTTTCACAAATAAATCAACTTTATGATGCGTAACAGCAGCAGCAAGGAGGAAGTGTAGGAATCAGATCCACAGCGACACCATTTAACTGACAATAGCCCGAGGCAAGGTGAAATACTTCCAGGATAACAATAAAAAATACGTTCCCCCACTTTAAAATGTGCTACAGATGCAGATACAGATACACAGATACAGATACAGTTACAGTTACAGATACAGATACAGATACAGATACACAGATACAGATACAGTTACAGTTACAGATACAGATACAGATACAGATACAGATACAGATACAGATACAGATACAGATACAGATACAGATACAGATACAGATACAGATACAGATACAGATACAGATACAGATACAGATACAGATACAGATACAGATACAGATACAGATACAGATACAGATACAGATACAGATACAGATACAGATACAGATACAGATACAGATACAGATACAGATACAGATACAGATACAGATACAGATACAGATACAGATACAGATACAGATACAGATACAGATACAGATACAGATACAGATACAGATACAGATACAGATACAGATACAGATACAGATACAGATACAGATACAGATACAGATACAGATACAGATACAGATACAGATACAGATACAGATACAGATACAGATACAGATACAGATACAGATACAGATACAGATACAGATACAGATACAGATACAGATACAGATACAGATACAGATACAGATACAGATACAGATACAGATACAGATACAGATACAGATACAGATACAGATACAGATACAGATACAGATACAGATACAGATACAGATACAGATACAGATACAGATACAGATACAGATACAGATACAGATACAGATACAGATACAGATACAGATACAGATACAGATACAGATACAGATACAGATACAGATACAGATACAGATACAGATACAGATACAGATACAGATACAGATACAGATACAGATACAGATACAGATACAGATACAGATACAGATACAGATACAGATACAGATACAGATACAGATACAGATACAGATACAGATACACAGATACAGATACACAGATACAGATACACAGATACAGATACACAGATACAGATACACAGATACAGATACACAGATACACAGATACACAGATACACAGATACAGATACAGATACAGATACAGATACAGATACTTAAAGTAAAGTCTCAGTGCATTTCATGTTGAACAATAATTTAATGAACATCTCAGGCGATAAGCTTCTCTTCCCTTCTCTTCTCTTCTTCACTTTCTTCCCTGCCCCACTTCTTTCTCTTCCTCTTCTTCTTCACGGCTTCTGCTTCCGCCAATGACAACTTAAATTGATGAGGCGTCAGCATCAGACGCGCATTTCCATGCAGTTTTCTAAGCACGCGAAGAGCCAAGATGAAAATGCGCCCCTGTTCGCTTCTCTCCTCTCCTTACCGCTCCTCCTCCCCCTCAGCACGCCTCCACACTGGATTGGCAATTGGCGTAGAGCGACGCGACAAACCCGCAAAATCTAATTTGGCCCAAACCACCAAAGCAATTAAAGTTGCCAAGCGGACGAACGGTGTGAACCACTCAAATCGACTATGCGAGTGTGCGACTGTGCCAGTCTGTGTGTGTGTGTGTCTGTGTGAGTGTGATGGTCAATAAATACACTTCACATTTGCACGAAAATTTACCGTTGATTTACGCGTATTCTGCATTCGCTCAATTTGGCCAACAAATGCGACGCGTTTTAATTAATTTTCACACAACCGAAAAAATTTGTGTCCTTCAAAAAAAAAAAAATTCTTTTATATCTTTGCACCTGTTGGGCGTACCCAACAATGTGATACCTGTTCAGAGAGTCAAGTGTAGAAGGGGGATATAAATGTAGAGAAATATATATATATATAGAGAGAGAGAGAGAGAGGGAGAGTAGGAGTGAGATTGTGAGTGAAGATATAGGGATATAAATGTAGCAGGAGATAGAGAGAGGGAGAGTGGGAGTGACAATGAGAATGAGATTGTGAGAAAGATCAAAAGAGGAAAGGGAATACCACAGAGAGGAGAACTGCATCTTTTTCAAAGGCATAGAAAGACAGATAAAGGAATGGAGAAAACAATAAAGAAGAAAATACAGTAGAGCAGAGACATAGAAGAATGTAAAAAGAAAAGGAGAGATAATGACAGAGAGAAGTAAAATGAAACATATATATAAAGCATATATAAAATAGACAAATAGATACCGAGAGAAAGAGAAGTAGATCGAAAAAAAAAATTGAGAACTAGGAAGTCACAAAGGATGCAAGAGAGAAATAGAGGAGAGAGAGAGAGAGAGAGACGAACAAAAATAAAAAGATAGAGGGAATAATAATAAGATATTAAATACATTAATTATAAATATGTCGGATATTTCTGCAGATTAGATAATTTTGTGGAGTGCAGCGTGTTCCTGCACTGTTGCCCTTCTTCCTCTTGCTAATCAACTCAATACTATGCATGAACCGATATATCGATAAGATATTCCATTCGAATAATACTATCATCTCCGACAAATACATGTGATCAAAGAGATGAAAATAAACGAAAGGATAGATAGTTATAAAGAGCTTACATAAAGATGGAAGTAGACACAGGAAAGAGAGAAAGAGAGATACAAAATGCCAATTTCCAACTTTTACTACTTTGCATTCAGAACTGATCAATGCCAATATGCCCCACTGCACTGACTGAGCGGGTATATAAACCTTTTTTTTTTTTTGGGGAGTCTGCATACAAATTACAATGCATGTGGCCAAATAATTTGCACAAACTGGGCTTACGTCCACGTTCGTTCATGCCTCTTGCCTCCTGTCCCTTGCCACATGCTGCATGCTGCATGCTGCATGCCCCAACCAGTTGCTGCTGGTGGCATATTGGGGCTAAAATGCGGCTGCAATGCCGCAAATGCTCAGCCACGGTCATAATTTAAAACAATTTCAAATTGCCAGCAATCGCGAGCTGCTCGCTGCTTTATTTCGTTTCGTTTCGTTTCATTTCAGTTTCTATTTCAGTTTTTTGCTTCCATTTCTCGATTTCATCTATATTTCGGATTTATTTGTACCTTGCTTTCGTTGCGTGCTTCTCGCCTCAAAGCAGGCGATGCAATTATAAAGCAAACTATTAGACTACGATTATCATATACCCTGTAAAATATGTATCTACTTTTTTGAATCTCGTTCTTCCTCCATCGATCTCTATTTTCCTCTCGCTTTGATTGTCTCACGCACTCTCTCTCTCCCTCTCGCTCTCTTACTTGGTCTTGGTCGCGTTGACAGATTGACAGAGCGAGAGAGATATATATTTTCCATCTGTCTTTCTTACTTTCTCTCTCGCTCTGTCAATCTGTCAATCTCTCCCTCTAAACGTTTTACTTCTCTCTCTCTCTCTCTCCCTCTCTCTCTCTCTCTCTCTCTCTCTCTCTCTCTCTCTCTCTCTCTCTCTCTCTCTCTCTCTCTCTCCCTCTCTCCCTCTCTCTCTCTCTCTGTCTCTCTCTCTCTATCTTCTCTACATTTTTAGTTACAGTATTAACTCTTCACCACATTTCTCTCTGTCTCTCTCTCTCTCTCTCTCTCTCGCACTCTCTCGCTGTCTGTCCTCCAATATTTTGTATTTTCTGCATTCGCTACACAACCATAACGGCAAGTTAACTTTGTATCTGGGCGGCTGCCACGCCCACTTTTAAACGCTCTAAGCATCGCTGCAGCGACCAACGGCCGGCCATCAGCTGTCGCAAGTCCCTGGTGCGCGTTCGACTCGCTTCAGCTAGCCCGTTGTTTGTTTTAACGATATTAACCGCGTGGATAGTCAGCCATTGGTCACGCCCATAACGCCCAATGTAATAAAACTATAAAGCGCGCCGGCTGGAGATGGGCGCGTGTTGCCCACTAGCTGTTTATAGAGGGGCTAATTGAGAGAATCAGAGTATAGCTGACAGAGATTCAAGTCAGGCTGCATCGCAGCTAGAAAACTGTTTCAAAAATGAAATCCCTTATATATACATATATATAATGTATGGGCAAACTGAATGGCATGCGATAGTTAAGTTATGAGCGCTCACGCGCTCATCAATAGTTTACTGTAATGGCCGACGGGCGACTCGAGCGCCATCTGTTGGCTGCACGCCGAGGCGCTGTTTTGCAGATGTCAATGTTGTTGTTTTAGTTGTTGTATTTACTGCAATTGTTGTTGTTGTTGCTGTTGTTGCTGTTGTTGCTGTTGTTGCTGTTGTCGTCATTGTCGCTTTGCACATTGCATTTTATTGACCATAACTGACTTTGTCATTGTATATCCCAGAGCTGAAGGCGAAGACGCGACTGGGTGAGGAGCGTCAGGGGCGGGGCGATGCGGGGGCGGAAAGGATATCCATTCAACAGCGTAGACGATGCTACAGCAGCTGTTTGGCCATGTTTCCTGTTGGTTGTTGCATGTTGTTGCTGTTGTTGCTGTTGTTGTTGTTGCTGTTGTTGTCGTCTGGCTGCTCCCGTCTCATTGCTCATACGCCGCGTGGCCGCGTTTTTCGCGTTGTCATCAACAGCAGCAGCAGCAGCAGCAGCAAAAGCAGCAGCAGCAACAACATTTGCTTGCTACGTCCGCAGGAGAAAGCGAGGCTCATGTGAAACATTGTTGTGTAGAATACCCTGTAATAATTGCCAAATGCGAATAGGAGCATTCCGAAAACTAACAATGTCTGTATATCAAAATGAAAATATTCTAGCATTGACTCCGAAGACTCCGAATGTGAACAGTTAGTAATAAGATATTTTTATATACAATATTATATAGTAATACGAATATTTAAAGAGCTTTCCGAATACTTTGAATATCTGTCTATTTGAATGGAAACATTTCCAGGGCATATACACTGACTCCGAAAATTCCAAATGTCCCATAATCCTAGCCTAATCTCCCTAGCTCTTTCTGTACGATTATGAAAACTTTCTATGAATTCCGAAAGCTATCCATTTGCAAATAGACCTTAGCTTTCTTTGATCTTCCTTTGCAGGGCATCTGCTAGTCGCTCATTGCCAACTCAAATACTCTATCCTGTTTTTGTTGCACCTGTGCAGCACGCGCACGTGTTGTAGCCGAGCTTAGCAGCTTTAGCTGCCTTCTGGCATTAAACTTTGTATGTGCTCCTGCTCCTGCTGCTCCTGCTCCTGCTGCTTCTCCTGCTGCTGCTGCTGTTGCTGTTGCAGCTCTGATGATTTTGTTAACTTTGCTAGCAGTTTATCGTGCGTCTTGCAATTTGTCAAACAATGTGTCACATGGCTTCAGAGCCACCCCTGAAGCTGTCCCCCGCCCCCTTCATGCGCCCCTGCCTCTGCCTCTGCCTCTGCCTCAACTGACTGCGTGTTGCACATTAATTAAATGACTTTCAACTTTTGTGTGGATTTTGCATGCATTTTGCATTAGACAAATTAATATGAAAATCTCCCGGCGCTTGGCTAATTAAGCCACTTGTTAGTCTGCCTCGTTTCAAATGAGGCACACACTTTACAACTGTGCTACGTGCCACGAGACGCATATACATCAACTGGCTGCTCCCCCTGCTCCTCCTCCTCCTCATCAGCTAATCCCACATGAGCTCGTCAAAGTTCCCCCCGAAAAAGAAAATAAAAATAAAAAACTGCACTCGCAATTCAAGTCGAGTCGCGTCGCTCGCCTTATCAGCGCCATAAACGGCTTATCAACAACAACAACAACACCAACATTTCATACACTCAATTGACACACTCGTGACCCACAGAGAGCAAACAAGCTCTGGCTCTGGAAAAAAAAGTGCGAAAAAATAAACAATTATCAAATGGAGACCGAAATCGGAGAGGCCAAAAAATTAGCACTCGCTAAAGAGCAAAAGCAGAAGAGTGCAAAGCAGACTGCCCAAATACCCTACAAAGTTTCCAAGTTTTGAGCGTATTTGCTTCGATTTGGAATAATATTTAAACAACATTATTGAAATCCATCCTTTTCTATATAATATTACTTACTTTTGTAACGGTAACAAGTTTTATTATTATCTCACTTGGAATTTGGCTCATTCCATCAATCAGTCAATGACTTTGAAATAATTTACCTAAGTAAGGTATAGTTATATAGTTGATAATGTTAGAATTTTTTATCAGTCAATCAACTCAACCAATTCTATATAAACAGATTCTTATTTTATTCTACTTCTATACTGTTCTAAAGTTATACTATATTCCTTATCAATCAATCAATCAAAATGTTTATTTATATATACATTGATTACAACAAAATAACATTAGAAAAAAAAAATAGTCTAATATTGCAATTACCGTTAAGTTCTTATCAATCGTTCCGTCAATCAATTCAAGAATTTTTGTATAAATATATTGTTATATTACCCTACGTCAACGCAAAACTTATCTAATTTGGCTCAGCCGATCTATATGACGACTTTTAAAGCACATTGCTTATCAATAAAACAACTTTCACTTCTGCATATAAATAGATAAGGAAACAATTAAACAAAAGAAAGAGCTTTTATCTAAATAGCTTTCGAGTCTTATAAACTACATTGTTATATAACATAGATTATCAATCAAGCAATCAATCAATTGTGCTACTTTCAAAAATAATACAGTAGATTTTATAACAGTGTTGTATAACGTTGTCAGTCACTTGAACTTTGTGCTTGAACTTTAATATTATAGAAGTCAGCTTAAAAGTGAATATAATAGAATTATCACAGTTTTATATAGCTCTCTTAACAGGCATTCAATAAGTCAAACAATATTTCTCGCATTCACAGGCAATGTAATCCACCCGATAATTTCCATATGACCCTCGTTTTATTTATAGCGCCTACAATCGTCGGTTATTCACCAACTTTTTTATTCCCCCATTTTTATCAATTCGATAAACATAAAAAAAACCCGTACAATCAAGCTGACCACTAGAACAATGAGAGAATCGCGAGACGAACAACAAACAGCAGCAACAATGATTGTGCCGTGCGCTTAAACATTTTATCATCACTTAAGCAATGGGTAAATGGGATTTTATTTTTATATATTATGTACTCTTCGTGCCTATTTGCATTTGTCAATTCGTCCAAGCCCCCCTCTCCCTTCACATTGACCCTCACTGATAAGACTTGGGTTCGGCTATCAGTGTTAAAGTCTGAGGAGAGCTCATAAAAAAACGTTTGCGAATGTTTTTATGGCTGTGTTTGTGACTGGACAATGAGTCATTTAAAGCGTATAACACTTAGCCTGAGGTGAAGTCCAAAGCTCTAAATGCTAATTAGCTGCATGCATGGGCTATATAGACTAGAAGTTGCGCTACAGTGAGCATAGCATATGTAAATTAAAAGAATATTAATAATTAGTTTTAATTTTAATACAATCATATCATATGATAGCACACTTCAAACTAGAATCTGAATGTTTTCAAGTGTATTTTCATATTGCCTTCTTCACATTTGAAGTGCAGCGCATTTAAAGATTATAACAGCTTAAACATAAACGTTCCATAACAAACGCTCAGCTGTTATCGTTTACGCTCTCCCTCTCTCTTGTTATGCTGCGCTCTCAGCATTTTGCTTTCGCAATTCGCTGCGTTCACGGCGATTTGCCAGCAGCTTGATTTGCCTGCTCAGTGTGCCATCGATTTTTCCACTCGCCGCTTCGACAAATTCGCTGCTCGCCGCGCTGCCTTACTTGTTGTCCTAGGCCAAAGACCAGCTGACGGCGGCGAAAACTTCGACATCGGCTACCGCTACGCCGCTTCGGCTAACGTAACGCAGTGAACGAGGGCGCGCTTCGTGTTGTTTACGTGATGCATTTGACACAAACGCCACGTTTCTGACAGCTGCAGCGGTTGCAGTTGCAATTCGATTTTAATTTCTCTTGTGTGCCGCATTTTGTTGCAAATTTATTAAACAATTTCCTAGTGTTTTGCAATGCGAAAACGCAAACGTAGAGAAAAACGCGTCGTGATAAGCAGAAATCAAATCAAAGCTCTATGCATTTAAGCAAGGCGTTGCGGCAGTGAGTGAGTGAGTGAGTGAGAGAAAGAGCGCGTGAGAGCGGAAATTGAGGCTGTCACGAACTTGCCGCATTAGCACAAAGCAAAACGCAACAACGACTATAACAATAACAAAAACAATTAAGAGAGCAGGAGCAATAAGAAGGCGAAACTGAGAAACAGATTTGTATAAATTGCAGCGGAAGTGCGACTGAGGTTTGTAACAGCCAGCTTATGTTTGTGTGTGAGTGAGTGAATGTTACGTATGTGTGTGTGCGTGTGTGTGTGTGCTTTCACTTTCGCTTTCGTTACAGCAAATTGCACTAAATTGCGCTTTTGACACAATTTAGCTCAAGTGTTTGCGTCATTATTTCTCACTCTCTTCCTCCCTCCCTCCCGCGCTCTCGCTCTCTCTTGTTATAATTGAAAACTGATTTAAGCAAAGGACACACACACACACACACACACAAATGCACACATATATACAAATATGCCTCTCATTATGCAGCGCGCGTGACTCACTGTGGGCGATCCTTGCCGCCCGTCCATTTTTGTTGCCGTGTCCAGGACAACCAACAAAAACAAATTTATGGCCAACAATTAATTTTAAGCTACAAAATTTTTGAACAAACGCCGCGCCATGCCACGCCCTATGCCGCCCCGCCCAAGTATTTCAATTAGTATGAAAAAAATACATATATACTTGGGCGATAAAAAATATTGTTGCTAATTTGTTTTATTATTGTGATTTATGTTGACGCCGTGCAAAACGGCGAGAGCGAAACAGAGAGGAAGCGAAAGAAAGAGCAGCATAGAAATTACTTCTGAGAAAAACGTGAAACGTGTTCTTTAAAAATTAGCTTCAATTAGAGCAAAATTTTATTGGCGAATATTTGAGTTACATTTTACAAATGTGTTTTTATTGTTGTTTCATTAGGATACAATCTCAAGTTCAATTAATCTACATATGTATAAAGCTATCTTTTATACACACTTTTGTAAAAGGCATTTGTTACTATATTTATAGGGCGCCAATTTCGTATTCTTTATTTTTGAAAGTATGAAAATTATATGAAAAATTGAATATTTTATATTTATTTTAATTAATACTATTTCTTTTTTAATAATATTTATTTTATAATATATATATTTTTATTATGTATTAAACAAAATTGTATTTTTTTTTTTTAAATTTATTTATAGTCGAATATTGTTATTTTATTTTATTTTTTATTGTTATTTTAATTTTATTTTATTATTATTATTATTTAATTTTTATTTTTTTGTCTATTTGCAAAAGAAATATTGTTAATATTGTTCATAAACAAAAAGTTTAGAGTCTTATCAGCTACCGATAAATCATGGAAAAGATATTTTTAAACTGATATTTTTTTGCAGATAATGATAAATATATATGAAACCTCTATCTATGTATACGTATATGTCTATATATTATATATCTATACGTATACGTACATATATTTCAGTTCAATGAACACCTTCTCTTAATATGATTAATTGTAGGGCTGGCTTTGCATATTTTGTTTTTGTTCAGTCATAAAAATAATATTGACTTCATGATGGTTCATTATAATCATACTTCCTGTTAAAAATTTTTGCCTGAAGTCTAATGCAATTTTTAATTTTTTTTTTTTTTTTTTTTTTTTTTAAGAAAAAGAATTTTTCAATTGTTTTTGTACTCTTACACAAGTTTTAAAAATTAAATAAATTTTTGCTACATTACTCAACAAAAAATTCTTTAAATATATACTCCATACATTTCTTATGGCTTTTAGAGCTTTTCAATTTTCAATTTGTTAAAAGCATTTCGCAAAAATGTTCTATTGGGTTCATCGATCAGAATGGCGGAAACCCTTGAAATGTGCTCAAACAAAACTGAAAACTGAAAACGGAAATCTGAAAACTGAAAACTGAAAAGCTTCAAAAATTTGTCGCTTTCAATGCTTTGGCTTTGGCCATTTGGGAATGAGAATTCGATTGTTGTTTAATGATCATTATTGAGGAGTCGTTGCTGCAGAGGACGCCACAGTTGTTAAAAGTAAAAGTTCAATTTGCAGCTTGTTGCAAGTTGCAAGTTGCGAGCTGCGAGCTGCGAGCTGCGTGCTGCAAGTTGCCAAAGCAACGACGTTGCGGTGGCCGCCAGCCAAAAAGTAGTCATAATATATATCACATATATATATACATAGATACCTATAGAAATCGAGACAGAACTTTTGCCTTACCTGAACTAATTCATTTCATATTTCTGCAACAGAAAAGTTTTTGTAGCAACAGCCAAAAAAAAAAAAAAAAAAAAAAAAAAGGGAAAAGTAGAAAATCAACCCAAACAATGCGGCTGATTGAAAACTTTTTTAATTGATTTTTGCAAAAGTTGCTTGCCTTACTCACTCTCTCTCTCTCTTTCTCTCTCTCTCTTTTGCAGTTGTGCCCTCCAAATCAAAGTCAGCCCAATCTTTTAGAGCCAGCTCCAATGGGCAATGCACATGGCCAGAATCGCGCAGCGGGCAGCGGCAGCTCGCCGCAGGCAACGGGCAGCTTGCTACGGCTGGCGGCGGGCGGACGCCACGGACCCGGCTGCATGCCACCTTTGGCGGCGCTGGAGGACAGACGCAGCAGCAGCAACAGCAGCCATCAGCAGGCGCGAGTTTTTAGCCGTTTTGTCAAGCAGAAACGGGATGTATTCCTGCAGGCCACTCCGCCGGTGTCGCCCGCATCGCTGCCCGCCTCGCCGCTAGCGGACTGGACTCCGCCGGATGTGGGCCACGGACAATTGAATGCCAGTGCCGAACAAATGGATTTTCGTAAGTCAATTTCAAAGTTCACCAACAATATTTGTTCAGTTTTTTCTGTTTTTGTTTTTGCTTTTGATTGCTATTACTCGACTCCTTCTTCTTCTTCTCCTGCTCCTCTTCCTCTTTTTTTTTATGTCGATGTCGAAATTCAGTTTGTCCGCAAATTTTATTTCAATTTTTGCTTTATTTTTTGAGTTCCTATTTCAATTGCCAATCCAGACAAATCATGGCTGTTGTTATATCCCCACCTAAGGCTGACTTGCGTATAACAGCTTGCCTTCAAGCTATGCCACAGTATAACATAAACTGCTGTTATACAAACTGATCTTAGTAGCTAATACATATTCTTGGATAAAACCCGTCGCTATTGTCATTGTCATTGTCATTGTCATTGTTATTGTCATTGTCATTGACATTGACATTGTCATTGTCATTGTCATTGTCATTGTCATTGTCATTGTCATTGTCATTGTCATTGTCATTGTCATTGTCATTGTCATTGTCATTGTCATTGTCATTGTCATTGTCATTGTCATTGTCATTGTCATTGTCATTGTCATTGTCATTGTCATTGACATTGACATTGTCATTGTCATTGTCATTGTCATTGTCATTGTCATTGTCATTGTCATTGTCATTGTCATTGTCATTGTCATTGTCATTGTCATTGTCATTGTCATTGTCATTGTCATTGTCATTGCCACTGCTATTGCCATTGTCCTTGTCATCCAATTCAAGGTACATCATACCCGATCTATCGCATCTATTTTATGCTATACTTCAATATGCCAAATTCTTCATTTTTTTGCATTGTGTTTCATTTTGAACTTTCGCTTCTGTTTTATTACACAGTTCGCTTGGCAGCCTGTAGCTCGCACTAAATCTGTGCACTTTTCTGTAATTCGTTCTATGTATCTCTCTCTCTCACTCTCTTTCTCCGTTCCACACACTAGCTCCGTCTCTTTCGCTCGTCTCGTTCTCTGCCGACAGTCGACAGACTTATTGCAATTTAAGCGTAGTTTAAATAAGAATTTTCGTGCAAGTTTTTTCGAAAATAGAAAAAGAAAAACGCACGAAGAACAAGGCCCAAAACTTTTCATCGAAGTTTTATGAAATTTTGTGCACCCTTCTCGTTTTTTTCTTGTTTTGTTCATGGCAGATATATCCCGCTCTGTACACCCTGAAAATCCCGCCAGCTGGCAATCCGCTTTTGTTGTTTCGCCAGCTCTCTTGACTGTTAGAAATTTCTCTGAGCTTTACTTTTCCGCTGGCGTTGTTTGCTTCTGCCATGGCTTACAGTACTTAAATATACACATATCTGCCCTCTCGCTCGCACACACACACACACGCTCTGCCTCTCCTGAGTAACTTTTCGAGTTCCCTACAGCCTGTTGGCACTCGAAACTTATTGGCATTTCGGCTGGCACAAATAATATCTTCACTTGCGCCTGTTCTCCCAGCAGCCAAAGTGAAATCAAAAATTTATAGATTTTAGTTATTCATGTGAAATCTTTAAGAGATGCTGACTTTAAAAAACACACGCACGCACATATATACCACACACATATATGTGAGAGTAAGTGCAAAATATATGAGCATGACTTTTGACTCTGCACTACAAAGCGGGCCACGTTCTCAATCATAACTCACACACATGGCACGCGCTCTCCCTCTCGCTCTCCCTGTCTCTCTCACACAGCCAGTGCAGCGACCCACTTCAAAAAGTCGACTCTGTCTATTAAGAAGAAGCGGAACAAAATATAAAAATAAAAACTCGCTGACTTAAAAAAAGAAGTCGCAGAAGAGGATGCAGAAGCTGCAAACTGTTCTAAAGCTTCGCATCCTTCGACGAGTCACAAACAAATTGAAATATAAGCGAAACGCATTGAGTTGATATCCTTATCGAGTCGAAGCTCTAATGCCCTTAATGGATGTTAGTTTCACGGTTGCATATGCGACTTATGAAATAGCCAATAAAAGACTGTTGAAATTCCCTTTAGATTGACTAGAGTTCATTAAAAAAATATTTTAGATCAATCCATTTTCCCCATATATACGAAATTTTAACGAAATTTGATTGTATTTGCAAGCTTTATTATTGAAATTAAAAAAGAACGAAAAAAAACTTTATTATATATACATATATAGAGACTTTATATAACTTATAGTTTCAATAAAATTTTAATGAGATTTTAATAATAATATTTTTAAGTGACAATAATAAGATTTTAATAATAATATTTGTAATAATGATTTTTATTTTATTTATTTATTTATTTATTTTTTTTTTTATTTATTTATTTATTTTTTATTTTATTTATTTTTTTTTATTTATTTATTTTATTTTTTTTTTTTTTGACTAGTATGTCTATTAAAAGTGTTCATTTTTATCAAAATAAAATTTTTAAAATATTTTATTTCTTTATTTTTAAAATTTTACACTAAAATTTTTATTTTTTTAAATCTATTTGGAGTTCTTAATTAATTCAGAATTTTCTGAAATTTGTTTGAGATTTAAAAATTAAAAATTTTCAATATTTTCAACAAATCTGCTTATGTGAAAAATTGCCCAATATTGTTAATTTGTAAATAGTTTCTTCTTATTAAAAACTTGTCTCTTCCCCTCTTTCCCTTTCAATTCGGATATTCTTCTTTTATTTATTTTTCCATAGGAATGAATCTCTCTTCGTTACCAAAAGAAAGTCATTAGAAGAGTATATTCTTAAGTCCAGCCCTGCCAGCTACTGCAATGTCACAAAGCACTTGCTCTAGTCACTCAAGCTGACACTGTAGGGTATAGAAATTGACGTTCAAAGCGCTCGCCGAGAATTCTGTGGCGCTGCTTTTGACTGTTTACAAAGAGTCGCGTTTTCAGCAGGAGAGAAAGGCTGCCAGATCGCGGGAATTTTGAAAGGTCACGGGTCGAGTGGGGAGGGGGTTAAGTGGGGATGGGGGTGGTGTTGGCTTGGCAGGCTGTTTGGGGCTCTGTATCAAAAGGCAATTGAAAAGGCGGCTGCATGGCTGCCATTGCAGCGACTCCAAAGTCCAAAATCAAATCAACGAAAAATTCTAAACGTGCCAAGGCGCGATTCACTGAGAGAGAGAGAGACAGCGAGAGGGGGGGGAAGAGGTAGACAGCGAACGGCTATCAAAAATTCTCTTTATAGCGTGAGATAACTGAGCTGCCACGCCCACACAGACAGAGAACCGCCTGCCGCCAACTGCCCCCCGCTCCGCATTCATTTCACATACACACAGCAAAAATTCGCTTCGTTTTGCTGCTGCTTCTTCTTCTTCTTCGCTTTTTTTCGGGAGCCTCTTTCAATGCATAAATTCATAATTCATATGGGGCCCCAAGCGAAACTCGGCAGAGCAAGCCTCCATTTGCAAAAATATAATAAAAAGCAGCTAGTGGGAGAGAGGGGGGTAGTGGGGTCAAGGGAAGGATGGAGAGGGGGAAGGGGTATAAATGCGCTCAGTTCGCTGTGGCTTAGTTTTCGGCGCCAACTGCAACCAAAACAACTACAACAACAACAACAACAACTGGCGACGTGCTCAATTAAGAGCCTATACACACACCAAGACACCCACACTCACACACACACCAATACACACACACATTATGTTGTGTACAAAAAAAAAGTTGGGCCTGGCACGTGGCGGGCCGCTAATATTTATGGCAATTAGTTTTAATAGTTTTCCTTGTAAACTTCTAACACTCCACGCTCTATCCCTCTCTCTCTCTCTCTCCTCCCTCTCACTCTGTCAGCTCGTTGCGGAGTTTTAACAACGGTTTAATGTTGTTAACAATAATTGTTTGTGTGTGTGTTATGGAATTTAATTTCAGACAACAATTTCGCTAGGGTTTTCCTCGCTCGACAACTTTCTGGGCGCCATTTTGAAAGAAATTTGCGAAAGTTATTTTTGGCATATGAATAATTTGCAAAGATGGTGATTATAAAGATGATAATAATGATAAGCGTAACGAAAATGGGCATGATGATGAGCCTAGTGATGAGGATGATGATAGTAGAGGTAGTGCTACATATATATTTATAAATTATTATAATTCATACTTCATTCAATCAAAAGTTCTACAATTTCGACAGCCCCCTAAAACTAGGCAATTACCAAACAACATTTTAAAGTTCTCAATGAATATTTGAATCAGATGTCAAAAAGTATGCAATGCTGATCAGCTTTGCATATATTATTATAAAGTACTAGAATAACATTGGGAAATTAAAGGGATCGCATTGTTCATTACTATCTGTCCGTTAAACTTAAACTCAAGTTATTCATTCTCTGGTTATTTTCAGTAAAGAGCAACGAACCAGCTCACAATACGAACTTGATTGCAATGAAAGCTCAATCCCTTCTCACGGCCTCTCCCGTTCCAATTCAATATACAAACAGCGCTTCCTGCTTATTTAAATTATAACAGATTATAACACTTAGCACAACTCATTGATTCATATATATTTATTCTTGTATTGATTCCAGTTGCTTTTGCTTGCTTTCGAAGCCCTTTGTTCATTTCGTGCACCGTTTAAATTACAGCTTTAAGCCGCCAACAACAAGCCCCCGAAATCGCTCTCACGCTAGCGCGCTCACCCGCTCGTTCGGTCTCACTCGCTCACGCTTTACACGCTCTCACGCGTCAGCTCAGCTTCGATTTCCAGGCTTCGCTCACATGTGCTGGCCCCTAGAAACCAGTTGCTCTTGTTGTTGTTAGTAACGCTTTGCACTTGCTGCCGCGCAGATCGTTCGAGTCGAAGTCGTCGTCGCCGTCGCCGTCGCCGCGGCTAATTGGAAAAATGTGTGTATGAAAAGTGAAAAGTTGTGTTAGAATCGACGCGTAAAGTGTTTTATTTTGCAATAACAAACGAAAATTGATACCCGAACGCGAAAGCGAACTCGAAAGGGCGAAGGCCAAAAAGCGAGAAGAAGAGTGAGTGATAAATGAAACAGTTTCGGTTTACCGTTGTTGCGTTTTGATGTCTTTGTTTTGCTTTACAAATCAAACAACAAATTTATTGCAACAACAACAATAAAAACAGAACAACAATGAAATGAAATGAAAGAAAAGTGACGCCGTCTTTTGGCATTCCCGTGGCCATTCCCGAAACTTCCCCCGTCCAACCTTCCCTCCGCCTGCTCAGCCATAACCAAAAACCAGTTTTCGAGCTGTGCCCCTCGCTTTTGTTTTGTTTTTGTTTGCTTTACTTTTTACATTTCCCTTTTTATTTTTTATTTTCTTTCTGCTCATTTGTCATTATGTTTAACCTTTCGCTTTTGAGTTCATTTTCCATATGGATTTTCATAAATCTTTTTGCGTTATGGTTTACAGTTTACGTTTTGTTTGGCCTATTCCAATGAGAGCACGCACTCGCCGCGCTCTCAATCTCACCCGCTCTCTCAGTCGCTCTTGTGCCGCCTTCCAGTGGCGTATTGTTTCAATTTACTTTTATTTATTTTTGTTATATTTTACACATGTCGCGGTTTTCTCAATGAGCCGCAAACCATAAATCAACGGCACTTTTTTTTCTATATATATATAAATTAATTTCTTTGCTATTTCAATTGAAATATTTTTGAGCACTTAGCTCATCTATCTCTATCTCTCTTTCTTTTGATTCTTCTTCGTGTTCTTCTGTGCTGCCAGATGACGTCGTCAGCCTGGACTACAACAGCGACTCCACTGAGTTTCACAACTGCAGCAGCGACGATTGCTGCTATGCATCGACCAACACATTGACGCAGCCAGAAGAGCAGTCAGCGTCACAGTCAGCTGCGCAGCAGCAGCATCGGCAGCGTCTGCACTCCCTTTCCATGACTTCTTCTACATCTGCTTCTACTTCTTCATCTTCCAGCAATGATTCTGATTCGCTCTTTGGTAACTAAGCACAAATGAGTCTTAATTCTTATTTGACTTGCGCATGTCTGCTAAGAGAGTTAGTCTTATTAGAATTGCTGTGACGTGATCAACAAATTGTGATTCTAATTGAGTTAAAATTGTTTTGTTGTAGTAATTGATCATATATGTAAGTCTAATGATCCTTAGTCTTAATCGATATTCCCAAAGTATTCTTATAAAAAGTTCTTATAAGACAATCGACAATATTTGTGCAATTACTAATTGGATAGCTTCTTAAAATATATTCTTATAAGATTTTCAGTTACATGGGGCTCGACTTAGATTATGTGCTTATAAGAATCTTATAGAAATTCGAATTGAAAGTTTCTTAAATTGTATGCTCCTCGTATTGGAAATATTCAAATTGAATTGTATCTTTCCTCATTAAAAATGACTTCTATGTATATTTGTTAATCTATAAAAGACATTCATAACTATATTTACTAACTGATTCGATTTTTCTATTTTAGATCTCAACAATAAGGAGTTAATAGAGCTGAAGCGTCGCTGTCGTGCTGATAAGATCGCCGGCTTGAGCTTGAGTCGCATCACATACCTGAGCATCGCCCATGAATCGGAGCCAGATCCGGAGCAGGCGCTCGAAGCGGGGCTGTTGCATACGGAGCTGTTGATTACGCCGGAGAGTTCGCCGGATGAGCGGATGGCACTGCAGCTGGGCAAGAAGCTCGCCCAGGTGCTGGGCAGCAGCTCGGCCTCGCCCACGCCCACGCCCCCCGGCTCGATCACGGAAGCCAATATGATGCCCGTGGGCGTGGCAGCGGGATCTGTTGCGATTTCCACGCCCCGTGTCGATTCGCCCCTGGGCAATGGGGGCGAGCTGTTCAACATATCCAAGGCCAAGAAAGTGGAGCTGCAGAATCTGTCGTCACGTTTCACAGCCGCCGTCAGCCCAGCCTCGACGCCCACAAATCTAACGGATGTGGGCGTGGCAGCGACAGGTGAGTCCCCCGTTTGGCCTTCGCGCGTTTATTTGCCCATTTCACATTCCGGGCCGAGATCTGGCGGCATTTAAAGTCACGTGAGGGTCGCCTCATCTCCGGTTTCCCCCATTACAAACGCATTAGCCGGAGTGGGCGCAAGGGACGGCGGTAGGATGGGGGGCGTGTCTGATACCAGAGCATGTGCCTTTTGGCGATATGCGGGAATTATTCAAATTCCCACTTGGCCACCCGCTCGCAAATCAAACGAAACGCGCGGCATAAAACACGAATCTTCCTGTTTGCCCTCTTCATCTGATTGTTGTTGTTGTCGTCGTTCGTACTGTTGTTGTTGGGGAGCACTTGAAGCGCCATGTGTATGCTCAAGTGTGTGGCCCTTGTGTCCGAAAATAACAACGAAGTGGCAAAAAAAAATTGAAAATGAAAATGAGAATAACTAAAAGCCTTGTCCCTTTCGATGCACTGTAAAATGAGTAAAGAATGCGAGTATATTGGCTTTTAGAATTTGAATTTAGACAACACCAAAAAATAATTTGTTATAAAAAAAAAAAAAAAAAAAATTGTATACACAACTTGTGTACCCCGAGCGGCATTTGAACCGCGAACCTTTCGCATGCCGTGCAGAGTGCTTCCCATTACGCCACTGGCTACGAAATCGAAATCAACTTTTACTTTCAAATAACTGGCACCATCAAAAATATAAATTAATAAAAATCATATATGTTCGCAACAGGATTTGAACCGGGGGCCTCACGCCTGGCAGGCAAAATCCTGCACAGGCTAATTTTAGCTTTCACTTACAAATAACAAATTACTTCGTCAATAAAACTAGCGTCAACTGATTATATATGCTCGACTCGAAGAGTACTCGAGCTCGTTTGTCAATCTAGGCCACTCTCTGGAAGCTACTCGCTATTTAATTCAAAAATTAAGGCTCAATCAATAGGCAATCATATGAGTTTGCAGCAGGATTCGAACCATGATCCTCTTGCTTACCAGGCAGAGTTCTTATGCAAAAAAATGCTTTAGCTTCAGCTAATCCAAATGACTGACTTCGTAATTAAGTAATTACGTATATACGATATATTGATAGACCTAGACATCTTTCCCTCAAAGCACTATGACAGCTCAATTAATCGGGAAATATAAAATGGTTGCTACGCAGAGGCCTTACCTAAAAGCTACTGCTCGGAAGAGAACTGATTGAAAACTAATTTAAAATAAATGACAATTATTTGATAATTTGTGACTATGCATTAAATATTTTTATTTTTTTTTTTTACTTTATTTTTTTATCACGTAAATTATTCCATTTCCTCTTTAATTTCAATTTTTACCGAACAGAGCATTGCTCAGTCGTTCACACTCGAAGTCTTCCACAATTTTGTCTGCTCGTTTTCCATTGGTCTGGCGCTCGACGCCAATTCCATTGGTAAACATTGGTAAGGCATCTGCGCGAAGTGCTTGCCAAACTTTAAAGTTTGAGAAGCAGCAGCTCAAAGCGCAAAGGTTGAACCGAAATAAAATTGAAAATTTCGTCTTTGTATGGCAAAGTTCATGCAGAAGTAATAAAATAGATCGAATACATAAATAGATAGGAAAGGTACAGGTATTTTAATATAAATTTAAAGTGGGAAAGGTCAAGCCCAGGTAATAAAAATACCGGTTTTTTTTTAGTAGGTAAATAGAATGCAAGGAAGTTTGCAAATTCAATATAAATAAATAGACAAATTATGTCAATTGCAAAATATGTTTAATTTTATTATTTTTCAAAAGAAATAACAAAATATATATATTCCAATGCTATCATCTTTTGATTGTGTTATTTGTCCTTTTGTTGCCTTTTTTGCAATTTACAATTTTTATTGAATTTTATTTCGTTTTCATTGATTTTAATTATAATTTCTAATTGACATTACGTGCTCAACGTCTTAAAGAAACTCTACGAACGCCCCTAGATCCTCCCGTTCTATAAGTTCGCTTCAATTGCGCCTCCTTGAAAATAAAGTCAACCCATTTTTACTCTCCCGGCTATTTGAATAAAAATTTGTTTCAAGTTTTTTAATTAACTCGTGTCGCTTTGTCCTCCTTTTTTTTCTTTTCGGCCTGCTCCAGAAAAGCCTATTGTTGTTGTTCTTTTTTTTTATACCCTGAACCCATTTTCAATGGGAAATCAGGGTATAATGGTTTTGTTGAAATGTATGTAACAGGGAGAAGGAGGCGTGGCAGACCCCACAAAGTATATATATTCTTGATCAGGGTGACGAGCTGAGTTGATTTGGCCCTGTCCGTCTGTCTGTCCGTCTGTCCGTCTGTCCGTATGTATGAACGCGTCGATTTCAGAAGATATAAGAGCTAGAGACTTCAAATTTTTTTTAAAATGTCCGTAATTACAGCGCGCATATCAAGTTTATCATTAAAAATCGATAACTCATCTCGATCTTTTTTTATCGATAAAAAACCTTATCGAAACCCAGTTATAAAATTATATCTTCTACACCTTTATTGCTAGAGTCTCCAAATTTTTAATGTATGCTTATATGCAATTTATACAATTTCGGTTTTTGTTAAAATTTACCCCCCCACCTCTAAATTCACCCCCACCCCTCACTTTTGTAAAAAGCGTATTTCAAATACTAGAGACTTGTGCTTTGGCAATCACATGCATATTCATGTTATAATCATAATCTAAAAGTTTCATGAAGATCGTACGTCCATAAAAAAAGTTATTAAACAATTAAGTTCTCATAGTAAGCGCACACTGCAGCCCATGCGTGTTTATGCGTGGTTGCTTGTATGTGTATGTGTATGTGTGTGTGTGTATGCGTTTGTGTCTGTATGCGTGTGTGTGTGTTATGTATACCTGTGTGTGCGTACGTGCGTGTGTGTGTGTGTGTGTGCGTGTTTCTTGTGTAAGCTGAAAGTCGCGAAAAAGTATTGAAATATCTATTGCTCCAAGGGTTCAGGGGATCTCGTAGTCGAGCAGTCTCGACTAGAGCTTTCTTACTTGTTTTTTATATAACTGATGCGATCTGTGAGGCGCATAAAAATACGCGCTTAGAAGAAATATAAATATATAAAGTTAAAAAAAAAAAAACGAATAAATTGGCAAAAATTAAGTAGTGAAAATTGTATGCTCTAGGTTTAGATACAGATACGAAGGAATATAAGTGTAAGGACTTGATAAGAAATATTGGCTTATACATATTTGATGAAATCAAATGGAAATAGAGCAGACCCCAATTGAATAACTTTATGATATCATTCGAACTAAAAAGAAACTTGTCATACAATAAGACACTTTAATGGAATATTTGTTTATTGCAAATAGATTTCTTAGTCATCTAATGTACAATGAAAGATCTTGAAAAAATACTAGACTTATTTGCAAGCCATTCTTTGTAATGATCTTAAGTTATAGAGATTAATTCGAGCATGAAACTCATTCTAAGACGATTGATTCCTGCTCTGCATTATCCGTACCATACAATATTCTTGTATTCATCACAGAAATCTTCCAATTAACTTTTAGAGCATAAAACTTTTAGGTAATTCATTCTAGCTTATCTGAAAAGAACAGATGGTCGAACAGATCTGTTTCAAATATTTTCACAATGCCAATATATCCTATAATAAACCTATCTATAATGTATACATATTTTATATAGTATATTAATTCCCTCTCTGTTACATTCCCGATGTCAACATCACGTTAGTCTCTGCAGGAAAGGGTATGCGAAAGTAATTATTGGCACATTTATGCAAAGGCTCGTGCTGTGCTCGCACATGATATTTTAAATACATTTAAATATATGTATATACAGTCATTTATATATAATATAATTTCCAGCTAAATTTATATATAAAATCCCCAGCATACCCTTAAGTTTTAACTCCAATCCCCCCCCTTACTGTGCCACGCCCCCTTTTCGGCATCTAATGCCCGTCTAATTGCGTCCGTCCGTCGCTTGGATAACAAACAGAGCCCAAGCAAAACAAGTAAAAATTGTGGAAATCGCGTTTGACTGACTGCACGATACTCGTTCGATGAAAATTTAAAATATATTATATTTGAAATCAGATAAATATTATTGGATATAGAGGAGTTTTCTATGGAAGAGTTTGACTTCCTGCACACTTGCTCACAGCAAAAAGAAAAAATATTATATTATTGTATTTACACTACTTTAGAACAGATCCTAACTCTCTAACTCAAGTTGATTTTACTGGGGGAGTTTTACTACCTTCACCATAAATAAGTATGTACATATATGTGAAATCTGAGAAAATCTAAATATTATTAGATATAAATAGATATCCCAGCTCTAACTGATTCTTCCTCTCTGGGACTTATTCCAAGTCTTCTAATACTCTGATCAGACACGGTTCCACATCTTTAAGGAATCGTCTAGAGCACACAACTAATATACCCTCTTTACTGTGTGAACGGCCATCAGAGAGATGGGAGGCGCTGAGTGAAGGGCGAAGGGCGTGGCTGGGTATATTGTGACCCAGCACGCCAAAAACATTTGTAAAAAACTTAAAAATTGCAAACACGTCTTCATTGTTTACAAAATGTCGGCCGGAAACTGGGAAAACTGTTGAAACACGGCAAACGGGGAAAATGGGGAAAATGGGCGCCCATTTTCGATTCCCCATTGTTGCGAGAACAGCAAAAAAAGAGAACAAAATAAAGTTTAAATTTTAATTAAATCATGTTGTACGAAATGATGCACGTGGGAGCAATGGACACCCGTTGGGGCTGGGGGCGTGTCAGCCACTTGGGCTTACAGTCAATGATGATGGCCGCGATAAGCGCTCCACTGGGTGTGCTCGGAGCTGTAGCCACTGCCACGACCAAGACTCATCGAGGACTTCCACTGAGCTCCTCATGGACAGAACAAGAGATTTAATAACGCAACTCCTGCTGTATATATAAATATAAATATAATAAAAATTGGATGCTGCGCCTCCTAAATTATATAATTTGCTCACGCTTTGCTCGTAAAGCGATTACCGAAGATATTTTTATATGCATTTTAGGCGCTGCTCTTAATGGAGCCTACTGAACATTAACTGGGGAGCTTTTCAATATTTGCAGTTGAGCAAAATAGGAAAAGTGAATGAAAAGCTGAGTTTTTCTTAATGAAAATTCTATTGTATTGTAGTCAAGTGAATCATATAAGAGTAACACTTTAATAAACCATTGAAATGAAACACAGAAGTGAGACACTGCAATGGAGCACTGGGCATGAAACACTGGAATGAAACACAAAGTGAAACATAGGGATGAAACAATAATGGAAACATTAAAGTAAAGCACTGAAATTGAACTCTTAAAGTGATACTCTAACACTGGAATGAAACACTGAAATGAAACACTGTAGTAAAATAGTGAAATGAAACATGGATAACTAGAATGAAATATTGACGTCAAACACTGAAAGTGATACACTAAAATGAAACAGTGAAATGAAATTTTAGCTCTCAGTGAAACACTAAAATGAAACGGATAAAAGAAACACTCAAGTATCGAACCCCCAATCGTCATGTGTATCATTCAATGACAGCATCTTAAGATGAATGGAATGCTTTTAGTCGGAGTGTATCTGAATACTCTCAAATCTGCATTATTGTTAGCCCTTCTATTTTCATTGCTGACTATTTTGATTGATAAATCACTTATAGATAGCTTTTCGCCAGCTTTGCGCATTTTCTGTGCTCTCGCTGCATCAATTTGGGCTGCTAATGCGGCCTGGCGCTCACCTTCAGTTCAGTTCGTTTCATTTGATTTCCATTCCGTTTCGTTTCGTTTCAGCTGCAGCGACTACATCGACTCCGACACCAACTCCAACTCCAACCTCGACCCCGACTCCGACTCCGACTCCGACTCTGATTTCGACAGCGAGCACTCCGCTGGAAACGCAGTCAACTGTTATAATTTCGTTTAAATCATCTCAAACACCTGCCTCAGCTCAACGCTCAGCCTCGCCCACTGACAGCAGCGCTGCTGGGGAGGCGCTGCTGCAGGGGGACGAGGCTAAGCAGTTGGATGCTGATGCGGCCTCGCTGGTGCCGCCTCCGCCCGGCTATGGCACGCCCACCAATCCGCTGCTCTCGAGCAATGTGCTCAAGAAGGTGGCCAGCTTCTCGGTCGAGAGATCGACGTCGACGAGCAGTAGCTGCAATAGCAGCAGCGCGCCTATCGTTCAGTCGCCAGCGCTAGCGATGGCAGCGCCAGCGCCATCTGGCGACGAGAGGGAGACAACACTGACAGCAGTGCAGCTGGAGCAGAGCCTTGCTGCCGGCGCAGGGTCGCGGCGCGGCTCGTCTTTTGTGCCGGAAAAGTTAAGCTTCGCTGCATATGAAAAGTTCGAAGGTAAGTCTAGCAAAATAAACATTTGCCTACCGCTACCCATGCCCCACGCACTCACTCACTCACTCACTCACCCCTCTGCACAACTCAAGCGCAGCCCAAGCTGTATGTATATAAATTTTGATGATTTTTGTGCGCTTTGCTGTTTGGCTTTTACGTTGAGCTTGGCAAATTTTTGCGCTACGTTTGATTGCGTTTCGTTGTTTGCCCAAAGTTAACAATTAGTTGCCCTCTCACTCCCACTCCCACTCCCACTAGCACACTCCCCCTCTCACTCTCACGCACTTCTACTCTGCAATCCCCTGGGAAAACAGAAATCAGTTAACCAATCAGAAGACAATGCGCCACTTGAGTGAATCATTAGTTGAGTTATTGTAACAAACGGTAAAAATAACAAACCATTACTGGCGCCATCTATGGGCGAACGTTGCTGCGATTTATGTTCATATGCTTTCAATTTAACTTTCAAGTGCTCTTTAAAAGCCACTTAAAGGATAATTTTGTAAATTATTCGCAATTTGTGTAGTTCGGATTGTTTCTGCGTTTCAATGTGCTGTAATTGCACTGAATTGTTAAGCATTTGCTTGAAAAACTGCGTGGTCGCGCATTATACCCACTCATTTGAAGAGATTATTAGTTCGTATTTGTGAAACGGCGCAAAATAATTGAAAAATATTCTCGTAAATATTTTTATTGATATTTAAAAAAAAATAAAAAAGCATTTTACCAACATCCTTCGAGCCGGATTTGAACCAGCGACCTATGGATTTCTACACATTGCATGTCTCTCTACAGTCCACCGCTCTACCAACTGAGCTATCGAAGGTGTATGGAGACTGCGTGGCTTGATTGTCATTATAAGCGAAGTGCTTTTTGCTTTCATTTTATTCAATGATTTTGAAATAACATTTTATGTGCTTCAACATCAAAAAATCATTTTCTATCTCTTTCTAACTAAAGTGATGCATAAATAAATTCATTGACAGGCAGCTTTATCAATGAAACGAAAAAAAGCAAGGCAAATATAAAGTAAATGTATAAATAGCTTATGGAAAAGCAAGGTGAACATAATAAAAATTTGATAAACTAAAGAGAAATTATAAATAATAAAAATAAATAAATATTATCAATAATTAAATTAACAATAAAGTAAATAATAGTAAAACTTTATAAACTAATAAAATTAATAATTAAATATTGTTCATATATTAAAAAAAAAAAATGTTATAATTTGTGATTTAAAAATATGTTTAAATCTGCACATATTTATATTTATTTATATATTTCAATACGTACACAACTTGTTATTATACATATATTCATAAAATTGTTTATATCACATGAAATATGTTAATCTCATAATTTTGTTGACATTTTTGCAAAATTGCAAGCATTTTCTTTCCTCACTTCAAATGCCTTTCTATTTGCCTCACATTTTCGTCAAGTTCTCCGCAATTCGTTCCACTCTTCATTTATTTCAAGAATTTGTTCGACTTCTATTTACGTTTATTTTGGCCGTAAGTTCTCGCTGCTTGGCTGCGGCTGACAGCGCTTATAACTTACGGCTATGCAAATTCTTTGAGCTGCGCGCCCACGTTCTGCCCACGCTCGGCCCTCGGGCATAACATTTTGTCCGCCGCCACGCCCACTGGCCACCGCCCCAAACCTAGTCGATTGTCGCGCATTTTATTAAAATTTTCAGATTTTGTTGCATACTTTTGGGCGGTGGCTTTAAAATCGAATTTCCCTAGTCATTCTGGGACGTGCAGCAACGGGCGTCTGCCACGCCCCCTTTTCAAATTGTTAACGGAATTTTTGTGGCCCGTTAGGCGTCAGTTTTTGTTATTGCGCGTGTGGCACACTAATTGGTTGCAAGTTGCTGGCCGTCCCCTGCTCCTGCTCCTGCTCCTGCTCCTGCCCCTGCTGCTGCTACTGTTTGCCACTGCAGCTTGCCACATCACGAGTCGCATCAACGTCTGCCACAAATTAATGCAAACAAACATTTTAACGCCTCGCTGCACAAACAACAAAAGCGTTCCGGCTTTGCCTTTGCCTCTGCCTCTGCCTCTGCCGCTGCCTCTGCTGCTGCCTCTGGCTCGTCTCTCGTTGCATTGAAATCCAACGCAATTTGCTGTCCTTCGCATCTTTGAGCTGGCAGCTACTTGCTCCTCTTGCGACTCCTGCTGCTGCTCCTCCCGCTTGTCAGTTTGTCTGAAGTGGCCATCAATTCTTCCCTTGCTGTCGTTTTTGTCGCGGCCACCGCCGCCGTCGTCGCCCCCCACCCGAAAATCTGATTTATATGCCCGGCAACGTCACGTTTGCCACCAAAAGCAGCTGCCGCTGGCGCTGCTCCTGTTCCTCCTGCTGCAACTAGCGAATAGTGACTGCTATTCGCAACCGCATCCGCAACCACGTCCGCACCCGCACCCACATCCGCATCCGCATCCGGTGGCCCCTCAACAATGTTTGGGCAACGCGTAATGAAACAATATTTTGGTAGACGGATATAGCGCTCTCAAGTTGGCTGGTTTCGGCTTAAGCGAATGAAGGGCTAGAGATGCGGTTGCAGCTGCTTGATGGATACCCTGTAACCTGTATATATATTTGTAGGGCATGCTGAACTTGTGTCAAAGTTAACACAATATATGAAAATCTTATGAAAATATAATTGATAAATCTCAAAAATCGATGTAATGAAGCTTGCATATTATATATCGATAATTATCGATGCTTAGAAATGCTGAAGACAGTATATCTTTATTTTGTAATTTTCATATATATCACATATCATATAGGATATAGCAGTAAGCTCAATTATTTCTAATCATTGATCCTTAACTATACTTTATATCATTTTTACATACATCGATATATATCGATAAGCACTTTGCTTCGTTTCTTAGCGTTTCAATTATCTATTTCTATTGAAATAGTTATTGAGCCAAAACTTGTTCCCAGGGTATCTGCTAGTCAAGCTGCTGCTTTGCATGCAGTTGCTTCGCTCTTGCTCTTGCCAGCGCTTTGTGGTCTCCTGTGAGCAACGTTTCATTTTCAGCGCTTTGTTGTCCGTTGTTTGGGGCGAAAGTGTTTGGGCTGTCTGCGTTCGAATTGCAACGTTAGCGCCAGCGTCGCAGTCGCAGTCGCCGTTGACGTCGCTGTCGACGTGGACGCGTTTGTCCGTTGATGAATGCAGCGCATGCATGCGTGCAGCGTCACGCCTCCCCTACCAGCCGCAATCATGGCACGCCCCCCTGCACTCGCTGTCCACTTGGCCGGGACGAACGAAACAGTTATGCAAATTTGTTGGCCAACGCTTTACGCGGTTTCATCAAAAGTTGCCAAACGCCGACGACGACACATCTACCCCATGGCAAAGCCCCATCCTTCACCCTCTGGCCACTAAGGTCTACCTTGTGCCCCACCCCACCCAAACTTGCCTCGCCTCGACACGCATATCATTGGCGTCCGCTTATCAGTTTTGATTACATGAGCCTAATGATCAGAGTGCGGGTTTTCCAGGGCCTTGATGACGGTTTTGGGTTTGGATCTATTGCGCTTTGACTGGAGCTGCGGCGTAAAAATAGTTTCGCCAGGAACTAGTTCACGAGAAGATCACTAGCAGTAGAAAATAGAATAAAGAATATTCCAAATTTATCAAATGAACTAGTTCTATCAAGTAACAGTTTATTTGTTGATATTCTTATTGAATGTAAATGCTCTGTTACAGTAAAAGATAACAGTACAGATGAAAGAGTTCAATCAAATGAAATTAACCCTTTATACGGCCTTGTTGCATATCTGCAACATACCGTTTAAATTGAGTTATTTCGCAATGGGTATCAAGAAAGTGGTATAGCAAATTCTTTTATAAGTCAGAAATATGTGTTTTTTCGATTTTTGTAGCTGGTTACACTTGTCCACATGTCTTGCCATACAAATATTAAAATTTCCCGCCAATTTAGTGAGTTGTGTATATGGTGTCCAAATCAATTTTATATTTGCAAATTTTTCTAATAACAAAAATTTTTAATTTGCGAACAACTACTTTTTAAATAAGGTAACTATATTAATAATGCGTTTGTAATCAAGTTTTTGGGTTTGTTGTTGTGTATTGTGAGTAACTCTTGAATATCGGTATGTTGCAGATATGCAACAAAGTACTATTAGGACTTCTTTTTTGCACTCTCAATTTTGTTGCATTTATGCAACATACCATTTATTGTGCTTATGTTTTATATGTCACTATATACTTCTTTTGTTGTTTTGTGTCATTATGTGTTGCTATGAATTTATTTTGGATTGTCTTATGTGTTTTATGTTCTTCTTTGAGGCCGACCTACACATATTTATATTTTTGTATTTTTTGTAGACAGTATTTCTTACTTAGAAATAATGTCCGCAAGGGGATTGACACCTTCGGAAATCGCAAGATTTTTTAATAGTTTGGAGAGCGAGGACGAATTCGATTTTTCTGCCAATGAAGAAAGTGATTTCGTATGAAAAGATACAACCCGAACAAACCTCATAAATGGGGATATAGAATTTATGTTCTTATCGGTCATTCAGGCTTCTGCTATAAGTTTGAGATAGATTCAGGAAATGAAAACAAAGTTTTGCCTAACGAACCAGATCTAGGTGCGGCATCAAACTGTGTTGTTAGAATGGTCAGAGAAGTGCCCAGGCATCAGAACTTTCGAATTTATTTTGACAATTTTTTCAATTCATTGCCCCTTTTGAAATACTTAGCGGATGAAGGAATTTTAGCTTTGGGTACTATTCGAAGAAACAGAATTCCAAATAACAAAACAATTGATAATATTAATTTGAAGAAGCATCCAAGGGGTACGTCTGTAGAATATGTCGCTGATTTTGACGGAGTTGACATATCAGTAACATCATGGGTGGATAATAAAGTCGTATCATTGGCATCCAACTATGCTGGAATACTACCAGAGGACAAAGCACTTCGATTCAAGAAAGCCAAAAAGAAATACGTAGAGATTGACCGACCCTTTGCAGTAGCACAATACAATAGCTATATGGGAGATGTTGATCTGATTGACAGCATTATTTTACTAAGAAGTAGACGCTGGCAGGTTCGCATTTTTTACCATCTACTCGACTTGACAGTGAGTAATGCTTGGCTTTTGTACAAACGCGTTCATAAGGCGAATGCATCAAGCACTAAACTCTTAGGATCTTCCGAGTTTCGGATAAATATTGCAGAGGTGCTAACAAAAATTGATACCAAATCAATAATGGGAAAAAGAAGTTCTATGCTCGAGAACGAATTGCAGCAAAAAAAACAAAGAGGTCCTACGCAACGCGTGCCAAATCGAATGGTACGGCAGGATGAATTTGGACATTGGCCTTTGTGGGGTGAAAAACGAATAAGGTGCAAGTACCCGAAGTGTACGGGATTCTCGCAAGTAATGTGTGGGAAATGTGAAGTGGCCTTATGTTTCAACAAGAGAAACAATTGTTTTAAAAATTTCCACTTAAATTAAAGTTTAATAAATATATTATTAAGATAAATAGTCGTATAGTCATTAAATAAATATGTTAAATAGTTTAAGAAAATCCAAATTAAATATTACGTTCTTCTAAATACCCAGAGAACTATCAGTAATTTTTTTTCCCCCTTAAGCACATCTGTTGCATATCTGCAACAAATCCTTTTTCCTTTATAAAATCGTACTGAATCAAAATTTTGAAAAACGAAAAAAAAGTGTATTTTTTATTTTCAGTTTTCTATCTAATAAAAAAAACCGCATCAAAATCGGACGTGGTGCCATATAAAGGGTTAAGAAAGAACTAGCTCCTAAAAATAGTTTCAATTTTTAAGAATTTTTAAAGAAAGTATTGAGACATAATATATTGTTATTCAAAACTTATATTAAATGAATCTATGAACTAGTTAATTTAAGCAGTTTATTTTTGAGTGCTTTTTTTGCAATTTATTAAAAATAAAATATATTATAAATATAAGCAAAATAACTGATGTTCGAGTTCATATAACTAACTCCAATTCAATTTGTTTATATACTAAAAAATATCTCAATTTGGTAGCTCATTAAAAAATTAAGTGAATTTGTTCATAAAACTTGTTCCAAATATATTTTTAGCTAAATCATCGTTATTTGTCTTGGGCCATTTTGATAAGGATTTGATTTTGTACTTATCTTTGACATTCACGCTTAGTGTAGATTCTCTCTTTGCCCCTTTCTCTCATCGGCTCTTTAATCGAATCGACTAGCGACTGTTATATCAATTATGCTATCAGTTGCAATACGTTAACTGTTTCGGTCTTCATAATCGCTAAACACTTCAAAATGGCGGAGATATTAACTGATTAATCAAAAGTCAAAATATCGTAAACCATTTCAATTGATTTACAGCGCATTTTCTAATCGAACTCATTTAGTTTGTGCGAATTTAGAAAGCAGAAAAGTAGACCAAATCATTCAATATTATTGATTTCATTATCGAAAAGAGTTTTCTTAGATTAGCATTCACTTATTTACGTGGTCTCAGAGTTCATTTGTGAATGAGTCAGTTCTATGAACGAGCTCTGACGCATTTTCGTTGAGGTCTGGACGAAATTGCAAATCAATATTAGAAATGACCCACAAATTTAGGCACATGATTCAATTGCTAATAGAATTGAGAATATTGGTCTAAGAAAATGGGCTAGGTAGATATCATATATTTATTTAATATTTTATATTAAAATAATTTTAATCGATATATATCGGTTTCAAGTGATATGTATGTGATCTGAGAGGTCAGCTGCTCAGTCGATCAGAAGTAGTAGAACGATTTCAACTCTCTGGAAAATATGGTTATACTATCTTTCGATATATATCGAATAACCAATGTTCTGCAGAGTTAGGAATCTTTGCTTGAGATAAGATCTAACATGACGCTAGATTCAATTGCCAGTCGAGATATATCGATTTGAAGTAGATGTAGTCTAGACGTATATACCTCTCGTAACACTTTTCAAAATTACAGGGTATAGAGTATAGAAAATAAAGTCTAAGACTTGCAGTTGTTGTTATCAGACCGTGACTGATAAGCGAGCGACCTTGCTAGGGCGTTCGGCAACTGCACTTCCCTAGCCTAGCTATATACGATTCCCTCAGGTCTAGCGACACAGAAACATATTCTAGGTAGCGCAACGAAGGGTGTCACACAGCGGCTGTCACTTATCAACAGCGAAAACAAGCCGAAGCTCGAGCGTTGACTCGCACAACTTGTTGTTGATAATATTTGATAAGTGTCGACACTTTTAATTTTGTCCGGGCGCAAAGTAGTGAATGACTTAATTGTGAGCTCAACACTCGGCAGTCAACAGTCAACAACGCGCTTCAGTTGCAAATAGTTTCGAGTTCTCTCTCCCTCTCTCTCTCTCTGAGCAGAAGCATGTCCAGCAGCCCGGGCATAAAGCCGGGTTTGAGCAACGTCTGGTGTCCGCTGCTAGCCAGACATGTTCCACAGTTAGAGCAGCAGCAGCAGCAGCAGCAGCAGCAGGAGTCGCCACCTCCACCGGAGTATCACGTGCCAATTAGCCTGCCAGATTGTGGCATTATGTGGCATCAGCCGGATGAAGAAGAAGCTTTCAGCTCTGTCCAGGCAGCGCCCGCCCATTATCTGCAGCTAATGTCAATGGCGGGCAAGCGCGTGCAGCTCGCACGCTCTAAGCCCCAGCCAACACCTGGTGTCGCCCTCTATCGGCCAGAGGCAGCGGCGACGTTCGCCGCTAAGGCTGCGGCCGCTCCCCGCCAAAGTCGTTCGCTTAGCATTAGTGTTCACATTGTCAGCGTTCGGTTTGACCCACACGCGCTTTATCCTCAGCTAGCGGAGGCGCGGCCTCTGCCCCTACCAGTTCCAGTTCACGTGCCAGCTCCAGTTCCAGTTCCCGCTAACGTTCCCGTTCCTGTTCCCGCTCCTAATAGCGCTCTCTCTTCAGCTACACGCGCTTACTGCCAGCGTAAGTTTTATTTGTGCTACACTCAACAACATAATTGGGGTATGTGAATTATGCTGCGGAGTTTGTGATTGAAAAATTGGGAGTTTGTGTTAAGAATCATATATACAAGAGAATTTGTTGAACTCTTAGGCTCTTGAATTATCGAAACTATTTATTATTCATTTGTTAGCTATTTTCTGTGTCAAAAGTGAATCAAAAGTTGATTCATTTCGTTCTTTCCGAAGTAAATATGATTTATACCTTATCTTATACTTATCATTTTTTTTTCGCATATTTTGATTATTTTATAGTTTTCAATATTTGATAGACCTAAGAGGAGTTTGAAAATTATTTGAAAAATATTTTTAAAATTTATATATTTAAAAGTTGGTTTTATTTACCTTAAAGTCCGATTGTGGACAGATCTTATCTGATTGAAGCCTTCAATATATTATCAACTGACTGACATTCAAAAGCTTCTATTAAATCCAAACTAATATCCATACTTAAGTGAATATATAATTTAATAATATTCATACTTAACTGAATATAATATAATATAATAATATCCATACTTACCTACTGCCATTTCTTTGCCTTCCTATCAATTGTCAAGCATTCGCATTGAATAAGCGATAAGTAAATGTAGAGTATTTGCTCGCTGGAAGTATTTTATGTCTTGGCCAAGTTGATTTTTGTTCCGTTTGGCCATTTCTTTGGACAATGCTTAAACTTATTTATGCCTAATATTTTTGGTAGCCAACACGTCTGCAAGCAAACCTCCCAGCCCAACCCAACCCAGCCACGCACTCGCACACCCTCCTCTAGGCTGACCCTCTTCGTCTTCGTCTTTCTCTTCCTCTTCTTTTTTCGACTTTTTCTGCTAACGCACACACGCATAAATCATTGTGTCTCGGCCTCAACATGGGGCTTCGAGCCGCAGCTGTGTACAAAGTTTATATGGGAGCCCCTGTCCCCGCCCCCGCCTCCCTTGGCGCTGATAGTACGCACAATAGACCGAGTCAAGTCTTTGACTCCCACAAATTTCGAACTTAATCAGTTTAGCGTCCATTGTATTAAATTATTGTGTGTAACATGGAAAATAAATACATATACATACATATACGAAATGAGTAAAGGAAAACAGCTCAAAGAATACCTGCGGGGGTGAAGCTGCCAAATTCAAGTATTCATGTATTTAGATATGCGGAAAAATGTGTATAAAATATATGAATTTTGATATACTGGATATAAAAATTAATATATAATTTAAATACCAAGGATAATTGTTTTCTTAGACGTCAATTATAATGAATATGAACCTAATTTTATATATTTGATATATATAAAACATTATTAATCAATATATCAGAAGTCTGTAGTTTCAATATTACCTATACGAAATTCCAGGAAAATCTGAAGCCTTAAACCTTATTTGTATCAGATATGGAATCTTTTATTTTAAGTGATTATCTCTATATTTCTTAAATTCCTCTTAGAGTTAAGAATCGTATTTATCATGAATAAATAACCGCATCAAAGTATAACGAATTAGTAGAGGATTTCTATCCTGTATCTCTATTCTGGGGTTCTTGATTTATGACTAGACGATACAGCTTTATCCGATTCGCCAGGCCGTCAATCTTTGCTTGTACAATATCCTTTTCATTTCGTTCAATATTCTGGAGTATAATTTAGGCAGATATCTGACGTAGAGACATACATATAAGTAAAAGTAATAAGTGTTTTGCTATCTTTAATTAGATTATATATTTAAAAGCTTCTCTCTCCCTTGCTCTCGTTGCAGGTCAAATGCTGATCAAATGGCTAATATCAACGCTGCAGAGCAGCGCCGCCTTGGGCACTTTAAGCCAGGAATCTCTGAATGCGATGACGCTGCAGTTCTGTCAAAATCTCAAATATGTGGGCGTATTGAAGCAGATCTCCAATGAGCAGCAGCAGCAGCAGGATGCGCCGTCCGGCTTCAGCGTAAGTTCAATGAACCCAAATTGTTCTCCCTCTCACTCGCTCTCTCTGTATCTGTATCTGTATCTGTCTCTGTCTCTGGCTAAACGGGAAATTGGTCAGCGAACGGAAGTTGTCACGCCGTGCTAACGGAAATAGATAGACAGCCTCCATGACCCCTCCACGCCCACGCCGCCTCCATTGCTTGTGTAACTTTGTTGGTCCAAGTCATTAGCTATTGATAAGCTATGAGGCAGCAGCTCAAGTTGAGCCAACTGCTCTCTGGCTGCCTCCCATCTCCCACACTCTCTCTCCTACAGTTTCGCCACTCCCCACTTTGTTCTCTTATGCATATTCTAAAAATTCTTTGCCTTAAAACTTGACTACAAAAATGAGCCGCAAAGTTGTGCCCGGAAATTAGCAATTCCATTGCCAGTGCAAATCGCAGTGCACTTTCATTTTAGCCTTTTGCCTAGCTCTACATGTCAGCTGCATCAGCAGCAGCAGCAGCAGCAGTAGCAGCTGCTCCTGCTGCTGCGGCACCCTCAACATCGTCCCACTACCCCCTCACCTGTCGCTCCAGCTGTGCCTCGTGCCCTGCCCCCAGTGCCGCCAGCCCCTGCCGCTGCTCCTGCCCTTCAGCTGGCGAGCCTGCAAGTGTCAGAACTTGTTAAAACTTTGCCGTCAACTTTTCAGCTCTCAATCTCTTCCGTCTCGCTCGCACTCTCTCTCTCTCTCTCTCTCTCTCTCTCTCTTGTCTTTTGACTGGCCAGCAGCACAGCGGAGTTTTCTAGCCTTTTTACACACTATTTAGGAAAAGAGAGCATATAGCCATTATTATATTGAATTTAAATCTTTAAGTAGATATATACAGATGCATAAGTAGCCTATAGAAACTGTAGAAAATCTATGTGATGTTATTTGTAGACTTAGGCAGACTAATAACTCCTCAAATCGAACATCATTTGCTACTAGTATAACAGCTCGTATAACAGTTCGTATAACACTTTGTATAACAGACTAATAACTCCTCAAATCGAACATCATTTGCCACTAGTATAACAGCTCGTATAACAGTTCGTATAACACTTTGTATAACATTAACCCAATATAATCATTTCAAGCAAATCGCAGTAGTGTTTAGCTAGTATAACAGTTCGTATAACAGATTGTTTAACACTTCGTGCAACATTTTAAACATCACCAGAAAGCTTTCAGCCAAACGGCAAAAATGCTTTAACAAAGTGACTAAGCTTTGCGAATAATACGATAACAGCTAACTATATAATTAGTAACATATAGATAAATGATCTATAAAAATGTCAAACGTCTATGATCTATATGCATTGGACGGATCAGTAAAATAATTTCCGGCCAAATAAATATTAAAACTAATGCAAAAGGCTAAAGCCTTAAAGGGATTAGGGGCGGATTAATCCTTGACTACTTATATATATCTATATATTTGAATATATCTGCCTTGCTCTAAAACTTTAGAGCTTCGCCATTTAGCAGCAATATCTCTCTCTCTCTCTCTCTCTTTCTCTGGAAACAGAGTATTCCGTCTATCACGAAGCTCAACCAAACAAAAATCAACAACTTTGAGTTCCTCTTGTTGCTCTGCTAAATTATGAAATCTAAAGAGTTGGCTGCCCTCGTGGCTAGGCGTGGGCAGGCGGAGGCGTTTTAGGGGCGTGTCCTGCAATTGCAGGACGCTAAGCGTGCGGCTGACTAATGGACTATGTAATACGTTTGCTTTTTTTGGCCGACGCTCAAAAGCTTTAATTGCTGGTTAACCGAAGGGACACGCCCACAGCTTGAAACGCCCACAGATGCAAAGAAAAAATGTCAAATGGAAAGAGAGAAGCAGAGAGAGGGGGAAGGGGGGAGAGGGAGAATTATACTAACAACTAATCAAGCACTCGTCCGTGTGCTTCAAAAATTAGTTTAGGCTAAAAACAAGGAAAAAGCAACAAAAGCAACAACAACCAGAAAAAGTTTTAGCCACAGCAGCTTAACCTCAAAATCCCTCAATGCAGTCTGAAGGGAGGGGGGGAGGCAGACGGACAACAGCGTTAAGTGATTTTCTATGTGATGATACTTGAGCTCCACAGATTATGATATCACGAATTTCCTTGCGCCGCATGTCCTGGCGTGTCCTGGCGTGTATCCCGGCGTGTCCAGTGTCCTGCGTGTCCGTTGTCAATGCGCGCGTCATCAAGTTTTTGGGCAACAGGCCAGAAACAGCTTCCCAGCTTAAGCTAGATTTTTGTTTAACTTCCTCTCTCCCTCTCTCTCACTCTCTTTGCCCCTTCTCTCTCTCTCTCTGTCTCTCTGCCCCTCGCCGTTGCAGCTCATTGAAAGTTTCGTGCGTTTTTATTACTTTGTGGCAAGTTCAGCGTTTATTATTCTTTTGTGTGTGTGGCGCATCGCCAAGTGGCACGAGGCACGAGGCACGAGGCAGGCGGCAACTTGAGCTACCCCTGCGGCACTTTTAAGCGCAGCCAAACGTAAATAGTTTGCATTACAGGGTATTAGCTGTGATGTGCTCCGCTTCAGGGAGCAACCAACTTGATAACTGATTAGAAAACTCATTTAGAGATTTGCCTGGGACTTTGCCTTTTGCTTGAGAGACTTCAGCATAAACATCGCATATTCAATTTAAAGCAAGCTTATGCATTTTTATGACAGCAGCCCATTTAGAAGGAGAATTTAGGGAAGAATTTATAGGTTTTTGGAAAGTGTATGCAGAAGGAGGCGTGGCAGAAGCCCGAGAGTATGTAATTATATTCCATTCTGAGGAAGACGATCTAATTTTATCTAGTCAAGTCCGTCTGTCCTACATCCGCATGCCCGTCCATCTGTCTAGCCCTACGTCCGTCTGCCCCTCTGTCCGATTGTTCATCAGACCGCCTCCTCCCTCCGCCTGCTTCTTCGTTTGTCCGTCTATCTATCTGTCCTTACGTCCGTCTACCCCTCTGTCCGTATATTCGTCCGTTTGTCTGCCCTTCGTCCGTCTGCTGGTTTGTTTGTCCATCTTTCTGTCTCTTCGTCTGTGTGATCCTCCGTACATCTGTCTGTCGCCGTCCATATCTCTCCCGTCGTCTGTCGCTCTATCCGTCTCCTGCTCGTTCGTTGGTCCGTCCATCTGTCTGGCTGTCTATTCCACCTGCCGTCATCCGCTATTCATCCGTCCGTCTGTCTGACCGTCTATTCATCCGTCAGTATATACCTGCGTACGTCCCTTTTTCCCCCTTCCGCGCAGCTCTCTGTCCGCCCGTTTCCCTATTTGCTCATCAGTCTATACGTTTATTCTCCGTTTGTCTAGCTGTCATCTGTCTGTCGATCCGTCCGTCTGTTTATTTGTCCGCCTATCCAACTCGCCAGCTTAACATTCCTATAGTTTCTCCAAATCTTCTTCAAGAGCATCAGAACTGAAGGTTTATCCTCCATTAAATCATATTTAAATTGTGTAAAAATAAAACAACATTTACCAGCAAAGCATCAACTCCTTCGAGTGCCGGCCAAGTCTGTGGCTGCGCAGCGTCGCACCAAACACTTGGCTTAATGCCACGAAATGCAATTAAAAATTGAAATTCAATTATGTGGCGTCATTTCACAGCCACACAAACACGCACACGCACACACTCACACACACACACACTCGTACAGCCACTCACACACTCAGTTGCACACAATCTCCGCTAATCATTCGGAGCTGATGGGGCAACCAATTGGGATGACGAATGCATGCAAAGTGCCGCAGCTGAAGCTGAACTTGCCCTTGCCTCTCTCTCTCTCTCTCTCTCTCTCTCTCCCTCTGTGGGCGCAGTGCCGTGGTCACGTTATCGCACTTGACGCCATTTGCTCAAGTGTTTGCACTTTGGCGGTGCCAAACAATTTGCATGCGGCTGTCGCATTTCAAGCCAATCCCCCATCCCCTCACCTAAGCCCAATCCCAGTCCAAATCCCAATCGCAATCCCTGTTCAACTTTGCTCGCTGCTTCAGGGCTCTCCAGAGCTCTCTTCGCTGCTGGCAACAATTCTAATCTCAAGCTAAAACCCAACTGAAAATCTCACGCATGACAATGCGAAATAGCTAAAAGATGCAAAAAGTGTAGCAATAAAACAGAGGCGAATGCATAACAAAACGATGTGAGGCAACAACGAATTTCGAATACGCTTTAATTCAATATTGAGAGCAGTTTGAAATGCAAGAAGATTCGTTAAAGCTCTTCTATTTTTAGGTAAAAATTTTCCAAATTCTTTTCTCTATATATATGATATTTTTGAATAAGCAATAATCAATGGATATTCAAAAAAAACTAAAATTGAATATACTTACACCACGAAAGGACAGAAAAACCAGATCTCATATATATGAATATGTCTTTTATCTATGTGTCTTCACAGTATTAGAATATTATATATTATTCTACAAAGATTTGATTATATTGTATTTCGCTCAATACAACTCGATATAAATATAATAATTAATATGAAATCATTTTTCAAAAAGTTACAAAATATTTTTCGTATGTTTATACTAAAATTCACAGAATTTTGTAAATTTTTAAATAGTCGAAACATTTTTCATTCACACATTTCTGGCTTTGGCTTTTACATTTTTATAACTTTTATAAATTTATTGCTTTGCCTGCAAAGCACGTCATGAAAAATCAAGAAATAATTATTTTATATATTTAAGAAAATCGACAAAAGATTTTATTTATATTTATTTATTAACGTATATCGAATCAGATTAAGACAAAGCTGCTTGCAAAACAGAAAGTATTAACGTTCTTGACAGCAAATTTTGTCAGCAAGATAAAGTATTTGCCAGCCAGTTGGCCGCCAGCTAGCCAGGCAAGGCCAAGCGACTCGAGCGAACTGAACTGCATTGCACAGTTATTTGAAAAGGTATAAAAACTGTCAACCTGTGGTCCCAACAGACCCAAGTGGGCGTAAGGCAGCGAAGGGGGTTTGTGGGGCGTGGGGCGTGGCAACACAATGACATGTGCACAAATTTTGAAGAGATGAGCTTTAGACACTTCAACACTGCAAATGTGTGTGACTAGGTTGGGGTAGCTGGCTTTTAAGCTCTTGAGAGGCAGATGAAAAAAGTAGAGAAAGAGAAAGAGAAGGAGAGAGAGAGAGGGAGCTGCACTCGAGCTGCAATTAGAAGTCAATGGGCTAATGCAAGATGATCTGCTTTTTGCCAGCTTTTTTACGCTTATTTATATTCTTTGTTTTTCTCTGTGTGCGCAGCCCTACGAGATGTACCAGTGGACGCATACGGAGCAGCCCACCACCTCGCTGCCGCTCACACCTGGCAAGCTGGACAAGGTGACCGCCTGGCCCTTCTCGAGCACACCCGCCGTGCAGAAGGGGCACTACGAGGGCAGCTCGGCGCAAACGGACAGCCAGAAGACGCTGCAGCAGATCCTGCGCAAGCGTCTGCTCAACTGCGCCACCCTGGCCGAGGTGCATGCGGTGGTCAACGAGCTGCTGAGCAGCGTCGATGAGCCGCCGCGGCGGCCCTCCAAGCGCTGCATCAACCTGACCGAGCTGCTCAATGCCAGCGAGGCGACCATCTACGAGTACAACAGGCCCGCGGAGAGCAAGAGCTATGCGGATGCGGGCAGCCAGACGGAGGAACTCACCTGTCAGGGCTCGTGCAAGTGTGGGGGAATCTCTGCAGGAGCAGCCACAGGTGCAACAGAAGCAACAGCAGCTGCACCACCACCACCGCCGCCTCCGCCACCACCTCCGCCTCCTCCTCTGCCTGGCAATGCAGGTGGCGCTGCGCCACCGCCACCGCCGCCTCCACCGCCAGGCAGTGCTGGTCCGCCTCCACCACCACCACCAGGTGCACCTTGCCCCGGCAATATGCCGCCTCCTCCTCCACCCTTAAGCACGTCCAAGTCGGGCTCCTCGCTGGCGCCTGCACCACTGCCAGATCCCGCCGAGGGAAATTGGTTCCTACGCACATGCGGTAAGTAGTCCAGCATACTCAACCGCCAAATGGAATCTCTAACTAACCCTTTAACCTTTTCCAGTTCAGCGCAAGAGCGCCGTCAATCCGCCCAAGCCGATGCGTCCGCTGTATTGGACGCGAATCGTTACCTCAGCTCCGCCCGTGCCGCGTCCTCCGTCGGTGGCCAATTCGACGGATAGTGCGGATAACAGCACTAGTTCGCCGGAGGATCTGCCAGTGCCAGCTGCTATGCCGCCAGTTCCTCCACCCTGCAAGGAGATATGGACGGAGATTGATGAGACGCCGCTGGACAATATAGACGAGTTTACGGAGCTCTTCTCGCGGCAAGCCATTGCGCCAGTCAGCAAGCCCAAGGAGCTGAAGCCGAAGCGTGAGAAGTCTATCAAGGTGCTCGACCCGAAGCGCTCGCGCAATGTGGGCATCTTCTCGAGAAGCCTGCACGTGCCCGCCAGTGAGATAGAGCACGCCATTTACCATGTGGACACGTCAGTGATTAGCCTGGAGACGTTGCAGCAGATCAGCTTCATGCGCGCCACGGATGAGGAGCTTCAGCGCATCCGGGAGGCCGATGGCGGCGATATACCACTCGATCATCCGGAGCAGTTCCTGCGCGACATATCGCTCATATCCATGGCCAGCGAGCGCATCTCGTGCATTGTCTTTCAGGCGGAGTTTGAGGAGTCTGTCACGCTGCTCGTGCGCAAGCTGGAGACGGTGTCCCAGCTCTCCCAGCAGCTGATCGAGAGCGAGGATCTCAAGCTGGTCTTTTCCATAATTTTAACGCTGGGCAACTATATGAACGGGGGCAATCGACAGCGCGGCCAGGCGGATGGCTTCAATCTGGACATTCTGGGCAAGCTCAAGGATGTCAAGTCCAAGGAATCGCACACGACCCTCCTGCATTTCATTGTGCGCACCTACATTGCTCAGCGACGCAAGGAGATGACCCTGCACGAGATAACTCTGCCCATACCCGAGCCCTCGGATGTGGAGCGAGCTGCCCAGCTGGACTTTGACGAGGTGCAGCAGCAAATCAACGATCTAAACAGAAAGCTAACGGGTGAGTTGAATACGGATTCCAGGAATATCTACTGCAACTAATTCGGAGTCTCCTGCTCCTTGCAGCTTGTAAACAGACTACGGCCTTGGTGCTGAGCGCATCCAGTGAACATCGCGAGCCTTTCAAGTCCAAAATGGAGGAGTTTACGGCCAGCGCCGAGAAGTCAGTTGCCAAGCTTCATCAGCTGATTCAGGAGTGCCGGGAACTCTTCCTGGAAACCATGCGCTTCTACCACTTCTCTCCCAAGGGCTGCACCCTGACCTTGTCTCAATGCACGCCCGACCAGTTCTTTGGTTATTGGACGAATTTCACCAATGATTTTAAGGATATATGGAAAAAAGAAATTACTATTCTCAAAAACGAAATGTAAGTTAATTACGACAAGACTGTGTGAGATACGCAGCTAACGGAATTCTTCATTTTCTTGTCTGTCTATTTTTAGTATCAAAAAGCCGAAGCAATTGGCGGTGGAAAATCGCCGCGATAGCTCCACTAGGGATCGCACTTCGTGCAAAGCTCGCGTGAGACGCAGCAAAAACTAGTTGTTAGTCCAAAATTAGCCGTACATTTCGTTTAAGCTTAACAATAAACAAATCAGAAAACTCCTCGCACCATTCAAAACTAAGCAACAACTATTCAATTTTAAATTTTACACACAATATGAGAAAATACCAAAAATACTAGCGCCAAAATTATAAGAAATTTTGCAACGCAGAAGCGCTAAAACGATAGCCGTTTGCTTAGTTATCTAAATTGAAGTTATCGCCGGCCGCCACAGCCGGTGCACAACGAGTCAACAATAACAGCAGCTAAGTTATCTAAATTGGAGTTATCGGGCGACCACCACCACCATCGCCAACACATTTTAACGCTCGACCAAATTGAGTAAACAAAAATCTGGCGCTCCGTAGAAGAAGAAATTCAACTATATTCCAAGCATGTCACATCCAAACACAACGCGGCGCAAACATGTGCTCAAGGAGATGATGGAGGACGACTACTCCCTGCCCACGGAACAGCAGCAGATCGTGCGTGTTGTCAGCAGCCGCGGCAACAATCTGCACGAGGTGGAATCGGCGACAGCAGAGAATTTTCTGGGTGAGATCAGGACTAACCATTTATAGATGTGCTCTTTGATGCTATTATCGATGATATCCCTCGCAGTCTCTATGCCCAACAAATTTCGCAAGAATGTGTGGGTAAAGCGCGGCGATTACATATTGGTCGAACCCATCGAGGAGGGCGACAAAGTAAAGGCGGAAATAAGCAAAATCCTAACTCCCGAGCACATCAAAGAATTCACAAAAGCTGGCATATGGCCGGAACGCTTTGCCAAGAAGCCGACGACGCCAAGCAGCAAAGCCGAACATTCCGGCGCTTCTGGTTCCGATAGCGATGATTCGCTGCCACCCAACACAAATCGACCCGCGAATATGGATGACGACGACGAGGAGGAGGAAACGGATACGGAGGAGAGCAGCGCCGAAGACTGAAGAATGAATTTGGATTATGCATTTGATTGTGCATTACAAAAAGTTTAGCTAATGTATATTTTATAACGAATTATTTTCCTCTCGCAATTGTTGTAACAACAAATTAAATTATGTACGTACATAAAAGATATAAAAAAGTGAGTAAGAAAACTAGTAACAAAAACTATGTGTATGAACGTAAAAAAAAGTATAAAATAAATTAAGGAAACTAGTAAACAAATAAATTGGTTTACTATACGTACGTACATAGGCCCAAAAAATAATAATAAAAAAGAAAATAATATACATAAATTGGTTGCTTTAATTGTTGTTACGTTTGCTGCGGCTGCGTCCACTGCGATGCTTGCAAAAAGCTAAAAAGCTAGAGATCTCTGTGCCCTATAAAGCGTGCGAAGTGGGTTGCTCTCCAGCAGTCCAACTCCTACTCCTGTGCATCACAAATTTCAATGTTCTCCTTCTGTTCCTCGTCCTCAGTCTCTTCCGGCTTTGTCGGCGGCTGATGCTGGTGCTGCTGCTGCGGTTGCGGTTGTGGCTGCGGCTGCACTGCATCATGCTTCGACTCCAGCGCCAATGTCGATGGCCGCGGCTTAGTAAACGGGAAATTGCTGAGATCCTCGAGCTGCGGCGTATGCACAGCAATCAAATCCGTTTGCGTGGAGCTCGTATCACGTGGCTCAAAGCTGGTATATTCGATGTCGTCGCTGTCGGAGCAGTTGCTTCTGTTGCTGACGTGCTTCTTCAGCGCATCCTGCGGCAAATTGCAGACCATGGTCAGGCAATTGACAATCGTGCCGATCGAGCTCTGCAGCTGTTGCACCTGATCGGTAAGCATTGTGCAACGCTTAGCCAGATCATTGACAACAGCGGCCGAGTTCTGATCGAGGCACACTTGTGACTGATTGCTGTTGCTGTTGTTGCTGCTGCTCGCATCCTCCGAGTTCGTGCAGTGCTCGCCGCCAGCCTTCGGGTCCACCTGCATGGTGGACACCTTCTTCCACAGCGCATTGATGGCCTGCATTTGCAGCTGTTGTATCTTGCGCTCGTTCTGCAGCTGCACCTTGGTCATTATCATGTCCTTGTTGAGTTTGCTATGGACAGACACAGAGAGAGATAGAGAGAGGGAGAATGTGTATATCGATATATCGATGCTTACTCGATGTATTCGTGCGTGCGCTGTTTGTGCAGCTTCTCGGCAATGTCCTTGGTTTTCTTGCGCGTGTGATAGCCCCGCCACATCTTCTGTATGGTCACAGCCGAGGACTCAGTCACGTGCTCTATCAGGCGATCGGCGCAGTTCAAGTTGTTGTCCAGCTGCTGTTGCTGCTGCGCCCGCTCAGCTGCCATTTTGCGTATGGTCCTTAGCTTCTCCACGTTGATGAGCTCGCCGTCCTCATCAGTGCTGAAGCCGCCGCCGTCAGTTATGCTGATTGAAGACGAATTCAGTTGCTGCTGCTGCTGCTGTTGTTGCTGTTGCTGTTGCTGCTGTACTCGTTCCGTCTTGCGGGGACTGCTTGTGGGGCTCTGCATGCGTCGCTGTTGTGGACTGCGCACGCGCGGCAAATTTAGTTTGTTGTCTGACATTGAGTACATGTTGAAATAGAAATTTGAAATACATTTGAATCGAGGAGAGAGAGAGAGAGAGAGCTAGACTCGTCTACCTTTGTTCTTGTTGCCTTTGCTCTTGTGCAGCTGCGCGTTGAGCGCTGTCACTGTGGCTCGCTGAGCAACGACGGCGGGACAGACATCGGGACTCATCAGGGTCTCCGGCACAGGCACCATTTTAGAGGCAGCAGCCAATGGCCCGCCGACAGGCGTTTGACCCACATACGCTTGCTCTGCAATGCAATGGGAGAGGAGCAACAATTAGAGCTGGACGTGATTGGGAGTGCGAGGTGCGAGGTGCGAGGTACTACCATTGTAGGGATTCGGCGTTATGTTGCGAGGCGTTGACTCTGTCGAGTTGTAGGTCTTGGTGGTCACGCTGCTGGACATGCCGGACAGGCTGGCCAGCGAGTAGTTGTCGCCCTCATTGCGGATGTTCTCTATCAGCGAGGTGCTCATCTGCAGCGAGTGATGGCTCGAGATGCCGTTGTCGCTGCTGATGCTGTTGTTGCAGCTGTTGCCATGGTAGCTGTTCGCCATGGACTCCGGCGAGCCTTGGCGTCCGCTCAAACGGGAAACTATGGGGGGTACATCAATTACAAATTAGTTAACAAATGGAATATTTATCAAGAGCTCACAGCGCGGTGACTGGATGCGACTTGTAGGCTTCTTGCGATGCGACGAGGGCGATGTGCTAGCCGAACTCGCATTTGCATTGTCCATTATTTCCTCCTGCAGCTGACGCTGATGATGCTGCGCTTTGCTTAAGATCAAGCGCAACTTACGATCGTTTTCCTTCTCCAGTGCCTTGCCCACCAGTGGGCAGGCCGAGCTTAGGTATTTGGCCAGAGCAGCCTGCTCGCCCACACGGAACTGACGACCTCGTCCCTGACTGTAGAGCCACTCAGCCTTGAGGCTCTCAATGGGATCCACCACGTAGCCATCGATGTATTTCAGACTCATGCACCAGTTCAGCACAAAGGGACGGTAATCAAAGCCGCTGCGGAGGAAGGACATACAATTGTATGATCACAGCTGAGACCCTTCCAAGCTTTACTTACTCCGTGCTATTCGCTCCCATTGTCATGATCACACAAGGATTCTCAGTTATGGAGATGCTCAGCAGATTCGACAGATGCGACAGCGTGCAAATCTCATTGAGATCGTTTATGTTATTCTTCGCCAGGTTCAAGGTTTCCAGAGAGACGGGCAAGTACTTGTCGCACTGTCGCAGATGGGTCAGGCGATTGCCCTGCAAATGGAGTTCGCGCAAGGAGCGAAGGTAGGACATATCCGATATGCTGCCAATGCTGTTGTCTGCCAGATTCAAGTATTCCAGATTCACATTCGTATTGAGATGCTCGATGGTCTTGATGTTGTTGCCCTCCAGATTGAGCACACGCAGATGAACGCATTCCTTCAGGCCCTCAATCGAGAGTATTCCATTGAAGGAGAGGTTCAGCTCGCGTAGGCAATGGAGTCGACAGACGCCATACATGCGCAGCAATTGATTTTTGGCCAGCGACAGCTGAAAAGGTTAAAGGACATTCATTAGAAATTCATTCATGAGAATATTGACATTTTGTATATTTGTATTATTTATTATCTATATCGTCACCGTTTCGATCTTGAGATACGAATCAATGTTGTCGATTTTCTGCAGCTCATTCTCGTCCAATATCAGCTTGCGTATATTCTGGGCATCGTCCTGTTTTGGCACCTTCTTCAGCTGCTGCTTGGATAGGTCTAGCGTCTGCTTTTCGCTGCAGCTCTCGTCGCCTGCAAAAGAGAGGAGAGAGAGGAGAGCAGTGTGACCAGGGGCGTGTAAACACTGATGAAGTCATCGTCTGTGCAATGGCAGGTGTTGAGGCTGAGGGTGGCGCCGTGCCCACCCTCAAAAGTAGACTGCGAATTGCAATGCACGCCGATAGACAAACCCGTCTCAAGCGCCAATTGCAGCAGCCGCAGCAAGCAAACGTTAATTAGCCAACTGAACAGCTCTAATAGCAACTTACCACTCATTTTGTAACAGCCAAATTCCTGCACTTCCCAACTAATTTGTGAATGGAGTTAATTTGGCAGCATTCGATGGCGTCCACTACGAAAAATCAATGTTTGGGAATGCGAGCGCCTCCCTCCTTTTGAAACCAGGGCTGCGTGCTGATACTAAATAACATTACCACTGTTATTAACAGCGCGCTGTTTTAATAGCAATGTAAATAATGCAATTTCAGTTACAAATTTTGTATATTTTACCCAAAAGTTGAGAAAACTAATTTTTTAAGCTGACAGACAACTGTGATAGCCAGTGTGACTCATTATCGATAAACGATTGCAACACTAATTTTGCGTACATTTATCCAACTATCAGAGCTGGTCACACTGTTATCGTGTGAATGGCGCTATATTTTGAAAACTCTCGTTTGTGTGCTTTTATACAAATCATTAGAAAATATATATGAAACAATAAACTAAAATGTATTCTTTGGCTTTTTCTTCGATATGTTTGGCCCAAACGCAGACTCTACAGATCTGTAGACCTCGCCCACCATGCACGGCACGCGTTCCAGATCTTCCATTAGCTTCATTTCCTCCTGCAGATTGTTAAGATACATGCGCTGCACACGTCGCATCATGGGCGCAATGACCTTGGAGCTGACTATGTCCTCGACAGAGAAATCGAAATTATGATTATCCGCAGGAGCGGGCATCGGTACAGAATTATCTTTTGACACACTTTTAGGAATTTTGAACTTTTCCTCATCCTCGACCGGAGCACAGTCGGTTTCTTCCGACAAGCCAAGTGAGGGTAGCAACATTATCTTGCTAATCGACTTCTCCATTCGCTCCTGCATCTCAATCTCCGACTGCACCACAGAGCGCAAGTTCTCGCCACTCTTGGTAGTAATCACAGTTCTGGCCGATTTCGAGGATGGGCTATCTGTGGCCCCATATTTGGCATTGAACTGAGCTGTGGCTAGTCTGCAACGTTCGCGTGTCGACTCCAGCATGGAAGTCGAAGTCTTTAGCTTCCTTGGCGAGTGATCTGGGGGAATGGAGAGCAGCTGCTCGCTGTGATCGCTATGATCGCTGTGAGTATACGCCGAATCCTTGCCAAACTTTGAGTTCTTATACAGCAAACAGTCTCCGTCGGCGCCCTGGCGATCCGGCTTGTCTTCCGAAGGCAACGAAGGCAGGCGATAGGCGCCTCTGGACTGAGGCACATAGTCCGCATTGAAAAATGACTTCGACTTCTCGTACCGTGGTCGAGGTTCAATCTTCGATCTGTTCTGAGCTCGATTCACAAGAGTTTCCATTATCGGATGTTGCTGATGCTGATGCTGATGCTGATATTGATTCGACTGATGCTGATGATGACGCTGTTGATGTTGATGCTGATGCTGATGCTGACGGTGCTGGCGCTGCTGCTGCTGCTGCTGCTGCTGTTCTTTCTGTAGTTGCTGCTGTTGCTCTTTCTGTAGCTGTTGCTCTTTCTGCAACTGTTGTTGCTGCTTCAGCTGTAGTAGCTGCTGCTGCTGTTGCTGCTGCTGTTGCTGTTGCTGTTGCTGTTGCTCTTTCTGTAGCTGCTTCTGTTTCTGCTGACTGTGACGTAAACAAGTCTGAGTTGCCTTTTGCAGCAGCTCCTTGGGTCGAGCCGCCTTCTGCTTGACCTGCATTGATTCCTTCTGATTGCACACAGCATAATGATCCAATTGCTTCCTGAATTTTTGCTCATTGATTTGAGTTGTTGTAGTCTAGCAGATAAAGAGGAAGCATTAGAAATTGTCGCCAATTAAGCGAGTCGTAGCTAACCGTCGGGTTGGCCGTGTAGTTGTGGTAGGTCTTATGGTACTTATTATAGGAATCCATTTCTCCCAGAGTATATCAATCTCTCCGGAAATATATATGCTTGTTTTATAAGGAGACCCGTTCAATTTAGCAGTTGAAGTGTGAATTGAAACGGAGCTTGAAACTTAAAACATATACAAAACTTCAAGGCACACCATATACAAAAAAAAAAAAATAAATAAATAAATAAAGGAAATATAGAGGAAAATATATAATTTGACGTTGGCTTAGCAAATAGGTAGAATGTACTCTACAATAAACAACAATAAGAAAACATCCAAGTATAGTCGATGAATTGCTATGCACCTCGATAATGCGCTACAAATCCCATGAAATCTGGCTTCGTATCAATATTTGTCCCTTAGTTTCATTAGGGTTTTTTTTATGCCTTCAATGTAAATTTACTCGAAGCTGTTTGTCTAATAAAAACACAATTGGCTAGTTAATTAGTATCATCATTACTATCATCATCATCATAATCATTATTATAGGCGACAAACTAACTTTAAGCTGTTTCCCATGTGGCAAACGCTTAACAAGTTCCGGAATCAGTTGAGCTTCTGCACAGGATTTGCAGCACTCTCGCTCTCTCACTCTCACTCTCACTCTCTCCCACTCTCGTGAGAGAGAGGCACTTAGTGCGCTCTGCTCTCTGTGCTGTGCCACTATTCGACATTTGCAGACTGAGGCTCCGCAGCCTTTGGGCTCTCCAGTCTTTTGCTGACTTTCAACGTTGTCGGTTGTCGCTGTCGTCGTCGCCGTCGCCGTCGCCGTCGCCGTTGCCGTTGTCGTTGTTGACTGCCATTATTTTAGGCTATTCCGTGGTCGTTGTTGTTGTTGCCGTTGTTGCTGTTGTTGTTACTGCTGCTGCTGCTACTTTGCGTTGCACGTTGCTCGCCCCATAGCCGCGCCCCCTTGTCGACCAGTTCGCAAACGTGCCGCGAACGCGTGTGTCTCCTAGCCCAGCCTGGCCTAGCCTATCTCTCTGCTCGCCCATGTATGTGAATGTGTGTGTGCGTGTGTGTTGAAGGCAGCAGCATGGCCCGCAAAGACAGCGCAAAAAAACGTTGCATACTGGCGGACGCACCGAATAATGATTTTTGCGTGTGTCGAAATGAAATGCGGAATGCTAATTGAAAATCAGCTGGAAAATCCCGAATTTGAATTCATTAAAAAGTGACGAAGTGACTGAAACAGAAACAGAAACAGCACGAGGCGGAAAAAGGAAAAGAAACAGAAAAGAATCGAACTGGAGAGCAAAAATATGAAGGCAGCCAAAACGAAATCGACGCTAAAATACAAATCTGACATTGGCAGGAGCACGCAGCACACGCACACATACACACGCTCGCACACACACACTGACACTCACGCTCACACACACATGCAGAGGCGACAACAGCCTGCGTCCTATGCCCAACATTTTGGCCGATGAATGAACTGACATAAAACTTGACGAGCATAATACACACTCACACTCACACTCATACATACACACACACACACACACACTCGCGCAACATTTAAAAGCATATAAAAAGGCAATTTTCGTAGATTTTTGCGTGCCCTTGTCAAAGTAAGAGAAATCGAAATAGAAACTTCCTAGTTGAAACGTGCCGCGCATTTGCCACATGAAAAAGCAGCAGCAGCTGCAAATCAAATAAAATATAACAAATAAAATACAATACAAAAATCCAATCCAGCAAAAAAAAAAAACACCAAACAAAGGTGGGTCAAGTGCAAAAAAAAAAAAAAAAAAAAAAAATATATATATATATATATATAGAAGAAAATTTCATTTTATTTAACTAGTTGTATACACGAAATGTAGCCGCCCACAACAAGAATTCATAGCACGCTTTGCAGCGCGCTGCTGTTGTCCAACTAAGCCCCAAAAATAGAGCAAACGATTACAGCACACACACACACACGCACACTCACACAAACACGCACACAGGCATATGCATATGCACACATTACACATTTACATATGCAGCGCAGCATAAATCATAAAGCTTTGGACAGCTCAAATTGTAGCCAAATGTCAATATAACACTTTTAAGTGGAGCCACTGAGCAGTAGAATGAGTGAGAGAGAGGAGAGAAGAGGTGAGCAGCGGAGTGTGTGTGTGTGTGCTTTACATAGGCAAGCCCAACGTGTTTTTGCAACAAACAACAAAATGTTCACAGACGCATACGCACGCACATACATACATACACACGCACACTTACACACATACAGGAAGCGACAGGCGGGTCGAAGGGCGTGCTTAGGCAAACTCCTGTCTGCAGCAATTTCACTTCCTTGAAATCCATTGGCCCAACAACAACAACAACTCACACTCAGTTTTATACTCACTCTGATGCTCTCTCTGCCCACTCACACTCGCATGGCTGTGCAGCGTCAGTCGCTCTGCTCTCTGTTCGCTCTGTACGCAGTCGCTTGTTTCAATTCGCTCATTTCAATTCGCTCGTGTCAATTCGCTCTGTTCCAGCTACAGCGTGCACAGCGCGCTCTCTCACACTCTCACAGTCCTTTTTTCTGCTCATATTACAGCGTTTGGGCGCTTGGCTCATTTGTTTATTTTTAGTTGCTGTCATAGTAGCTACACACACTCACACACATACACACTCAGGGCCTCCCACTCACTTGATTGTATAGCCCCAGCCACTTGTGTGTGCAATTAAGTTGCAGTTAGGCTTTCGGTCATTATTAATAGAGTAGGCGCTTGCTTGGCAGTTACATGCGATGACAGCCAAAGTTATTCCAAGTTGCGCTCCAAGTCGTCTAGCCCCCAAAATTAGAAATCAAAAGTGGTTCAAGGTCGTGCCCGAGCCACATGCAGCAATCAAATGGCTAAACGAGGTTGTTGCACCGACCACCAAGACAGGGAAGAGCGTGCACGACAGAGGCAGAGTAAGAGGAAGAGGGAGGGAGAGAGCGAGAGCGGGAGCGGGAGATTGAGGGCATCCCACTCTTAATTTAATGCCCGCATTAAACAGAAAGCCAAACGAAGATTTGTGTGGCGAAAGTGAAAACGTTCGCTTGGGCTCGCTTTGGGACTTGGGGCTTGCGTGTCGCGGCATTCGCGTCCATGACATGTCGAGGCCTCCGTTATGGAGCTCACGTGTCAGGTGTGCCCCAAACAACAGCCAACAGCCAACAGCCACTGCGGTGTTCATTTCAGCGAGACGAGCATAAACACATATAAACCAATGATATGCATAACAAACACACACACACACTCACACTCACACTCTAGCACTCACACACAGCTCACTAAATATCCCGTTAGGAGCTTACGTAAGCAGCAGAGCGGCAGAGCAGCAGCTGCCTATCATTAGTGTCGAGCACCTTTTTTTCGGGAATTAACAAGCGCTGGCAACAGCTTGCCGAGGCGCCAGCCTAATGAGTCCCTAATAGATCTGTCAAGAGCGTCCTTCCATACGCACATAAACACTCATATGAATATCCTTTACATCCTGTTTAGTAGCGCGTATTTAATTGTGATATATTTGAAATAATATATTACCCAAAGGATATTACGAATATGAATAAAATACGTGCAAGTTGTACGTAGATCTCAAACTTTGATTAAAATGGGATTAATTAACTATTCTTGGGGTGTTTCTTCTCTTGTCGAAATCATTTGATGTTAATTTATACATGTATACATAGGTGCTACAAATGGTACATAATAACTCTTATGATACATATTGCCTGCTTAACAGACCTCAGCAACTCCCTTACCTATCAGGAACTCTCAATGTACTCCTTAAAAATGTATACAACTTGTATTAAAACACCTTTAACGCGACATTCGTTTGGACTTCAAATATCTGTAATATTTCATATGGGAAAATTTTACTAAAAACAGTTGCTAGCCTCCGTGAAGTGCCGACAACTGATATTGATTGATAACTACAGGCGGCTAAATCGAATGTAAAATAAACCAAGCTGAAACAAACTTTCAGTCTTATACACAAGATCTGTTTTGGGTTCCGATATATTACCATTTATAGCAAATAAAACACTTGAAATTTGGATTTTACATTACGACCTTTTTATGTACGAAAAAAAAAAAGTGCCACTATCAATTTTTAAAAGGAAGACAAATACAAAACACGTATTATCAAAACTCTATACAGGGAACCAACCAAACTGCAGTCGACCGTCCTAGGAAAAGTAGCTGTCGCGCTGCACCCGCATACGCGATGTCTGAGCGGGCATGATATGGGGTGCCAAAAGATTTGCATTTCTCCGCGAATCCTTTTCCTTATTTGGATGTTCGGCCTTGCGACTCTGAATCGAAACTCTCGGCTCGGGTGTACGATAATATTCCGTGGCTCTTACACGCGGGTACAATTCACACTGTGGCTGGGATATATTTAAATATTTATATTTAAATACGAATTTTATATACTTTACCTGTTGCATGTTCATTTCGAGCAGATACAAAAAAAAAAAAAAAAAAAAAAAATAATATCGATAATTTTTTTACACTAAAAATTTTAAAACTTCAACTGAAAAGGAAAAAAAAAGATAGAAATTTTCTGCTCTGAAAATATTTTTGGATTTTAAAGAAAAAGTAGATATGTTGTCCGAGAAAGGCAGTGTGGAACTATGACTATGAAAGCATTGGGGCTAACACACGTACAGCCCGGGCGAGTGAGTTAGCAGAGCCTACTTTGTGTTTGTTTTTCTCTCTTCTCTTTTTAGGTATAATTATTTTATTGATGTAATTATTATTTATACATATTTAATTTATTGCTTTGTTTACTAAGCAGCTATTTGCCAAGGTAATTGATTATTTATTAGTATTCGCAATTATGGCCATCAACTGAGCACGAAACGTGGCTAAAACGTGGGCCAGAACGGGGTCTTTTGGCCCATTCACGACGCTAACTGCAAATCAGAGCTAGGCGCTTGTAATCGTTGCTACCTTCAATTTAAAAAGTATTCAGACATTTTTGGATATGCGGCTAGAATCGTGGGAAATCGTCAATTCTATAGCTTTATCACATATTATAGCTACATACAAGCTATCTAAAATAGTACCCTGATACTTGATTGGAATATCATCGGGACTAAAAATATAGCAGATATATCAATGCGATTACAGCGTATAATAAACATGTTACTCAACAAATGTGCATAAAAAACACTTCGTTCTCAACTTTACCCGATTGGCACAGGAGAGGCGTGGTAAATAATACCGCTGACCCTTTCCTGTATGCCCTGATTGCCATTAAAGCGACCCAAACTATCAAATAAATGAGAGACTATTAGTTCATATGAATGAATTTATATGTTTCATGAGTCTCTCTTAACGTTTGGGTTGAGCATTTTGAAGGTTTTACCTTCTCTACGCGAATCTATTGGTGTATACGTAAATAGATTTGTTGGCTATTCTATATTTACTATAGGCTTTTATTTGTATAACGAATTTAGCAGAAACTTTTTTTTTTTTTTTTTTTTTTTTTTTTTTTATTTGTTAAAGCCATACGAGGTTTTTCGATAACCCCTTTGTGAGCTTATTATCTGTTCATTCAGCCCTTTAGGGCGCGCCGGCAACTTACGTTGCTGTCGCAATTTACGAATATTTACAATTACAAATATTTACAACATAATACAATAATAACACAATGATGGCAGCTATATGTCAACTCCTGTTGACCGTCATCCGGGGCGATCGGAGAATCAGGTCCCTTGGTTGTCTCCTTTTAAGCCTCCTAGGAGTTCTGTTTGTTATGAGCATTTTTGCTAGCCTGTTTTTGTGCCGCTCCAATCTATCATTGTACCGGCTAGAGTGCTGATTTATCGCATCAAAGACAGTGGCGAGTTTCAGGTCTCTGTGCAGTATGGTGTTTCGAACAAACCACTCGCAGCCGGTAAGCAATCTCATGATTTTATTCTGGGTGGCCTGGATTCGATGAACTTGGCTATCACAAGCCAGTCCCCAGATTTGGCACCCATATTTCCATATTGGCGCAATGATCTGTTTAAAAAAAAAAAAAAAAAAATTAGTTATAAACGAAGAGCAGAAACAATATTCTTTTAAAAGTATATACTACTGTTTCTAACTGTATAAAGAAACTTTCTCTTCTTACTATAATGCAATATAGGGTCTGCCACGCCTCCCTCTGCTTGTTAAATATGTTATGACATAGCCTTTATACCCTGAATTTGCATTTTCAGGGGTTTCAGGCTATAATTAGGAGGTGGAAGCATTCATTGCATACTTTTACTTACTTCACTTTGCATACTTTTTGGCTGAAAATGAAAAAGAAGTAAAAATGTTAGTTAACACAAAGCTCTGAATTTGTTAACATAAAGTTAACATTTTGTTAAAAGAATTATGTTAACTAATAGAAAAAATGCAAGTCACTATTGACAAAGAATTTCCTCGGGCACAGCGGCCAGTGAGGAGCGTATTTTAGCTCCACATTTATCCGAAGTACCAGGCGAACAGAAAGGAATAGCAGGAGGAAAAATTCCCATTAACAGTTTATTAACAGTGCACTGTTATGATTCTGTTACTTAACAGCACTTTAACATAAAACTGTTATTTAACATAATTATGTTAAGTAAATGTTAAATTAACAGTGTACTGTTATTTAACATTTTCCATCCTACTATTGATTTCTGATCGCCTGGTACTTCTGAGACATGTGGAGCTAAAATACGCTCCTCACTGGCCGCTGTGCCCACGAAAATTATTTGTCAATAGTGACTTGCATTTTTTCTATTAGTTAACATAATTCTTTTAACAAAATGTTAACTTTATGTTAACAAATTATTAAGTTTATGTTAACTAACATTTTTATGTTAGCCCAATAGTAGCATAACAGCGCACTGTTTGGGACTGTTAATGAGCACTTCGCATTTTTCGCTCTCTCCTACTGCTATTACTCAATGCTGATTGCCTGGTATTTCACACGCATCACGTGGCGTTTATTTACTCTTAGTAACTGCTCAACGAGCATTTTCCCACTCCTATTTTTTGTTTCCCCCCGTAAATAAGAAGACCATGTTTATTTCTAATTTGGCATGTTTTATTTGGTATTTTTGAAGTATTAAATTAGACATGTATTACAATAATTAAAGTAGAGTATGATTAGAGTTATACATAAATATATGCTGTTCCATTTTTTGGGACTTATTGTGTTAGATTATAACGCATTTAGCGCTTTAAGCCTTAACTAGAGAATGGGCGTGTAAGCCAACATATTTTTGTAAGCAAGCGCGTCAGACTTCCCAGCTGTCCAGATGGTGTTAGCTTTGGTCAGATTGGCTTGGATACGCTTAGTAGTGTAACGATCTTCCTTGGACTGCATTCAGGAATATTGCTGAAAAATATAAAAGACATACATATATTAGTATATATTGTACATAAAGTGTGCACACGTACAAAATGTTAATTGTATGTCTACATTGCTCGACTCTGCTGTAATGGTCAAGAAGAATACAAATATTTGTTTTCAACTTAAAAGCTTTATTTTGCATTTTACATGCTTAATGTGAATTCCACAAAGTGCAGTAAAAACTAATTTCCATTAAAAATGAAGAGGCTACTTTTAATGCTGCCAATGAAGCCTTCTATTAACCTCAATGGAATACACTTAAGCTCCACTTCTACCTCCTCAAGTCGAGTCGTCTCGAGACCCATTTGGTAGCTGCTCCTCCTACGCTGCTGCGCTGCATTAATTACCCAGTGGGAATAATTGTGTAAAGTCTGAAATGAAGAAACGAAAAAATCATTATGCATTATGTTTTAGGCGAGAAGAGTTGGCAGCTGGAAAGTACGCTGCATTTTAATTGAACGCCGCAAACGACGCGACCCGGAATCCTTAACGGCTACGGAAACGGAAGCCAATGAAGTCAGCATAAGCGTTAGCAACGTAGACGCTGACGGTGCCCCAATGGCCCGGCCTGCTGCTGCTGCTGCTCCTACTGCTTCTGTCTGTGCTGCACGTCTGCTAATGAAATATTCATTCGTAATCGATAATTCCGCAACGGGTAGGGGGCTGCGGGCTAGGGCGACGCGGCGGCATAATAAGGCAGGCAGAGCGCCAATCCGACAGCAACTGCTAGCTAAGCCGTCTTATCCCCTACCCCTACCGATCAGCCCGCCGTCCGGCGACCTCTACACACACACACACATACATATAAATGTGTGTATATATGTATGTATCTTCCGCATTGAGCGTCGCCATTGAGAATTTGGGCCGAGAGTCTTGTTGTCTGCACGGCATTACACAGGCCAGGCCACACACTGTCCAGCACCGTCCACAAGTCGAAAGTTTACTGTTCATAGTAGACAGAAATGGCCATATTTCAGCTAAAATTTATACGCAATTCGAGGTTTCAGAGTCGCCGACTGAATGCATAAATCGCGCTGCTCCACAGCATTTGATGCTGCCTCATCGCACACGCGGCGTATGGGTGATAAGTGGCAGCAGTTGCCACAGGTCAACTCGGCTCATTGGTATTATCATAAAGGATAACGTTGTTATCGCCAACCAATTTGAATAGATTTACTATAAATAATAAAGTTTCATTCAATAAACATTGTATAAATGGCAAAGAGCTAAAAATGCGAACGAGATTTAAGCATTGCTGTAGGGCTCAACTCGGAGACTGCTTTTCGAATATTTATATACTGAAAGAGAAATAGTAAATTAAATGAATAGTATAAAAGATAAATCTATAGGGCTCTTCTATTCAAGGAAAGCATATGCATACGTATTAAGCAAAGGCCAAAGGCTATCATTGCTATTCAATTTGGAATCTTTGAAATTTATGTGTGAATCATTATTTGATTTTTAATTCTTTTCTATTTTTAATGTTATTATTATTATAATTTACTGCTGACAACAAGAGGGCTATATAAGTATATACGCTATATATCTCTTGTGACAAAAAGTACTTTGTTTTCACATCAGCTCAGCTGAGCTTTGACGTCAAAATTAAGCCAGCTTAAGTGTCAAGGAGCTCATCTACAAAAAACTAAGCCGAAATGTCACATACAAAAATCATAAAACAATGCAGGAGAAATTGTCTAAGGAAGACTAAGCTTAAATGCTAATAGATTTTCACATATGCACATATCTAATGACCCCAAATAAATTAAATATATATTAAAATACATCAAAGCTGAACTAAAATCTTGATTGATTGCATATCCACATATTATTGCTATATTAAAATATAGTCAACAAAAAAATCAGATTTATGTCTATGTGTGCGTGTGTGTGTGGCTTGGCCCCACGCCCAAATAGCAGCCCATTAGAAATTCTATTAAAAGTTATTTACGGTGCAACTTTCGGTCCATTGAATGCGACAAAGGCTGGCTGGCTGGAGTAGACATACATATGTATATACACACATACATGCATGCTTATATACATACATGTATATGTAGAAAAAGTTATATGAGGTCTACTCGTAATATGAGCACAAGCTCAAACAAAGGCCGAGCATTGTCTATGCGCGTTCATAAATAAGAAATGCAGCAGCGTTGGCACCTCAAATGAACCCCCAACCCCCAGCTGTGGCCCCAACTGCTGTTGCAGCCCCGCCCATTTGGTGTCCAGAGTCGAAGCGAAGCAAAGTCGAAGTCGAAGTGGAAGTCGAAGCGAATGAAGCATTGACAATAAATTTGCATGCAAAGCACTTCCGCTAGGTGGCGCTGCAGGCGACACAGCCCCCACTTGCCCAACTATGAGGCGGATCAGAGTGGCAGAAGCCCTTGCCCCGAGCCCAGCAAGTCAGTTTATATGCAGATGAGCATAATTGATTTCAAATTGTGCAAAAAAGCCTCACAGACATCGGATGGGGTAGGCAGGCGAGCAGTTGAAGGGCGCGCTTCATTGTCTACGGCTGAAGAGCTTAATGCTATAAGCGCATTGCCTCAATAGATAGAGCACGTCTGTAGATGAAGATGAAGATGGCGAGGATGATGATGGGGATGAAAGATGCGATGAAAGGCGAGCGCGCACTCATTAGACACTTGATGCAGTCACTGCATATCTGCAGCGATAACAGGGCACAGATAAGCAGGCAGAGCAGCTGAGAGCTGCTCAGAGGGGGCAGAAGAGGGGCGGAGGCTGGTGCTTAAACTGGAGCAAGGACAACGGTGGCAGCAGCCGCCACAGCAGCGACAACAACTTCACGTTCAAACAACGAACGAGAGCACAAATGGTTACATTGCCTGTCGACTCTCGCACACACACACACACACACGCGCATACAGAGTGGCACACGAACAGCCACAGTATCGCATATGTGCAGCAGGCAGTCGGGCAGGCAGCTGCCTGTGGCATCCTCTGCAGCAGCAGGTTGACTGGCCAGCCAGCTGCAGCTGCCCACTGTTTGCTGTCCCGCTGCCAGCAGCGAGTCCTTGTGCTGCAACAACAGCAATGACAAGCTACCTTCATTTGTGTCCTGATTATGACAACTCAAGGAAATGCGGCCAGCCAGGCAGTCAGCTTCTGGCAGGGCCTGAAATATACCAAAAATTCTCCATGGAGTTGCTTTCATGCAGGCGTCACAGCACATCAGATCACACCCACACATCTGGTTTGCCTCTGTGTTAATTGCCTGGGTGTGTGGCATAAAAAAAGCATGCATACGCGCAGGGGCCAGGTCGAAATTCAATTTGATTTCATTTCGAGTTGGCAGCCAACTGAGCCAGCTGACACAACTCGGCTCGTATCACAATAAAAATCAGCCAACATCCAAATAAACCAAATGTGGCTTTGCGGAGCTGAGGTCGGCCCTTAAATGCTCTTGCGTGGCTCATGGTATTCACTGATGATATCTATGACTCAATTCCAGCGAAATATTTCTAAATGCAAATCGTTTTCGTTCAGCGAACATGCGGAGCTCAGCTACATACGCAACAGTGCTGCCAAATGCCAAACTACCATCAAATGGGCTAAATATGCCAGCATATTAGTTTCCTTCCATGTGCAATATGCTAGTATTTGTTATAATTGCCAATTAAACATGCAACAGCATGGAATCGGAATGCCTGACAGACATGTTGAGACAAGTGAGAAAATGTTGGCACGGCTAAAGTTTATGGATAGCCTCATGAATTACAAATGTTATTATTTACATATATATTTATTTATATAATTAAATAAACATGTGCATATATAAAATTAGGTTTTCTCTATAAAATGTTTGCTTTGCGAAGGCCACATTCATTAAATATGGAATGACTGATATACAACTCTGCTAAATCAAATAAATTATTATACTAAATAATAGAAATGTAAATGTTTGTATGAATTAAAGATTTTGCTCAACTGAAAAATCAAAATAAAATACATAATGAAGTTGTTATTATTTTTAGAATGCTCACTTTAAGAATGCAGCTTTAAAGCCAGATATATGAAATAATGAATATTTTTCAGGATATTCAGCAAACTATTACTCATAATATTTATTATACAATACATTATTTGTTCTTGATTGATATCGGAAGTATATTGAGATGCATTACAATATGCGCTTAGCCTACAATATTTTTTGTTGATTGATATATATTCTGATAAGATATATTTTGAGATGTACTACAATACGCTCTTGGCTTGATTGTGCTCAAACAAGCTTTTCATAATTGATACTTCAGTCCCTCATATAGCTGCTTGCCCTCTCTCGTACGCAATCCTCTTGGAATAGCCAACACGGCGCATGAGTAGCATGAATGGAAGAAACTTTTATAATCTTACTATAATCAATATCGCCGATGCTTAACCGACTATCATTCCATTGCAGGCGCAGGCAACGGCCACGCATAGGACTAATAAAGCAAACGTTTGAGCAGAGGCGAGCCAGTCGTGGACGCGATAGAACGGCGCCGCAGGCATCAAATTTTGTACGCCCAGGCCACGCAACGGTGATGTGGGACACATCCCGCAACGGGCAATGCAACAACCCCAACGTTATATACCGTCTGTATCTGATCTATATGGCACGGACGAGATAGAACTGCTGCTGGACGAGATACGTGAGCTGGAGCTGGAGCCGGTCTGCTGTCAGCTGGACGATGAGCAGGACTTTGAAATAGCTGGCAGCAGAGCCGGCGAGCTCTCGCTCTCACTCGAATCGCCGCTGGGCACGTGCACCTCCTGGGACTCGCACGCCAACTACAAACAGCAACAACAAACGCCGCTGCCATGGGGCGTCGCCCTACACTGTGATCCGCAACACTTGAAAACGCCTACAGGGATTGTGCGCATACTACTGGTGGTAAGCCGTGGCCATGGCCAGAGACTATCATCATCTGGGCAGTTCTTAACCAGTTTATTTATTATCCTGCGCTCTGCTCTGCAGTTATCCTCGGCCGTCTGCCTTGCCTGCGAGTGCTCCGCGGGCACCGTACAGGTGGGCCTCTTTCTACTGCCACTCATCGGGCGCCTCAGGCTGATGGTCTTCTGTGCGCTCTTCTCGCTACTCATCACATGCCTCATGATCTTTCTCGATATATCGCACATAGCGCTAATGTTCCCATTCAACTGGACGAAGGTGGTGCGTATGCGTAGTCCCTCTCTCCCCCTCGCTCTCTCTCTCTCTCTTTACATACGAGCTAATCTCTCTATCCTTCCTCTAGAACACGTGGATGTACCTGAGCATTGGTTTAATATTTATTTTGAGCTCCACTCTGCTCGTCCACATGGTGCTCTATGCGACCGAGTACACCTGGGTATCCAAGCACTCCAAGGACACGTTACTAGCCACAGGCGTAAGCAGCTCCAAGATCCATTATGGATTTATCTTAATTTCCGTTTACTTTCCCTTAGCTAATTGGCTACATTTGCGCCTTGGAGGCGCTCCTCTTGTCGGGCATCGCCTCCTGGCCCTGGTCGCAGTATCGCCAGGTGCCCGACGATGCCAGCGAACTATTTATCGAAGATCGCGAAATGACGCCGATGAGCCCCATCAACAGCACCGATCTCCAGCTACAGCCAGACACTGGCCACAATCTGACGCCCTATCAGCACAGCAGCCAGACCAATGGCAATGCAACGGCGCCCGATGCATACAACCAACAACAACAACAATCGTCCTATAATCAAAAGCCTTATATACCTGGTGAGTTGCAGCGTCAAAGTGCTTGAGTTGGGAGTTGATAGAAATGCAAATCTAAAACCACAAAAATTTATATTCATATTAATGGGAATAACTTTAAAAACCCAAAGTTCCTTTCTATTCATCAGACTGGAACTAGGAGCTAGTCTGAATCAAGTAGAAGACTAGGTGTTCATAGTATATTAAATCTAGTCATAAGATTCAAGAGTTTCAGCTAAACCCTAATATATTATGCTATGCTAAAGTACTGGTAGTATAGTACCTTATGCTATTCGTATAAGAACTTTTGGGAAGAAGGATATGTATATGATATGATGTACTCAACATGTAGATCATTAACAGAGATCTATTATAACAATTGTAGATTCATCATGTAGTAGATTTAAATACATAGATTAAGCTCTATATATATATATATATATATATATATATATATATATGCAGGTACTCCCCAAATACTATATTGGGATTCTACAAATTCGAAATATACAGAAATGAGACCATAGAAAAGATGACTTACCCTAGGAAATTGAGAGCATGTCCCTCAAATATATTCTGAATTTAGCTCTGCAGAATTTAGTTAAGCTGGATACAGCAATTACAGTATGTTAAGTTAGCTAACATGATACACAGAATGCTTAGATCTAGCCCTGTGACGACTACCACGAAGAGCTGAAATTTTTAAACTGTTAGCTCCCAGCAGGACTCCCTAACCGATATCGATATCGATAAATCGATACAGTAACTCTAGAATATTTATATACGCCAAAGAATTATCTTAAGGAGAACATTCTCTTAATTGCTTTTGCTTTACAAATAATGCCCAATAGATCTATTGGGTTATGCTTAAATAATATACAGCCTAAAAGTATGATATAGTTTTTTTTTTGCAAGAAGAGCTTGCGTATCCTGTGGTGGGCGTGATTTGATTTGAAATCATTTCAAGTATGAGTATTTGCTAAAGCTTTATAAATAGAATATAGATTCTAAATCTATTGAAATTTGATGTATAAGCTATCGAGTTTATTTACTAACTAACCAGTCCACTCTCGTCTCGCCTTCTCTCGATTGCAGCCAAACGACCCAATGAGCTTAATCAGCGTCCGACATTGGGTCACACACAAACCGCACGGATAAAACCGAATCAGCGTTATCGCGAGGGCTATCACTACCAGCCGGTTGCCACGTCCACGTCCCGCCAGAGTCCCACGTTCGTTGTGGGAGATGATCTGGGTGCCGGTCCATCCACATCCCGTTCCAATGATAATTCTAGTGCGTGATAGTTTTTATTCCTCAACGACAAGAGCAACAACAAATTTATATAACAAACACTTTGTCCACAACAATAATGTTGAGGTTGCATTTTGGTCAATGTAAAACAAACAAAACAAAAGAGAGAAGAAAACAAAGAAAATAAAAAACAAATTGTTGATTAGTTTAAACAAAAGTAAAAGCAAAACTCGTAAAGTTGAAAAACAAAATGCAAGCAAAAACAATAATAAATTTAATATCTGTGTGTGTGTGTGTATTTACGAGCAGAACTTTAAAGAATTTAAATCAAGATGAACAAGAAAATGATAAACAAAATATATAACAGAAGAATATAACTAAGTTAAAAGGCATTCAAAGTATAATTGTCGCATAGGACCCGAAAACTTGAGCAACATTTGGTTAGTTGTACAAAATTTAATGTTAGTCGAAACGAATTACAAAAATTGAGAGAAATATCCCTAATTTGAATGTGAGGAACACAAAAAATTGGCAATGCTTTGGGCCAATTGCACGAAAAATAGTTGAAAAACAAAATAAGGATACACAAAATTTTACGACAAATTCGGAATGCAAAAAATTCAATTTGAGAGATGACAAAGTACATTTAAAAGAGTCGCATACGATGAGCATGGAATGGAAAATCAACTTGTTATAAACGTAGTTTTGCTTATTTTTTAATAAAAACAATCATTCAAGAAAAGCCAGAGAATAATATATACTGAAATTTTTTGTTAATTTTGTAGTCTTTTTCATTGTTTTTCGAAAACAGCTTCAAGTTGAACTTTATTAAATGCAATTTGGGTTTACTTCAGGCCCAGATCCTTTTCGATGGTGTGCGAGCAGACGGCCATCATTTGGTCCTTGACATTGAGGAAGTTGTCCACTGCCCGCGGCTTGGCCTCGGGCCACGCGGCCAAGTCCCGATAAATGGGGCGGCAGAACTTCATGCGGAAGTTCGAATTGGCAAACTCGATAATCTCGTCCAGGCGCTGGATAAGGCGAGCACGTATGATCAAGCGATTGAGGCGGAAGCGCACTTCGGCATTCTTCGACTTCTTGAGATTGTACGTGTTTTCCAGTAGCTCGATTTTGCGTTCGTTTAGCTCCACAATGTCCTTGCACTCAATCAGTTTGCCCAGGAACTCAATCAACTGGTGTATCGAAATGGGCTGGTTAATGTCCGTGCTCTTGGCCAGTTCATCCACAGTCTTTGTGCTCCACTGGCTGGCAAGGTTCTTGGTCACATTTGCAAGGGACTCATCGAATCTGAAAACAATATTTAATACTAAATATTTCAATTCTGTCATAAAATTCAGCCCACATACTTCGGTATAATGGGTGGCATTCCCTCGCACTTCAGCCACAATTCCCAGTCCACAAGACCTAGTTTATCCTTCTTGTCCGTATCCTTGAAATAGTCGTACAAGGCGCCCTTAAAATCATCCGTGACAATCGACTTGTACGCAAACTTTTTCAGATAGTCGCGCAGGAAGGGCTCAAAGACAGTGGGACCGCCCAACAAATCCTCCAAATAGCGCAGGAATGTCGAGCCCTTGATGTAAGGTACAGACGAGAATGCATCATCCGGTCCACAGTTGCTCAAATCAACCACGAGTCGTGTAAGCTCCGGTGTGCCAGCCAATTGAGTGCGTAGCTGCAGAACAGAAATCATGGTTCATAATAAATAAAATATAGATAGTAGAAGTTACTTACACACTCCTGCAGCTCGGTGAGGTTGCTCAGCATGCGGAAGTCCAGCTCCTTGGCGCCCTGCATGCGACCCACAATCTTGGACTCGACGAAGACAGTGAAGCCCTCGTTTAGCCAGAAATGCTCAAAGTTCTTGTTGGTCACAAGATTCCCCGTCCAGCTGTGTGCGATCTCGTGGGCAACCACATTAGCCAAAGACTTATCGCCCGCTAGCAGAGTGGGCGTGACGAAGGTCAAGCAAGGGTTCTCCATGCCACCAAATGGAAATGAGGGCGGCATCACAAGCAAATCGTACTGCTTCCACACGTAGGGTCCACACAAATCGGAGGCGGTCTTCAGCATAGTAGATGTTTCCGAGAACTCCTCGGCGCAGGCATCAACGATAGCCTCCTCGGCCCACACGTTCGAGTTCTCGCCCAAGCGGCGGGACACAAGTTTGCCAATGGCGATGGCAACCAGATACGCTGGTATGGGCACTTCCTGTTTAAAGTACGTCTTTCCCGGCTCGTTCTTATCGATCAGAGCACTCATCAGCGCGGTCAACTCCTTGGGGTGCTCCACGACGGCATCGTAGGTGAACTTCACAGCCGGTGTGTCCTGGCAGGGCATCACGGAGCGAGCGTGTATAGCCTGGCATTGCGAGAACATGTACGGATGCTGCTTGCCCAAGGTCTGGTTCGGGTTCAGCCACTGCAGCCCACTGGCGTTGCTAGCCGTCTCGTAATCAATACGTACGTTAAGACTGTGCGATACAGATATGTATGATTATAAGTGGCATTATTTACAGGTGCCATATAGATTAGCTCGCTAGCGGGCTTATCGAGTGCTCCCCTACCTGCCCTTCGCTGTGCCGGCTGGCAACTCCAGTGTAAGTTTCTGGCCCACATCAGGCACGGGATCGCTGATGAAGTAATTGATAGGCTGCTCCGACCCACCAGCAAGCAACGTGGCATTCTTCACCTCAATGTCACGCACATCCAGAAGCTAGTTAAACCAATATCCAATTAGTTACACTATAAAGTTTGACTGCCAATTTACTTACAATGCTCTCCAGGTTGCTGGTCAGCACTTTGAATTTGTGCAGAACACTGCCGCGCAGCTTCGTTGTCTCGAAATCCACATTCCAGTGGATAGCGGTGTGCTCGGTGGTTATTTTTTCTGGCTCGGAGTAGGAGCTGGGATCGACGCTGCTCAAACGACCCATATTACGTTTTCTCACCTGATAAATGGGCAAAAGCTGCGAATGCTGAGACTCTTTCTGCAGATGTGTCGTGCACAAGGTTCGTGTGGTGACTGCAAGCAAAACAACGGAAAATGAGAGAGAAAGATAAAATGGTAAGCCTTAAGCAAGTTTTCGAAAGGTATGGCACAGCGCGATTTGATTCAACTCTCACCAGCTGTTGCGCTTGCGGAATGTCTTAAAACGCAATTATTGATGATCACACCAGTTAAAAATTGAGTGGGTGTTGCTTAAAAATTGAGTATTAATGCAATTCACTGCTGTCTGCCGGCAGACGAAAATAAAAAACAAGCCAGGGCTGCGGAAAAGCTATCGATATCAAAAGTATCGATATGCTTAAATATATTTCGTTGCTATTCAAATTGGGCAGACATATAAAATATATGAAAAACCAGTTTTATTCTTCAAGCAAATTATGACCTATCTGCTTTGGCCAGACAATAAAAGCCAACGCTTAATTTTGTAAATAACAATATTATATTTTGCTTAACAATACCCTTAGTATTCGTCTTATCGCAACACATAGTCCTTGGGATAATCCACAATGGCAGGGAAATTCTCCAGCGTTTCCTTATCAATATGATCCAATCGCTGGGGCACAGTGCGAGGTGTGCGTATTTGGTTTGTCACATTCGTGAGAATCTCCTCCGGCACCTGGTCATCAGCGAACAGATGCAATCGCTGCATTGTGTGCCTGCGCTGCAGGTTGCCCCTCATGGAATTGTAAACAGCCTTTTTCATGACCATCGTTGGATCCTTCTCGTGCAGCTGCCAAGCCAACGTCCAGGACGCACCACCTGGATAGCCGGTGTGGTGGAAATAGACACGCTTCACCCACTCATCGCCGGGCAGCGCTATTTCTTTTGTATTGATCAGCACCACATGGTCGCCGCAGTCATCTACAAGAACAATGTCGATTAAGTTTGGTTTGGAGCATACTAGTATAAAGCTAACCTAGAACTGACCACGGGATTCACAATTCTTCATTCAATTCTTCGTTCAGCCGGCAAATGTTTCACAACAACAACAATAATAATGCAGGCGCTTGTGACGTAACGAAGCGCACAGAAATTCGCGGTTTGATTTTTCACACGTTTTCACTTAAAACTATATTAAATCAAATCAGTGCTGCATTATACTTACTCATTGGATGGTAAATGGGCTTATGCAGGCCCATCAAATGTGTTTTAACCAGCTGAGCGGACTCGAAAGGATTTTGCCAGGTGCAATCGTAAATGTGCCAGGTACGCGCAAATGTTGCCCATTGCTGTGAACAATACGCTCGATTATAATGTGCAAGCCCCGCATTACATCAATACAAACCTGCACACGCTTAGCGATAGACATTGCTATGACTATTTACTATTTACTGTATTATTTCAAAACAGAATAAGAAACAGCCTCCCAGCTTATTTACGTGCTGCCCGCGTGAAGTTGGCTGTGCGCAATACTCTGCTAACTTGAAGTTGGCTGCACGCAAAAATCAGCGCACATGAGCTGAGAATACACTTGAAGTTGGTTGCGCTTCGGCAGTGCTGCCAAGCAATTAAAATACCATACTGTCTTAACAGTCAAATAGGCGCGCGAAGTCTTCAATTTGAAATGACAAAACAACTTTTTCCTTAACAGAGCAATAGGGGCGCGTAATTTAAAATGTAAAATCCCAAAAAATACCACAATTAAATTTATGCTGATTTTTGTTATTTATTTTCGTTTGTAATTTCATTTAAACATTTTCTATAGTTACTAAAATTACTTATGCTCTGTTTATTATTAATATTATTTAAATATTATTGAAAATACATTAGTTGTTTCACGAAACAATGTATTAAACATCCTTGGTACGTTCGCTGCCTTACAGTTTGCATTCGTTTCTTGTGTATTAATGGAAATATATATATGTGTGTATATATATATTATATAAACTAACAAATAAGTCTAGATTTAGTTACAGTTTTCTCACTTACATACGTTTCCATCATATTTCTTCCTTCGATTTTCATTTTCATTTAATACAATTTAATGAACTTAACGTAGCGTTTGTTTTTTGTTAATTCGATTTACAACTGGCCAAGTGCGATTTGTTTTTGAATTCTTTATAGTTTAGTTTACTTTGCAGTTTATATATACTCATATAATACACACGAGGTTCTTGTTTTGTTTTGTGTTCATTTTTATAGTCAATTTCTCGTTTTGCATTTCCATTTTGGGCTTTTAATGTACGCATATGAATTTCGATTTTGTTTTTGTATTGTTTTTTGCATTTTTAATGAAAATATATGTGTATGTATATATAAAAAATTATTTACAATTTTTGTGGTGTGTGTTTAATGAAATTCCCTACTTGACGAGCTTGTTTTTTAATGCGAAATTATTGTTAAAACTTTTCAAGTGTATGAGCATTTCTTTTTTTTTTTTTTTTTCATATATTTCATTTTTTTATTTTTTTTTATTTTTTTGCGTTATTATTAATTCAAAGAACAACAAAAATATTACGTATATTACATAACAAAGAAAACGATGAAATGAAAGTTGAAACTTGAAATCGTCTCCGTATTTTCGTTTTTTCTTTTTTCTGTGTACCGAAACCTGCAGCCGTACAGGGGTAAAGTGTGAGAGGTAGTGTTAGAGTGTTAAGCAATAGGAATGGAGATATCGGAAACGACAGAAGAATAAGGAGTAGGAGATGGAGATATAGAGGAGGGAGGGAGCCTGGAGACCCACTTCCGAATGCCAGGCAATTGGCCCAGAGACTAGTTTTTGGCACCGAATCAAAAACTGAGACGAGGCGCAACGGCTTCATCAGCCACATTGCACAAGCCCGCGAGCTGTTTGCGCTGTTTGCGCTGTTTGACAGCAGCAGCAGCAGCAGCAGCAACTGCATTTGATCTTGCATCCTCAACCTCGCCATCGCAGCCGCCACGCTCCCAAGCTCAGAGAACTGATGCCGGCGAGCCGGTAACTTTCTGTAGCATTTGCATCAGCTGCTCCGTGGCCGACGGATTGCCGCCCTCGGCCATGCCCACGCCCATGCCCACACCTATGCCCACGCCCACGCCCACGCCCACAAGATTCGCACCAGCCCCACCCACCACTGCGGACGACGGCGGCGATGAGATCGATGTGGCCGCCGATGCCGATGACGAGGAGGATGGCGTCAGCGCCAGCTTGGATTCTGGAGCAACAAAAGAAGCTGAGATTAGATTCGGTACGTTTTGTCTATGGACTGCCTTGCATACTGTCATCGCTCTCCAGGTACGTCACATACGAATCGGTGCTGTCCGGATGGTGGTGCGACGTGATGCCCGAGTCCAGGCTGCTCCCGCCGGGCGGCCCGTTCATTTGCTGGCCCGGCGGCGGGGGGTGCGGTCCCTGAGGCGGATGTGGCGGCAGCACGGGCATTCCATTCAAATCGTAGCCGTGCATCTACAGGAGAGGGAGAGAGAGAGAGAGGGAGAGAGAAGAGATTAAATATAATAGAATAGTCTTTTCTCGGAAGAACTAGTTCCCTATTTGTTCATAACTAGTTCAGCCTCACAATCAGCTGCAATAGCTGGCCACTCTCATGGCTCTTTGCTCACCTGGTTGACGAGCTGCTGAAATGCGGGCGTGTGCGTATTGATGGCCCCGTTGCTGTCCAGATCGGCGTGCAGGGCAAAGTCGCTTAAGGCTTTCCATGGCGGTTGATATGTCTGCACATCGAGTCCCTGCAGATTCAGCGGTGAGTCGTGTCGCACGGGTGAGCTGGCAATCATGGGAATGCCCTGCATGGCGCCGTAGCCCAGCTTGCGACCCTCCTGCAAGGTAAAGCAAAGTCACATGTGAAAAATGTCCACAGAGAGAGAGAGAGAGAGAGTGAAAGAGGGGAGAGCGCGTTACCTTCTCCTGTTGCATTTGCAACTTCATTTGAATAGTCTTCTTCTTGTCCTTGCAGCGTTTGTTCTGGAACCAGACGCGAATGACACGAGGCGACAAGCCCGTCATCTCAACCAGCTGCTCCTTCATTAGCGCATCAGGTCGCGGATTAGCATTGTAGCAGGTTCTACAAAAGATTGAGTGATTCGAGATTTAGTATTGGTGGGCGGGGCTAGCTGGGCTAGCTGGGCGCATGCTCACCTCAAGGTATGCAGCTGCTTCTCGTTGAGCACTGTTCGCACTCGCGTGGGCTTCCCGTCCGAGGGACCCGATGGACGTTTATCCCTAATACTTTTGTGGGAGCCCGATTCGCTGCCAGAATCTGGAATACGAAAAAGAAGAGTTCTGTGTTGTATTTTACTATATTTAAAAAAAAAAATTAAATTATTTTAGGTGTTTATGTGTCGAGAGCTGTGTTATATCTGATGTGAGTCAAGGCAAGGCAAGGAGCATTGACGAAAATGTTCGATTTTGTTACAGGCAGCAGGAGGCATGGCCGAAGCCTTCAAAAATCGCTAAACAGTTTATTTAACTGAGTAGACATAGAAATATCACTCTCAGGGTATATTCTAGTCATGCACCACTCTCCCTTGTTTCCCTGCCCTATTAGTCTGACGCTGAATTAGTCTCCTATTACAAACCAATGTACGACCTACATTTATGTAGATACTACAGAAAGGTCTCTTATCTTGAAATGATCTCTGAGGAGATGTGTTTCACCCATATCGTTTGTCAATTCGCAATCATTTTGCTATTTTTGCAATCGCTTTGAACTACGCGTTGATAAATTGCACGGCCACGAAGAAAAGAGAGAGACGAATTCCAATAGACCGCAAGAAACGGCCAAAAATAGCAGCAGTTGGCGACCCTGAGTCAAACTGCTCGTGCGCCCCTCTCTCCGCTCAAGATCAAAGAGGAGGCTGTGTACGGGCCAAAAAGATGTCCATGGCACGAGCAGAGATAGAGGCAGAGGTAGAGGTAGAGGCAGGGGTAGACGCAGGGGTAGAGGCAGGGGTAGAGGCAGGGGTAGAGACAGAGGGCAGAAGGCAGAGGGAGATGAGTTCTTGGTCTTGGTGCGTGGTTCGTAATTAAGTCGTGTTTCACAACAGCCAAACAAGTTGTTATCGTTATCTAATTTCGATAACGATCGCATCGATGAATGAGCCGAGCGCTACAATCGATCAGCGGCGTTTCGTTTGAAGCGAAAAACAAAACAAATTGAAGACAAACAGCAAAAAAGTTTTTGGCAAAAAGAAAAATACTTTTATACAAATTAAAGCGGCCACCGACTGTGACTGTGACTGTGACTGCGACTGCGACTGCGAACTGTGACTGTGACTGCGAGCAGAGATCAAAGCGCCGACATATGGCAAACACTTGAAGCTGCTGCGTGCCTTATTCGAGTTGAGCGCAAATACAACGAGTGGAACTATGAATGGACGCTGAATCAAAGATGTAGCAGGTGGCGCAGAGGGAGAGAGACAGACAGAGAGAGGGAGCGACTCTGTTTGCCTGCCTGAATGCTTGAATGCAAGCTGAAGACTTTGTTTGTCGCAGCAGCCAAGCCAAGTCGAGTCGAGTCAAGCCAAGCTTCATTCGCGAATTCCCCCAACTATTAGAGACGATCTGGCTCTGTCTCACTCTGACACACTCTCTCTCTCCCTCCCTCTATCTATCTGTGTCTTTCTGTTTAGCCCGCACACGAGCTTGCCTAGACTTTGACAACACCGCCGCATGTTGATAAGGTCTAGTCTCCCACTCTCTCGCTCTACCCCCCTCCCACTCACTCTGTGCCTCTCTGGGCCTCTCTCTTCCCCCTTCTTTCAGTTTAAACAATGAAAGATTATGTTGACGATATGGTTTGACAATTGTCGAACATTGTTTGACGTTTGCCGATTTCTATTGACACTTTATCGCGTTACAAGGATGTAACGCTGTCTTTCTAAGAATAAAACAAACCTTTGTGCTTGCCGACCCACTCAATCGAGCCCATCTCCCTCTCTCTCTGTCTATCTCTCTCGCTCTCCCACACCACTATTTAGCCTAATTGGGCTAGAGCTTTCAATCTATGCGAATAAGTGGAGCAGTCGATAAACGCATTCGCGCACTACGCGAAAAAATCATTTAGTCTATTGCAATTCGGGCTAATTGAGTTGGCCGCCAGCCCAGGTGTTTCAGGTGTCCCAGGTGTAAAACAAAACTGCATTTTGCAATTGTCATAATTGGGTAAGTGGAGAGAATTGAAAGTTATTTATATAAGATAAGTCCTCAATAAGTGGGTCACAAAAGGGAGCGAAAAGTAAATACAGGAACATAATCAGAGAGGGAACGAATAAGTTATTTCTTCTCTTGGGAGACAGAAGGCAATAGATTGAGAAAAGAGAGATGGCAAAAACAGTTAGAGACAGAGAGGGCGAAGTAGAGAAAAGGAATACCGATCAAGTGAGAGAAAAAGAGAGAAAGAGTAAGAGAAATTGAAAGTAAGTAGGTAAGGTAAATGGTAAATACTCTAAACTCTAGGCTATAGGGGAGCTCTAGGCTCTACGCTGCCAGTAAGAGCAACTCCTTTGACCCATTCCATAGTCCATTCATAGAGACAATCAAAGACGAAAGTCAATTAGAACAGATTGAGGCGCTTACCCGACATTGAGCCCAGTTCGCTGGAATGGTTATTATTGCTAAGGTTTGTATTGTTGTTGTTACTACTGCTAATGTTGTTGTTGCTCTCCACGGACGAGGACGTGAGGCTGCTCTGCGAGGACTTCTCCAGGACGTCGTGATCCTCCTTGCAGTAGAGGGCGCCCGCGTCGCGTAACGCGAACTCATCGCCTGATGAACGAGTAACGTAAACAAAAGCAATATTATTATGATTAAGTAAATACAGATAAAGAGTGGGAGGGAGAGTGGGAGAGGGAGAGAGTCAACTCACCTGGCAGCAATTGTCGAGCGCACGCGGAGCAACGAAAACACTCGATGTGAAAGATTTTCGTCTTGGCTCGCATCACAAAATCATTTTTGCTAAAGGAGTTACCGCATTTATCACATTTTGTACCAAATAACCTGTGAAATGAGACCAGCAGAAGAAGAGGAAGAAGATGATGAGTTTGGTTGGCGTCTCATGATTTGAGATAAACGTGAAAAATGTGATGTGTGTGTAAATAGCCTTGGGGGCGTTCAAGTGCGCCCACCAAAAATGCTTCTTTATGGCTTTTCAACAGACAAATAAATGTTAAATCAAATGAAAATAAATAACAAACAAGCGCAAAATGAAGTGTAAGCTCGACTCACAGATACCCCGTAAAATCTCAGCTGTGCCAGCTCAGTCTCAGCCTAACATGTTTCTGTTAATTAGTATGTAATTTAACAGAGATATGTAAAGCGTATAGAAGTAGATCCTATTACTATATATTATATATACTATATACTACAGCTATACTATACTATATACTATATATGTCCTACAAGCATAGTTATATATTCCTCTTCATAGATCTGCTATCTGCAGCCATAATCTCAACATATTCGCAGCTACTGTCTCAGCTTTAGTCATTTTACATTTTATGATCTTAGGGTATTCAGAATCAAAATGAAAAAAAAAGCAAGCAAGAAGAAGAAGAGTTAAATAAATAAGCGAATAAAGAGTAAAGTAAACGCAGCGCCGTCTTTTGTGGCCGTCGCCGCCTCGAACATCAATCATTTGTGCAAGTCAGGTGTTAATTTATAGCTTTGCACGTGCTAATCAATTATTCAAAGATTTGCATGGCAAATAGTTGGCAGACTCCAGCCTCCCCCTCAGCTCAAGAGCTGCTGCTGCTGCTGCTGCTGCTGCTGCTGCTATTGATGACGATGACGATGATGATGATGAAATCTGTGAGCTAGTCGCAGTTAGCGAGCTGCTAGCCCCAAAACAAGATTCCAGTTGGCAAGCTTCATCTAATTAACATGGCTAACAAGTGTCGAGCTGCTACAATTGCTGCCCGGCCAACGAGTGGGCCATGTGACAGCACCCCAATTTACAGGGTATCAGCGGATAATCTCAACTGTCAGCTAACTAATTTTCACAATTAGCCAAAGTCAAATGGTTTTGGAGATTGGTTAAGAGTTCACTTGTTGAGTTGATGCAGGTGAAAACTGCATTCCTTAAAAACTTGTTTTATGGGAGGTATATGACTCCTTATATGGATATTTTTGGATCGGATTGAACTGCATAGATCAGACTAGTATAGACTTTATAGTATACTCTATACTATTTATGGACATTCTCTTACAAATTGTACTAGATAAGTAATTCATATTACATCGAGTATTTCCCATTGATCAGTCAGTCAACTTACCTAACATAATCACGCTTGCAATAGGTTTTGCCATCGCGAACAAAACACGTACAGCTCTCGTCCAGGAATTGCCTGCACTCCTGGCACTTTAAGCACGCCGCATGCCATTCCAGGTCCGGTGCGACGCGCAATATATACTGATCGTGTATCTGGCCGCCGCAGCCGACGCAATGTGACAAGCGTTGTTTTTCTGTAAGATCAAAAAGAGGCAAACAATTCAAATTAATACAAAATTTAAATGCAATTTCAATGCAATTCGAATGGAAGACAATAGCTGACTGCTATGACACTCAAAGAAGAAAGCCAAAGCTGCAAGCAACGTTCACTTAACAGCAGTTTCATCTGTTAGTTGCAGCCACACTGTAAACTTACAGCGCTCAATTGAATTAACTTTAAATACAGCAATTTCAATGCCTTTTTCGCTTTTGCCGTCGGCAGTTGGCAGCGTCGGTAAATCACTTTTCAGTTTATTTAATCTGCTGATGTGTTTTACATGAAGCTGGCGCTGCACTTTTAGCCAATTATGCGCTTCGCAATGTTGTAAACAAAAATAAGTAAGTCGCAAAACAAAGATGGCGCTAATTAACAAATTGTTATCAAATAAAGCTGGCCTCTCGCTTGCCAGCTTGTCTGCGAGTGTGCCGCCCCAAAATAAAACTTTTTGTCGGAGAAACATTTGAAAAATTCATAAATCTGCACACAATTTTCAAGTATTTAAGTTGGACCAAAAGTTCGAGCCAAAAGTTTGCGCCGCCAAAGGTTTGGGTGCCAAAAACAGTCAGGAAAAAAAAAGAAATAGAAGAAAAAATCAATGCAATCATTGCCACATTATGTACGAGTACCAGCGTTGCCACCCTACGTACTGTATGTACATACATATATAGTATGTATGCATGTGTATGCTGTAATCCTTGGCAACTCAGCGAAAAAAAAGAAACTTTTGCAACAGGAAAAACTTTTTGCTTGTTGAAAAATTAAGAAAAACTTTGACGCGCGTTTAGCACGTTTTAAATGTTTCGCGCACACACACACACAGCTCGCATAGAGCGAGCGCGAACGACACACACGAAGCTCTGTGGCTGCTTCCTCTTTGTGTCTTTAAACGTAGCTGCGTAGCAACTGTTTATGTGTGTGCACTTGTATGCGTGTGCGTGTGTTTGTATATTGCGTATCTTTCGCACTCGCAGCCTCTGCACATGAATTATTTATAAAGGCGGAGCAGACAAGTTGCTGCCGTTGCCCGTTCGCTGTGCCTTTTGTTGTTGTTGCTGTCTTTCTTCTTTCTTCTGTATTTATTTTTATTCATTTTTTTTTTTTTTTGGCCTGCGCTTTTTTCGCCTGGTTTTCGCGTTTGCTTGTATTTGTATTTGTTGCTTTCATGCTTGAAGCACTTCAGACGCCAGCATTTACTTCCATGTGCTGTGCTCTGCTCTGCTCTCTCTCTCTCTCCCCTTCTTCAGCACAACCTTTGCTTGGATCGGCCTTCAGCGCAGCTTGAAGCCTCAGCCTCAGCCTCAGCCTTTGCCTTAACTTTTTTTTGTCTTCTGTGTAGCATGTGCGCTTTTTTCTGCCCGCCTCTCTGTCGCACTAGTGCGCGCTGCCTCAGCTGTCTCGCTTGCGCACAAAGCTACCCTATATAGTCAGTCATGTAGCTGTAGCTAAAGCTGTAGCTGTAGCTGTAGCAGTTGTTGTTCGTGTTGCTGCTGTTGTTGTTGTGTGTGCGTGGCCACCATTTTTCTTCCCGTTGCTGTTGTTGTTGTTGTCGCTTTTGGACAGCTTCTTTTGTATAAATTTCCAGGCTGCGTATCTTTTGCTGACTGACATTTCGCATTCATTGTTTGTTGCTCTCCGTATGTGTGTGTGTGTGGTGTGTGTGTGTGTGTAGGTGTTTGTCTGCCTTAATGATCCTGCGCAGTGCGTTTTCATTTTTCTTCACACACACACACACACACACATAGACACACCGCAGCCATTACGACTCGTAATGGGAATTTAAGCGCAACTCCTGCGCTTGTATCATTTTTTGTTGTTGTTGGTTTGGGGGTTTTGTTGGGGGTCTTTCCGCTTTTGTGGCGTATCTTTTGCATGTTGCCCAAACCGCCCCCTCGAAAATGTGTGTGAGTGTGTGTGTGCGCCTTTTTGAGGGTTGCTGGTGGCTGGGACTAGCGACTGGGCTGGGCTGGGCGCTGGGGCTGGGGCTGGCTTTGGCATTTGGCGCGCCGTGGTCTGCTCGATTTTTCGTTTTTCGGCGCTTTTTGCGGCACACTTTGGGGTTGCACAAGAGTGCTAGAGGAGGTAGAGGATGATGGTGAGTGGGAGGGGGGAGGAACGGGGCTAGAGCGAGGGGACAAATGCAATTTTTAGTCTCGTGTTTGTCGTCTAGGAATTTTCAGCTGCGGCTAGGCTAGCTGAACTCAGGTGAGCCGAGGTGAGGCGAGGTGCTGCGGAGGTGTGGCAGCACATGCGGCTGCTGCGGCTTTTTCACTTTTAACGAGCAACGTTTCGCAGCATTTGCAACATTTTCAACATTTTGCCGCATTTGCACGCTGCGTGTCATTTTTGCATGTCATTCCATTTTGCTGTTGTATTTACTTATATATTATATATGTATAGATATATGTATGTAAATTCATTTTTCTTTCATTTCGGCTATAAATTTTTCAATTAAACAACTGACAACGCGCAGCAGCTACAAAAACAGACAACGTTCAAATAGTGTTGTTGTTGTTGTTGTTGTAGTCGTTGAATTTGCTGCCGTTGCTACGAGTATGATCTTGGCTTCAACTTCGAGTTTTATTTGGCAGTGCTTAAATTTTTAATGGCCGCACCTTTTGGCTGCTGCCTGTTCTTGAACCTTTCCTTCTAGCACCATTTGATATGAATACACTAAGCGAAAAAGTCTATGACGAATGAGTGATTCAATTTGTGAGCAGGTATTGTATATGGAAGAGATTCAGAGTCTAATCTAATGTTCCTTATATGAATATAATTAGGTTTTATTTTTTTTAAGGCGAGCTTATATCTATGAAATTTTTAAAACATAATTATTTTTAATAAACACAAATGCATTAACGAAAAAAAAAATCAAATACTATAACAATTTACTATGAGTAATTTTATTTTTATTTTTTAAAGATAATAATATATTTCGTATTTATTTATTTATTTTTATTTTTTAGTTTTTATAATATAATATAAATAAATCTGTTTGATTTGAATTAAATATTCTCGCTTTGTTCTTCGATTTATTTAAAATCACAGTTCACATTAAGTTTCCATGGTGTATGCAAAGCCTCGCCTCGCCTCCGAATCGCAGCTTGTTTCTAGATAAAATGTAAAGAAATCTACAAGACGAAGCTAAAGCTGACAAATAAAATAAAGTAAAACTCGCCAATTTGCGTGCTTTACAGCAAAGAGCTGAGCAATACGTATCTGGCTGGAGTATCTTGCGCGTTTAAGCGTTTTTATCTAATTACACGCGTTTCGCTCGTGTACAGCTGGAGAAGAGGACGGAGCTGGAGCTGGAGCTGGTGCTGGAGCTGAAGTTTTGTTGAGGCTGTAGCTTGCTACAGCTTGATGGATAGCTTGGCTTAGAGTCCACTCTATGAGCATTTGAGGAACTGTCTCGGCTGGCGGCTGTTTGTGGGCCAGGCCAATAAACATATCAAAGGCAAATAACGAAAGCCCAGCATCCATGGCAAAGCGAAGCTCTAAGCAGCAGCAGCAGGAGTAGCCGCGGCAGCAGCAGCTGCTTATCAGTTGTCGGCAATCTTTCAAAGGAGCCACAAATCGAACTTGGGCACAAAAATTGTGTTTGCTGCAACCAGTTTTCGTTGCAATGGCAATGGCTGCCTGCCTGGAGGAGCACCTCTGACAGCAACTCCTGCTGCCGCCGCCGCTGCTGCTGCTGCTGCTGCGGTCGCTGCTGCTGGCTGCATCATTTCGTGTTGTTGTCGACATGCAAAATGCAAAGCATCGATAAGATAGACGCGAGTGTAAGCCAAAGACTCAGCCAGACACCAAATTATGGAAGCTCTCTTACGGATATGCGCGCGATTTCCAAATCAACTACTGTTTCAGAGCTGCCTTATGCATATATGTATGTATATGCATGAGTATGTATATATGTTTATATTCATATTTGTGTATATATTCTGTGTTGATTTGTTTGATTTATGGCTGCTTGAATGGCCATACAAAGCGCAGCCACTGACAGTTGAAAAGCAAGTGCCGCCGAAACTAGGAATTTCACATGGCCATAAAAATCGAGTCGCAGTCGCAGTCGGAGTCGGATTCAGTAGTTGGAGACGACTCCCACAAGGGCCGCGTGACTTCTACGAAAATTTGTCATTTTTCCAGGAATAAACGCCAAGTTGTTTTAGCTTGTTTTTTTGTTGTTGTGATTTTTTTTATTTTTTATTTTCTACCTGGCCGCTTTAAAAAATTAATGATGACAGCGCTGGGCAAACACGTGCCGCAGCTGTATCTGTGCATCGTTTGTCGATTTTCGCTTCGTTTTTCGTTCTTTTCGATTTCTCGCATTCACATTTTGACAGACTCATCAATTTTGTAGATACGTAACGAGCGCTCAGCCTGCAGGCAGTCAGCCAGGCAGCCCTTCCTCTCTCCCTCTCTCTCTCTCTCTCTCTCTCTCTATGCTCTGGTCTGCTCTGCTCTGCTACCCTTTCACTGATTAGGCAACATTCGCTGGCCATTGTTTTGAGCGCTGCGTGGGCAGGGATGACCGCACTCTTTCCCTCCTCCTCAACCCACTCCTCCTGCTCCTCCTCATCCAACTGTGTCTCCTTTGCCAGTGTCTGTCCAGCTGGTAGGAAGCTTTTGTGGCTTTTGATTTGTTTGTCTGCCTCCGCTCGCTGGGATCCTATCAATTATGTGTCCTCTACCGAGCTGTATCTCTGTCTCTCTCTACCTCTCACATCCCCTCTCTCTCTTAGTCTGTCTGTGCTGCAATTTTGGTGCTTTCTGCGCTTTGATTGTCTGCCTTAAGTTGGCTTAATTAAGTGCAGTTGCTTTGACAATGACAACGTAATCTTCATTTAGCTGTAAGCCACATCAAAAACATCGTACCGCCTCGACGCAAACACACACACACACACATATATCTATATCTTTTATTTGGCTGTATTTGTATACAATATATAAATTTGCCTAATTAATTACACAAAACACCAAAGAGCATTTCGATTGGGGGCAAAAATCTCACTGAAAGATGCGCAGCAAGAGAACGGCTTAAGCATCAGCTAGAGATGGTAGCGTGAGTCAGTCGCCTGGGCTGAGGTGAGTGGAAATAGCAAGCGAAAGAGAGAAACAGAGAGAGTGGCGTGGAGTGGAGGTAGATAAAGCTTTTGTATTCAGCTTATTAGAACAGCTTAAGTATAGAATATATGCATATATATTGGTATAGATGAAAACCTTTCTATCAAGTTTCCTTTAGTTTAAAAATAATAATAATAATAAATTAATAGTATACATTGAATATAATATTTGTTAATTTCAATACAATTCCCATTCATTATTTACATACATATTTAATTAGTATACATTTGCCTACCTCGTTAATATTATTCTACTTAGCTCTCATCACAGTGTTCCTTCAGTTCCTCTCAATTTTTCATAATTTTTCGTCTCTTTTCCAAGCATTTTTCTCTTGATATATTTGCTTTATTATTGTATCTTCCTCTTTCTAATATTTCTCTATATTCCTTTGCTCTTTACTTAATTTTAAATTTTTTTCTTTTTGACTGACTTCTTTCTTTCACCCACCCACACCTCTCCCTCTCTCTCTCCCTCTCTTGACTGTTTCTGGCCTTTTGTTTAAGCTTTCAAAGTTTAGCAGCAATTTGTCCGTTGGCCTTCTTCCACATGTCTTTCAGCTGTAGCCGCATTTATTTCTAAATTTGTTTTCTTTTCGGGCTCTGACTCCGACTCTGACTTTGACTCCCACTTTGATTGATTCCATTGTTCAGTGAAGTGGACAGTGGACAAAGAATTGATCGTGTCACGCGCTCAGCTTCGTCTCCTCTCCTCTCCTCCCGCAGCGAAGCGATTGTGAGTGTAAGCTGAAGCGCAGTCAATATAAATATAACAGAACTCTGAATCAAACAGTTCGATTTTCGATTGGATTGAGCCAACGACAACGACAACGACGACGACGATGAAGAAGAAGAAGAAGAAGAAGAAGGAAAGGGGAAAGAGGCGGGGGGAAAAAGTCGACAACAAACTGAAGCTCCAAAAGAAGCCGCCGCCTTGCAGTTGCTTTGAAGTGTTTGATTTGCCTCATTGTTGTTGCTGTTGCTGTAGTTGTTGTTGTGTTGTTGTTGTTGTTGCAGTTGTTGGCTGTCGTTTTATTGAAGCCAAATTTGAATACGAGACATGCAGCCAAGGCAGCCGCCACAGCAACCGCAGCAGCAGCAGCAGCCGTCGAGGCAGAAGCTGCCAATGCCGCGACATCAAAGAGTGCCTGGACTCAAAATGGACATGGGCCTGCAACACACAATTTATGCCAGCCAACAAACACACACACACACACACGCACACACACACATATCGCTGCACTGCTGCAACGGAAATGACCTTTTTTTTGTGCAACAAAATGCCGACGCGCTGGCTCTGCCTCTGCCTCTGCCTCTGGCTTTAGCTCTGGCTTCGGCTGCGGCTGCGGCTGCGGCTTCGGATGCTGCGTGTGTTGCTTGGCGCGCAGACAGATGACAAGACGCGATAGTGTCCCAGAGACAGGCGACTTCTCAAAACATGGCTCGGCCGTGGCAACAAGCGGGCTAAGTGATGATCATGATGGGTTATTAGGCAGGTTGCGTTGACAACGCATTTGTCTTGGCCAAAAAAAAAAAAAAAAACAACAACAACAAACGCCGACGCAGGATCGAATCAGTATATACATATATGCATATATATGCACGTGTGTGTGTGTCTGTGTGTGTGCCAGATAAGCGCGACATTTATTTATGTTGCTTGAAGGCACAAGTGTCGCCAATGGCCAAGGGCGCCCCGCCTGCCAGCTTAGAGCAAAGGTGAAAGCCGCCTCGAGGGTATCAAAACCCTTTTCTTCTTCTGCCTCTTCTCTCTTAAATACAAATCTGACAGCTCAACGTCAGTAATGAGTCGAAAAAGTGTCAAATTAATGTCAGCTTGCCAGCCACATGTGGCATGCCTCACACACTCACACACACACACAACATCAATTAAAGCTCAACAACAAATCGAAAATTCATCAACAGCCAAAAAAATACGTTAAACGCAATCAAAATGCAGTTGCAACTTTTTATGGTCAATGCAACATGTTGCAAATGCTGACAGACAGCCAAAAAATTTTTTTTCACATTTTTTAACTATTTTTTTATTTTTGTATTTATCATAAATTTTTGCTTTTGGCATTTGCTGTTTTTTTCGGCTGTCTAATTAGCCAAAGTCAGAGCGATTTTGGTCAAAATAAAATTCACCACATTGTTGCATTCAATTGTAGCTGTTGTTGTTGCTCTTGTTGTTGCTGTTTTTGTTGTTGTTGCCTGTTGCCTTTTGCCTTCGCTGGCAGTTGGCTTGTGTAAATATTTGACCCGACGCGTGTGAACTTTAACAGTTTTTATGCTTTATTTGTCGCAAATATTGCGCAAACACGAACAGACCAAGCACAGCACCTCATCTCATCTCGGCTTGCTCTGTCTCCCTCTTTCTGACTCTCTCTCTCGCTCTCGCTCTTTTATTGAGTGCCTCTTCTTTTGCTTTTCATACAACGAAGCTGCCTTGTTTGCATTTTCCGTTGCTGTTGTTGCTGTTGTTGTTGTTGTTGCGCATGCGCACCTTTTGCACTTGAGCATTGTGAATGTTGCTTTCTTGTTGCTGTTGTTGCTGTTGTTGCTATTGTTGCCTTGTTACTTGGCCGGCACGCAACATGCGTTAGCAACATACTTTCTGGAATCAGCTAAATATCAGTTGCGATGGTGCGAATTCTACAATTCAACAAAGAAATCCAACTAGAGAGGAGTCAAGCGAGCACAGAAATTTATAAAAATACATATAAGTATATAGATATATATATATTTGTATGTGTAGATACACTGAGGAGATATTATAAAATTTCAAGAAATTCACAAATATTTAAAAGAACATTTCAGTATTATTATTAGTTAGGCAAACTTTTTATATTTATTTATTTAAAATACGCCCTGAGCCCATTTAAAATGTGCAATCAGTTTATTTTTAGATTAGAAATGTATATAATTTATTTTTAGATTTTATTTTTATAAAATTTTTATTAAGTTTTAATTATTTTTCGTTTCATAAATTTTGTTTGTACCTTATTTCTTTAACTTTTTTAGTAAAATGTTACAAAATTTTAATTAGTTTACTTGAACTATTAAATAGGTAAATAAATAAGTGTATTCTTTATTTATTTTTGGAAAATAGAAATATGAATTGTTTATGTTTTCTATAAAAACCAATTTAAACAAAATGAGATTGAATGGGTTGAATGGGTGATATAAAAAAGTATCATAAATATGTTACTAAATAAACATATTCTTGAATTGTATATATAAAATATTTAAATATACTTATATACATATATTGTATATATTCATATTTTTAATTTATATATACGTATGCACATTTCATAAGAAATATATTCATTATTTGTTTGGCTATTTATAAGTATTTATATATTATTTATTATTTAAAAATTGCATATGCATTATATATAGTTTTCGTTAAGGAAAAATAAAAGAAACTGTTATCAAAATTTCATTTAAATATTTTTGTTAATTCAATTTGATTAATAAGATTTATTCCAGCTCTTCCACTGCCATACTTGTATTTGTTGTTCAAGAGCAGCCCTCATCTATAGAGTCTCTCCCTCTCTCTCACACACTCTTTCGCTGTTTTGGTCGCCCACTTTAAGGCATAATTGAGTTTATTGAGCACTACGTAAAAAGGAAGCCCTTTTTGCTGGCTTGAGCCTTGGGCAAGAGTTCATCTCTAGTTAAGCAGCTTGAACTGGGTGTGCCTTGGCTGCCACATTCCTAAGCTGGATGCACTTGGTGCGTAAGTGTGTGTCTCTGTGTGTGTATGTAAGCACCGTTATAAAAACTTCAGACCTCATTAAAAGAGGCCGCCGCTGCTTTATGGCTGGCAAAGAGCGAGCGAGGGAGAGTCGAACATTTAACGCCGTCTTACGAGCCTCGTTGTGGTCCTTTTATAAGAGATGCTTAAAAGAACTAAATGCACGTATATATATATGGCCATATATATTACTCTTGTGTGTGTGTGTGTGTGTGTGTGTGGAGGTTGTTCGATTACGCGCACGCAAGGGCCGAACTGCATTTAGCCAGCTTTTTGTTTTGTTGCTTTTGTTTTTATTTTATTTTTTTAATTTTTATTTTTATTTTATTTTGTGAGCAGCAGCCGCCAAAGGCTGCGCGTTGTTCATGCAAATTTTAACTTCATTTCGGCTTCGTTTTGTTAATTAATTTATATTATTTTATTTGGGTGTCGTATACAAGCGGCGATCGTTGACAAGCCTGTGGATGTGCCCTCTCTATATCTCTTGCTCTCTCTCTTGCTCTCTCTGTCTGATTGCGTCTCTACTCGTTCAGGAGTATGAAGAGAGTATATTGGGTTTTTGAGGGAGAAACTATGGGCTATGCTTTTTAAATCAGCTTTATATTCATATCGACTTATTATATTGATCCCCTAGATAGATTTTTAGTCAACCTTATATAACTATGTCCTATCAATCATAGTATCGAAAACTCTTTTATATCTCCTATATAATATAGCTACCATATACTATATCTTTATGTTGTATATCTCCCCCAGCATAGATTTCCCAGCACTATTTTATCAACTATATTTTCCCAACTATATCTCCATTTAGTTCAAAAGGAATTTAGTTTAGGATTCATCTTCTTCACAGCTAGAAATTTATAAAATATACATAAGATCTCTTATGATATGATAGTTCCATAAACGACCGATAGAGGCTGGGATACTCCACAACATTTACAAGTTTATCATCATGCTTATCTCTCTGCTTATCTCAATCTTTAGTCTACTTTTGCACTAGGTACAGGTATTATGCAGTCGTGTTTGCTTATTGAATTTTCGATTTTGTTGTGACTTCTCTCACTCAGGTCTCCCTCTCGCAACCCCCCTGCCCCCTTCACAGTGTTCACCTTGCTGCGCTTCTCTCTCCGCATCTGGGACGACAAATTTATATTTAATGAGCTTCATAAAATTTGAATTTCAAAGGAGCATTGCACCGCTGCGGCATGTTCAGCCCGCGTTGATTGCCACGCGGTGTGGAGCTGAGGTCCAGCTCGAGTCTAGATCGAACTCTCAGTCAGTCCGACTCTCCTCCAGTCTTGGCCAATGAAGGCATATAAATTGCTGGTTTTATGGCGTTTTAAGTAGGCCTGCTTTATGGGCTTTGCAGTTCAGATCCAGCTTCGTCCAGCTACACAGGCTGAGTGAGAGAGTGAGAGCGAGAGAGAGGACGAGTGGGACAGTGAGGGAAGCAGCTGTTGCTATGATTCATTGGCGCTGTGTGGTCGCAATCATCGTTGTTGTTGCTCGTCTTGTCTGGGAAGACTTATTGCTGCCCACTTAGGCGACAAAACGCTGTCGCTTCTCTGGCTCGCACCACAATAAAGATGGGACCTTCTCTTCATCTGCTTCTGCTTCTGCTTCTTCTTGATCTTCATCGTCATCTTCATCTGGTTGTTTTCTTCAAGTCGATCTGCAATGTCTGCAACTTGTTTAGCGAGTTTTCTCACCTCGTTGGCAACATTTCAATTTGACATAATGAGCCACATTTTGTTACCAGTAGGCATTACCACATACTGCTTAGGCTACCTAACTAGAAACAGCGAGGGTTGCCAACTGACAACAACAACAGCAACAACAACAACAACAGCCTCAACACAGTCGCATAAATCAATACAGAGCAACTTCATTGTGGGTTATATCATTTGTAAAGTCAATTCGACTAGCTCCAAGTTGGGCTTTAGTCCAGAGAGAGAGAGAGAGAGAGAGAGAGAGAGAGAGAGGAACTGTGATTCAATATGTTAAAGCAATAACAACAACAACAAGCAGCATTTCTTTATTCATCTCGACTATATTAGTTCATCTTATAGAATTTATTTATTTATGTTAAGGCGTGAAACTTATTAAAATATTTATATATGTGTTTCTTTGTTATTTAAATTATTATTAACTCTGTTTTGAGTTATATTTTAATTTATTTTAAATATTTTCTTTATTTAATTCTTATTTTTATACAATATATGAAATTTTATCTAAACTCAATTTAAAGCATGGTGCAAACTGTTATTAGAGAAGATGTAAGAACATTGATGAACTGAAGAAAATAATCTTGGACAAATGTGGGGCCTTAGTAAAATTGCTGAGAATCTATTTTAATCCAAGACATTCATTCATAATATTTAATTAATTAGCTACAGCAAAATAAAATATTTATATCTACATATATATAATGAACAGTAGAATCCGGTTAAAAGAATGTTCACGGGATCGACGATCTTACGTCGTTATACCCGGAAGACGTTACAACCAAAAATATATAAGTTTGTATGGAAACCTGCCATAACATCATACAGCCGCTATACTCGCATTCTACTGTATTTTATGTTTTATATATATATTCCAAAATGCATATGTATTCAACATATAAAATGTAAATTTAGCACAAAAATATATACAAAATCAAGTATAAAAAATAAATATAAAAATTTATAAAATATATAAAAGATGAAATATAAGTAAAATATAAAAATCCAATTCAGTCTGGAAAAAATCTGGAAAGCAAGTCCACAGAATTTTCATTTTGCTAGCAGAGCCTAACTTGACTTAACTTCTGATAATGCCATAAATTAGTAACATAACAACAATTGATATACAACAAAATTTAAGCCTTTGTATAGAGTGTCGTTCATTGATATATTAGCAAGATTTATAATCTTGTTGCCAATTCCTCTTCTCAGTCTACAAATTCTGGTTCCGCTTTCCACATGACGCAAATCAATGAATCTCCGCAGAGAGTCTCAAACGTGTTTGGCCACAATTTTCATGGCAGGTAGGCTGGACAGGCCAGGCCAGACAGCGATCGATCTATATAGAGTCAAAATATATTTTCGTACTTTAGCAGGTAACGGTAATTAGGCGACTAGGCTACCGTCTGCCAGACTGCTGAGCGTAATCCTAACCTAAGCCGTCCGTGGTCGTCTGCCTCTAATTTCTGAATGAGTTGCCCCGCGGCGCGCGCACAGCGAGAGGTCCACAGTACAGAGTAGGAGAGAGAGAGAGAGAGAGAGAGAGAGAGAGGGGAGAGGGAGAGAGGCGTATGGATAGGCGTGGTCAACCTGTTGATAGCCGCAACAGACGCTACTTGAGATTGAGAGCTCTCTCAATACAAATCAAGCCCCTGGCGCTACCCCCTCTCCTCTCCTCTCCTTTCTGAGTCCCTCTCAGCTCGCTCTAAGTGAAGCGTTAAAGTAGTTCTTGTAATGCGATATATAAACTGAGCCAGAGGTTATATAACAGGCGGCTGCTGCTGCTGTTGCTGCTGTTGCTGTCGTTGCTGTCGTTGCAATTGTTGCTGCTGCCTCAAGTGTCGCTTCGAGTTTGATTTGAGATCTTTCAGTCGGGTTGGAGTACTTGCTGACGCCACGAATTGTGTCTGGAGTGAAGAGCTGTGAGTTGTAGCGGCGTCTACTTATTTGATGTAACCAAATCTCAGTTGTTGCATCCTGTTGAGCCAACATCTTCCCTCTCCCTCCCCCCTACCTCTCTCTCTCTCTTCGTTTTTTATGGAGCTCTGGTTAATTAGTCATTAAAATAGGGGGGCGACCGCCGGCGCACATAAAAGTGACACTCGTAAAAAAAAGGCAATGCTAGAGGGAGTTGGCTATATGTAAATAGCGTGCGAGCGAGAGGGCAACAACTGCTGTTGCTGCTGCCTCTAAAGAGCTTTAAAAGCAACGCCATTAAAGCGCGCTACGTGCCGCACATTGCATGCAGCACGCGCAGCCAGGCGAATGCACCTGAGCACACACACACACATAGTCTCATGTGTGTGTGTGTGTACCTTTTGAGGTGTCATATGGCGCAGCGGGTGTTCTGCGCAGCCCAAAACTAAGCGGAGCGCCAGCCGAAATCCCAGCGGACCAGGCGCCGTTTAATGAGCGCCTGGAGAGCGGCACGAGCGGAGCTTTAGCTGCTGCTTGCTACACACACACACACACACACACATGAGCATGCACACACTCACGCGATAAACGGGCGTGGCAGCAGAAATTTTGGCATTATTTATCAGTTGATTTATGTGCAACTCGCTAAAGTCTCCCTCTCTCTCTCTCCCTCTCCCTCTCTCTTTGTCTTCTTTCGTTCCCCTCTCTTTCACTCTTTGATATTCCTTTTTTTTGTGGAAATTTAATATTAATTTCGGTAGCCGCTGCCGCCCTGACAAGCGCTGACACCTTGACTGAACTTGAGATCTACAACACAATTTTTGGTTTCCCTCATCTGCTTTTAATTGCACTTTAATAGCTGGCCGCTGCTTTAATATGCCCACAGTGCGCCCGGGTCAGCAGAGTCGAGGGCTCCACTGGCCAGTAATTAGGCCAACAAAAAATGGCTATTTGGTCTTTAAATGACGCCGAGTGCAGCGCGTTCCTCTTAGCCACGTTAACTCGCTGCTGGCCACGCGAAGCTCAATTCGCTTTAAGCTGCAGCTACTATGATGTCATCAGAGAGTTATTATTATTATTTTTACAGCGAAAACATGTAATGTGAATGGGAGCATAAAGAGAGCGACAGAGATAGAGCAGGGGGTGGGAGCGAGAGGGAAACGAACTGCAAGGCTTCATAGCGATGGCTGAACCTTGAGCGATTCTATAAGCATTTAAAGAATGAATAATATATTTGCAACTATACAGCTATATAGAAATACAGTAAGTACTCGCTACATGTAACACCTGGACAAGATTTGGAGCTAAGCTCTCATTAGTACTAGAAATAAAGAATTTGTTTTTTTATGCAATTTTCTGATGGGGATTACTTGGAGCAGCACATAATATATATGCATGACTAACAATAAATTTAGTTTTAAAAATATTAATTACAATTTTTCTATAATTTTACATAAACAAAATTTTTTTCATATACCTAACACTCCCCTGATATAGATATATTTTAAGTTAACAATCTGAACGTTTTGAACATTTCAAGTTGATTTCATATGCATAGAATTCCTATAAATATTGTATCTTTATGTAAAAGGGCTAAATTACATAAAAATAGATCAAGAAACTGGAACAGAAACTGGAAACGCGTCTAAATTTTATATTTTATTGCATGTCTTTCAAAGATTACGAATAATTAAGCTCTAGGCCTATTATATTCGTAATTTATATATACTGGAAGATATAAATAAAATATATATTTATATACAAATGTTTCTACTGACGTATACAAATGTTGATTTAAGCCAATTCACATGCAAAATATTTGCGATGTAAGCTCCGAGATGGCTAATTAAATGGTTAATTAGAACAGAGAAATGTTAGAGTGGTGTTAAGTGACAGCTAATACTCTGCTAATAACATTTATCAACATTGCATAATGTTAAGCGATTCAGTTAATGTTAATATCATGGAAATGTTAAACGAAGCCTTAGTACTTAATTGAAAAAATTGTTAATAAAATTAGAAGAAAAAAATATATTTATATCACTTCATATTTTTAATCATTTTAATATTTAAATAAAACTAATTTTATTTTTTGCTTTTTAGCTTCTTTTTGGAATACAAATGCAATGCAAAATCAATAACTGTTGTGCTTCACAGGCAACATTTCTATGTATGTATTTGTGTATGTATGTATATCCTAACCCTTTTGGCTTATAGTTCCTTCAGCTGTTCAGCCTGTGGCACACCCACATGATTTGATAAAATTTATGCGCCACTCGCTAAAAAACAAAAACACGAACGAAACAAGAAAATAAAAATACGAAACAAATTCGTCTATATTTTATGGGTTTGCTTTTTTTCGGGTTTCCGGTCAAACTTTTTTTTTTATTAGTTATTCCTGGCTCTGACTCCGGCTCTGGTTCTGTTTCTGTTTCAGTCTCCCACTCTAAGGCTGTCTGGCTGTCCGACTGTCTGGCTGTCTGCGTGCGGTGTGATAAAGTTATTTAGGCGCAAATCATAAATTCCAAAACGAGAAACCCAGAGCGGAGCTTATCTGATTTTGCACTTGGGCCCCTGGCACTAGATCAATATGCTGCTGCTGCTGGCCGGGCAACCTGGAAACCTGGAAACCTGTGCGGGCCAAAGATTCCTAAACCCAAAATAAAGGAAAAGAATCGAAAAGACAGCTGTGCGCCTGCGCCTGTTGACACATTTGAAACATAGAGAGAAACCGGAGAGAAGGACAGAGAATGGAGAACGGAGAACGGGGAACGGGGAACGGAGAACATCGAACAGAGAGTTAGAATTTAATGCAGGTAAATTTGCCTCTCAAGAGCTGGGTTTTATATATTTTATTTTATTTTATTTTTGCCCCGTCTTTAATTAACAGCTCTGGTTTGACTTGTGAAATTAGAAAATTATGCCTGGAATTTCCGCTCGAAATAAATTCCAAGCATTTTGCGTATTCGCTTTGCTGATTAGCCACGAAAAATGATAATGAGCTCCAACTCTGAGTCGATCATAAAACTATAAATTGCTGCAGAGAGGAAGCGAATTAGATTGAATTACAGTTCCAAATCAATTTCAGCAACTTTTGATGACTCGCGTGAGTTGAACAATTTGATTTTTTATTGCCCAGATTCATAAAAATGTTGTGCGAAAAATTCAGGAAATCAACTGGAGAATAAAACGTTAGACGAGGTAGTTAGTAATAAGGCTATAAATAGAGGTGAAATATCTTAAAGGTTGGTAAAAGCTGTCAAAACCAATTCAAGAGAAAATAATCAAAGGATTATGAAAGCTTTAAGGAAATAATTTGTTGCACTAAATTACATAAATTTTCAAAATGAAGTTATAAAACTTATGCAAAATGAACTTTATATTTATGGAGGCTGCATTGATTGAATTTATTTAATATTTTTATCCAGGCAGCTTTAGCTAAAGACTTTGCTGTCTTATTCACGATTAAAGCTCATTAAAGCTTTCGTTTGAATACTCTTTATCAATAATTAACAGATTTGTTGACAAGCTGAGACATGTTCGATATCATAAAGCCCTTAAAAGGAGAGTTCGACATGATACACCGTTATGGCAATCTGCTCTAAAAGCTCATTATGTACATTCTATTAATTTTGAATCCAACTATCCATATTTAAGCCAAGAGAAAAAAAAAACTTTCCATGTACTCAAAAGCTCATTAAAACAGCGTTTCATTAAAAATTCAAATTCAAAGTTTAAAGGAAAATTAAAGCTTAAGATTGAAAAGAAGAAGCTTAAGAACTTGCAAGAATCAGTTGTAGTTACTAAAGCAATAAACGAGGGAAGTTTGTATAGTTCACGAACTAGCAATATATTTAATTTTATTGATATTAATTTTATATCTTGAAATTTTCAACGCTTCCTTGTGCACCTCGCATTAAAGTAGGAAACTTTTGCATATATTAACATTGTTTATGTATTTCGTCATTCACTTTCAGCTGGTGTCATTGGCAAACATAATTGATTTGAGTTTGTGCACTTTCGAATCGAGTAGCCACAACTAACTAACTAGTTATGCTCACTATGCATTTAATTTTTAATTAGCTGCAGACTTTCGGTTTCGGAGACGCCGTCCAATTTGAAAGACGATTAATGATGTGTTGAGAACATTTATGGCCAGACGACAAAACAACCGAAAACTGAATGCCGAAAATCGAGAAACAATAGCCAAAACGCCTTTCACGAGCTTTACGACTGTCGCACGCTTATAAATGCTAAAAAGCAGCAGCTGCTGCTGCCAGGCAGTCCATATAAGCGGAGTTAATCCATCTATCTGTGACACGGCTAAGGCTTAGCTCTTTGGCCAATCTTTATGGCCAAAGCATTTCTATTTTTATACAAATTTGATTTTATGTTTTTTCTCCGAGTTTTTATGCGCTGTTTTTAAATAATTTACAAATGTTTTTAAGCTTCTGCTCAGTCAATTTTTCACAATTAACTTTCAAACATTTAAAACTAATTAATATTAATTTAAATTGTTTTGATTTTCTGTGACCGCAAATAATTGTCAATTTTTTATGAGCCAGAATCCATTTAAATATATATGTATGTATGTATATATTATCTTCAAAGCAATTAGAAATGAAATGGAAATCTGCTGCGCCGCGAAGTATGCAACAGAAAAGTGAGAGAAAATATATGAAAACAAATTTGTGTCGCACTTCTGTGTAAACAAAATACGAAGTCGAGCGGTTTGTTGTATATATTTCCATCTACTATATTTAATTAATTTAACGACTACTTGAGAAGTCAGCAAAAGCGTGTGTGCGTGTGTGTGTGTGTGTGTGCTTGTGTGTGTGAGGGCCAGCTACATGAAAAACTCATTAAAATGTTTACAGGCGCACTGAATCAACAAAAACTCGAGAAAAAGCGACTCGACGAATAAATATGAAGAACAAACTATACAAAAACGAAAACAAAGCAAAAAAAATAAAATAAAAAATAAAAAATAAAAAACGGAAAAGGAAAACAAAATTCAAACTTAAATACAGCAACTGAAATTGTTTTCAAATATCTTAAAACACAAACTCGTAGTTAGTTTTTCTTCCTCTTTCGGGCTTTGGCAAATAAAGTTTTTGAAATGAAAATTTGATTTGCTTTTCATATATGTAATGCGTGAGCAAACAGCAAACTGTGAATCGCAATTAAACGGCGACTCTAAATTGGCCAAAGTATCTATGAGATGCAAATGTGTGTGCATGAGATGCAACGGAATGGGATACAATTGTATCTGCATGTAAGATTTTAGTTTGCAGCGGTTGGTTGATTGGCTTAATGATAATTTTAGATAATTTAAGAGCAGATCAGCTGCAGCTGCAGCCAGAAGATACAACAGTATCTTTTAGATACAAGTATATATGAGTTGGAAACTGAAACTTTGTTGAGATACTCTTATGAAATACTCTAATGTTGAGCAAGTTCTGAATCTATCTAAGAGATACAAATGTGTATAGGAGATGTAAAGCAAACTAGAAACCTATCTATAAGATTTAACTCTATCAATGAGATAAGAAACTGCAGCTGGTCAATAGATTGCGGCTACAGCTTAGATTTACTTAACCCTAATGAAAAGTTCGAAAATTGGAAAGTGAAAATAGATCATTAAAATATAGACAATAAAATGTATCTATGAGATACGAATGCTACACTTGAATCTCCAACTAGTTTTATAGCTTATAGCTGGCATAATGCTGACCCATTTACCTTTCTAAACATAACAAGAATTGCGTTTACAATGCATCTGCATTTTAACCAGCTGGGAACTGTAAACGTGTATCTTTGAGATACAAATGTATCTTCATATGTTGTTTCGTTCTAGCTGCATTATTCAGTGATGCAAAAGTTGAGTAAGGCGCTTCCACTGCAGCCAAGCCACAGCTGTAAACTGCCCAAATGTATCTATGAGATACAAATGTATCTGCAGCTAGTTTCTAGTTTGTAGCTGGCATTGCTGTTGGCTCATTTATAATTCAATACGCTCGACGGGGCCAACGTGTTTATGATTATGAGTTTGTCGTCTATTTTTTCTCTTTCTCTCTCCCTCTCTCTCTCTTTTTTTTTTTTTTTTGGCACACAGAACACTGACACACACATACACACATATACACAGCTTGCAACTGTTTTAGTTCTTTTTTTTTTTTTTTTTTTTGTTGGTTTTTGCGGTCTTTTGTCTGGTTACAAAATTGGCAGCTAACATTTGTCACAATTTAGCGTCAAATTTAAATTTAAATAAAATATATTTTGTCACACACACACACACACACAGACACTGACACACACGCATTTTTTAATGACACTTTTGGCTGCGTTTGAAAAATTCATGAATATAATTTAGAAATGCAATAGATATACATATGCACATATATCGTGTATATATATATATATATATATTGAAAATGTTTCATATATGGTCAGCAATTATAAATTTTTTGTACTTTTTTTTTTTTTGGCAAATTTGTCAACTGACAAATTTTTATTGAATTTAATTTTGTCGCATGCGATACTTATTTTTATTTATTTATTTTTTATTTTATTTTGCTGCTGCTGCGGCCGCTGCAATCGCACTTTAAATGCCGCCAAGCATTAAAATGTCATTCAACCGTTAATTGGCGGCGGGGCACGAAAGTTATATTCTACTTAAAATAATATATGGCCATCATTTCAGAAAAGTTAATGCCAGTGTTTTCTCTTTAAATACAGATATACTAAATTCATATATAAATGAAAAACAATTACAAACACTTGCGGCCGTGCGACTCAGACTAAATCGTTTCTCTGGCAATTAGCAGATGAGTGGCTCCAGATAGCTAATGGCCTTGAAGCCTTTCCAGCAGGGTACGAGTCATATATGGCTTTCTTAAGTTGTACTTAAGAGCTATGAATAGAACGATTAACTAAAGCAGTTACAGCTGACTAAGCAGCAGCCAATACACTATTACTAAGAGCAGCTGATCCCATTCGAACTTTAACTATTTCGAAATATATATATATAAATATCATTTTTAAATATAACTAGAAAACCATCTTTATCCCTTGTCCCTTCCTTTGAAAGCGTCAGAAAAATATTTGCTCATTCCTGCTATAGTTTAACTGTTTTAAAATGTTCTCTATACTAACTTCCTAAACGAGTTTAAATGTATTCCATATTTATATTTCATTTAAATACATATGTATATGCACGCGATATATATATTTTTATATTAAACAAACTCCCTTTAATTGCAAATTTGAATTTCTTGCATTAATTAACAATATTTCCATCATTTGTTGTTATCAACATTTAATTTCAATAATTTTAATCAAAGTGCAATGCCATTATATTTAAACTAAAATTTATTTTTGCAATTTAACTTATTGAATATAAAACGAAATATTACTAAATGATTTAGTATGCTAATCGAAGTATGGATTTTTTTTTTTTTTACATTTGAGTTATACAAATGAATGGTAAGAGATATAAAAGCTTCCTGTCTTTGCACTTTCTTCCTCATATTAAGCAATTTATTTAATATGTAGAGTGGACTCAAATAAAGACAAACTTTATTTTGGAATATATTTGATATAAATTCTCTATGCAAATGAAGCTTTATAGATATATATATATGCCTTCACAAATAAAATCAAATTATTAAAAAAAAAAAAAAAAAAAAAAAAAAATACATATTAAAAAAAAAGAAATGTATTTAATATAATAACGAATTAAATTTGTTAAATTTTTGACAGATAATATTTGCCCATGGAACCTTGCAAGCCTCTACAGCTATAAACTGATCTTGAACTCTTGAAATATTGAACTGAGCAACATTGCATCTCATCTAGCAATTAATGTTAAAGGTATATGTTATATTCCTTAAGTCATATTTTTCCTTTAACATCTACAAACTGTCAATGTCAGAGCAATGAGTGCAGAGTTATAACGATTCCATTTAGATAAATTGAATAAAAGTAATCAAGCAAGTTTGCAGTAATAGAAAATAGAGTTCGTTATAGAAATATGTATATAATATAGTCTTGGTTATCCATTGATACATTATTATTATTATTATATATTATTAATTTTTAAATATTATTTGTATATATTAATTATATATTCCGATATTCCTTATCTCCATTTCCCCTTATCCACATCTATTTTTGTTCCAATTACTGTTTAACTCGGAAATCCTTTTTTTCACTTTTACTGCACAAATTAGTTGTTTGTTTTTGTTTAATTTATTTAATATCTAATGTCTGCTTTTTTGTGGGAAAAGGTTAATGACAATTTAATTTGCAAATTTTGCGTTGTTTTGTGTATAATTTGTATCCGAGTGCGACATTGCCCATAAATAAGTCATTAAAGCGCTTAAATAGCTTTATTAGCCGCATATGATATGTTTTGTTGGCTAATGCTACGGAATGGGCTCTGGGCTCTGGGCTCTGATTCCACTGAACTGAAGCGTTGGGCATCAGGCGTGACAATAATTGGGCTAGCTAAATGTACTTTGTTAGATTAACTAGTTGAACTAGTTATCAAATTATTGGTTTAAATGTATAGAGGATTAACTGTAGTTTGCAATTGAGTGGTACGAATTGGTTTGACAGTGAAGAAGAAGACTGGATGGAACTGATGGGAAACTCGAAGAAAAACATGACATGATCAAGATTGAAGAAAGATTAAATTGAAGCATTGCAAATGTGAGAAAGTAAAGCTAAGGGTAATGGGAAAAGAACAGATTGAAAGAAGGAAACAAAATTCAATCTTTCAATAAGTGAAAAAATAACTCTTGGAACCTTGAGATAAAAGCTTATGGAAAAGGAGGAAACAATAATAATTAAGACTGATTGAAACAATTGCAACATATTTAATTCAATTTCAACATCAATAGAATGAATTTTCAGAACAAAGCTTGAAGGAAAAGTTGAACTAAACACAAACTGAGAATAAAGCTCAGGTGAGATGCTTAAAGCATAGATTGAAGAGCTGAATGAGAGAGATATATTGAAATCTAAATTGAAAGATTTATTGAAAGAAAGACTTAACGTATGATATATTGAATATACCAAAAATGCTATATAGAAATAGTTTAAAGGTGGAAAACCCTCATCGAAAATGAGGATAATAGACTTTGAATAAGGAAGAATGACTACATAAACTTATTGATAAAGAAAATTACTGCAAACGATGCCTAAAGACAATGTGTAAGACCTTTTCCTTAGCAAAACAATGTATAAGATTTATATTGTAACACTCTAACCAATGTATCTAGCACTTCCACAAAAATATTTTATAAAATTGCTAGGTCAACAAAATGAATATGCCGAAAGCCTTTGAAACATATTCTCCGCACGCGAATCATTTGCATTCAAATAACACTCCAATCCATCATAGTTACTAACAAAAACATTTGTTTATAACGACTTATCTGAAGGCAGCAAGGAGAAGAAGAAGAAGAGGATGAAGTAAAACACAAGTGCTCAGAACCTTGAAAGGTTTTGTGAATACAAATTGTGATAGAAATTCGCCAGCTACCGAGATTCGATTCGGGAAACTGGTTTACCGACGGCTGCTTAAGTTGGTTGATTCATGGACCGATTTCTAGTTGGCATTCATCACTGTACAGCATATATAGACGTATGATAGATTGTTGCATATAGATGTACTTACTTATCACATCGTGGCCGTGACAATCCAAATCCAGGTGATGATTCATCACCAGCGATGGCTGTAATCCAGTTTGGCTGTGACTGTGATTGTGATTGTGATTGTGATTATGATTGTGCAATGGTAGCTGGTGAGCCAAATGGCCACCAATCTCTGCCATTACCATATATTTGGCTTATAGACCGGCAACCAACCAAAATACACTTCAGATCTTTTGTAGAAATGATGGGCGAAAAGAAAGCGCAACTCAAAATTCGAACACGATTTTCCACATTGAGCATCAAGTGTTGTGTGTGTGTGTATGTGTGGGTGTGTGGGTGTATACGTGTGTGTGTGTGTGTGGGTGTGTGTATCGAAGTTTTAGCAATATTTTTGTTTAACTGCTGCGTTTTAAGGCACTTTTTGTACAGTTTAGTTAGGCAAAGATAATTTTTCGTATCTGAACTTTTTCACGCACTCTTTGGGCTCTTTGGCTGTGTACTGCTCTTGTTGTTGTTGTTGTTGTTGTTGTCACAGTTGGTAACACACGCGAACAGGTAAATGTAATAACGCCATAGGTCGAGGAAGCGCAGAGTTTCGTATTCTCGTATCCAAAGGCGACGACGGCGAAAGGCGACGGCGAACGACGGCGAATTTGTTTTGGGGTGCGTACGTTGCGTTCGTTGCTTGAATTGCTGCTGCTGCTGCTGCGGCTGCTGCTGTTGTTGCTGTTGTTGTTGTTCTTTCTCTAAACGTAACGCGCACAGCACAGCAACAACAACAACAATAATAGAGAGAAATATTTACGAAAACGACGCGCGAACCACACGATGCTGACGGCGCTGCGACTGCTGAACGACTAAACCGGCTGACCGTGTGTGTCTTTCGGATTCACAAAGGCAAAACTTACAGAGCCGCTCGCTTCGTTTCGTCGCGCTTCGTCTCTCCTCGTCTCATTGTGTTCGCGCTCGGGCCCTGCGTCGCTGTCGCTGTTGCTGTCGCCGTCGACGCCGGCGTCACAGCTAACCCCTCGTTGGCTGGCTACAGCTCGGCACTGCTCGCACAGCAGCCGCGCTGGCGCTTGGTTAGAGCAGTACAGCTAGTGTGTGGATTACGTTGGCTGCCTGCAGCAGCTGCAACCGGTTTCGTTCGTTTTCGGGTCTGGGGCGCGTCTCGCTCGCTGTTCGAAAACGGGCAACAGGAACAGGTGTTTGGCTGTGCTGCTCGCACGCGACGCATGCCATCTCGCTTCGCACGTTTTCTAAATGGCGTCCAAGCGGGCCAATCGGTTGGCGCCACTGCGCATGAGTCGCCCCACTGGCGGGCGGCACAGCTGAGTTGCAATTGCCGTTGCCGTTGCCGCTGCCTTTGCCGTCGCTAACTTTAGCCACAATCTACAGGCAATGGAGGCAGTCAACCCCAACGCGCTTCGCTTCGCTTTGCTTCGCTTCTTCTTTTTTTCGAATGTGTCTGTTCATGTGTGCGTGTGTGTGTGAGCGTGTTCGTTGCTCTTCCTTTTTGCTGCCTTTTGCCTTTGTTTTGCCAATTTCGCTTTTGGTTTTCGAAGTTTGTACTACAAAATGGTTGCACTTGTAAGCAAATGCCGCTAGTCTGCTCCCACCTAATGCCCTCCCTCGTCTGCTCTCGCTCTATCGTGTTTGGCTGCAATTGTTGGCTGTGTAATGCGCTTGTCGAAGTTTTTGGCAGCCACAGCCGCACCTTGTCTTGACTCTTGGCTGCGGCTGCCACTGCCACTACCACTGCTGCTGCTGCTGCTGTTGCGGCTGTGGCAACGTCTTTTGGCCTCGTAGCTAACATCATAATAATTATTGATCTTTTGATTTTGGGCTTGTGTCTCGTTTACCGTTTTACTGTTCAAGGCTCTGTTGCAATTTTAATGACATGTGCCACGCCTGCCCCCACTACTATCTGTGTGTGTGTGTGTGTGTGTGTGTGTTGTTGCGGTTAGCCAGTTCGTTGACTTGGCACCCAGTTCCGCCTGCTCTGATGATTTGTTTTAGCTGCCAGTTGGCAGTCTGCTGCCTGAATCCCCAGTTGCCACACAGTTTGCCGTTATTTTTACCGTTTTTATTTGCCGCTGCTTCCGCCAACGAACGGTGAGGTGGTGAGGGTTGCTGCTGCTGCCACTGCTGCTGCTGCTGCTCGTCATGTTGTAATCAAGGTCATCAGCTCCGCTCCGATTGGGCCACTACGCTCACTCATAGCCCGTCGCAGTTAGCCAGACGCTGACATTAGTATATGCACACACATACACACACACACACACACACACACGTATATATGTGTATATGTATACAGAACATGTAATGCTACAACTGTAAAAGCTTTCGCGCCATCTCCTTCACACACACACGCAGCTGGGAAAAACAGCTGACTGATTTGTCTGTCTGTGTGTCTGCCTGCCTGGCTGTGTGTGTGTGTGTGTGCGGGTGTGTGTGCGTGCTGGCTGGCAGCATGATTTCAAAATTTAATTAGGTCCCGTCCATTAATTGGGTTAATTGAAATGCCGGTAAAAGTCTGGCGAGCAGCAGCAGCAGCAGCAACAACAAAATTTAGGACATGTCACTCAAGCAATGCTAACTGACCCAGCCACCCACCCACTCGCCTGTCTTGCCGCCCCCTCTTCAACAGCAAATGAAATGTTTTCCAACTTTTTGTTGTTCGCCTCGTCGTAGCTGCGCCGCATTATCCTTGCCATTGTTGCTATTCATTGATATTTAAGAAACAGAGAATGGAGCATCGATTTGCCAATTCTCAGTTACATTCTCAATTATTGTTTCTCCAGTGATTTGCAGTTAATGATTTAACTGGAATCGACTTAGCTGTTGTATTACATTTGTTTTCGGAAACTTGAGTAATTATTATTTACATTTGATTGCATAAACTCAAGTAATTGTTAGTTTTGTAGAATCTGTAAATTGTATTAATAAAATATTATCAAATACAACAACTAAAAATACAAGTAATTCTAAACATATTCGCTAAGGTTTAGCTTAATTATGGCGGCTGTTAATTTTTCAGATTCTGAAGCTATTTTTTGGTCAATAAAGTTTCTATTTATATTTCAATATTTTTATGTATTTATGTTGTCATTAAATTTCAATGTTCAAATAGTCAAATTTAATATATGTATGTAAATTATTTAATACTATATTTATTGAAAACTATTTCACTTATTTTCAATTGTTTTGTTCTTCACATTATTAAATATTTTAGAAAACATTTTTTAAATTTAAAATGATTTTATCTAATTTTGTATTTCACAGCTTTGTGATCTTCATAGATTAGTTATATATTTTATTATTTAAATTTCGATAAAGCCTATATTTTATAATTTAAATTTCGATAAAAGTATTTTATTTTAGTAAAAATTGTCAAATTAATATAGAAAATACATTTCTGATTAAATATTTGTCTAGCAACACATTTTAATCAAAGTAAATGGAATATCTCCTCTTAAACTTAAGTTCTGTAACTTAATATTTTCTATTCATTATAAATATAATTCTACTGAAATCTGAATTTAGTTAAAAATTGTGGTCTAATTAACTAGATTTTTACCTGATTCCTCCTGGGAAAATTACAGTACCAAATAGTTTTTTCTCAAAGATAAATTTAAAAAAAATATTTTGCTCTATAGAGCAACTACACTTATCATAATATTATTTTTATTAAATTTAATATTTCCAGCTTGTCGCCTGTCCTGGCCAAGGATATTTGGCAAACAGGAACAGCAAAAGCAAACGAGAAGGTAAAACACGTCCTCGATTCACAACTCGCTCTGCTTGGTTGCTTGACGGACAGCATCCATCCAGGTGAGGGCTCTTACCTAGTTAATTAGAAATGTTGGAGCAGAGCTAACACTTACTGTGTGTGTGTGTGTGTGTGTGTGGCGTTCCATTGTGAATGTGAGTGTGAACTGACTTGAACTGGCTTCAAATCATATCCCTCACTCCCCCTCACTCCCCAACAAATATTGTTTGCATTCTGCTATTTGATTGCTTGAAGCTCTGTTACAGCTGCAATCAGTAGCCAATTTGGCAACTGTGTTAGATGTCTGCTAGCCCGATAATAGAAATGACTGAAGACCTGCTCCATGTCATTGGAGCGAGAGCAAAGATGCCAGAGATGCTGCATTGAACTACTTTTCCAATTGCTGCAACTTTTACAGAGAACTTTAAAGAGTTGAGCTTGGTAAATAACTCTTTATATATATTATATATTTATATTTATTAGTAGAATTACATTCGTTCTTTGTCTGTTCGCGTATTTAGCATAAAATGACGTCCACTTTTGATAGGCAAACAGAATCGCAAGCAAATCGAAACTCGTTTTTTATTTCGTCGAAGCTGAATGTAAATTTCGAATTTCAATTTTAATTTCAGAAGCGAACGCTTGCTGCTGGCAGCTCGTATCAATCTGCGGGTGATACATGCTACAGTGTGACCTCCCTAGCACAGACGCAGACCTGCTGCTGCCGCTGCTGCTGCTGCTGCGCTGGCTCCAGCCAAGGCAAATAGTAAAAAAAATTTTATGCAAATAGCAACACGCAAAACACCTACGCAAACAGTCAGCTCGGCCCCAGAGGACGCGAGGGACGTCACGTGGCGAGGGCAAGGGCAGGGGGGGTGGCAGTTAGGAGAGGCGTCGGCAGCAGGGCAGGGCAAGGACTTGCGGTTCATTTAATTTTCGCACTTGGCGGAGCACAGCAGCAAAGGCAGAAATTGCCAAATGTTTAGGCAAATGTAAAGAGTAGAGAAAGAGACAGAGAGAGAGAGACAGAGAGAGAGAGAGAGGGAGAGAATGGAAATGAAAGGCTAGATAGAGCTAAAGTCTACGTTTACTTCAACTCATATGGTCAAGCGAAATTTTATAGGCCTTACATGGGCAAAACAAATTTCAAAGAGCTTTAAAGGCAAGCGCAGATGGTGAGAGAGAGTGAGCGAGAGAGGGAGCGAATGAGGGGTGTGAGTGGGAGAGAGCTGGCAAATGTTTTGGCTGCATGACGTAGCAGTTTATTTATTGTGTGAGGTTGTTGAGGTGTGCTGTATGTGTTTAGGTGTGCGTGTGTGTCTATGCTACAGTTTGTGTGTCAGGCCGAGTCCGCAATCCTACGCCGCCGCACACACACACACACACACACACACACACACATACACATACACAACAAAGTCCAGAGTTGACTTTTATAGAGTCGCATGCACAATAAAGAAGTCTATTATCCTTTTTGCCAGCGACGACGACGCTGTTATTGTTGTTGTTGTTGTTGTTGTTGGGTGAGCGTCGACTGGGATCGATATCCATTAGGAAAATTAAAATTGTGGCAGAGGCAATGAACGTAAAAAGCGGAAGCAGTAGTCAGTCAGTCAGTTAGTTAGTCAGCCAGGCAGTCAGGCAGTCAGGCAGCCAAGCAGTCAGGCAGTCAACCAACCCCACCAAAAAAGGCCGACAAGAGCGCCCAGTCTGTCTATCAGTCAGTCAATCAGTCAGTCAGTCAGTTGTGTCAATCATGCATGCATTCAGCGACCGCCATTTGTCGCGAGACATTTCCGTTTCCGTCTAGGTTAACGGTAATTATATATCCACAGGTGATATATGGTATATGGTATATATGGTATATATGGTATATATGGTATATATGGTATATATGGTATATGGTATATGGTATATATGGTATATATGGTATATATGGTATATATGGTATATATGGTATATATGGTATATATGGTATATATGGTATATATGGTATATATGGTATATATGGTATATATGGTATATGGTATATGGTATATGGTATATGGTATATGGTATATGGTATATGGTATATGGTATATGGTATATGGTATATGGTATATGGTATATGGTATATGGTATATGGTATATGGTATATGGTATATGGTATATGGTACATGGTACATGGTATATGGTATATGGTATATGGTACATGGTATATGGTATATGGTATGTGGTATATGGTATATGGTACATGGTACATGGTATATGGTATATGGTATATGGTACATGGTATATGGTATATGGTATGTGGCAAGAACTTGGCTCTCTTTTTGAGCAGTGTATTTGCATTTGACATTTGTTCCATTTCATTGTTGTTGTCAGCTCACATTTTGTTGATTTTGAATTAGGTTTCCAGTCAGAGCAGACGCCCGCACACATCAATTGTTGTTGTCACTGTTGTTGTTGTTGTTGTTGTTGCCATTTTGCAGCTGTCATTGTTGTTCGTGTTTTGTTTTTGTTTTTGTTTTATATTCGAACTTTGTTTGCTTTTTTGGCAAACGCAAACGCGACATTTTCATTGTTGGCGCTTTGCAGCAGTTGCTTTCGCTTGTTATTGTTGCAGTTGCTGTCATTGTTGCAGCAACTGCAGCAGCAGCAGCAGCAGCAGCAGCAGCTACTCATCTGTCATTCAAAGTCATAGAGCGTGCAATTTCTGCTGCTGTTGTCATGACTTTTTGTTCAATTCCAATTGGTTTTTCGGCAAACAAATGTGCCGCCACCTGCCACCTGCCAGCAGTCAGCAGCTACATGCCGCATGCCACTTGCCACAAACTCAGCTGCAGTTGCAATAACAACGACTTGTTTGCATTTCAATTTGATTGAATATAAATTTCATTGGTTTCGCTTCACATTTGCATTGCATTCATCTATGCGAATATATACATATACATATATGCAACAACAACAACAACATGCAACAACAATCAGTCAAGCGTCAGTCAAACGCAGCCTGTGCAGCTTTTGGCCTGCAGTTTGTTAAATTTTTAAGCAAAGCTTTAGCTGCGCACGAACTTCAGTGTCTGCCCCCAGCGCACAGTCCACACCCCCTTTTGCAACCGCTGCCCCGCCCCCGGGCTGCTCTTCATCCAACTCCAAAACGCTCAGAGCAGAGCTATTTGTATAGCATTTGGACTAAGCTGCCCCATCGGCGGGCAGACTTAGCAGACCTAGCTCGTTGAATTTTTATAACGTGGCCACACACAAGCATAGACACACACACACATATTCACATGTGTGTGTGTAGACTTACATAGCTATTTGCCAGAGCTATTCGCACAGGCGAGAGTCGTTTTATTAGTTTACAGTTATCAGAGTAAATGATTGTAAGAATAAGATCTGTTATATATACCAAATCTGGTAAGCAATGGAAGAGGAGTAGAAAACTTTCCTATGAAGCGGTATGAGGACTTCATCGAATCCTTTCACAGCAGTCATAACTAAGTATTAGAAGAAGAAAAAATGTAAACACATGAAAAAAATATATATTTTGTGTATAACATATAATATATATATAATAATTAAATAACTTACAATTATGATGATTAGTTTTCCTTGTAACAAAAAAAAAAAAAAAAATAAATAAATAAATAAAATAAAATAAAATAAAATAAAATAAAATAAAATAAATAAGTACATAAATAAATATTAAATGAATGATAGAATATGCTAATTTTAATATACTTTCCGAATATATAAATATGAAAGTATTGTGTTTATCACTGAATTATGCGTTTCTAATATTTAATTTAGTAATTACATACATATGTATACATATGTTTATAAATACTTGTATTGTACATTATTTAAATTTTCTATATAAATTTGCAGCTGAGCATAGTCCGTATTGCCGATCAAAAAGTGGCCAGTTTAAGATCTCAACAAACATTCATTATTATAAATGTAAAATAAAATATATAATATAATTGTTTGTCGTATAAATTTTACAATATTTAACTATTAAATAATTAATAATATTTTATTACATCATATTTTCAGCATATTAATAACAATTTAATACACAATAGTTTCTGTATATAGCTATACCTCGAGCACTTCCAGATCCTGCCAGCAGCAGACTAGACTAGTCTTCCACTTGCCCTATTCTATCTGAGCTAACCAAATGGGAATTATAGAGCTACAGCTTTTGAAAAGAGAGCAAAAGTTGTGAGTATTTTATAATTTGAGTCAATTCTTTAAATAATAACGATCAAATGTGAAATTAAGAGTAAGGTATATAGATATATATATTATAGATTTTATATTATTAATTTAAATATAAAATTTTTATTAATTATTATTATTATTATTTATTTATTAGATAATATAAAAAATATAAATCTAAAAATTATTAAACGTGCTAGCTACGAGGGCCATCGACGTGAATTAATTATTAATTTTTATTAATTGATAATAATCACATGTGGAAATTGAATAAATCAAAGGTCGGCTAACATTGATAACATTTTAAATATATTATATCTACATATCTTCCTCAGCATATTACGAATTGTAGTTATAGTTAGATATGCTAAAATATATTATAAATTTTATTTAACTCAAAATATATTAAGCGATAGACAGAGAGAGAAAGGTAGAGGAGCTCTCCTCACTCATCCGTTGCAATATCTCACCTGTCTATTTAGATATACCGTATAAATCCCAGCTAGAAAGCAAAAAACCGCCCTTGCCTGCGATTTGCTTTTCTATAGCGGTGCACATACATATATACAACATATATGTATGTATGTGTGTCTCTGTGTGTATGCTTGCTTGTTGTGTGGCGCTTCGTAGTCCAACCAGCTCACTGGAGCATAATTTTTGCGGTTCCTTTTAAGTTTGCATATCAATCGAAAATTTATATGACGGTAAAGCGCACAGAGAGCGCTTCACGGGCCCCGCAGCCCCAATGTGGAGCTCTATGTGAGCGTGTGTGTGTGTGTGCGCGCGCATACATTTGAAAATGTTTTATATGCAAATCCAGGCAGAGGAGTCGCTGCCAAAGTTGAGCAGCAGCAAAAATGAGGCAGAGCCATAAAAGTAAAAGACTGGTAGGAGGGGGAGGGGGAGTGGACCGGGGGGTGGTAGTGTAGATCTGAAGGGGTTTGCATTTTTCTACCTCTAAGCTAAGGTGCAAGTGTGTGAGTCAGTGTGTGAGTGTGTGTGTGTGTCGTGCGCCATATTAAAAATGGCGGCAAGCGCTTTTGCTTGTTGTCAGGCAAAACACATAACAAACGCTGCGGCAGCCGCCTCCGCCTCCACTCTCGACGCCGTTGCTGTTGCAACTTGCCTTACGCCCCCTTTTTTGGTCAACCCTATGAACCGTAGCCCTCCCACAGCCCACAGCCCACAGTCCGCATAGAGTCAACCCCTTGGCACTTGTCGCTGTTTTGCTACCCTTTCGAATGTCGTTGCCCAGCACCTGCGACTCGGCGCGTTATCGCCCCAAGCAGCGCTAAAGTAGTGTGTGTGTGTGCGTGTGTGAAAGAGAGAGAGACATCACCCAACACCAATGCCTTGGCCTAACCAAAAAGTCTGTCCGCAGCGGCAAGTCTTAAGGGGAAATTTATGCAGATATAGCAAAGGCAAAAATTCTGAACAACAACAACAATAGCAGTAGTGACAACAACAACAGCAATAATAATTGCTATAAGAACAAAGAGCAGCTTAAAAATGGTTTAGCTCAGCTTTAATGATCCAGGCAATGCGCTACAGAGCGAAAATGTGAAGAGAAATTGAATTTTAATTTATTATTATTTTTGTATTTAATTGAAATTTAATTTTTGAATAAGTTTTAATTTTATTATTACTAATGAATAAATGTTAAAAAATCTCAATATTTATATATATATATTTGATCTTAACAGTTGTTTTCTTATTCATATATTATATTATTTATTCATTATTTCTAAAACTAAACAAGTAAGAAAGCTCTAGTCGAGACTACTCGACTACGAGATCCCCTGAACTCTTGGAGTAATAGCTACTTCAATAATTTTTCGCGTCTTTCAGCTTACACAAGAAACACGCACACACACACACACACACGCACGCACACACAGGCATACATACACATACACACACATACATACACACATACACACACACACACACATACACAAACAATTACATACATATACACACACAAGCATAAACACGCATGGGCGGCAGTGAGCGCTTACTATGAGAACTTAATTGCTTAATAACTTTTTTGTGGACGTACGATCTTCATGAAATTTTCAGATTATGATTATGACATGGATATGCATGTAATTGCCAAAGCACAAGTCTCTAGTATTTGAAATACGCTTTTTACAAAAGTGAGGGTGAGGGGGTGAATTTAAGGGTGGGGGGTAAATTTTAACAAAAACCGAAATTGTATAAATTGCATATAGAACTACATTAAAAATTTGGAGACTCTAGCAATAAAGGTGTAGAAGATATAATTTTATAACTGGTTTTCGATAAGGTTTTTTATCGATAAAAAAGATCGGGATGAGTTATCGATTTTTAATGATAAACTTGATATGCGCGCTGTAATTACGAACATTTTAAAAAAAATTTGAAGTCTCTAGCTCTTATATCTTCTGAAATCGACGCGTTCATACATACGGACAGACGGACAGACGGACGGACGGACAGACGGACAGACGGACAGACGGACAGACAGACGGACAGGGCCAAATCAACTCAGCTCGTCGCCCTGATCAAGAATATATATACTTTGTGGGGTCTGCCACGCCTCCTTCTGCCTGTTACATACATTTCAACAAAACCATTATACCCTGATTTCCCATTGAAAATGGGTTCAGGGTATAATAAAATAAATGAAATTTTTGGATTATTATTCGTAAAATGTTGTTCTATTATTTAAATTTTTATATATCTATCTATTTTCTGATTTATGTATATTGAAACACAAACAAAAACAATTCATAATTATTATTACTATTATCTATTAGATTCCAATTAGCTCAGATACATATATCAAAGCTTTTCAGAGAATAAAAGAGCAAAGTTAATTATATATACATTCATGTAATATATATATATTCAGTTAACGATTTAATTGTTGATATATGCACTTAAAAGCTTGCATAGATTATAAATAATGAAACAATGATAAAATTTTATGTGCTGAAAATAATTTAAATTATCGTCGAATTTTATGAGGCTATAAAATGCAATTTTATGACTTTCACTTATAGATAAATCGAATTAAGGTCAAACATTAAATTGTGGAGAGCCACAAATGAAAAGTTTTTAATTGAAGATACGATTTAGAATTAAGATTGCTCAATAAAATATTGAATGAATGAAATTGTGAAAAATCTTAAAAGATATATAGTAATAAAACTTGAAAGTCAAATAAAGAAATTATATTAAAAATAAAAATAAAATAAATTTATTATTAAAATATATAGTATTAAATATGTCTACATATATAAATTATTATATGAGTTTTGTATTTATAAATTCGATACTAGCTGTTAGTTTTTTGATAAAAAGTAATAGTAATAAATATTAATAATAATAAGCAAATAAATGAAATAAATCAAATAAATAAAATAAACAAAATCAGAAAAATTCTTATTTCGGTATTTTAGATTCGTAATTATACTAAATGATATTTGTACAATTTTTCGTATAAAAAATTCCATTTTTAAGAAGAATTCAAAAATATTTATCACTATGGTAATTTTTGGAACTCTATATCTAATGCAATAAATTTCCTATACCAACTTGAATTGCTGTTCCAAACCTTTTATATAAGCCAGTCAAAACCCTATTCCCTTGTCAAATATGCCGAGCAAAGGATACAAAAAACTTGTGGCCGAAGCTAAAGGAAAACTTTTCTAGCTGTGGATGGGGGGGAAGTAGCAGCTCGAGGCACCTGGCCAAAAGAAAATGTATGAAAAACGAGTGCAGAGCTGACGGCAAGTTGAAGCAAAACATAATGCCAGAGATAAGCCGTTTGGCTGGCCCCCAGGCTAAAGCCATTCGAGGTATTCTGGATGTTACGCAGCAGGAGGAGGAGCAGAGCCCTATCGCTGTTTTTGCTGAGGTTCTGGTATTCCTTGGGGAAGCCAGCATAAGTCGGTGTGGTAGAACCTATGGATCAACAGTCGCCTAACTGAACCTGTCTTTCGGCTTGTCGTCTAGAAGCTTCTTCTCTCACTTGCTTTGACCTCGCTGGCGAACCCTTTGGCAGTCGTAACCCTTGCCGTACTCTGCACAGGCGGGGGTAGAGGCCATATGATTAGAGCCATATTGTCATTAAGTTTAATGCGGCTGACAAATGTAACAATTCTGTCAAATTTACTGGAAGCTGAACGCAGCGGAACGCGTGCTGGCGTTTAAATACGCTTGAAGCTGGATTTCCGCTCGGCTCGGAACGGCTCGGAACGGAATGCGCTGAAGTGGCAAGCGGTGCGGTGGTGCAACCCCGAGGCGAAGCCTTGTTGTCCAAAGCCCTGAGTCGCAGTCAAACATTACATAATTGCTGGGCGCGGCTACGCCCACATTTTGCATTCTCACTTCTTTGCCTTGACTTGCTGTTCCTCTCCGTTTTTTATGTGCGAATTGGCGCCTAATCAAGCGGAAGATTTGAATGAAGTGGAAAGGGATGACAGAGCGAGAGAGGGTCTGAGAGGGAGAGGGAGAGGAAGAGAGTGCGAGTGGAGTGTGCTAAGTGTTGTCATTTTGGTGGCAATAAAATTATATTTTTGACAACCACACACACACGCACACACATGCACACACACACACTGATAGAGATGATGTAGGTGTTGCCACATCAGCCATGGCTCACTGAGTCGAGTGGGCGTTGCCTTGGCGCGGCTGTTGCGATTCCCTTTCAGAGAAGCTCAGCTCCGTCTGCGCAGCTCCGTCTAGCTTCTGGGCGAGGGTCAGCGTCCAGTCAAGTGTGTGCACAGCTTCCACTTGGTTGAGCTGTTGTTGTTGTTGTTGCTCTTGTCGTTTTCTGTCATAAATCACGCTTCGCTTGACAGCAGCAGAGGCAACAGCAGCGAGAGCAGCAGCAACAGCAACAGCAACTGGCCAAAAATGTTGGCCAAGTTTTGAAGCCTCTTTGGCTCATTAGTACGGCAGGTGGGCTCGGCTCAGCAACCTGTGGCACGTGGCCAGCAGTGCCTAGAAGGCTGCAAAGTGAAAGTTTATACACTTTTAATTAGCGCTAATGATGAAAGACAAAACGCGCAGGCGGACGCGGGCGGACGCAGGCCTTGGCGGCAGCTGCGGTGCCAGGTATTGACTTACCTCAGCTAAAAGCCAAGTCGGAGTCGAAATCGAAATCGAAGTCGAAGTCAGAGAGACGACGTCGACGTCTTTCCCTTTGCTACGCAAATTTATTGTAGGCAATAATCCTTAAAGTTTAAGTTACATTCCAAAGATAAGCAGCGCAGGATTGGGCCGCATGACACACTCCAGACTCTGCTTTGGCTCACAAAATGCCTCAATAAAATCGCTGGCAAGCAAATGAGTTTGCCCTAGTCGGTTGTGCAGGACTAGAGAATGCCCTATATGACCATAGGTAAGTAAGCATAGAAATACACTTGGTATTATTTCATGCCAGAGAAGAAGAATATATAAAATTTATAGCTAGAGAATTATATATAAAATACTAAAGATTTTCTTAAGAGAGAAGTTCTTAACGGTGAGGCATATCAATATGAAATCGAGAACGGTCCTAGAAGGAGGTCTTTAATAGGAAAAGACAAAGAGAGAGAGAGATGGAGAAAGAGAGAGAGAGAGAGAGAGAGAAAGACTACAAGAAATTGATAAGGATAGAATGATTTAAAGACATGGATATAGACACATAGATATATAGACATATAGACATATAGACATATAGACATATAGACATATAGACATATAGACATATAGACATATAGACATATAGACATATAGACATATAGACATATAGACATATAGACATATAGACATAGAGACATAGAGACATATTTATATAGTAAGTCTAGTAGTACCACTCACCTAGCCAATATACCCACTCTAGCCCTTTTCAATGGGTATCTGGGTATGAAGTATTTGTATAAAAAACCCCCAAAGCAAGACGAAAATGACGACGAACGACGGCTGGCTTTAATTGTCGTTGGGCTGCGTTTCATTTTATTGTTGTTGACCGCTGCGCAGTCGCAGTCGCAGTCGCCGTCGTCGTTGCCGTTGCAAACGCTGAGTCAGCTTTAGCGGCGCGGACCGGTCCCTGGATCGGCTCGCCTCGATCGGGCGCCTCGGGGCTCGAGCCTCGAACCGCGCTGGGGCCCGTCGAGCGGGCTCGGCTGTTATCAGTGCAGGTTTAACCGAACCTATAAACAACCGCGCGGAATGCCATGCATAAATGTCCCCAAATTAGATAAACATGGCGCCAATGCAATCGACGACACACACACACACACACACACGCACAGAGTCAGCTTCAGCTGCAGAGCCAAACCCAATGTTGAGGTCGCCATTTCAAGGCGTGTTTTATAGCTGTGTGCGTGAGTGTATGTGTGTGTGTGCTGTTGCTTCTTTCTTTCTCTCCTCTTTGTCGTTTTCTTATTCTCATTTTGTTACCGCCCGACAGTCGGTCGCTTTTTTATCTTAATACCTTTTCTAATTTCTGGACCCGGCCCGGCCGCCGGCTGGCGCTCATTTGAATAGTCGCTGCAATGGCTGCGTCTAAGGTAGACGACGGCAGGCTTCAATGTGCTGTTGCTGCAGCTTGTAGCTCTTATCAGCGTACAAATTTTCGTTTTGATAAGCGAGCCAATGTAAATGTAACAGACCAAGGCGAAGCCAGGGCGGTCAATAATTAGTTTTTCTTTATTTTTTTTTCGTTTTTGTGGAAAGTTATGCATGTTGTCTGATAGGCAAAGAAAGTCTGCCCTTATATACATATATTACTCCATATATATATATATACATTTTTTTTATTATTTTCCTGACCTTTAATTTTGTATTTATTTTCAAGTCTTTTTAATGACAACATTTTTATCTTTTATTATTCTCATATGTAATTTTTGAACTCGTCGCTGCTTGAATAATTTAGTTGTTAAGCCATAAAAACAAAAACAAAAACAAATTTTCAAACTTTTGACCAGCAAAATTTTTACAGCCAAAACTTAATTGATTTTAAATGACTAATTAAAAGCCAGCTCATATAATCTTCAACAATTTTATGTCCGAGAAAACTCCATTGTGATTCGATAAGGTCAGGTGAGTAGTATTTAAATCTGTTTGTATAAAACTCTGTTTAAGCCAGTATTTAAGTTTGATATACAACTATTTAATAATACAAATTAATGACCCTTTAAAAAAGGCTAAATTTAGAGGTTGATCTATGGAGGAGATCTCTGGAATATGGCTGAGATGTTAGGGCTGGAAATGCCTTAAGATATTATAATGTTAGTAGATATCGGTGAAATAGCATAAAGAGTCTACGTAGAATCTCTCGAGAATTCCTGAAGTCCTGGAGGAGTGTCTGGAACTTTCCGAAAAGGAATCGGCGTGGGATAAGGATTCCAGACAATTGAAGCACTAAAGACAAGAGATTCCTCTTGAAGGTGGATATGGTATAAAGATACGCTGCATAGAGGTAAGAGTCCTCAGAAAGGGAAAACGCATACAACACATTTCCATCTTCATAATCATTAACATTGTCATTATCATCATTAGCATTGATTGCAATATTTTCTACTATTCATATTACTTGACAAGAATGACTCTGTTCGTCCTTTAAATCAAAATAAGATATGATACAGGCAAGACATGGGTGTTGGCCTTCCTCTGTTACACCTATGTAGGTTCGCTTATATTAGTTAAAAGACTAGCTAGAGTCCATGGTAAAAGTCAATAGCATAAGAGATATAATATACCTAACAACCTTGATAGACTATTCAAGGGACTAGCTAAAGTATTTTATATGTCTGCCTGTTAAACTTATCTGCTTCGGATCTGGAAGCAGTGCGATCTGCATTGTAATCCAATATGCTACAATATTTTTACAAGGCCGATAAGGATGGCTTAATTACAGCTTACAGCTTTACGCTCGACACGCACTTAGGCATGTTCTGTGGGGAGGAGGAGGAGGAGGTGGAGGAGGACTCACAGGACTCGCAGTCGTAGTCGGAGGTATCCGTAAGGGCTAAGGACATGCTTGTTTTTCGTGACATGTGTTCGCCGCTGATAGCGTAACCCCCTCCCCCTGCCCGCCCAGGTCCAAAAAGCAGGCTCAACAACTACTTTGCGCTGAGGCTGGCCGCAGCGAGCAGCCCCTTTGGCGTGGGGTGAGGGGCGAGGGGCGAGAGGCGAAAGCCCAGAAGCCAAAGTCATAAATTTCACTGCTGCTGCTGCGTGCTGAACACATGAATTGCATTTTCGGCAACACCCCAGTAAACAAACAACAACAACAACAACAACGAGAGCAACTCGGAAAATGCACAAAATATTGCGCGTTAAATTCAATTTTCAGCGCAACCCCCACAGATGCAAAGCAGAGGGGTTGTCTCTCTATCTCTCTCTCTCCCTCTCCCTCTTACACTCACACTCACACTCTCGATTCGTTGCGGGGGTGTACTTGGGACATGAGCCTTATTAGTTGATTACAGGACGCATTATCGTGATTATCGCCAAGAGTGCGCGCAAGGCCCATTAATACATTTCCAGCCGGGCCGCAGAAAATTGAAGAAAATCTCGTCGAGGCCGCCCCTGGCCAAAAAAAAGGGGTGTGGCCGCAAAAAGTGCACAGCGAATGTTGCAGCTAATAGTTTGATTAATGGGCCAAAGCAGCACAAGCAACAGTTACAACGAATGCGAAAACTCCATAAGGAGTCCTCACTGTATTAAGCACTATAATCATTACAGTCTGTCCAAGTGTGTGCGTGTGTGCGTGGCAGTGATTAGATTCGGCTATGTGTGTGTGTGAGTGTGTGTGTGCGTGTGTTGTGGCCTGATTGATAAGATTAGAGCTGTAAATAGAATTAGGCATGGAAATTATATGGAAAATGTGGAATATGAAACAAATGTTGACATTTTCGAAGGGGTCAAGAGATGGAAATGGAATCGGGAGTGGGAGAGGGACCTGGAGGGGGCAGAGAAACAGGCAGAAGATTCTATTGAGGCGCCGCGAAATATGAAACGCTTTGTAGCAGCAGCAGCAGCTGACCAACAACATGGACAGCAGCAGCTGCTGCTCCTGCTCCTGCTACTGCTGCTGCTGCTGCTGCTGCTGCTGCTGTGGCACACGTCTCCATCTGCATAGGGGTGGGGGGCACTCTTAGGGGTTGGGAATGGGTTTGGGTTTGCAAGTGTAAACTGCAGCATATTTCAATGTTTATTGCTTGAATTGTTGAAAAAATTTCCACACTTTTGATTTTGTAAAGGATGGCCATCGAATGAGTCGAATGAGTCGCGTGTTGTTGTCCTTCGAGTGGCTGTGGCACAGAGGCGGCACTCGAAATACAGTTGCTGTTTTTGCGTCTCTCTCTCACTCACCCTCTCCCTCTCCCTCTCGATCTCTGCCAGATTGAGCACATTGAGTACATTTCGACTGCGTATCGCTTTTATTGGTTTTCTACAAATATTTAATGGATTTCAAGTGGACGCGCTCTTGTTGTCGTCCCACTTCATAATTCTCTTTGTGCCCCCCTCCCCCAAAGGGTTGCCTGCCATTCGCTCTCGAGAGTGCTCACTGTGCCTCACGACGCGCAACTGCCAAATGCTACGAGCAGATCAATTGCAGCTGCCGCAAAGGTTGCCAAAGGTGGGCCGAGAGGCGAGGGGAGGGTGCGAGAGCTGGCTTAGAATAGTGCAATATGAGCCAATTGCAAGCGATTATTATGACTGCATAAATTGGTATCGATATTAATTGTTATGACATTACGATGATTTATGCAAATTTTGGGGAATTTGTTTAGTCCTCTTATATCTATGTTGTTTAGGTCATTTGAAGAAGATCCAGATATTACATAAATATTTTAAAATTTGTAATTGCTAAAATAAAATTTGATTGAATTTCATTAAATATTTGACATTTTCGTTTATCCTAAAAAGAGAAAAATCATTGTTATTTAATTGGGACTTTTTTCGATACTTTTACAAAAATTCAAAATCATTATTATTTATTTATTTTCATTTGAAACTTTAACAAATTGTTTTAAATTTTGATTCAAAAATTTCTTTAAATTAAAAAAAAATATATTCCAATTATGTAAACCAAATTTAAATATATTTTTTTGATAAATTAAAATAAAATTATTATATTTTATTTTATCTAAGTTTTTATTTTATTTTATTTACTTAATTATGTTTTACTTTATTATTATTATTATTATTTTATTCAAGTGTGTTTAAAATCTGTCCCTTAGACAATGATTAAATGCCAAAAATGATTTTAATTTTATTTATGTAAAAATTAATTTTAATATTTACCTATTCAGTCCAACCCTTTTCTTTGCCCGAATCAGCAGATCCTTGATTTGTCTGTTTACAAAACAACTTAGCGGACAGGAAACGGTGACATGCTGTGTGCACTTCCTAGATGAGTGATTTATAACTGATTACGCGCAGACAGCCGCAAAGTGCGGACGGTACAGGTAGGCAGGCGACACGGCTCAGTCGAGTCGAGGCGAGTCGACACGGCATACCAGAGCGATGACGCATGACGCAACCAGTGACAGTGGAAGGATCGGTTGAGCGACAACTGAGGCGATCCTCAGTCAAACAAAAAATGGGCTCATAATGAAATGGGCGCAGCGCTGTCGACGCCGACGCCAGCGGCTTATTGCGGTTGACTCGCCAGCGACGACGATGTGGGCGATCATTAGGTTAGGCTGGACGGCATGACTGGCTGACTGGCTGACTGGACTGCCTAAGGGCCGTCAGGGCCGTCAGGGACTCGGGGCAGAGAATCGCCGTCGTTGTCGCGCCGTATTGATTGTGGCCAATAAATACGCAATTGATTTCGGGCTTCTGGTATTGCGTGTCTCCGACGGGCAGGCGCAGGTAAGCGCTGCCTTATCAGCCGCAACGCGAATTCCTGACGTGCGGACAACCTTAAGCGTTCCTTAAGCACATTAGCGGCGTCGACGCTGGCAGCGACGCTGCCGTCGCGACGCTTGAACGCTTCGCCTTATGATTTATTGGCTGCGTGCGCGTTTTCGGTTTCGTTCTCGTTCTCTCTTTCGTTCTCTATTACTTTTCCTTTGCGCTTATCGACAAAAGTCTCCACGGCGCTATGCCTAAGCGGCTTAAGGCTCCAGCGCTGCCCAAACGCCGTGGAGAGTCCATAAGTCTCCGCCAGCTGGCAGCTGTATATAGTTTGTTGTCTCCACTTAAGCTTGATGCGCTTATGATAAATCAGAAGCGAGTTGGAGCGAGACGGAGCGAGAGTTGGTATGAGAATAGAGGTGGAAATGGATGTGGGTGCGAGTGAGATGGATGAGCAAATAGTCAGATTATTAGAAATAAATATTATAAAATATAAAAATAAAAATAAATATATTTAAAATTTTATTTAAATACAAAAACAAATATAAGAAAATTTTCAAAATAAATGAAATTATAAAAAAAAATAAACAGAAAGATTAAAAAATTTATAAACCGAAATCATTAAAATGAAGACTGTTTCAATTATTTTTCAGCATTTTAAAAATAAATTTAAGCATACGAATAGGTTAGAATAAATAGACTATAAAATGTATAAAATACAAATATATTTCTATTCTTGTTTAATATTTAAAAAGCAAAAATATAATAATTTTATAAATAGACTTACACATCAAGGAACTAAATAAATAGTTTACAAAATAAATAAAATAAAATCATTAAATAGAAGTAACTATTTTTTTTAGCATTATAAAGTTAAATTCTGTGTACCCCAAACTACAATTAAGATTTCTTTAACTCTCTCAAATTTGTGCCTTTAAGTCAGACGCAGAAAAACTGTGGAAGGAAAATGCGAATGTGGAAATGCGGCGTTTGCGGCTGCTGCCAAAAGCGTGCATAAATTGTCTGTGGTAACAGCAACAACAACATTAGTGACTTGTAAGCGCATATGAATAAATTATTGGCCCACACACACACACACACACACACTTATACGCACAGCACATGGTAGAACAGTGCGTGCAAAAAGCAAAGCGCCAAGCCAAGAGGCAAAGCCACAGTTGGCAATGCGTTTTGCCTTTGAAGTTTGCCAAGTAACTGGTGGGCGCTGTGGGAGTGGGAGTGGGAGTGGCAGTGGCAGTGGGAACGGGAACGGGAGCTGTAACCAAAGCTGGGACAACCCTCTGGAACGGTACACGGACACGGCTACAGGACATGCGTCCTGTATGTGCCATATGGTGGCTATTTTGGTGATTAAGCAGATGATACTTCGCTACTTGCCGCACACGCCACTTCGCTGGCAGTCAAAGGGCAGCAAGCCAAACTCGGCTCATCCCTCAGCCTCACCCTCACACACACACACACACACACACACACACACAGAGGCACACCCCTTCTCCTTCTCCGCCAGACAGCGACAGCAGCAAAAAGTTCGTCGTCATTTTCGTTGACTGCGACTAGGATCATAAATTTTGTAACCCCTGCGTCGAGTGCCTTCCAAGTAGTTTTGTTCCTAGTTACATTCACTACTTTTCGAGTGTTTGGGTAGTTAGAGCCGCAAAGAGAAAAAAAGTAGACAAACCATGCAGCTGATGGCCTAAAACATGCGAAAGCCCCACACACAAAGAGAGAGAGAGAGAGAGAGACTTTAATGGGCTATGGCCAGGGCTGTCTGAATGGGCACTGTGAATAGGAATTGAAAATGATATAGCAGTCGGCATTGGCATTCCAAATGCCACTCATTGGAGGCAACTCTGCGAAAGTGTTGTGCCCGGATCGCCAGCTGGCAAAGAGTGAGCGAGCGATGGATGATTCATCGGATTCATCTGTTGATGCGGGCGGAAAAACCAAAAGTGCTTTCAATATGGGAAAATCTGAGAGCTGCTGGCGAAAGAGATTTGCCTAAGTGTGAATTGCTGTTCAGTCGATGGAAAGAAAAATTACTCAAAAATAAAAAATATATAAATGATAAATATTTGAATTTAGATAAAGAAAAGTTTAATAGTTATTTTTGTCAGTCTATTATTAGTTTTTAACACGAGTTTTATTTTATAACTTTTAAAATAAATTTTACATACAGTTTATTATTTTGAAAATTAATTTATTATAGCTTTTTTTTTATTTCGCAATAATATATTGAATAGAGTATAATATAATATATTCAATATATAAAATGTTTTTTATTTACTAATTAAATGTGTTCTTATTTACTTCTACATCATTATAAAATTGTTTAATTGCAATAGAATTTTTTAATGCCATTATTATTATTTTTTTTTTATTATAAATTTGTGTATATTTATCAAATTTATATAATTCTTTTATTTTATTTTAATTTTTTTTTATTTATTTTTTTTATTAATTATTATTTTATTATCTCATTACAACTCGATTAATTTTTAAATTTATTTAAATATTTGTTTTTTGTGTTATTCAATTATAAATTTTGTACTTTTATTTTAAAAATATTTTTATAAATATTTAGTTCATATAAAATCTATTGCAATCCATTAGTTCTTCCTCCGTCAAAAACTCTTAATGGAACCCCTCCAATCTCAACACCTATTCAGTCGAAAAAATAGCAGATTAACTAAAATTCAAGAAATCATATACAAGAAAGAACAGCAAACATCTGCATCCATATGCATACATATATGCATACGCTAATCTCTTAGTGATGCCAACACAAGTAAGCGTCTTTCCCCCCTACTCAAATGGACAATGGGATTAGTCGTGCAGCTCCGCAGGGGTAAAAAAAAAAAGAAAAAACAGTTGAAATCACTTAGTTCATCATAATTACGATTGTTGTGCCAATCGTTGCGAAAAGGTCGCGTTGTAATGGACAATCATAATAGAGTCATAAGCCAACCACCAAAAACTTTTTGAGCATTTCATTCTCCTGCTCTTGCTCTCTCTCCCTCACTCTCCCTCTCTCTCTCTCTATTCAATTTTTTTGTGATTTCCCAACCTGTGTGGCAGCAATTCATGCAGTCCTCCCCCTCAATCAGGGGGCAATGATGAAGCGTTGCAAGTGCGCCGCATGTGAGCCATGCCCGTGTCCTGTGCGAAGGTCCTTCGTCCTGTGTCACCACTGTGCGACAAGCCGTTAATGAGCGAATTTTTGCCATGCCACACGCCATGCAGACGGAAAAATATTAGCCACAAAACACGCCCCGCATAAAAAAGTGGAAAGTGGAAATCATAAGCGTTGCGGAATGAGGTGGGCAGAGGCGGGCGGTGTTGCACGCGTCCGTAAAAAAAGCAGAGAGTCGAAAAACAATTTCCCAGGCGAAAGTGTTGCGCATAAAGTCAAAGGATCAACGCCTGAGAATTAACCAATGACAACTCTCTGTGCAGGCGGCACTGAAAGGAGCAGCGGGAGCTGCACGTGCAGCCATAATGAAAACAGGAACGAAGCGCAGAAGTGTATAAATATACACATATCGCATGGAGTGTCCTCCCCAGGGACGAGCATCCGTTTCGGGAAGTCGAACTCAGGCACGTGGACAGCGTGCGGACGTTGGCGTCGAGTCGCGTGGCTCGAAAAACAATAGGCACCAAAATTGATGAACGTCGGGCAATCAGGAAGGCGCTGTGGTGCGAGTGCGAGTGCGAGCAAGAGAGGGGGTGGGAGTGGAGAGAGGGGGAACGAACGGAGAGAGGGGACAAATTGTTAGTATAAACAACAATTGGGCGGACACGTGTCGGCCATTGCGAGCGGGCAGGACAAGTGCAAGGCGTTGCCAAGGACGACACACCCATGACCCACAAGCCTGTGGGTGGACAATTTATTAGAGCAGTTGATTTGTGGATTTAGATCAATGTCGCAGCAGCAGCAGCAGCAGCAGCAGCAGGAGTCGTCGCAGCAGCTGCGCCAGCCAAATTGCAAAGTTCCTGCCGCGGCACGCGACATTCAATTGACGCCATTTGCGAAAAGTGATTAACGCATTAGGCCAAAGCCTGCCACAAATGCAAATCGAATTGGCGCTCGCTCTCACTCTCCCTCTCTCTCTCTCTCTCTCTCTCTCTCTTTGCATCACGCTCGCTGTTTGAGCCAGCTCCAGGCTCTTCAGCTAAGCAGCTTATTTCACATTTAACGCGTCTTGGGCAAACACAAAGCCGCAAAAGCCGCTCAGTCGCTTAGTCGCTCAGTCGCTCTTCGCAGTAGGCGTGAAAAGGCGGCAAAATTTCCTTTGCACACAAAAAGAAAAAAAAAGAGAAACGAAAAAAAAACTAAGATGAAGAAGAAAAAGACAGCCAAGAGCCTCTCAAATATCCGACTATCCGATTAGCCTAATGCCCCGAGCTGATCTTCAATGATGATGCTGCATTATGTCATTTGCCTCTTTTTTCTACACCTTCTTCTCTGTCTCTGTCTCTGTCTCTCTTTATCTCTCGCGCAGGCCTTATCGCCTCGCTCAGATCAGACTGCAGTTGCAGCTGGGATAGAGACCAGGCCGAGTCTCGTCTCTGGGCCATGACTCAATTGTCTCTTGATATGCCTCGGGGTTGCGATGATCTCTCACGGCCTGATGCCTTACAACAGTGAACCAAGAAAAGATGGTGAAAGCTGTTTTGGTATTCAATTTCCGTATTTAACTTTGGGCATATATTGGAAATGCACGAATATTTTGTTTCAATCAAGATATGAATGTTACCTTTGCCAAAAAAGAAGAAGAGTAATCTAGATATTTATTCTACTATCATTCTATTATATCACATCATATTTATATCAAGAGATTATCATGTCAGTCCTTAAAGATGATAAACTCTTCAACAGCTATGTCAAAGCGACGCAATCTTTAAGTCTTTACGTGAATATGCATGAGAATCACGTAGAAGCGCGCTGTTAGAACTCAGTCTATAATATTTGTGGTATATAGGGTAGACGCTTAGAATACTGAAAACTCTGTTTAACTGCATGTGAGCTCATGGATTTGTTGAATAATCAGTAATTGGTATTAGTAATAGTATTAGTAATGTTATTAGTTCCTTAGTCCATTCGCAGGTAAATTTATAAAACCAGCTTACGTGGCCTCTGCCTTAAAATACTTTAGCCAAACTGTAATCTACAAGAATTTTTGCTATTGCAGTTTCTACAAATGGATCGAAAGCGACTGACTAAGCCTTAAGTTTAAATTTAATTTATAACATATTCACCTTATTTCTGTATTTAGTTAAACAAAGCTAAGACTAACCGCAACTAAGCGACAGTCGTTGTACCTGCTTGATGAGATGAGATGAGATGAATGCTAGAGAAAGGGAAATAGAAGAGCAGAGAAGGCACACGTAGCTGCTCATCGTTAATAAAACGATTGGAATTCTAAATTCGATCGAACTTAGAAAGTCTAACAAGGGGATATGTTATGCTGAGAGAATCGAAAACCTCGTACAAGGAAAGAGGAAGACAGCTCATATGAGCGGATTCTCTTTACAACTAATATACTATGGTGTAAAATATATAAAATATACTAAATAATATATACTCAATACACTAATAATATTTTATTTAGTATATTAAAATACTAATAAATAAAATGCTAATAAGCAATGTAATGAAAGGCAACAATGCTAAAATATTGTGAAGCCATCATAATGAAAGGATAAAATACTAAAATATTCAAAATATGTATATATATTAAATACATAATGTATATATATTAAATACGAATATATTAAAATATTAAAATACTAAAATATTTAAATATTAAAACACTAAAATATTTAAATACTTATATATAAAAATACTTAAATACTAATATACTTAAAAGCTTAAATACTTAAAATACTAAAATAGTTAAATATTAAAAATACTAAAAAAATACTTAAATACTATAATGTCAAAGTACTTAAATACTTACTTAAATGATAATATATTAAAAATACTGTAAAATTTAGACACTAAAATATTGAAAATACTAAAATACTATCAATTTAATATAGCTCTGTTAGCCATAGGATAACATACTCCTCCTCTTGCCTACTATTATATTTATAAATATTATTAAATTGACTCTCTTATTCCTTAGCCTTCATTATGTGTGATTTACAACTTAAGTTAAATCTTGTTCAAAATTGATTTTAGTATCTGATTTTCATATAGTTCTCCTTCTACAATTTTTGCTTCTCGCTTTCAGCTTAAATGTTGCATTTACTGCCTTTCAGTTGCCGTCTTCGACTCAGCTCAATTTTCATAATAATTTTTCCCACTAATTTCCTTAGATAGAGCATCTCTAATCTCCAATCGTGACTGTTCATCTTCTACTTCTTCTTTGCGGCTAAACTATTCAATTTCTGATGGATGGCAGGAAAATTGTTAAACGCCACATTATGTCAATTTGGCGCTCACCTTTGAACACCTTTGATCTCGCACTGATCGGGCGGCTGCTTGATCAGAAAAAATAAAAATAATATTGAAATATGAATGCAAACAAATGGCTCTGTGTGTATATTGTCTTCTTCTTCCCTTGCCCTTCGTTTGCATCTTCTGCCTCATCTTTGGCCTCATCTGTGTATTTTGCGGCACGGCTCAAACGTTTTGAGAATTTCGAAAGGGTTTTTATTTTTTTGTGGTATTTTTTTTCATTTTTAGGTGTTGTCTGTTTGTGCCATGTTTTGTGGCCATGGATTGACTACCAAAGTAAACATGTCGCCACTTGACTGACAGCTGCCTGCCCCGTGCCCCGCTGCCTCTCGCCCCTACTCCAACTTTGATGCGCACCAAAACGCGCCGTCAGCTAATCAATGCAATTAGCTCTGCCGCCGGCTGCTGTTGCCCTGACCCCCAAATCGAAATAAAAGAGAAAGAATGGAAAAGCAAAAATTAAAATGTGGAACCTTTTAAAATGCCTGGCATTTTACAGGTTACCCTGCCACTGCCACTGCCACTGCCACAGCCACTACTACTGCCCCCCTGCCCCCAGCCCCCTGCCTCTGGCCCTGCCCCACCCACGACACATGGCCGCCTACTTTGACTTCCTTGGCTGCGCTGCCCCATGCTCGAATTATTGTTTATTTTGGTTGGCGTTGGCGGCAAGCAAATGGACTGCCATATATATAAAAATGCACTCAGCCCGCTCAGCCTAGACAATAAATATGAATTTGAAAGTGTGCACCCGACCCAGTACAGTGGGCCCTCGGCTGGCTACCCGGGCATCCATTAGCCCCCGTCTAAATATAGTGCAAGCGCGTCGACTCGCACATGATAAATGCTGCAATGCTGTGTCTTTGGCCTTTGGCTACCGCCACACAGACAGACAGACAGACAGACAGACAGACAGTGGGACAGACAGACAGTCAGAGAGCCTATGCCACATTTTCCACATTTTCATATGGATTTTCCCGCCTTTCCACTTTCCTTAACACATCGCTGTCAGCCGCATAATTGTGCCACATGTTCCCTACACAGCAAGGAAAAGAAAGGAAAACGAATTTGTTCGCAGTTCGTTTGTCGTTCACTAAGTAGAGGAAAGCTGCCAACTCATTTCAATCTTTCGTCTCGAATCGATTTCGCATCGAGCCACGAATTTCTGAGGCGGCGTCTGCGATCGGGCCAATTTGTATATACATATATATGTACATATATATATACATATATAGATTTAATGCTGCATCATGATCCGCTCAGACGCCAGCCGCGAGACTCTGACGTTAACATTTTTCTCCACTGCTTTTAAGATCCGAGTCGGAGATTGAGATTGAGCTGTAGATATTTCCATAATACGCTGACTTTGACATTGACGAACGTCGACTGCATTTCCTGCAACCGAACAGGTGAGCACACACACACCACCAGCTCTCTCTCTCCACCCCTCTCCCTGTCTCTCCCTCTCCTTCCCTCGCTGGTTGTTGACCGATGCGGGCGTCGCAAATTCATCAAGTTGACTTTGTCAGCTTGTCAAACGCTCGAGCAATTAAAACCGCACAAAAACCGTCATTAAAGATTTGAGTTTTGTTTTTTTTTTTTTTTTTATATATTTTTTTTATTTATTTTTTACGACTGTCGCATTCGAGCTTGGCGAATATTCAACAATTTTATGGTACCCTCGCATGCGCATACCCCATCAAAAGTCATAAAAAATACAAAACAAGAAAGTCAGAGCTACTTGCGATTCACGAAGTCTTAACACACTTTGCTATAAATATTTAGTAATTAACAAAATTGAGATACCAATTAATATAAGCAAAATTGAGACTAAAATGTAAATAAAACCAAAAATGCTTGATCGAAACTTAAACGACCTCAGTTCATAGTCAACTAGGGTAAAAATAAATCTGGTAGAAAAGGCTGCATAGGGAGAACCAGGTTAATACTAAATCGTACAAACTTGGCAAACGCTTTTTGATAGATCAAAGGTCGTAAAGCAATATATAAGTAAATACTTTCAATGAGACATTTTTGAATGCTTTAATAATTAAATATATGGCTAGAAATCTGAGAAATATCTGTTGCTAAAATATGGAAAAAGTTATCTTATTTTATTAACATATTAGCAACAAAATTTGTTTTCCATTTATTTTTTAAAAGTAAGCCTTACATACTAAAGAAAAAAAATAAAAAATAAATAAATAAATAAAGCAAAATAAACAAATAAAAATAAAATAGAAAAATAGTATACATAAAATAAATAATATATAAATTAAAAATATATATATATACATAAATATATTTTTATATGTTCTATATTTTAGTTATCAAAATAATAGCAAACAAAAGTAATTACTTCAAAAGTAATTATTTCATTACCTTTGTTTGCTATTAATTTGAAATATTTCATTTAACTAAAATATAGAAAATATAAAAATATATTTATGTACATATGCATATATGTAAATTAAACAAAGCACTCTCTTAAATTGGGATTCAACCAAATTTAACTACGGCTAAGTCTGTCATTGGAATGGATGAGTTTCGGGATTAATTTCTTTTTTATCTATTTACTTATAAATTTAGTATTTTTACTATTAACTAAATATTAAACTAATCTAGAATTTTTTATAAAAAATGATATATTTATAAAAATAAAAATAATATTAACTCAAACATTTATACAAGGCAGCTATAACTCCAAGTACGAATAACATGTCTAAAATATGTTCCAAAAGGTGCGAAAGAGACAAATAGCTCTACTTACGCAAGCCTTTCACAAACTCTTTCCAAAAGTTTCACGCTTCAACTCGCAACTAATATACCTTCTTAGAAGTAGTGTATAAGCATTGTAGTAGCCATAAAATGTTGTGTATAATGTTAATGTTTTCATCAGGCGGAATAACTCGCGTCTGGTTTCAGTTTCAGTATCAAGTTTGATTTTGTTCGTTTTTATTTTTATTTATTTATGTATCTTTTTGTAGTTTTTTATTTTTTATTTTTATTTTTGGCGAAAGGTGTTTCCAAAGCAGTTCCTCTATTTGTACTACAGATGTTTTATTATTGCTTTTTTGCTGACTTTGGTATTTTTTTTGTGCGTGTATTTAAAATACGTGCCATAGATTTGATTTATGCTAATCGAAACGCATAAACCAAACTTCAAGCTTCAAACGTATGCAAAACGTTCGCTTGATTGCGAGGCCCTCATCAGCAGGTGACTCGGCCAGGTGAGTGCGCGGGGGCTTCTCTGGGCAATATTTGGGTTTTCAGTTCGAGGTGGAGTGGGGGGCTACGATGGGCCATGTCAAACGGAAACCTCACACAAATGCAAACTGCAAAAGGCAACCTAATGGATTTCCGTTAGCCAAGGCGGAAAAGCATTGCCACTTGAGCAGTTCTCAAGTCTCTCACGCCGCACTGCCCCACACACACACACGAAAGCTGCTGCCCTCTCTCTCTCCCTCGCTCTCTCTCTCTCTCTCTCTCCGGTCCGAGTCCCGCATGAAAATTGCAGCAAAAGCGCTTGAATGACATTTGTAGGCCTCTGGCACTTGCCACGCCTCCTCTCCGACCTCCCTCCCGCTCTCTTGCTCTCTCGCTCTGTAAGTCTCTCAGACGCCTCAGTTCTCAAGTATCGCGAGGCTTTTTGTACACTTGTAAGCGGTTTGTTGCTCTCGGCTGTGGGTAAACCACCTAGGGGCTGAGTTGTTGCTCTGTGGTGCGGTTGATGAGCCAGCTCATTGTTGTGCAACTGTTGGCCAACACACACACACGCACACACACACATGCAGCTTGACTGAATGACTGCAGCATTTTGTATATTGAGCTCAGTCTATTGTTTTGCACGTTCCAGGCACTAGGTGGTTGTTGTTGTTGCTGTTGTTTGTGGTTCTGTGCACCTCGAAGACATCGCCCATCTACCCAGTGTGTTTGTGCAGAAACTTTTGCCTCGGCACACACACAGCTGATGTGCCTATAACGAGGCTCTACCCACTGCAACTAAGCCATGTTTCTGGCTGCGAGTCTGGTAAAAGTTTGTGCAGCCTGCAAGCAGCTGTGGCAGCTGCTTTCAGACTCTTTAAATAGGGCCTACGATAATTGTTATGGCAACTATTTAACACTTACGACAGTTCGTCAATTCTACTTGAATAATTGAATCAGCCTGCAAAACAGTTGCATCTAACTGTAATTGTTTATGATGCAGAAGACTGCGAGAGGAATCATCGGAAGCAAGTGAAAATAAATTGAAAAATATTGGGAAAGGAATGCAAATATCAACACAAATTTAGGTAAGAGAGAGAGTGAGAGTGAGAGAGAGAGAGTTGAGAAGGAGATAGAGGAACGAAGAAAGTGAAAGGGTGAGAAAGTGAGAGGAAGAGTGGAAAAGAAAGAGATTAACAGAAAGAAGAAAGTAAAGGTGAATGATAAAAGAGGAGCTGAAAGATAAAAGGAAGACAGAAAGTGATAATGATTGTGAGAGACGAGAGAGAAAGAGAACGTGAGAAATTGGAGAAAATAACAATGAGAGAGTGAGGGACAAGCAGCGAAATATAGAGAGCGAGAGACATAGAGAGAGAGAGAGCGAGATAAGTATATAAAAAGACAAACTGTCAGGGATATACAAATATATACGCAAATAAAAAAAGAATATTCCGTATAGCAAGTGAGACAGACAAAGAGAGAGAGAGACACAGAGAGAAAGAGAGAGAGAGAGAGACAGAGATAGAGTGCGAGAGATTAAGAGAGAAATACAGTTATAGACAGAGAAAGGGAGAGAGAGAGAGAGAGATTATAGAGACATAGAGTGGTAGGTAGATATCTCTAGAGATACAGAGAGAGGTAGTGAGGTGCATAGAGATATTGAGAAGAATACTTATAGAGATAGAGACTTGCAGGTAGAGAGGGAGAAGGAGAACATGAATGTAACAGGGAGAGATACAGAGTAAAAGGATGAGGAGAGCTGAATTTGAATTCGAAAGGGCAACGCATGAATAATGCATGCAATTTATACACACAGCCTTCAACTGCGGCCCCATCAGCAGCCTTTCGACTGCTGCTGCTGGCCCCCGTTCTGACCCTCCCCCCCTTTTGGACATAAATAAATTGCCTGCACTTGTTCGTCAAATTTCATTTCATTCATTTGGCGCTGGCGAATGCGACAAATGTTAATAATTATTTCATAGATACGAAATTTGTTTTTGGTTTGAAGGTTGACTCTCTCTATGTCTATCTCCATCTCTCTATCTCTCTCTCTATATATATGTACTTATCTCTCTCTATCTGTGAGTAAATACTCTGCATTTGTTTGAGCACTTCAGCAATTACGCCTTTTTTGGGCTGCTCATTAGCATAACAAACGGACAGGACACTTAACACGCAGCTTTTGCTGCTGCTGTTGTTGTTGTTGTTGCTGTTATCCTTTTGCTGAATTCGAAATGAATATTTGCACAAAGGCGCAGAAATATTGCATAAATTCACTTTTATTACAATGCGACAAATATATATATATATATTATCTGCTGAAGAGCAGTACAAATAAATACATATTTATTCAGATATACGTATGTGTGTGTGTCTGTAACGGTATTTATTGCGCGTCGACGCCATTTTGTTTGAACCTTTTGCAATATTTATGCGTTGAAATCAACACGCAACACTCGGCAAATGCCAGTCGAAAGCCCCGCAAACAGCAGCAACTACAATTGCCACCCAGTTGTAAGTACTCCCCCTCTCTCTCTCCCTCTCTCTCGCTGTCCCTCTCTCACTCAGTGTGCTGTCGCTGGCAACCAACCAGCCAACATGTTGGTTATCGTTATCCTTTCGCCTTGACTGGCGCAACGAAATGCGCTCGCGCTTGTTTTATCCTTTAGCTACGGCTGCCACGCCCCTCCACCCGCCAGCCCAGTTGCTGTCGCTAGCCCCAACACTGTAATTACAATGCAGTTTAGGGTGCTGAAAGCTTTTGTGAAAATGTGCTTTATGAAATTATGATTATAGCTCAACAGCTGCATACCGAATGGGCTGCCTGTTGGCCTGGCCCAGCTGGCTGGCTGGATGGCTGGCTGGCTAGCCTACCTCCTGCCCCGCCCTCCTCTATGGCGCTGGGGCCTTCGTTTGGTCTGCTGGCATTTAAATGTGTGGCAGCTTGTGCAAATAATGAAAATGAAACAACACTTTGGCGCATTAAAAGCATTAAAAACAGTTTGCCATAGAAATGTGCGCCTCTCTCGCTCCCTCACACTCTTCCTCTTTTCTATGCACGTATACATAATGTAAGCACGCATACGCCGCGTAGGCCGTCGCCGCCTCCCAACTAGACGGGTCAAAATCGAGTCAAGCTACATCACTTACCGCTTTTTACGCCGTAGACGGCATTACGACGGAGTTGCTCATGTGTGTGCTTAGAAATAACTGTATATATATGTATGTATTTCTATATATTTATTCCAGAATGCCATCAAGTTGCAATTTTACAGCTAACTGTTATGCTAATAACTGATAAGTTGGCTAGCTTATATTTTGAGAACGATAGTAAAACTAAAGCTCTAGCATAGTAATTTTATAAAATTTGTATTACGAGTTGAAGACTTTAAAACACTGCCTGAATAATGTTTGATCTGAAAAGTCGCAACTTCTTGAAGTCATATACATAAGTATATAACAACTAGAAAATTTGATTTACATTTTAATGTCGAGGTTGTCTAATAACTAATAAACATTAGCAAAATGTGAATGAATAAATATTTATATTGAATTTATATTTATATTGTCTACATAGACAATAACCTTCAGAAATCTGTTTAATTATATATGGCTAACTAATCACTAACTAATTTGAAAAATCTTGCATCGAGCCATTAATAAGCTTGTTGTCAAATCTGTGTCTTTATAGGGTATATACTTTTAAATCAATTGTGCTCTTTTATATTAGAATTTTTATATTATCCACAAATCATCTTCAATTTCGACAATTGTAAAGCTTCTTATCCTGGCTCTCACTCTAAGTCGACTATTGTTGATGTTTATATAAACTTGACAACTCTTTGCAATATTATATGATCTTAATGAATATCTCTTATATTAGCCTTTTAACATTATCTAAAATAATAAACAATTTCTTGCAAACCTTTTCTTGACTCTGACTCGAGTATCTGTCGATGTTTTTATAAATTTTCCTTACAAGTAATGTGATCTATAAATATGTCATCTCAGTGGGAGTATATTATATATGAGTATATACATACCTTCTTTATTTACTTTTACTTATTTTCATATTCTTAAGTAAACAAAACAATTGTTTGATTTTCAAAATTTTAAACTCTTCACAATTATGAATTTGTTTATTTTCTATAAAAAAAAATATATATATATATGTATATTCAATTAAAAATGTCTAAACAATTGCATTATAATTTTTGTAGCACTTCTGACATAAATTTGTCAGCAAAAGATTTTCGAAACTATTTCATATGTTTATTGCTTTCCTTTGCCTCTTTCCCCATACCCCACACCTAATGCCTCTCATACCCAAGAGCTTTGTTTATGCGACGAGCTCTCTCTTTCTCTCTCTCCCTCTCTCTCTCTCTCTCTCTCTCTCTTTGTAGATTTTGTGTATATGCCCCTCTTTTGCTGGTTTGACCTCGTGCTAAGCGTTAGGCAACATATGGAAAACTCCCCTTTGGCCCCCTTCCACTCAACCCCCCCACACACACACACTTGCCCACAAGGCCTTGCAAATTGCATTTTCAACACTTTTGTTTATGCAAAAAATATTTATGCATGAGTCTCTTAGTCTGTGTGTGTGTGTGTGTTTGTGTTTGTGTTTTGGTGGGCGTTAAAGCCATGCCCACATTTGGCTACACTTTTCTCTAGCTGTTGTTGATGTTGTTGTTGTTGAGGCGCAGCACTTAACACATGAAGAGAAGGCGGCCTGGGAGGCGTGGCATGCTGCCGTATGCTGTGCTGCATAATGCAATGCAAACATGATTAATGCAAATGTTTTGCGTGGCTAGGTGGGCGCGCAGGGGCGTGGCATGGCATGAAGCGGTTTGCTAGGTGTTGCGTTACATTTGCATTTTGGCTTACGACGACGACGACGACGACGACGGCGACGGCGACGATGCGATGCAAAGGATGCAGCCGTTGCCGCACTTAGTTGCTATCTAAACAACAACAACAGCAACAGCAACAGCAACAACAACAATCATAATAACAACAACAAGTAGCAACAGCAAAATTGCTTCGCTCGCATATTTCATAGGACTTTACGAGGGTTTCGCCAATAACTTGGCAAATTTATGACAAATTACGCGACACATTCGCGATAAGAAAGTGAAAGGCGTGCAGCAGCGACCATTTTACGTTGCTATGCACTGCCACACGTTCCGCATGTTCCGATTCCGTATTCCTATACACGGGCATACTCCAGCGAAAACTATTCCCAGTTCACGTCTTCTACTTCTTCTTCCTCTTCTTCTTCTTCTTCTTCTACGTAGTTTTTGGTCAATGCAATTTTTCTGGCCAATCGACGCAGTAAAAAATTTATGAACACATTTGTTGTTGCTTCAGCCATGCGCGTAGCTCAAATGATTTTACGATTCACACACACACACACACACATAGATTCACATACACACACTCACACACACACTCTTCAGCTGCTTACACAATGCTCAAGTCCTACGGGCTCAGACGTTAGAATCTTTTCTTAAGTCTGCAGCAGTCGTTTAGCACACGTATGGCACACACACACACGCACACATATGGCTCACACACACACACACACACACACACACACACACTCTTATGGCTCAAGCATCGAAATGGCGTCGCTTTCATTGCACACACAAGAGTGTAAAATGTTTACGCTTCGCTTGGGTTTCCTTGGGTTCCGTTTTTGGTTCCATTTTTGGTTGCCTTTGCTTCCTTCAGTTGCCTGCCTCCTCCTGCCTCCTCCTGCCTCCTCCTGCCTCCTCCTGCCTTCATCCTCCCCCTCCCCCTCCTCCTTCCTGCAGAGCCATTCGTGCGGAATGCGTCGTTTTATGCTCTTTTAGAGGGCATCACAACTATGTGAAAGCGAGTCCGCTTTATCAACGAATGCTCTGTATTCCACATGAAATTATCAAAGATTATTGAGGGAGCGAATAATAAATGTAATTATTATTATATTGCATGGTATAATGATTACAGGGTCAATATAAATAAAGTATAAGTAAATATAGTATTATAAATATACTATTATACTATGTAGTATCACTATTATTACTATTATTATTATTATTATTATGATTTTATAAGTCATACAGATAGTCAAAGCTCAAAGTATTTCCTTAGACTCTCATATTTCTCTTGTGTCTCTTTTTCTTATGCTAGCTGTCTCTTTTATTCTGACTCTCGTGCACTCTGTCTTTCGGCTCTTCTCTTCCTTAGATTCTTTCTTTCTCTCTCCCTCTCCAGATACCTTTTTATATCTATCGATAACATTTTACGTCTTGATGTCTCCCAATCTGTGACTGTCCCTGATTTTTCTCTCCTTCTCTCATACATTCTCTCTCTCTCTCTCTCTTTCTGACACTCACTGTCTCTATCCATGTTTTGACCCTTGTCTTCCTTTTTATCTGTCTCTCTCTCTCTCTCTATCTCCCTCTGTTTTATCACTCTTGTACCACTCTATATATATCTGTCTCTCTCCTCTTTTTATGCACTGTCTCTTTACTCGTTCTCGTTCAAAACGCTCTCTCTATCTATCTTTCCAATTCTATCTTCGGCTCTCTCTCTTCCTTTTTCTATACAGTCTGAATCAGACCAGTGTTGCCGAATCAGCTATTTTGTAGCTAGATCTGGCTACTTTTTAAGGCCGATTGCTACAAAAATTTTCAAACAGCTATTAGCTACAAATCTGGCTATTTTCAAATATTAAATTTAGCTAAAATGCAAGCGAACTTATAACAAAATTCGCTTCGATACTTTTTAAATGTAAATGATTTAAATGTACTGAGATTTGTGTAGAATTAATACTACAACTGAAGAATAGGTAAGCTTTCTAATATGCTATGCAAAATTCATTTCTTATCAGTTTTTATACCCTGACCCATTGACGCCATCATTTTGTAAAAAACGCATTTCAAGTACTAGAGACTTGTGCTTTGGAATGTACACACATTTTAGCCATATGATCACGTTTTGAAAGTTTCATTAAGATTGTATGTCCACAAAATATATGGATTACGCCGATATGGCAAATGTTGCTATGAGTATAGCGTTCCACCCAACTACCTTAAAAAGGCAAATTATAAAAGCGACAATGGTGAAAATGACGAGCTGGTGGTCATAGATGAGATATTATCAGAATTAAATTAATAAAGTTGACTTTTTATAAAAAAAACAGCACTGTTTTCTTTTTTGCTACTTTTTCAGCTATTTTAGAAGAAAGTTGGCTACTTCTAGCTACTTTCAGCCTTCGGTTTTGCTACTTTTGCTGAAAAAGTTTCGGCAACACTGAATCAGACTGCTTATCTATTTGAGCTTGGGTCTCTCTTCCCATCTCTCTCTCTCTCTCTCTCTCTCTCTCTCTCCCTCTCTATCTCCCTCTCTCTCTCTCTTTCTCTCACCCTCTTTCAGTCTCTGTCAGTTACTTTCTTTCTGTTCTTTGTCTATCTCTGTCTCTGTCAGTTAATTTCATTCTGTTCTTTCTCTCACTTCTTCTAATTTTCTCTCTGTGTATATCTCTATCTCTCTCGTTCAAAACCTCAATTCATTTCTTGAATACCTTCTTCATCCCAATCTCTTTCTCCACTCTGATTCTCCAGCTCTACCTGGTTAGGGCATTCGCATTGCAACTCTCTTCAGTTCGCCTCGGACTTTCCCATTTCGTAGCTGCCATTTTCTGTGGCTGTCTCTCGCTGCAGACGCTGAGCTTTTCATTTGTCTGGCTATTGACTTTGTTGCCATTGGCGTGTCTGGCGGTGCTTTAGCTGAATGCCAGCCTCTGTCCGAGCCCGCCCCCTCCCCCAGCTCGCCCAGAAGGTGTCTCCTTCTGTATGAGCTGCTCTGGTTGATCGAAATCAGAAACGGGAGTAAACGTCAGATTTGTTGCGTGTTTGCAGCGCATCGGTTCTCGGGCTCGTTTCGTGCCGCCTTTGCCTCTGCCTTTGATTTGGTGCGAGCTCGGAAATTTTCCCACAGTTCTGGCCGAGCATTTCCGCTTATTAAACGGAAACTTTCTAGCCTTATCAAACAGCTGCGCTTTTCCATTTTCCCAACTGCACTTACAAGTGCGTACATCGAGATATACACATATATATACATATATGCATATATTTATATATATATTTACACGATTTCCTAAGTGGAGCCTCAAGTGCGTAATTTATGGCGTAAAATATGGAAAACGTCGCCAAACACAAATGCCGACAATGAGGCAACATTTCTCATTTGCCCAGACTCAAATACTTTTATCCATTTTCATCTTGAACTTGGCTGCAGCCGCATAATGCGAGCGATCCATCTGATCTGCCGCACACGCGCATTTTTATTGATTTTCATGTAGCAACAACACTCGAAAATCTGTGGCAACTTTGTTGTTGTTGTTGTTGTTGCTGTTGCTGTTGTTGCATTATGCATGTTCCGCTAATGGAAGGGCGCGGAGGGCGGACACATGCGTTGGAGTAGGCGCTACCGTTGCCCCGCCGCCAGCCACACGACGCTAATGGAAAGATGACGCGACGTCTAGCACTTGGTCTTCATCTCCATCTTCATCTCCATCAGCTTCAGCTTCAGCATCAGCATCAGATCTCTGGCTGTCTGGCAGGCAGCCACTCCTTCCCCTTCCCCCTTAGCTGTGACTATCTCCTTGGCTGTCACTCACTCTCTGCTCTCTTTTTCTCACAGCACTCTCTTTCGCTTTATCTGTGATCTCTCTTTTCACGCCCTCTCTCTCACTTTCTCTCTATCGCTCTGTTCTGGAGCATCTGTTTAGACTCCATCTGCTTCGTCTCTAGCTAGTCTATTTAGCTGATATTTTTATTCTTTCTCTCATTGTTTCTCTCTCACCATCTCAAACGGTCAGCCGTCTCCCACCCTTTCACTGCCTCTCTCTCTCTCTCCCTGTCTCTCGCTCTCTCTATCTCTCTATTTATCTCTCTTTCTATCATTATCTGCCTCGTTTTCTACTTCTCTCTTTCTGTCACGCAGTTTCTCTTATTCAATTTATCTCTCCCTTTTCATTTATGTATTTCTCTCTCCATTTCTTTACCCCTTCCTTTTCCTCTCGCTTATTCTCTTCCTTGCTGTCTAAAACTCTCCCTCAGTCTATCTCTCTCTTTTTCGCTTTTCAACTTTCCCTCTTTTTCTCTCTCTTTTTCTCTCTCTCTCCATTTTGCCATTATTATCTGTGGCAACTGTTTAGCCTCACCTTGGGGCTGGGGCAACGTCTGCGATCAGCCGCCTAATTTATGCCCCGACTGCGCCTTCGTCTCCTTTGAAGTTTCAATTATGCGCCTCATATGTCATTTTGTGCAACTCGCTGCTGCTCTTGAGAGAGTGTCAGAGTGGCAGAGGCAGAGCCAGGGGCAGGGGCAGGGGCAGAGGCAGTCGCTCGCTGCTAAAAGCCGCGACATGTTAATTGTGCCGCTTGGCCCATAAACACGCCAACTTGATGGCGAGCGCCAGGCTCAAAAAAGAAACCCCGACAACCAGTTGCCAAGTTGCAAGTTGCCAGTTGCTGGTTGCAAGTTGACATTGGACAGGGCAGACAGGCAGCAGCAGCAGGGGCAGCTGACGGCAACACTTGGCATTTGAATTGGATAATGGAATGCAGCGCCGACTGGGGCAGCGAGGGAGGGAGAATTGCTCTCAAGAGCTGCAGCAGCCAAAAGGGAATCTAGCAGAATGAGAATTTTCTATTTAAAAGTCCTAAATAAAAATCAGATCAGGATTTGTACTACGTTTTAGTTGGTATTAAAAGTATGGAGTTTAGAGGAAGTTAGACAAGTCAACTAGAGATCAGGGACAATTAAAAGACTTGAGACTAAAAATGGCATTATTCTATGAAATAAAGTTATAATGGAATATAATGTATATAGAATATAGAAGTATATAATCTTACAATATTTTGTGATATTTTTAAGGCTTTTCAATTGAGAGGTTAAATAACTTAGATATAAAATCTAATTTAAATAAATATCTAGTAATATATTAATGATCCAAAATGAATAGTAATTCCAAAAAAATATGTTCTTTTTTTTTCTTACAATATCAAGCTATCATACAAATGAGAATAAAGAGTTTTATTATTATAAATTTTATAAAAAAAATATATATATATTAATAAATACAAAAATATTTTTGAAAATAAAAATATTTTTAGTATACTTATAAAGATCATATTAATAGAGATTTTCACAATCGCATAAAATTTTATTATATAATTTAAATTTATTTCATACAAAATATTTAATTATTCTTCTAGAGTTTAAAATTATATTAAAAAAAATAAACAAAATTGTATAATATTAAGAAATTATTTAAAAGTATTCATTATATATTTAATTAATATAATTGATATTTTTAAAGAATTTCTTAATATTACAAAATATTTGTTTTAAGCTCTAGAAAACTAATCAGAATTTTATTTCTGATTAGAAAAGTGTTTTGTCCGTTTTGTCGTGAGGTCAAGTGGCACAGTGGTTCGTCCCTTCGCTCAGTGGTTGTCCGGTCTCTTGGAGTGACCAGAGGCCAGCTTAATCCAGGTCGTGTGCGTTGGCCAGTTGATCGGGGCGCTCAAGCGTAAAGAACAAAGGTGTGAAAATTAAACAGGCAGCAGCAGCGGCTGCGTTCAAGGATTACAAATTATGACACGCCGATGCCATCAGCCAAATGAGCCGAGTGGAAGACGGCGGAGTGGAGGGGAGTGTAGGGGAGTGGAGTAGCTGGCGCTGGTCAACTGGTCAAGTGTCAAAAGGGGATTTGCATTCAAAGCGCTGACAGCTGCCGAGTGGCTTCCGCCTGGCTTCCAGTTGGGCTTTGCAGTTGGGTTGTCAGCTGGGCTCCGGTTGACACTTTGCTTGGACATTTGAAATGCACCGCAAAATTGCGCGAGAAAGCAAATCGCTTAAGCCTCAACGTATAACTGATTAAAATGGCTTTGGCTTTGGCTTTGATGCCCCAGCGAAGCTGTGCGGCTTATAGGCCTACTACAAACACACACACACACATATACATATGTATGTATGTATGTGAATGTAGAGTTTTTTGTTTGCCAAATGGATTTGCTGTTGGGCATTATTTATGCATTTCGCAGCTGCAACATCGTCAATTTTGTTACTCTGCATGTTGCATATTTAATGTTAATGTTGCCCAAAAAAAAGAAGAAGAAGACACACACACACACACACACACACACACATACAGACAAACACAGCGAGCGAAATATAAAGCATATATCAACTTATTGTTGCAATAATAGCTAAAAGCCAGCAACAAAGCCTAAAAGAACTTCCAACAAAGAGAAGCAAAACAAAATGCGAATGTTGCAACCGCGAACTCTGCCGGCCAAACAATGCCGCCGCCTGCTACCAGCAATAATATAAATATAGTACTTTGCCCATTTTCCGCAGCTTTTCCACAGTTTCCACTTCGGCACACACACACACACACACACACACGCTTCAGTTGGCCACAAAATGTAAATAGCCAACGCAACGCCTACCCCTTTTTGGGTAGCCACTGCCAGTGGTGCCACGCCCACACCCACACCCACGCCTACGCCGGCAGCTGTATGCCATGGCCAATAACAATGCAAAATGCAAATATGCAATAAAAGCAAATGGCAACAACAAAAGGAAAAACTGTGAAGAATATTTTATGATTTTTTTTCTGCAAGGCGACTTGGAAATGCTTTTTAAATAAATGCATATAAAAAACTCTTCAAGATTATGTTTAAACAATATGTGTTTTCATAATCTGTTTAACAAGCAGAATTTTAACATTTATAAAACATATATGTATTCACAGGGATTATAAATAATAATAAAAACATTTTAAATGCATCATAATCTTTGATAAAAATTAATTTATCACACAAAAAAATGAGTATTTAATGTTATAAATACTTCTGTTGCTTACATACCGTTACATTATTTATAAGTATATGGTATATTAAATGAACATCTACAATTTTTTTTTTAAATTTAATCTTTAATATCATATTAAAAATATTCATTTAATATAAAAAAAAAAAAATAATCTATATTATATATTAATATGATTATATATTTTTATTTAATATTAAATGAACATTTTTAATAATTTTGTACAAATCAAGTAAATAAAATCAATAAATTCATTTAGTGAATTTTTATTATTTTTAAATTTTATGTTTTATTTTTTATTTTTAAATATAATACATATAGCTGTAATTATATATGTATTTCAATTTAATTATATTTTATTTTTTATTTAGTTGATCTTTAATAAGGAATATTTTATTATGTTTTCTAAACATATTTATATATTATTGGCTAAATATCTTCGACACATCCGTGAATACGTGGAAAACCCAATAATATTTTAATATAACAGTTATTATTATCATCAAAATATTATATTAATTGAGGTTAAGATACATATCTCTAAGAGTTTCCGACTTTTCTTGAATATAACAAATATTTCAAGCAGCTAAGCTTAGCTATTAGGTACAAGAACTATATGAATTTTATTCTCTTTTAAATCTAGTTCAAACGCGTTCTGCAGATCCTTCAAGGGGCAGTATATTCCCCATTTGTGATAGTGTATGAAAAAGAACTGGGAAAATGCGAATGTGTATTCAAATGCAGCATGCGTTCGCGCTGCGCGTTGAGCACCGCACAACAAGCAGCAGCAACAACAACAACAACAAAAGCGACAATAACAACAAAAATAACAACAATGAGCATCAACAATGCGGCAACATTGTAAAAGCCAAGTTTAATCAAAATATAGCCCGGACTTTGCTCTGTGGGCCTGCTCCTGGTCCATGCTGCAGGCGAGATATATATATATATAATATATATATATACACACATATATATACAGATAGAGAGATATTTTTAAATTTTTTATAAACACGCAAATTCGTCGCAATTTGTCAGGACATGCAGAGAAATTGTGGTAAATCTGTTTGGCTGTCACACGAACAATTGGCAGTGCCTGGGCCAGGGCCTGGGCCTGGGCTTGGGCCTGGGCCAGTGAGTGATTATTGAAACTGTTTTTCGGTCAGCATATTTGATTAGCAGCGCGTCGAACTATCACCTGCATTTACCTGCATGTCAAATGGATAACATTGGGCCTAATCAGTTGGCGAGCCAGTTGGCCTGAAATTCAATCAAAGTCCAAATCGAAATACTAATCGAAATATGCTGACATCGAACATGATAACTAATTGACAGAGTTGTTGCTGTTGTTGTTGTTGTAGTTGTTGTAGTTGTTAGCAACAGCTGCAACTGTTGCCAGTCAATCGCTCAATATGATTATTGATGGCAGCTTTGGCCCACTTGGCTAGCCTAGCCTAGCCAGCTGATAAGCTCCATCTGGAGCAGCGGCAATCGGGCGAGCAATCTGTTCGACAAATCCACAAAAACTGTTGTTTGTCCAATTAAATCATTTGACACTCACATCTGACAGAAAACATTGCCAAATAAAACCCCTGGCAGTTTGTTTTACCAGAATATCCAATTATTTCAAATTAAAAACTATTTTCCCCATATTCAAGCGAGCTCAATGTGGAAACATGGAAATGTTTATAACAAAACATTCGTCTAATAAGAAAGTTTTTGGAAATTCACTAATTTGTTGCCATATTTTAATAAAATTATTTAGCTATTACAAAATGTTTAAATTCCTTTCATACGAAAATTGATAAAATTCCAAGTTTTAGTCAATAAATTTTAGAGTGAATCTAATAATATAAGATTCCATTATTGACGGCAAATATATAAGAGTTCTTACACTAATTTTATCCGTTATATATTTATACTATACTATATATATATACTTAATCAATCTATCTCAAAAATCCAACTATATTTCAATAATCTGTATATATATCTGTATGATCGTTCATCTCACTAGAGAGAGAGAGAGAGAAATAGAGACAGATATATACATATACAGTAGAATTCAGTTATAACGACTCCGCTTATAGCGTCTGTACGGTTAATGCGACAAAAATTCTGATTTTCAGACAAACTTTTATGACCAAACTTATACGGTTATAGCGCCTTCCTGGTATAACGACGGTCCCTTGAGTGTGCTTATAACCGGATCCTACTGTATATATAGAGAGATATATTTATATGCTTATATAGAATTCGATTTATCTATCTCTATCCTATCTCTATCTCTATCCATCTAACCACCTTATTTATCAACATTCATGGAATATGCATTATACATATGAATAATCCATCTAGTTAACATTCCTAATATCTCCATTCGAATCTGTTTAGACTTTAAAGGTATAAAGTTCTATTCCACAGCTTTATATCCACTTATATATCTAGCTATCTTTATCTGAACTTACATATATGTATATACACATCAGCTTTTTCCCTCTATCAATTCTCTATGAACTTCTCTTCCTATAGCTTCTTCGTAGCTCCATTCTTAACTCTCCGTTTCTCTATCCATCTATCCGTTTCTCTATCTCTTTCCATCTATTCATATATTGTCTAAATATCCACACATTCTCATAAATTCATTTCTGATAAAGATATTAACTGCTCTGATGAATTCAGCAAATGGATATGCTCAACTTAAAGATACCCTTTAAATGCATATTTTCGTGTGCATGGCATAAAAAATGTAAAAACAAAAAATAGATAACGGAAAACTTCATGCAAATGCAAATATTGCCCCGACTGCGGTTGCTCTGCCAGAGGCGTGGCCGTAGGTAGAGGGCGGACAACCACTGCGTGGGCGTGGCAGTGAAGCTTCTGCAGCATTTTCGATGATTAAATGCAAACACGCAAATATGACGAGCGACGAACTCGACAGTCGACAGTCGAGTATTTCCCTCTCTGTCCCTCTGCACTCCTCTCTCTCAGCCTCTGTCTCTGTGCGTGTGTGTGTGTGTGTTTGTATTTGTATTTGTATTTGTATTTGTCGACTGCCAACTGTCTTCAAAATATGTAAAAAATAAAAGTTGGCATTAATAATTTATGCAATATGTACACACACACGCACACACACACACACACACACACACACACACACACACACACACACACACGCAGAGTCAAGGAAAATATTTGCATGAGAGATACCGAAAAACTGTTCTGCAGACAAAAATGAAAATTGAATGCCTTAAAACGTGGATATAAGTAAGTAGATGATTTGAATATGTACTCACATATTCGCATGAGTACTCAAATAAATGCAAACGATTCTTATGGCTTTTTTGCTCGTTTTCGTAAATTGCGAACAAAAAAGCTGTCAACGCTGTTTGCCCTTCAGCCGAAGACTATGGGCACGTGTGTGAAAGTGAACGAGTGCTCAGATACCCTGTATGTAGTTCATTGTATAGTTTGATTTCAATATATTTTATAAAAGGCTGCCTCAAAAAATAATATCAAAAGAAAACATTTTACATTTAAGTCAGTGAGTACTAAAAATTATTAAAAATTGAATAATAAATACTATAAAAAAATTATTATTTATTATTTATATAAATTTCAACTGTTTTTATTTTATAAATTTAAAAAAAAATTGTATTTTTTTAGAAGCCCATAAGTTTGACTAATAAAACCAAAAAAAAATTAATAAAAATTTTATTTATACATTTTATTTCATTTATTTTTTTTTTATATTTTATATATTTATATATTTTAATAATATTCCTCTGCCGGAAGGCCTTTGTAGCTCTAACTTTAAACTAAATTGTTATTAAAATTAATTCATTGTAGCAATTAAGTAAATAAATAAATAATTTTTCTCATTTCTCTTTTACTATTTATCATTTTTCAGTTTAGAGCTATATATATATTATTTTTATTTATTTATAATTTAGTTTCAAGTTTCTTGTGGAAACCTGTTTTCTTTCCTACCATTTTTACCGAGGAATTCCTCCATAAAAGTGATCAAGTTCAGCCCAACTAACCCAAGAAACTCTTGCAAACTCTGCCACAATTCTCGTCAACTCGCTCAACGAGCACAGCTAGTTACAGGGTATTCAGAAGTATACAAAATAAAAAAAATATGTAAATAAAGGAAAATGAAATGTTTAAAAATGAAAATGTTGAAATATATGTGTTGGCTCTCTGCATATTTGATGATGCATTTTGCTGCCGAGCAGACGAAATCGAACCGTATAACCAAATGCCCTTTGGCAATGCAATGCAATGCTGCCTGCCGTCTCCCGCCTCCTGCCTCCCGTCTGTAGCCTCCTGCTGACTGCCAGCTGCCTGCTGTCTGCTGCCTGCCACAGATATCTTATCTCAGCTGGCGAGGCAAGCGAGCAGCTGGGTGGAGTGAGGCGCTAGAACATATGCTATTATTTAGTATCTGGCTGGCAATGCGTTTAATTAACCACTTACATGGCTTTAATTCAACTGCAAATTTCGTCGAGTGCATGATTCGGCGATAAGTGCGACCGGAGACAACGATTTGTGGCTGCCACCGGGGGGCTATAGTAGTAGCTCGGTGACTGCCTCCGTTATCATCCTTATCGCGTCGGCAATTTGTCTGATAGATAAACAGCAACATAAACGCGCACCAACTCCCATTGGCATTGATTTATGTGTAGAAATCCCCAAATACAGCGAATTCGTGTGCGTATCCCCATGCCTAAGGCTTGCCACGACAGCTGTTTAGCTAGTTAGCTAGTTTTATTTTCCAGCTGAACCCTATACGCTGTACACAGGAATCAAAGCGGGCATATAGGCTGATAATTGTTTATACACATTTAAATCATAGAGGAACAAGCTGATTTAATTTCTCATATATATATAAGGGATATGTAAAAGTGTATACAATATTTTAATAATTTATTAATATTACAGGGTATCCTTTAGTCTCTCATTTCAGTTCATCTCTCAACAACAAGACTGAAAGGTAAATATATACACACATCCATAAATAGAGGGTATTTTTTCGTCTACTACAGCTATCAGCTAATTGCATATGCTCTAAATACCATAACAAAAGCAGAAAATACCTGAACTATAAACAAAAGCTATCAAGTACAATTACAGAGTATCACTTGATCAACTACTACTTATCCATTGACTAGTTATTTATGCATATTTAATATCTTTGAAATGAACAAATGAACGCTTTGGGGACCCAAAAAGGGGGTCTCTTTTTTTTCGACTCGACCCCGCTCAGGCTCTGTCTGACTAGTTGTTATTAAAACAAAGAGCGTGCCCAAATTTATAGCCATATTATTTGTTATTTATTTATGCTATAAATATGCATATGAAATAAAGAAATGCCAGCAGGTTTTTTACGACCCAAAATACCCTGCAGAAATGTTCGACTAGCTTTTTACAGTCAGAAAGCCAGAGATACTTTTTTATTGCACTAGATTAATTATATGAAATTATGCATTATGAAATGCATTATGAAAAACTAAAGAATATGTTGTTTAATTAATTATTTTATTTTTTATTGAATTAAAATTTAAACAATCAGAAATACTTTACCCATATATGTATATTCGATATAAATTTAGGATACGTAATTTAATTGTTTTTTTTTTTTTTTTAATTTTGTTTACTCTTTATTTAGGAATTTAAAAATAATTCGATGAAATATATTTAATTAATCTATTAAAATTATATATAAATGTGTTACGTGCAAGATTCCAAAATATGAGCATTTTATATACTTTCTTTTATTTTATTTGTATTTAAAAACAATTTAATTTCTTTTATATGTTATTAAAAAAAAAGTTATTATTATTATTATTTTTTTTTTCATAAACACATAATAGTGTAAAATCTAAATATGCATAGATATGTGTATGTTACTTCATTAACACTAGCACTAGGTTAGTATTCAATGAAACAAGTTAGTTTAGATTATAATAAATGATTTAGTAACAATTATATCTAAAGTCCATCTCGTCCGAATATAAACTCAAGCATCTAAACTCCACTGGAATGTGTGAGTGAAGAAACCGGTGTCCTTAGGAAAATTTAACTTATTTAGTAAAGTACTATTATATTATATTTGTTCAGTTAATAATTATATTTTAATTATATTATATTTCAGTTAATATATGACATATACATACATATATGTACACTGTATATCATTATATATATAATAATAATTAACTATTCATTTAGTTATACATAAGCTAGGCAATCCCAGCTACTTAAAGTATATCTAGAAGAACCTCTTCAGCTCTTTTTTCATAGAGCATAGCTCTATTCGCCTTATTATATTATACTTTGTTCTTTTACCATTGACTTTGTTGCTGTTTTTTCTGGTGCTGCGACTGCTGCCACTGCTGCCACTGGTTTACGCTGTTGCGTTATTTATGTGGCCATAAATTCGCAGCTGAAAGCAAAGCCCCGCGACTGCGCCCGGCCACAAATAGTTGCACACAGCTCGCCCAGCCCTCGCCGTAGTCGTAGTCGTAGTGCGTATGCCACAGTCCCGTTGTCCCATAGTCCACAGTCCATAAGCCTTGACGCTTCGCTGCAAATGAGCAGCAGCAGCAGCAGCAGCAAAGGAATCGAGCTAAAGCCGCTTAAGGACCTCGACATGAACATGCCAGCGGCTTAGCCCAATGCGGTTCGCTGATTTTCAATGAGGCCAGTTTCAGTTTCAGTTCTGGTTCCAGTTCCAGTTCCAGTTGCCCAGTTGCAGTGCCACTTGGAGTGGCCATTCGCTGCCTCGTGCGTTAGTTACATAATTTAACGTTTGCAGCGCAACATTTCCGCTGAATTTGCGGCTCGCACGCAAGCCCAAAGGATACGACTATTCCTCTATAATCAGCTGGGTGTCATCGTAAGGTCATCAGTGCTGGCCGCACGCAATGCCGAAGCCCATTTTTACAACGTCACAAAGTCACTTCTGCAGTAGAAGCTGAAGCTAACGTTGGAGTGGGAGTGGGAGCTGGCCAACCCCTCCAGTCCGGAGCTGGTGTCCAGCTGCTTATCAGAGGCCGTGCATCGCGCATAATGTGCGCCGAGCACGTCAGCGGCCGTCGCTTGTAAACAAATTAGAAGCGTATCCTGGCCGGAAGTCCTGCACACACACACACACACACACACACTCACACAGAGACACATAGGACAATAAAGAATAGGACTTGCCCACACAATTTTGGGCCAAGCACAGCGCAGCAAACAAAACTGTGAAAAAAAACGTAGCAAAGCGCTCAAATGAACCGTCAACTTTCCCTTTCGAAATGTCCTGCCAATGGGCATATTCACTTAGCCAGAGACACATTAACTGGACTTAAATCACGCAGCCAAACGAGCTCTGAATTCCAATCAGATTTCAATTGGAAAAAAAAAAACAAATTTGAAATCAAATTTCTCTTTGAGAATTAAGCCTTAAGCTGTCTTATAATTTAGCTATAAAAAGGCTAACTAGCTTTTCTAATGATCTCGAATGTAGCTAAAATAAAGGCCTATTCATTTATAATAATATTCTATTTAAGCTTAGTTATATTTTATATACCAAAAATATTTACTTACCTTAGTTAAGTATTAGAAAAGCAAGCTAAATGTGTCCAAGTGTAAGTAGGCAACTTCACTATAGGTAGGGTATTAATACCTTCGTCTTGGCCAACTGCAAAAGGCGCTCTTCATTAATATCTACTTCAATGTTTTACTTTGCTTTGGTCAACATTTTCCTTACACTTTTTTCTTTTTTTTTTTTTTTGTGGTTTTTTTTTTGTTTCCTGCTGCCATTTCGTTTCGCCTTCTGCGGAAAAGGCGCGAAATTTGTTTGTCTAACTGTTCTTCGTCGGCTTGTTTGGCTAGCACACCTTGAAATCAGTTTGCTCTTTGTTCTGTGGCCGCTTTAAGCTGCAATTAACTTTCTGGCTTCAAGTTGACCCAACCCACGCAGATACCAGATGGAATACGCACATATACACATATATATGTATCTATGTATATAGCGTAATTCTCGTAAAGCTCCGGCTGCCTTATGTCCTGCTTGCACGCAATGTCCTGTGGCCTGAGCACTTTTTCATTATAATTGGCATTCGCCTACGCTTAACTAATCTACACAAAACGCAGCTCCCCGGGGTATATTGTCGCTCTCTATTGTCGTATTGTCATAATTTTGATTGAGGAGCCGACTGCGGCCCCAAATTGGTATTTTGTGATATATTGACTTTGTCGCTGAACTGTCTCGCCTGCTTAGTCACTCCAGAACTTTTTGTTTCTTTACGCTCTCATTGTTGTTGGTGTCGTTGTTGTTGTTGTCGTTGTTGTTGCTGTTGTTTTTGCTGTTGTTGTTGGTCGACAATTAGTGTAGCCCTCACAGCTCCCCCTCAGTCGAACACATCTACATAGCAATTAGGGTTTTATGGATCAGACCAGCAAAGGGTTGTTTTTCTTTTGACGCACTGTCATTTGTGCTCAGCGTATGGCTGCCCCATTCCCAACTATTCCTGCACAGTTCCATAAACTCCATATAGTCTATATATAGATCTATATACATATATTTACCTTCCCATACCCCATTCCCATTTCTCTATTGCCGTCAAGCACTTGGCTTCTGCTAACACCAATTTGTTCATTGATTTTGCGCTACAAATTAAAAATAATGTTTCAACAAAAGAGACTTGAATTTCATATATACAATATACGACTCTCTTAATACTCTGCAAAAATGAAAATATTGTAGTTCATTTCTTATTGTTTCTAAAAGAAATATAACTGTAATGATTAAAGAAAATTATGCTTAAACCAGAAATATCTGAATCATTCCAGTTTTCCCGAGTTCAAAGTACCGTCGTTTTATCCGGAAACGCTATACCCATATTAGTTTGCTCTTATAGGTTTGTCTGGGATCAGAATTGTCGTCGCAATAACCGTACGTACGCTATAAGCGGAGTCATTAAAGCCGGATTCTACTGTATTATAGTAGTAATATTAATATTAATAACCAATAATTAATAATATTAATTAAACAAATAAGATTTCAGTTTAAGCATGCAGTTTCTGTTCTTTCGAATCAGTCTCTATACCGCAGTTCCTTCCACTTTATGAGTCGGAAATGTCGCCAACTCGCTCGCCTAGCCAATATACCCCAATCGACCCATTCGATGCTGGATGCTTTCGCAATGTTTGATTGTGCAACTGTTCGACGCTGTCGCATTTCATTTCGAGTTGAGTGACTTCAATCTGTCACCAGAGAGTTTCTTGAGGTCTTTTATTATTATTATTCTTATTATTATTATTGCGAGCCGCCTTTCAATTTGCTCAGTATTTTTTAGAATTCGCCAACCCCCTCGTCGGCAGGGGTTGTGCATATGGCAGCATTAAAAAACCCACACGTACAATGTCCAAAGAAATTAGATGTCGTCGTTGTCGCTGCCTCAACTCCCATCTCTTCGGCAATCCTCCTGCACCGCCTCCTGCTCCTGCTCCTGCTCCTGCTGCTGTTGCGCCTCGTCCTCCGCTGCTGCTGTTCATCGTGTGACATAATTCAGGTTAGGTGCAACGAGTTGGACAAAGGTACAATGGACAGCTCAACGCACACGCCCATCCGCCCACACACACACACACACACACCCACACACTCACGCTGCGCAGGACCCAAGACAAAAGGCGCTCCACGTCGACAACTTTGTCGTCTGATGATGAGTTTCGCTTGTTTTGTTTACTTCGTTCTTTATGTTTCTTGCTGCTTTGCCCTGCATCTAGACGAGGCCACGCCCACAAATTGCTCGGCACATTATTATTGTCGTTTTTAATTTGTGTGCCCCAAAAGAAATTGCAAACAGTGCCCGTCCATTGTCTGCAACACTTCAAACGTGAAACGCAGCCCGGGCTGGGCTACGAAATATTACATATTGTTTACCATCTGAATTTCGCATTCCCCAGCCCACGTTCAAATTATCTACGCTTTGCTAATCCTTGAGAGAACTTGGGTCTATATAGATAAGATTTTTATTAAATATATCTTGAGCAACATTTTCAAACTTGTATAAAACTGAAGCCACAGAACTGAAGAGAGAAGCTTATAAAGTAGAGTACAGAGAAGTTGAAGTTGAGAGAAGCTTATACTTAAAAAGTATAAATGTTAACAAACTTAGCAGGAAAACAGAACGAGTGATAGAGAAACTGATGTGAGAAATATTTACTAATTAAAACTTTTAATGGAAAGCTAAAGACGAGAGAAACTTAAAGTGAAGAGGTATTCGTATAAGAGAAAAATCTTAATTAAAAAGAAGAAGAGAAAGTCGTATAATAAAGAGAACAAGAAAGAAGAAAGGATTTGAAGAAAAGAAAACAAAAAATTTGTAAATCAAGAAAACATATAAAATGCAAAAGAGAGAAACTTACTATGTAAAGGAGAAGAAAAGATAATTTTAAATGCAAAGAAACATATTAGCGAAAAATGAAAGGAGAAGAAGACAAAAGTAATATTAATTAGAATAAAAAATGTGACTAAAGGCCTAACCTAATCATATTTATATGAAAAACATTTTGAGAAAATTTATAGCATTAAAAGAGAAAAATTTATTTTTAGAGAAGTTAGGAAGTTATAGGAAATCTTTATAGACATAATTCATTAACATTTCCCGTACTTACAGAAGTTCACAAATAATTTCCAATCAAAACATCTATGGGCTTTATAAAGAGTTTTCACAAATTTCTTTATTATATATGAATTACAAAATGTTGTTGGAACAAAATAAAATTTGGATGGTTGTAGGAGGCTCTCAAAACCGCAGAACGAAAACAAAATGACATTAGTTTGCCTTTCATGAATTAATACAAGTTCAAATACAAATTAATTGGAGGGGAAAAATTAACAGAAAATATTTCAAATTATTAACAAGCAAAAGCAAGAACTGAGAATTTTGCAAAAGGTGCGTGGCCAAAATTTATGTGAGTGTGTGTGTTTGTGTGAGTGCGCGTGTGTGTGTGTAAATTAAGATGAATGTATTAATACTTCTTTTTCATTTGCTTTAAACTAACATAAATTACATTACGAATTGTAATAAAACTAAGCGAGTTTTTGTTGTTTTGTGAATGTGAATGTGATGAGCGATATATGAGTGTATGTGTGTGAGTGTGTTATATAACTAGCATACCATATATACGTTGTATATATATATAGATATATCTACAGAGAGATATCAATTGATTATAAATTATTGTAAAAATATGTGTAAATCCTTTAGCATTTTCCAAGCAGTTTTTCATCCACTTGTTTCGAATGTTTCGAGTTGTTTTTCTTTGAAAATATTATCACTTGAGGGCAGACACAGAGACACTGAGTGAGATGGCAGAGAGCAAAGGCTCTACTTTTGCTGGTTGTTGTTGTTGCTGTTGCTGTTGCTGTTTTTGTTGCTGCTGCTGTTGCTGTTGCTGTTGTTGCCCTTGTCATGCATCATTTGTATTAAGCGATTGCGCTTGGCCGCATCCGATCTGCTGTATTCATCGAGGAACTGCAAGAAACGATCGTTAAGAGGTTTATAAAGTTAACAGGGCTTAGCCCATTGTTATATAGTGGACTACAGAGCGAGAGGGAGAGGGGGAGAGTGTGTGTGTGTTATCTCTCTTTACTCACCCCTAGATCAAAGTCGCGTGATATGACCTGCCTGGCCGGGGCATTGTTGTAGCACATGGTCACCAAAAATGGATAAATGACCGGATTAAACTGTGTCGGCAGCTTGGACAAATTCTTGAAGATCACCGCAAATGGCTCCGATATCAACAGCTCCTGATGCCGTCGATTGTTCACGCTGAAGAACGCCAGGGTTGCGATCAAATCGATGAGCATCGTTGAGCTCTCGGCCCTCGCATTGGCAGTTGGTTGATTTACGCTATATTTAAGTATCAGGCTCATCACGTCCAGCAGCTTCAGCGACAAAGGACCCTCCACGGACAGCACCTCCTGCAACGGGGCAAGAGAATGGGGGCATGGAAGAGATTCATTTAATTGGCAACAACTCGAATGAAAACAGAAAACAAAAATGGAAATAGAAATAAAATAAATTGTGGAATCGCTGAGCAAATGTTTTAATTAAGTCAAAGCAAATATCAAAGAGTGGCACTTGTTTATAGCAGCAGCTGAAGTGCTCAATTGTCTGTGTGTATGTGTGTGTGTGTGTGTGTGGTATACATCTATTTGCATAGCGGAACGCAGCAGGACGAACGGACAATGAGCTCTCGCTTCTAATTTGTTTGTTTTGGCAGCCGTGCGGCCAACTGCGAAGAGCGAACCACAAACAAAAAATGAAAAGCAGGAAAAAAACAAAATTTGAACAGTTGCTATTTCATGACAGACTATGAGATGCCCTGTAATTTGAGTTTACTATGAGAAATTAAAATATAATACACAAAAAGTGTGTGGCGCGTATAAAGCAAGGCTATATAACTATGCTTTGAAGTATGTGCCGGTTTATCGATATATTTATCGATATCGATTATGACTGGTATGTCAGAATTCAATTGGAATGTTAAGCCTTAAAATCTGAACAATTGTTATAAAATATTCGCCTCTTTTGCACCATTACGATAAATCATTGCAAATATATGTATATCGATTTCATTTATATTCATCATTGATATATGTATGTAGTTTAAATAATTTTATAGTATTTTATTAGAATTGAACAGACCAAGTAAAGGCTTTAACTAACAGGGTGTAATAGATGGTCTAAAAAAAATATATAAATTAGACATCATATAAAATCAAATTGATTATTAAATTTCGCTATGAATGATTAGTTTACTTTGTGAAACTATGAAGCTCTAAAATTTCAATTTAATAAATTCAACATTATTTTTGAAACAGAGCCAATCGATAAAAACATGCTAAAAAGTTATCGATAACATCGACAAATCATTTATTAGCTTATATCTGAATTGTAAACATGAGTTAAGATGATCAAGATGTTAATGTTAATGTTAATGAATAAGTCTGTAGACTAATAATGATGATGATCGATAAAAAGCTAATGTTCATTATGCTAAAGACATCGAATATAATTTATCTTTACATATAGTTATGCATCTCTCATCTGATTGCAATTGGAATGCAACCCTTTTGCAGTCAGCATTAGCTGCGTTAGCAACCCCTAGTTTGGGCTGCATTCTAAGTTAAGTAGCTTTTAATTTATGCTAATCACACGTACTTGAATATTGTGCCTACAGTAATCAACGAGAACTGCTGCTGCACAGGAACGGCTAAAACAACCCTCGCTGCTGCCGCGTACAGTGGGCAATCAAAAGCGAAAAAAAAGTAAATAAAACAAAAAACACCCAAAACGCAAAACCAAAACTGAAACTGGCAACTTGTACGAGCATTGAGCAAATATTTAGCCAAACAATTGACGTGCCTGGCTGGTTGGTTGACTAGCAGAAGGCGGAGGGCAGCGGGGAGTGGCTGGGCAGGGGCAGGATGTAGTAGGCAGGATATGAGCGAGGATTTGTGCATGGCTCAGAGAGCAAACGATGCGCGATGCGAAGCGAAGCGGCGGCATCCTTCAAAAAACAATCAGCCAGGCGAGGCAGGCAGTAGCTGCCCCGCGTGTGTGTGTGTGTGTGTTGTGCGTGTCTCTCTCTCTGTGTGTGTGTGTATGCCTTGTGCTTGGGTTAAACTTGAAAATTTCATTTTACAAAGTCAATATTTGCCTGACAGAGGCAGCAGCAGCAGCAGCACTTGAAAATTGAGCTGCTCTGTGGTTGTGCGTGTGTACACTGTATGTGTGTATGTGTGTGTGTGTGTGTGTGTGTGTGTTGTGCGTCTCTCGCTGATTAAAACCAAATCAAATTATTTGCCAGCCAAGAGTTATATATACATAATTTTTTGTTTTTCTCCAACCAAACAACGCAGAGATGAGTGCCTGAGTTTATCTATTTCTCTCGTAATTTAAAGCAAATAAATGGGCTGGCAAGTTTTTGCACAAACTTTGGCCTAATCCGCTAGCCAAATGCCAGCCTGGGCTCTGCCTGCTGCTGCATTCATTTCATTTTGACTGTTTGCGCAACAAATTAGTTTGTCAAGTGCGTTTCGTTTCGCCAAGGAATACACAGACAGCTCTAAGAGAGAGAGAGAGAGAGAGCGATGAGGGGCAGAGGGCGGGGGCGGCATTGCAGGTCTACAAATATTGACACAACGCAGCAGGAAATGAAATGTAGACAAGCGAATGCGCCGCAGACATTCAATCAGTCAATCAGTCAGTCAAGCCTTCAAATGCCGTTTCATCTGTTCGAATCGTAACAAAGTCGAAGATGACTTAACTGTGAGATGGTATATCAGTCAGACAATCAACGAGTCAGTCAATCAATCAAGCTGACAATCAAACAGTTAGTTATTTGATCAATGAAACGTTTTATTAATCAACTTGTAGGACGTCTGGCTCGGTCAAGCAGTCAATCAATCGTTAACTGATCAGTCTGTCAATCAAACTATATTTTAGTAATCTAGTCAGTCACTCTCACGTTTCATCAGTCAATCTGAGCAGTAGTTTAACTGGCAAGCCCTCTTCGAATCATTGAGTAAATGAAGCATCATGAATAAATCATTCTATCATTCAATCAGTCAATCAATCACTTAGATATTGAAGTATAAAGTTTACTTATATGAATTTTCATTGGGAAAACTGCGTGCTGAGCAGTCATCCAATCATAATGCTAACAGCTGTCAATCAATCAATCAACTATCAACTCTATTCAAGCATTTTATCATATATTTTAAAAGTCTATCAGTCATGTAACACGTAACCTGAATGCAAAGCACAATATGTTGCAGAATTACAAAGTCAATCAATAAATCAATCACTCAATCATTCTATGCATAGTTTAATCTCACTTTTAATTAAAATCCCATTACCAATAGCTTCGTCTCTCTATACAATCTGTCTAACAGTCAGTCTTTAGCTCCATCGGTCAATCAATCATGAGCCAATCATTTGTCAGTCAATCATTCTATGCACAGTCTAATTTCCCCTTTAATTAATATTCTATCGTAGTCTCTCTATGCAAATCAATCTGCCTAACAGTCAGTCCGTCAGTCAATCAATCATTTGTCAGTCAATCATTCTATGCACAGCTTTATCTCTCTTTCAATTAAAATCCTATTACAAATTTCTTCGTCTTTCTATGCAAGTCAGTCTGCTTAACAGTTAGTCAATCATCAGTCATCAGTCAATCAATCATAAGCTATTCCTAGTCCATTCAGACCATCAAACTGTTCGCAATGCTAAGACACTCAGCAAGCAGGCCGTCACTCATCCAGCCAATCAATCAGTCAAGCAATCATTCAGTCAATCAATCTCATCCATCAATCATTAACTGCTTCCACATGCCGTTTCATTTGACATTCCGCCTGCAGTTTACCTGTCTTGTCTGCGTGCGCATATCCAATGCATTGCATGTTCTTGCCCATCCACCTAAGTCTAAGTAAAGTGTCGAAGTATGTGCGCAGCCACCCCACCACACCATCCCACAGCCAGAACCACCCGGCAGCAGAAGCCTCGCGCACCACCCAAGCCAACCAGATGTCAGTTGGGGCCGCCATTGCGGTTCAATGGCGCTGATGTTGTTTGTCATTTGGCGCTGCCAGTTAAGCAAATGTCATGCAGCAGCAACGCCTCCTTCAGCGCACCACCGCACCGCCGCACCACCGCTCAACTGTTGACAACTAAATGTCACCTGACAAGGCGGCGGCATTCATGACATTTTGCCAATATGCAAATTCTGCTGCCACTCAATGACAGAAAAACTGCGAAAACGCGCGAACTCACAAAACGGCGACAACTTTTGATGCCCGCTCGGAAAGTGTCAAGCGGGTATATTGGGTTTTATATGATACTCAAGTGAGCAGAAGGCATTTGTCTGGTCAGACGAATAGAGACATGCCAGGCAAACTAATTCTATGGATGCTCGCTCTAAGGACCAGGCTAATCGTAAATACTATATATATTACTAGCTAAAGACTTGGTATATACCAGATATATAGTCTTATATACCAAACCCCGATATTGAGTATAAGTTTACTTTCGCAATGAGCGAGGCAAATCATAGGCCAAAAAACTCATATATCTCTTACAATTTAAGAGTAAGAGAACTGTACAGCGTGGATCTCTATAGATCTCTTCTAAGGCAAAAGTTGCTGTCCAGATTAGGCGTGACATTTGAATATATGAAGCATTTCTACAGTCGCCTATTTTCCGTTTTCTTCTTACTGCTGCTGCCTAAACAAAATTCTAACTTTTAGCCACAATTTGTTGTTGTTGCTTTTGTTGCCTTTGCCTCTGCTGTTGGGGTCTTGCTCAATTTTCTCAGGCGATTTCACGTGCGACAAACTTCTCAAGTGCAAAGCAAAGAAAGGCAACAAAAATCTGAAAACAACAAAAATGGAGGGACACAAAAAAGTTTTCGCCCTTTAGACTAAAACTGAATACCCTGAAAATTGGAAGATTTATGAATATGAAGCAGAGTTGAAGTTGAAAAAGAGTTCCGATGATATTCATTGCGGATTTCCTCTATTAAATTATTAAAAGATAAATAATAAACTAATCGATTTTAATTAATAATACTATTTTATTTTTAATTTATAAGGCGAATATTTTTGGATCTATATGATATATGAGGTTTCCTATAGATTAGATTGCTGAGGTATAATCTTTAAAATTTCCACAATGATAAATTGATGTCTAAAAGCGACAAGTAGATACACTAAAGAATTATGCATATAATAATTATATTATATAATTATATTCAATAATCTGTAGAGCAGATTATTATCTCATTCTCTTCATTATAAGAGCACTATCTGTAGAGCAGATTACATAGGAATCTCCTGACCAAGCTTTCGTTACTAGATTTAAAAACAATAAATTACATGATACACTAAATAATAATTATATAATATATATATATGAAAAGTAGTCCCTAAAATACTATAAAATCAAGTAAGCCAACGGTCGGATCAGGCACATAAGTCCCAACATGATAATATACCCCAAGTGAGAGTATAGAAAGTAAAAACTCGACACATAATGAAATTTTCAACGGCTGACTTTGTGATTTGTTTAAGCGGTATTTGTCCACTTGAAGGAAGAGAGGGAGGGCGACTGGTAGAGGTAGAGGGAATGGAAGCTGGCTGGGGAGCAATAGAAAAGCTAGCTGGCCAGCTCTAACACGGGGCGCTTTGGGGGCCGCCGAGCAACTTACCTGAAAAGTGTTCGAGTCCACCGAAGCCAGCGAGACGAAAAGATTAAAAGTCGATGCCGCCAAGGCGGTCGTGCGCGGCGGAATGCATTCACCTGCAAAAGGCAACAAGAAGAAGGCGATGTTAGAGAAGAAGATGTGGCAATGTACAGCAAGCGGATATTGCCAGACACCTATATATAGCCATAAAGGAGAACAACAATGGAAAGAGAACTTCACAATTTCACAAAATCAAAATTAATTTCCGCCAGCGAACAAAACTCACGTAACCCGCACACAAATCCAATTAGCACCCCCATACGACTACTGCTACGGCTCCCGAGAGCACGGCTACTGTTTTCAGCTTCAGCTTCTCTTTAAGATTTAAGATCCGTCGGGCACTTACCTATGGGCACCACGCAGCCGGAGAGCATGGCCACGGTGCCGAAGAGCTCGGTGGACTTGGCAGCGCTGAGCAGACGTGTCGGATCGCCAGGACCTGAAAGAGGGGCAAAGACAGGAAGCGGCAGCCGGTTAATTAGCCTGTCCTGTTTACCTTGGCCAAGGTGCGAAGTCTTCTTCTTCTTCGCCTGCATCGCTTACTCACCGGGCGCACAAACATCAATGAAGCGGGTGAGGAAGCCCAGCGTGGTCAACAGGCTCAACATGACGCTCTGGTTCTGCTCAATGGACTCGCGCACCTTCATGCAACGGCGCGACAGCATTCCAATTAGTCCAGTGATTACGGCATAGCTGTAAAAAAGAGCGAGAAGGGAGTAAAGAGTGAGTGAAGGGCGATGTGAGAAAATGTGATTCACTGAAATAATATTTGAGTAATTGGTGATTAAACAAGACATTCATCGCATCTGTTAATTAATAGTTTAAATCGAAGACAACGTAGGATAATAGAGGGATAGAGACGGAGATAGGTAGAGTCCGAGGATAATGGGATAGACCAAGAAACTAAAGAGAGAGCGGGGAAATCAGTGAATGAGATCCATAAAAGAAAGAAGTAGTATGAGAGAGCAGAAAGAAGATAGTAAGCGATAGGCTGGAAGAAAGTGATAAAAGTGGAAACGAGTGAGAGAGAGAGGGAGAGAGATAAATAGAGAAGGAAAGATACAGATAGAGAGCAAGTGAAAGAAAACGGAGCGAGAGAGAGAGAATGAAAGACTCATATGTGGAGCAAGTGTGTGTGAGATAGAGAGATAAAGCGATGAACATTAAAGAAAGAAAGAGAAGTAAGAAAGAGAGGGACACAGAGAGAGAGAGGCAAAAAAGGGAGAAAACGAAGAAAAGTATGATAGAAAGAGAGAGAGAGACTAAAAGGAACACCAGGGAAGAAGAAGGGAACATCATATATTGAGAAAGAGTGGATGAAAGAGAGATAGAAAGAAAGAAAGTCAGAAAGAGAAGGAATGAAAGGGACAAAGACAGAAAGACAGTGAGAGAGACCGATAAAAAGGCAGTAATCAAAGAGATAGCTCGTCTTATCTTTCATAACAAATAATAAATACTGCATATCCCCTATAAATAAAAATATAATTCACTTATTTGCACTGTCAAGGAATAACTCCAGATATACATTTCACCACCTAATTTACAGTATTATTGGCCACGCACACACACACGCACAACACAAACACACACTCACTCGCAGTTGTTTCAATTGCAGGAGCAGGAACAGGAGCAGGAGGAGAAGCAACAGTAGCTAATATCCTTCATATGGTAATCAGGGACACGCGTTTGGCATTAAGTGTGCTTGAAAATGCAAAAACGATTAGCAGGAGGCATTCGCATAAAATTTTGTTGCTGCTAAATGTTTGTAAGCAAATAAGGACTTAGCCAGGACAATTCGCACAGCTAAATGTGATGCTGCATGCATTGAGCAGCTCAGCTAAAATGCCGAGGGTCGGAGAGACTCGACAGAATTTAAGCTGAACAAGAAAAATTTCTCTCTCTCTCTCTCTGTCTCTCTCTGTCTCTCTCTCTCTACCAATTTCTCTGTCACTCTGATTTGTTTTAATTTATTTCTCACATGTTGTGCATTTCAATTAGCAGCAGCTCTGGCTTTGGCTCTGGCTCTAGCTCAATCTCTGATTACAAACAATAAAAATATCACTCCTTTCTCTCATTCGTGATTTATCATAATAATTGATACGACTATAAACACAAATCATCATCAATTACGGGCGACGACTGAAGAGGAATCTATGTAAAGAGCAATCGTTGATTTGCCACTCGACAACCCACTCGTGTCGCTCCTCTCTGCACTCTCCAATCCCCAATCTCCACTCTCCACTCGTCAGTCGTCACTTTGTGTACCATCTAAATGAATGGCATACAAATTTTGTACTATTTAAGTGCAGAATTCATCAAGCAATCGACCAAGCCCAAACAAATAACAACTGATGCTGAAATATACTCTTTATAGAAACACACCCAAGGTCAACAGAATAGAAGCATGTAGCTGTAATATACCGGTCGTGAAATACTTATGTGACTTTCAAATAAACCGGAGCTCAAAATATATATAATAAATATATATGTATGTAGATAAAATTGTTATATATAATATATTATTATAATACTATGAAAATCAGCAATGAAGAGAAATACCAGAACTAAAATGAAAGTTTACTTAGGCATATTGTATTTCTTGTGCATGATAATCATTACCTGAAATCGTATAAAAAGTCTTCGTATAAAGTCCTTGGATAAAACTAAAAATCTCGATTATGTTAAATATACTGTATACAGACAGAATTCGATCAAATTTGTCAAAATTAGTTCCTAACTTTGTTTCACAGAAAAAAGGTTCTATAGAAGTGAACTTTCATAAAAGATATTTTAGAATTATCTCTGGAAATATTGAGCGCAATGAAATACCACAAAATAAATTTTTAACGAATATGTTTCAGTATTGATGACGAAATTAATTTCATTATCACTTAAAAATAAAAGCAAAAAATTACAACAACAAATGTATATAATAAAATCAATTTCTTTCCATAGCTCCCATAAAACTATTGTAAAAGGCGTACCCATTATTATGGCCAGCAGTGTATTTAGTCTATATACATTCTATAATATGAGTGATTGATACGCCATGACAATGTGCGGATAGAACGAAATAATATTGATGCCAAATGCTGGCCAAAGCAAATAACAACAACAACAATGAATGAAGAGGGAGGTGGAGTGGGAGGGATGGGGTTGCCTAACCATTTGACCCCTTTTGACACACAGAGCCTTGACTGCAAGTGTGTGTGTGTGCGTGTGTGTTTACGTGTGTGTGTGTGTTTACGTGTGTGTGTGGCGCTCAAATAAAAGCGTCCATTACTCAAACTCACACAGGACATCGCCGGCCCCCCCGCCCCCGACCACAATCCATTCTCTTCGCCATCAACTCGCTGGCAAACAAAAGCGTCAGCCAGCTACGTGTCCTGTATGCGACTAGGACTAGAACTCTCTCAGTGAATGGGAATACTGCGACGGCGACTGCGATTCAAGAGGCTGGCGGGGCTTTTGGCTGCTAGAGAGCTCTCCTCTGGCGTTGTCAACTGTAAACATACTTGAGCTTCCTGTTTTGCTATTTGTGCGAGAGCGCTGCACACTTAACCAACACACACACTCACACACTCACACACATGCACACACTCATTCAGTCGTCACACACAAGCTGTTTGCTTGTTGGTTGGTCAATGTCCTGGCCAAAAAGAGAAAAAAGTCCTCGGCAAACTCATCAGCACCACAAAAATATCCTTAATAATTTTCTTAAACCAACAAGCACAAAGCTGCATGAAGGATGCTTTTACCCAGTCAACAGCAGCAGCAGCAGCAGCAGCAAAGGCCCAACCTCTGCCTACCCACCGCCCCTCACCGCCCTCTTTCTACTTCCTTTTCTGGCCTGTCATCGTTTGTCATGTGTCCTTCGCTTGTGCAAAGTATTTAGTTCGCCTGGCCGGGGCGAGCATCAATCCAAACACAAAATGGCCAACTGGCCAACGAGCATCGGATGTGGCTGAGGTTTCCTCTAGATCCCACTCCGCCACACCCCGTGCCGGCCCCTGTCCGCACCGGGTGCCACATAATCGCCACTGCCCGTAAAATAAACAGCAACAGAAGCGCCAGTGGCAGCGACAACAGCAAGGACATCGAGAATGGCGTCAAAATAAAAATAAAATACGAGCGCAATAAATTATTATGCGCTATAACGAATAGGGTAATACACTAACTACTATGGAGGATATGGAAAATAAATAAATAAAATTCTTTTATATTATATAGTTTTGAAAATCCAAAATTTTGGCCTAGTTCAAGAACTTTTCTATATTTAATAATTAAGGATTTTACATACATTTATGAATTGTAAGCAAAAATTCTGACGATTATATCGTACCATATTTATAGTAAAATATAATAAATTAAAAAAAAAAATATAAGAAATTGTTTAATTATTTTAGCGTACTTAGGAAAGTTAAGAAAAAGGTTATTAAATTTTTTTTTTTTTACTTTGAAAAAAATAAAAAAAAAATGTAATAATAATAATAATGATAAAAATTTAAAAAAGAAAAAAAATTCATTTAACTATTAAAAAAAATTTCCATGTAAAAATGTTATATTTATATTAAAATAAAATACTTAAATTTAGTAATATGAGAAATAAATAAGCTATTAAAAAACATTCGAACATTCAAAGTTTTATACATGTATATATTTTTTATATTTTATAAATTATTATTTTTTATTTTTTTTTTTTATTTTATACATTATTATTTTAATTTGATTTATTTTATAAATTATTATTTTATTTTATTTTAAAAATGTTTATTATTTTTTATTTTATACATTATTATTTTAATTTGTTTTATTTTATAAATTACTATTTTATTTTATTTTTATAAATTTAATAAAATATATAATTTAATTTTATTATTTTTAACTTTTTTTTTTTTTAATTGAACTAGACATAATTTTTCATAACTTATTTAAAAAATAAATAAAATATTTATGTAAACTAAATGAAATTTCAATTTCCAAATAATTTTTTATTCATATTTATTCACGAATTTCACAATACCCGCTCGTCTGTAGAGTATTTTTATATATATGTGTATACACATACATATATATAATAAAATACGGGACCCTCGACGCTGGACATGAGCATTTTTAGCTGGGTGTGAAAAGGCATTTGGTGCAAAGCTCGAAATAAAATAAAAATAGTGCCGCAAAAGGACGACGTGCAGCAACAGTAACAACAACAACAACAACAACAAAAGCAGCAACAACAACAAAATTAACATCCTTGTTAGTTGTGAAAACACGTTCGCTAAATACGCGACAGGCGACGTTGGCAACGTTGAGCAACCCCCGCACAGGACATGCCAGGACCAAAGCAGCGGCAGCAGCAGCAGCTCAAGTGTGTGTGTGTGTGTGTTTGAGACAGGCGCAAATATTTTAACAAGTGTCAAATGCACACGCTACTTAACTAAGTTTTATTTTCACTCTATTTTTATTTTATTTCCTCCTTCAAGTTTTTCCGCTCTGCGCTCACGTGCAGCTTTTCACACAAATAAAAAATGTTCCCAATTGATTAATAAACAAAATAGCAACGCTTTGCCACGCCCAGTTGCCGCCTCTGCTGCTGTGCTGCTGCAGCATGTAATTTGGGCATTTGTGTGCATTGATTTCGGGCACTTAAGGCGCATAATCAGCAGGAGCAGGAGCAGCAGGAGCGCGGATTTGTGTTCAAACAACAAGCTGCATGGCTCGCTGCACAACAATGAAAGGCGACCAGAAACTGAAGTGAGATACAGAGATAGAGAGAGAGAGACTGAGGTAAGCAGAGGGGCAGAGCGGCAGAGGGGCAGAGAGTCGGCTTCACAGTCAGCGACATAAGCTGGATTAAAATCAAAATAGATTTGCGTTGACAACGCAGAGGCTGCGACGGCCGACAGGACATGTTAATGTGCCAGGGCGAAAACAAGTTGTTGTGCTCTTTGGATATGTGAAAGGAAACACCTTGCCACAAGGATCTGCTTGACATGTACAAGGACTCGCTGCGCTCGCTGCCAGTCCGAAACGTCATTTCAACTTGATTGCCAGCTAGACAGCAGCAGCAGCAGGAGGAGGAGGAGTAGAGCAGGAGGAGGGTTTCACGTCGCTTAAATCGGTTTCAAATGAGTTGCAGTTGAGCTGATTTTGGCCTCGGGCGCTGCTTAACAAGTGCGCCGAGGCCAAGCGCTGAATCCTTTGCCAAACATATGTCACACAGCAGAAGAAGCTGAAGAAAATGGCTGACCGATTAATCGGCAGAGGTGGGTGTTACAGAGGGAGGTGAGGGCTAAGAGTTAAAGGGTTACGTAATCAATTTTACAATTGAACTTGGCGATTTTTGGCATACATATAAAATATTAATTAAACGATCTTTCTCTCTCTTTAAAAATATTAAACAATCTTTGAGTATCTTTTGCTTTTTTTGTTTCTAATTTTAAAATTAAAACCATAAATTTAATATTCTATTAATTAAAAACAATATACATTTAAAAACAAAATTTGATATATAATAAAAATAATTTGCGGAAACTATCTACAATAGGGATTGGCAATAAAAAAAAACATGCGCTGAAGACTTTCTATCGATGTTTATCGATTATATTATAATTATAATTATGATTAAACTTCCTTTGTAGTTCGTAATAATTTTTAAACCTAACCTAATCGAATCTATTTTAACGTTTTTTATGAAAATCAAATGAAATTATCGATAAATTATAAGAAATAGAATATATAGGCGACCCACTCTTTTTATAAATGTTGTAAATAACCAAAGAAATATACCAAGTGATAAAATTTTTGAAAAAAAGGAACAAAATATGCAATGAATCAGGAAGCTCATCCCCTATAAGTAATCTTTGATTTGTGAGACAATGGATGTTCTAGTAGACAGAAAGCTAGGCATATAGAGAGAAGACAACAGGCAGACAAATAGAGATCAAGCCTAGGTATGAAAAGTCATAGGCACATAAGACAGACACAAATTTAGATACCCCTTTGAGACTATTCTAGTCGATAGAAATATTTAATAATCTACAATATGATACATAAGTCATAATATATAATGATATATGATCTCTAATCCATAATACTCGTAAACTCAACTAGACCTAAAGAATTACCTCTGCCACATATTAGCATTCCGGGATATAAAATTAAAAAATCATTCAATTCGGCAAAGTCAACAATGGCTCAGGCCGTAGCAAATGGCAGCTGGGGTCCCGATCCCGAAATACCAAACTCGAAACCCGAAAACAGTTACAAAAATAAAAATAGAAATGAAAATAGAAAGTGAAAATTGAAATGGATTTAGATACAGTCGCAGAAGTAGCTGAACCGCAGCCTCACCAAAACCTAAAACAACAAGCGACAAAAATTGTGACAAACGCGAAAAAAAAAAGAAAAGAGAAAGGGAAACGGAAAATGGGAAAGGGGAAAAAGAGAAAGGTGTTAAATGAAAAGTAAGCCAGCAGGCAAACAGAGATGCTGACTACTAGGGGTAGTCCCGCTGCAGTTTATTAAAATCCAATTGTTGTTGCTGTTGCTCTGCTTGTCAGCACTTGATTAAGAGCAGCCGCTGCGACACACAGTTGACAAACGGACGGACGGACAGACGGACAGACGGACAGACGGACGAACGGACAAGCGGGCGATCGGAATTGGAATCGGAGTCGGAATGTTTGGAGAGGGGTTGCTACCCTACTGCACCTACCCCCGCCCCTGTATAGCACGCCTCCTTTTTCCACTGAACAACAAAATCTGTAACTGACGCGTTCCGCTTCTGGGTGTCATGTCAAAACAATGCAACTCGAGCTGGGGTTGAGAGGAGCGCAAGGACAACAACAACAACTACAGCAGCAACAACAACAGCAACAACTACAACGGAGCAAATACGATTTGAATAAGCGACATGGAAATGAAATAAATTTAATTGAAACTGAAAGTGAAAGCCAGTCAGCCAGCTGATGATAATTATAGAGCTGATGATGATGTTAATGATGATGATGCTACCTGATCACACCTGGCGCACAGCTGACTCTAGTCGAATGAAAAAACTTTTGCCCATGTTTATGCATTAGACGTGTCAAACAACATTTTTTTTCTGTTTTTCTTTTGCTGCTGCAAGTCGCGTGGCTTTTTCGCTTAGCTGCCCTTTAGGGCCATTAAGTTGCCTCCTGGCCCAGTGGGAGTGGCCATGTGGGGGCGCGATGCTGCTAGGTAGCCATACACGACGTAGCTGCATAAAAGGTTTACAACATTTCGGTAGCTAAGCAGATGGTGCTAGCCCTGGCCAAAGCAACTTCTCTGTGAGCGAAGACTCTGTTAATAGTCCTTTGATAATATTTTGAGAAAATGATCCATTTCAGGCAGAGCTACGAGGCATTGAAGTAGCTAATATAATAAACAATATGAATGCTATGTAGTCAAATAAATTATGTATTGTATTATTATTATATTATATATAGCTGCATATAATTTAGTCAAAGTCTCTCATGTATAATATATTTGATCTAGCGCTATAAACAGAGCTTTCTTTGGTATATATTTTATATACTGTATAAGTGAAAACAGTGTTCAAGCGCAGCCAACTTCGCGTGTTGAGCCATGCTCAGGCGCAGCCAACTTAACTCACTCAGTTCAGCTACAAATCAAAACAAACCAGGCAAAGTCAGCTTAAAATAGCTGACAACTTATATAAATATGAAAAAATATATACAGAGTATTTTTTTTTATAAAATGCAATAAAAAATAATTTAAAAATCATCAAATAACATATGACAATACAATATGATAAACTTCCTTTATAGCAACTTAAGTTCAGTTACAAACAAATCGTTTGTTGGAAATATGGTAATTCATTGTGAAATATCCAATATAATGTACATATATTATAAGGATCAGCAACTGTTTCGGAATAGAAATAGTTAGAATCAAATATGCTTATAATTTAGCTTTTTCTTGATTTTTAATTATGCTTTCTAACTTAAGTCAAAAGTTAGAGTTAGAATCATTGTAAAAGGTAAGAATCATGTAATTTATTTATTTTTTAAATTTTAAATTACTTTATAAAAGTTTAGTCAGATTGTAAAAATGATTTATAAACTAAGCCTAGCTTCTGTATAGAAAACTTTATAAAGCTTGTTTAGCATAGAGATGCAGATCGCCACAAACTGTCTTGATTTGTCTTTCCTTTTAATTAGGGTATCTGCTAGTCGCCCTACCTCACACATTTGTTGTTCAGTTTCTGCCCGCTTTGCAGGCCACTTTTTATGGGCATTCGGTTGACGCAGACAACACAAACCAAAAATGTTAGCATGTGCAGTTAAGTAACGGCAACAATGCGCATAAACATTATCAGAAAGAGACAGAGAGAGAGAGAGAGAGAGAGAGAGAGAGAATGAGGGCTAGGAACAGCAACAGCCAGGCGTCGTTATCATTAAGAGGCGCGAGAACATCAACATCAACATCATCATTTTATCATCATAATTATTGGGCTTATTAGCGCGTGTAGAGTGTGAGTAGGAGTAAGAGCAAGAGAGGAACAATAAAGAGGGAGGGAGAGATCGTAACTCTACAGAGACAATAAAGCAGCAAAAATGTGCTCTATTTTTTCCTATCCCTTTCTCACTCTCTGACTGAGAGTCACGTCTCTGGCAAATCCGTTAAAAATACGCTTAAAGCTGTCACATGCAACTAACATAAATCTGATATATAATATATATACTATAAGTATGTATATATGTGTTTGTATATGTATACATATACATGAATGTATAAGTAAGCAGATTTGAGACAAAGTCACAATGCGGCTTAGACAATTCGTCATGTTAGAAGGCTTAGCGTTAGAGAGAGAGAGAGAGAGAGAGAGAGAAAGAGACAGAGGGAGCAAGGGAGCAGCAGTTCCGTTTGAGATCTCAATTCTGGCTAATGGAGGCTACAACAACAACAACAACAACAACACCATTAACATGCCTTCTTATGAATTTCAATTGGCCCACAAAATGTCCACAAACACAAAAAGGGGAACTCGGACACGGTGCTAGGGATTGCAATTGCCAACTGGCTTTGCGAATACCCTGTAAAGCAGCAATATGAAGTACGTATACTTGTATGCTATTCATTTGTATACTGGAGATTGATAATGTTTGCTTAATATTTTAATTTATTGTCCATTTATCTAAGGATCTTCAGTGTATCATTAATAATTAATTTATAGGGTATTCTTGGCCTCACATATGCTCAAGTCACAGATTAAAGATTGCACAAGATTTGCTATAATCTTCCATTTGAATTAAAGATCTAAAGAATAAGAACATTTGCAATTGCTTTTATAGGGTATTTGGTAGTCTAACTTTTGATGGGAGTCTGTAAATAATATTTGCTAAGCCTTTCCCACTATTTACCAATTTTAATATACTTATAAATACTATATATACGTATATTTTCTTTTACAGGGTATTTTATAGTCCAGCATACGTATGCTGCAAACCTGCGCTGGTGACTTGTGTAACTCTATGTGTGTAAGTGTGTGTGTGTGTGTTTGCATTACTAATATGAAACGCCCACCACAGCAGCAACAACAATTGCCGCCTGCCACTTACAACAACAACAACAACAATAACAACAACGATAACAATGGACATGCAACGAAAACGTGCGTCTCCCTAATTCACAGCAAGACGCTTCTGTATGTCCTGCATTGAGCCGCAGGCGGTCGATCCTTGAGCATCCTGCGGCGCTAATAACCCACTTACTTATAGTTATCCCTTTGTCCTTTACTGCTTTACTGCCACTGAAGCTCTGACAGGCCATCAATTATGAGTATTAAGTGAAGTATTATTTATATCAAGTGGAAGGGGCATGCGAAACGAGCAGCAATTCCAATCAGAACTGACCACAACCCAATGTAATTTGGACCAATACAAATAAATAAAAGAAAGACCCTGCAATTAAATCATTGCACAGCGATTACAATTTACTTTAATAGTTTTTCATATTTAAAAAAAATTCACATAAAAATAAAAATTGGCTACGCAGCTGCAGCTGTCAACACGGATTGAAATGTTTCCAATTGGAATTGTAAAAAAAACTCCAATTGAAGAGCGTAACGAAAGAGGAGAAAAAATGGCATGTGAATGTAACGGCAGCTTGAGCCGCAGTTGAGAAGAGCGCTAGAGCTTATGCAGAGAGTAACAAAGCTAGAGCGTGAGAGAGCGAGTGAACGCGATGAACCGCAACAACAGTGTAATTCATTTTGGAACTTCTTTCGTTGCGAATTGATGAATGCAAATGAAATTTTTACAACCCGAAAATAAATTTTGGTTTCTTTTTGTTTTTGTTTAATGCCGTTAACGCGCGTAATGATTCAGATGACGTAAATTGGGCAGGCAGCAGGCCCGAGTGGAGAAGAGGGCGGGGCCGTGGAGAGCAAGCTAAAGCAAAAGAGAATGAGTATAGGGAGACACAGACGCCACAGCAGCCGCAGCAGTTAACCGCAAACCGCAAGCAGCAGCGCAAAGCAGAGGCGCCGGCAGCGCAGCAGGCAGTGAAAGGATTGGCGTGTGTATGTATGAAAGAGTGGGATACCTATATGTATGCGTCTGTGTGTGTTTGTGTGTTTGCTGCTCTTTTGGACGCATCATAAATAATGCGCCCAGGTGACACGAATCCCCAGCGCTTATCAAACGAAGCGCCATGAATTTAAGCAAAAGGAATGCGAATAAATGAACGTGCGTAAGAAAACAAATGGTTCAAGAAGACGAAAAGTGAAGTGAAGATGTTTCTGCAGCAGAGAGAGGGAGGGAGAGAGAGAGAGAGAGACGGTAGGCATAATGGACTTGAGCAATATGTGATAAGGGTTGAGCACACTTAAGAGCTAAAAACTATGCTTGCAGTATAAGCTTGAAGAGTTATAGTCGCCTTATAGAGATATAATCCTGTTTTATATGATTCCTTATGTGGTAAATCTGTGAGATTTTCATAAGCCCAAATAGTGTTATTTTATGAAGGTAAAGGTAGGAGTGTGGAATCAGCTTTAGCTCCAAATGAGCATCATTATATAGATATATGTATATTAGTAATAAATATAGTTATATCTTTGAAAAATGTAGTTATATAAACTCAAAACTCACTTAGTCAAATGAGAATTGTAATATAATTTCATCGATGGGCGAGGTCTCCAGTTACCCACCAATTTATTAGCAAAAACCAATGGCAAACCCTTTCCATTCACACACACACACCCCTTTAGGCACACACACACACCCAAAGCTAATAGATTAACTTTAAGACCCTCTTTAATCCACATATGCTGAAATTTAATGAAGGGTTATATATTTATTTTTATATGACAATTATTTGATTATAGACTTATGGGCAAGTGACACGCCCACAATTCAAGTGAAATGCAAATCGAGAAAGATTTTTGCAACAGTTGTAAGGGAACGCATTAGGCAGTTTAAAGCGTTGCGCCTCATTGAACTCTGGAAGAGTAAGGGGAGGGAGACAGATAGAAAGAGACCGAGGCAGAGGGAGAGGGAGGGAAACTCTTGGTGAACTTGCGCCCGGAGCCAAGGCCGAGGCCAAAGCCAAAGCCATTGCGGCCGTCATTACCACGCCCATTAATGCAAATTAAAGAGCAATGCGGACATATGCCCGGAAAATAGCTGAATGGGTATGCTCGACTGACTGACTGCCTGCCTGCCTCTGCCTAGGCAAATGTCACAGCGCATTATCATTCATAAATCAAAACATGGAAATTGCAATGTCTCTCTCAATCTGTGCATAGCGAGGGTTGTTTTCACATTTTTTCAATTTTCAAATACCCTCAACCTACCTCCCCCCACTCCTCCCCTCCACAGACACACTCTAATAAACATATACAATAAAAAAAATTAAAAAAACTGAAGCGAAGTGAGTTATGAATAAATTAAGACATTTGCTCACTTTTTTCCTGTTTATGTTGCCATCTATTAAATTGGCATTAGAGTAGGCCAGCGCTAGGGGTAGGGCCAGAGGGCCACAGGGCTAAGGGTTGGGCATTGCAGCAGCAGCCAAGTGGCTGTTGCTCAGGCCCAAAATTAAGTTGTCAACGGCGAAATTTTCTACAGAAATTCGCGTGAAATATGAAATCGGAGATTCGCTAGGGAAGTTGATGTCTCTATGTCAGAGTCAGGAAAGATATGCATATATATATATGTGTTATATGATATGATATATGTCAGGCCATATGATATACATATGTATATACTATGATGCGGTAGGTTAAACTATAAATGAAGTCAACTGAAGAAATTAAAGGGAAACGCGCTTGAATAATATTCCAAATAAGACAATCAAATACCCTCTAATTACATATCCTAGATGCTATACAAAATTCAAGTTCAAATAGAAATATACTTATATTTAGCCAAGCAAATTTTTCCGAACTAAAAATAGGTGAATCCGAGTAGAAAGTCTTCAGATCTAAGGCTGAAGATTTCATAGGACTTAAATCATTTTTAGTCAAACTCAAGGGAATCTATAGTATACTGATCATTTATGAGAATCTCGCTCAAAGTCTCAGAGTTATAATTTCCTAAAACGCCGGAAATCTACATATTGTTATCCGAGTTGCCGCGCCTTTAATAATCGATAAATATATCTCAAATATATATCGAGTCAAAGGCTTAGATTTCGAATTTTAAAGAATTTCCATGGAATTCTTTATCCTAGAAAAGCATATGGATATGAATGGCAAGTTAGATGAATAAATGTATAGGTGGACTTTAAGCTGAATGAATGCTCACATAAACTTTCTTTACACCAATATTCCAAAATTCTCTTTACACTTCATGAACGAGTATATATTATACGAAAATTAGCATTCCAATATTAGAATAATTTTTACTAAGTTCCAACTGCTCTCGGTCTCTCTCTCTCCCTTTGTTCCAACTCCGTCTCCTCCTCCAATTTACTGTCCCACATTCTAATTCCCCCAATGTATAACGCACACACTGGATGACGCCAACCAAAATACCCCACTCCAGGCAAATCGAAAGTGTATGTGAAAAACGAAAACAGAAAACGAAAGAAAAATACGGATGTGGCAATCAGAAATCCTGTCGAGCGATTTTCAATGAAAATTCATCAGCATGTCAGCGAAAACCGAGTCTCGAAGACAGGCACCGAATATATGCCAGCTCCACCTCTACCCCTACCTCTACTCCTACCTCTCTTAGCTATGCCTTCTGCCTAAGTCTGGGCTGTGCGTTGTTTTCTTAGTAACGTCGCACGCCCACCCAAAGCGATTTCCATTTGCTCAAGCGAAGGAAGGGGAAAAAAATCATCAACGGGGTAAACGTTTATGTCGCTCGATTTATATATATGTTTATATATGCTCATATGTATTTTGACAGACAGTTGGCAGCGGTTTTCGGGCTAGGGAGCTGGGGGGCTGGCAGAGCGAGCGGGACAGCTCGGTGCGTCTTCAATTACGACACGAGCGTTGAAAATAAAATTTCAGCAGTCGTCATTTTGCCATATGGGAGATGTCACAAGCCAAAGAAAATCGGCGTGAAAGGGGAGGGGGGCGTGGATGCGTGCGGAACGTGGCGTGTAGGTAAATCAGAGTTGGGCCTACCGCAGAGCCTAAGCAGAGCGATGTTTTGGCTAAGGAAATATCAGCAACGACGTCAAACAAATGGACAACACACGAAGTGAATGATCATAATGAAGTTCATAATGTAAATGCTGCTGATGTGGCTGCTGATGATGGCTGTTGATGGCGGCGCTGAGGGCCGTTAAAAAGCCAACGTCGAATAGCTGCGAAAAGTAAAGCCGCTCGTAAAACTCAAACGAGGCGAGCAAAGCAAAAACATGGCGCCAAATAACCGCAAAACATAACGACAGCAGCAGCAGCAGCAGCAACAACAACAACAACAACAACAGGAGCAACAATAACAGCAACAGCAGCAACAACAAGGAACAGCCCCTGCCTGGAGCAAGGATCAGCACGTTGTTGGCGACGTTCGACGCCATTTTGTAAAAGAAAAGTGCATATAATAATATAAAACAACAACAACAACAACAACAATTGCCACATAGACATACACATACACACACACATGTATAAGAAGTCAAAGCAAACAAAACAGTAAAAAACTTGTGTAGAATACAAAACGAATATTTGATACGCTATGAAATTGTTAAACTATTTAATAAAGAAGAATAAAAAGGAAAATGAATGAAGCTAGATGAAGCTTAAACTTGAATGTATGTATATCGTACGATATATATTATACCGAGAATAGGAAATAAGAAAGATTAACACAACAAGACTAAATTAGTCAAGATGGCTGTTAACTTTGACAAGAACTTTAACAGTCAGAGCAACAACATCAAGCCCAATCAGCAAGCCTATATACTCTCTCTCTCTCTCTTCTTCAGAAGAGGTAGCAAAGTAGAGCTAGGAACATAACACCCATAAGGTGGGGCATGGAAAACCTAGAGCAGCTGGAGTGGGGCCACGAAATGGGCGCCTGTGATTTGGCTTTGGTGAAAAGTGGAAAGTGGAAAATGGCGAATATGTCGCCGAGCATCGTAAAAATTTATGCCCAAACCGTAAGGCCAGCTAAATGGCCTTCAGAACGAGAAAAGGAGCCGGGGCGAACCTCGATATATATATGTATATCTATATATATATACATGCCTATTGAAATAGAATGGGTGCTGGTCAAATTGCGTTCTTATGGCACTTTAGTGGCGAAATCAAATTAGAATTTATGTTAAGTTGGCAATCATAAATGGAATGGCGCCCATGGCCCGTGGACCCCACTAAGCATCGCATAAACCTAACGAGAAATGGGCATTAAAAATGCTTATGGACTGGAACTGCAAATGTCGCGCTGAAATGGCGAATAGAGAATGGCGAATAGAGAATGGAGAATGGAATGGCGAATGGCGAATGGCACGGCAAAGATTTTTCTAGTTTTCATCGTCAATTTTTATGCTCATTTTAACAGTTTTTGGGGCGCCCCAATGCGAGCAGCAAAAAGTTTTCTAGGCGCACTTCAATTGGTGACTGTGGCAATGTGCGCCACCTAGCGGCCAGCTAAGGTAGTACAGAAACCACATTGCAAGACGTTGCTACACTGAGAGAAATAGGCGAAACAATAAAAATTTTATTTTATAACTGTGTATTAAAAAGAACTCAGAAAACAAATCGTATTGAAAAATCACTTGAAAGCGATTAAGGTGACCATGTTTTAAGAAGTAAATAAATTCATTAAAAATAATAGCAACAATTTTTAAATGAGATTTTTGCATGTATAGAACAAATTTTACGCTTCAGGGTGACCATATTTTATGATTTTGAACTGTAAATTATTTTCTAAAGTAGTTCATCTAATGTAATGTAATGTTATATATTATGCTGTCCAATATGAATTTGTTCGCTGTTTAAACAGATAATAGGTATTGGGATGACCATATCTTAGTTATAATTGAATACAAATATTTCCAAGAGTAGTTAGTCGTATATTTTTTTATATTTTGCTATGCCGTTCCCGAATCGCCTAAGTTTTTTCTTTGCTAAAACATTTTATGTATATTAGGGAGACCATACTTTGCTCGCGTAACAATAAGTTTCTCATAAATACTTACAAAAACAACACTAAAGCTTACATACAACAAACTTTACATATTTAACAATAATTAAGGTGACCATATTTTAGAAAAAAATTCAATTAAATTATTAATGTACTATAGTCTTATATAGTTTATTTTGCTTAAAAAACAATCCTGAATCAATCACAGACTCAGGTTGAAAATCCATTAATATATTAGAGTGACCATATCCCATGAGCTACTAGCTGTGGCTTGTAATGCACGCCATCTGTTGTCCACTTGGAGGCATTACTCACGCCACATTTAGCGCGTTCAAGTGCTTAGCGTGTTAATTTGCACCAGTTTCTAGTCTTAACTTAACTCAACTCAGCTCAACGGGGGTTGCTCGACCCAGGAGGGTTGCCCTCCTAGCCCAGGGGCTACAAATCCAGTCAAAATATCTCTCTCTGTGTGTGTGTGTCTGTCTGTCTGTTAAGCCCCTTCACAATTGCCATTTGATTGAGTGATGCGTTGCGCTGTTCGCTGTAAAAACTCTCGCTCTATCTCTGGATGATGTTGTTGAGGGGGTGCAACATCATCATCATCATTATCATCGTTTTGATGAGCATTAAATTAACTGTAGCTGCACTTTACACATTTTACATATGTCGCCTAAGTTTTAGGTCTAGCTGGGTGGTTGGTCCGTGGGTTGGTTGGTTGGTTAATATTCCCTCGAGTGCAAAAAAAAAAGAAAAAAAAAAAGTAAAACAAGAAAACAAGAGTCGAAAATCAAAGCGCATGCACTCAAAAGATCTGAAACTACGGACTCTACGTAATTCAATAGCCCAAAAGCCGACACACTGCCTCCTGCCTCCTTCTCCCCCCTGCTACTGCTCCTGTTCTGCTCTGCCCCCTGCTTCTCATCCTTTTCATCCATTGCCTTTGACATGCAGACTCTGGACAGGCACTCATCAAACTTTTGACATGCAACTCAACATTGATAGGCGGAGGCGGGCGGGCGGGGAGGCCAAAGAGAGCATTCGAGGTTGCTGCTGCTGCTGCGCCTTTTTGCATGCAAAATGTCAGCGCATATGTCAGACTTTTGCATACGACTAGCCCAATGCCCATTGCCCATTGCCCATTGCCCATAGTCCATAGTCCATAGTCCATAGCCCTAGCTCTGCCTCCGCTCGAGGGGTGTTTGTTGCATTTCAAGTGCGATTCGTGCAACATATATTCAATTTTATTTGAATATCCAAACATATTGTGGTTGACAGCAAATATAATATAAGATCATGATCGCTCTCAATACTTTATACGAGGTCTATTTTTGTCCCCTTGGGCAACTCTTCGTTTGTTGCCTGCTCCTTAAGCAGAGAACCTGCTCTCGCTTACTTTCTCCTCTCTCCATCTCCATTTGCCCCACTCTTCTTCTCTTTCAGGTAGTGATCCTCTACAACTTTCTCTTATTCTTACTATCTCTTTCTGTTTCCCTCTCTCTTTCTTTCTTTCTTTCTGTAACTCTCTTTCTCTCTCTCTCTCTCTCTCTCTCTCTTACTTTCTGTCTCTATTCCTCTCTCTTACCCACTGTTTATCAGTCTATGTCATCTCTCTCTCTCTCTCTCTATTCTCTCTATATACCTCTATCTCTCTCTCTCTTATCTACCTATCTCCCTCTCTTTTTCCTCTCTATCTATCTCCCTCTATCTTTCTCTCTTCCTCTTTTCTCTCTGTATCCCTCTATCTCTCTCTTCTCTATGTATCTCCTTCTCTCATTCTCTCTCTCACTCTCTCTTACTCTATCTCTCACTCTCTCTCTCTCGCTCATTTATCTCTAACTACCTCTCTTTCTCTTTCTCATTCAATCCAGCTCTCTCTCTCTCTCTCTCTCTCTCTTCATATCTTTCTTTCTCACTCTCTAATTCTTTGTTCATAGCTTCTCTTTCTATATATCCAAAACCTCAATAGGATCGTCAACTCCATCAAAGACCTCTCGCATTTCCAACTTTGAATTTCCCGCCTGGTTTTCTTTTTTTCCCCCAAGTCCAAATGCATTTCGATGCAAAACTGAAGCGAAGTTTGAACCTCACTTCTTTGACCCAACTAGTCCTCACACTACCCTTAACCCTAGCCCGTACTCCCCCTACCCTCTATCAGTCTACCTCTCCCCCTCACCCTCCCCCTCCCTCTCCTGTTGGACTGCCCTATCGCATTCTCTGTGTGTGTGTGTGTTGGCTATGATGTCTCTGTAACTGTAATTGATGCTGACTTTTTGACAGTTTGAATGCTGAAAAGCGAACAGATGAGCAGTGCCAGAAAAAAGGAGAGCAAGGGCGTTCTCTACGGCTATTCAGAGGGCGTGGCACAGGCCACGTCTACACTTACAACGAACACAAATGACAATTTTGATTAGTTTTGTGACAGTTTTTCGTGATTTGAATTCAATTATGATTAGCGAACGCGAGCAGCTGACAGAAAGCTAAATGCTACGACATCAATGAATCGAGGGTATTTTGGTTTTTCTTTTTCTTTTACATTTTCGGAACTGGATCAATAAATGCGCCATTTAGAGTCAATATTTTGATTTGGAGCGCAGCGAGAACAAAACAAAGGCAGAGGGAAAATAAAGGAGCGCAGCGCACTAAACAAATAGAAAAACTTTTACAGCGACAATGGAAAGCGGGGGCGATCAGGGTAACCACGATGATGATGATGCCGATGATGATGACGATTATCGTGATGATGGTGTAAAAGAAGCAGAAGAAGAAAAAGTGTTCAATGCCTGCGCCCATTGTCAAAAAGAATCAACAAAAAACTGAAATCGGATATTAAATGCACAACAAACAGCAACAACAACAACAACAACAACAAATAACAACAACAAACAGCTAGAGAAAACGAACAAAGGCGAACGCTTGAAATGAATACGCCAGAAGGAGACATTGCAGCCGGAGCAGCTACACTGAGAGAAAAAGGAACTAGGGCTAGACTATAGAACTATATGAAAGTTCACATAGTCGTATTGCACTTTTTAAAGCTTAGATCAGACATTAGGGTTACCATATTCTGGTAAATATGGCGAATATACCTCGTAACAGTAGTTTCACAAATACTGCTCAACATTTATGTTTGTGATTTTATTTGTATCGTAGACATTGGGGTGACCATACTTCAGGCGCTAAGAATATGCAATTGAATACAGACACTCCAAGTTGTAATTACACAGTCTATAGACCTTGGAAAGTTCTATCAATTATATATATTTTTTTAACTTTCGAAACGCACCACATTCATTAAGGTGGCCATATTTCGAACAAACAAACACCCTAAAACCAACCTTACAAATATTTTTAATATATAGTCTCAAGATGATTTTGCTTAGCTTCACGATTATTTATACTTTGTGATACTACAAAACAAAGATGACCATATTTGGACACTAGAAATACTAAATTTACTAAAAGTACCTATCTTCCATATCTTCGTTCGTTAGATGTCTAAATAAATTATTGATTTAATTTCATTGAAAATATGACACCCATACATTAACGTTTATTTAGTTATAGGGTGGCCATATTTGCGAAATGCTCTATACATTTTAGCTACAGAGTGACCATATATTTGGAAAAATATTAAAATTAAAAAAAAAAATTATACATAAAAAAAATTATATCTGTATATTCTTATACACTTAAACTATAATCCCAACAATACCCAATTTCGCGCAGTGTACTAGTGTTACTAGAGCAGCAGGCAGGCGACTCTGGTGGCAACTAAATAGTTGCACTAATATGTCCATGACGATGGCAAAAATGGTAAAATAAAACCCACAGCACGTGTGTGTGTGCGCGTGCATGTGTGTCGGTGTGTGTGTGTGTCTGTGTGTGCTTGCTGGAAAAGCCAGCTGTGTCCCTCTTACAGTTTTGGCTAGGAGCTGTCTCGTAATTGAGGCAAAAGTTAAGGACCAGCATCGCAGGACAATGCGAGAAAAGGCAGCGCAAAGTGCAGGCAGCAGGAGCAGGAGCAGCAGCAGGAGTAGCAGCAGTAGCAGGAGCAGCAGTAGCAGCAGTACGAAATGGAGGCATAACTCCAAATGGCCATTCGATATGGTTACTTAAAGGGTAATTAAATTAAACGTGCAGCAGAAACAGCAGTCGACGCAGCGTGTTGTCCCTGTTGACATCCACAACAAAAGGACACGCGGCGAATATCCTTTCTGCTAGCTGAATCACAGCACCCTTTCGACAGAGTGAGAGAGAGAGAGAGACAGAGAGAGAGCGAAACTTCGACTCGTATATGCATATTTCATTATGACAGCAGGAGGCGCGCTGTGGCAGGGGCAAGCTGAATGAGGGTTGCTAAGCGAGAGGCGGAGGCTGCCGGTAAGGATGCTCATAAAGGATGCTTCCTATCGCGTGTCAAATCATCGTTATGATTGCAATGTTACCTGCCAACCCCTCACCCCACCACCTCCTGCTCTACACCTTCCCCCCTCTCTACAGCTATCTAATACATCGTGTTTTTTTTTTTTATCATTTGTTTAGCCAGACAACGCCTTGAAATTGATGATCAAATGATGATTAAAATGTATTCATGCAGGCTTTTTTATTAACTGGATGAGCCCGGGCAGGGGGTGGGAGGAGGCGAGTGTCCTGCTGAAGCTGCCTAATGATTGCGTTGATTAATTATGAATCAATTACATTGTAAAAAACGAAAGCGAATTTACGTTGGTTTTCGGAATAGAATTTGAATGGAGAATGAAATTTCATTTGCTACGGTTAGGCATATGGAATTTATGGAGGAGGTATAGAGCGGGGTCACATGGGAAGGTGTTTGAGCTTTGAATTTATTTGGTTTAAGTGCTGAGTTCAACTGATTTCAGCATCGAGCTTAAGGCTTAACAGAAAGAACTGTTTACATGAAATTTAAGTCGCATAAAAAGTATAGAAAAATAATAATAATAATAATTATAAGAATACAAAATGGTTTATGACTCTAGAGTATATTCAAAATTAACGGATTGCACTATTCTGATGATTATTTACATAAATATACTTTAGTTGTATAAGATACATAACACAAAGCAAATTAAATATAATTTCCTTTGGCTCATTTATATATTTGTGCACTTCAATATTTATAGTTTTTTATGCTTAAATATTTTTTTCTATATAAACTCATTAGAAATAAATGTAACTAAATTGAATTTAGTAATTTCATATATTACCAGAAATTTAATAATCAAAAGCCAAGAAAGAAAAAAAATCTTCAAAATTCGAGCAAAAATAAATAATAAAAACTTTATGCAAACACAAACTTTGTTAACCCCGAAAGAGTTCTATGCGGCTTATAGATGATAATGATGATGTGGATGAAGATGATGATGACTTAGCTAACCAACGCAAGAGGATTGGGTCAGTGAATGTGCGCTTAATGTAACCACACTTATATACATACATAAACACATTCATACACATACATACATATTATGTGCTGCATTTTAAAGGGCACAAATTAGAAGCTGAATTTAACAGAAATTTATTTACAGCATAATTCAGTCAAAATGTCGAAACTCAAAGCAATCAAAAAATAACTCAAAAGTTTCTTAATTAAAATCATATTTGTGTTACAATTCGACATGAAAAAGTATTGCGCCATCTCGCTCTCTCTCTCTCTTTGCCTCTCTCCCTCTCTCTCAATCCCCATTGCTGGACCAATTAAAAGTAGACAAAAATTAAATTATGCAGTTAGAAAACAGCTGCACGAAGAGCGCCGGCTAAAAAATAAAAAAAAGAAGATTGGCTACAGCAGTTGGTCGCCCAAAAGCTACAATTGAATTAGAAAGCAGAAGAAGTAAATGAAGAAGAAATGAAGAGGAAGAGCAACAGCAGCGGCAGCAGCAAAATGTTTGCCTCTGCTACAAGCGAAGGTGGCATCCCATTCAAGTGCGGCGAATTGAATTTCTCTTGCTTAGTTTTGTATATTTGTATACCCTAGTCGAGTGTAAATTTGGGGTATATTGAAGGAGGCGGTGTGGTGAAACCTTTAAATATATCTGATTGATTATAATGAAGAACTTAATAAATATAACCATACCTAACTGTTCGCCCCCCCACTTCCCCCTCCCTTCCTCACTCGACAGAGTATCTACTAGTCGTACACTCCCCACTAGAACACTCTTGTTTCATTTTTTTTCCTCCCACTCTTCGCTTTTGCCATTTTATTCAAGTTTTTGGCAAAATGGCGCAGCGCATTGTGTAGCAGGGCAATGGGTGTGTGTGGGTGCGAGAGGGAGGGAGGGACAAGGAAGAGGGAGACAAATTATAGTCAAAAGAAAATGTGATTTTGCAGCAAATGGTGGACGCGCAGCTATAGAAAACAAGACGGCAACGCTTTGTAATTGAATTGAGCGCCGAAAAGCACGAACAAAAAAAAAAAAAAAAAAGCACGAAATAAAATTTGAAGCAAATAAAAAGAAAGGCAAATACAACCACAAAAGAAAAGCGCGCCAGAGAGCGAGCGAGAGGGGCGAACAATGGCGGCGGCTGCTAATAAAATAAACGAAAAGCTTTTGTAAGCAAATTGAAAACATAAACAAACGAAAATTGATCAACACAAAAAACAAGAAAGAGAAAGAGAGCGAAACAGCAAAAAAAAAAAAAAAAAGAACTAGAGTAAAAGGACGCAGCACACAAAGGATAAACCAAATGTTTTTGCTAGCAAAACAAAAGCCAAAACGAAAAACTGTCTAAAGCAAAAACAACAAAAGTCACAACAACAACAACAACAGCAAAAAAGTGCATAACAAAGGTTTTTTCGCACAACAAAAGCACAATAAGCAAATGTATATGAAATTCAATTTGTGCGAAAATAAACAAAATGGCGTCTGTGTTAGTGTGCGTTTGTGTGTGTGTGTATGTGGGGAACAACAGCAGAAATTCGATTAAAACTTTTGCACTGCCCAAAATAAATACACACACACAAACACATACAAAATCATGCACGCACGCACACAGAAATAAGCGCAAATTAAAGAAAAACAAGCAGCGTCGCCGACTGCGCGCGGGCAGCATTAAAGTTTTGCCCAAAAATAAAAACAAAATCAAACTTTAAGCAGCAACTGTAAAAGCGAAGCAGTCATAAAAACGTGCAGGCAAAAAGTTAGCGGCGAGTGTTGAAAGCGCCCGCAATAGCAGCGATAACAACAACAACAACAGCAACAACAACAACATCAACAACGGGAACAGGAACCATAACAATGGCTGCACTTGCTCATAAACTGCAGTTGTGCATGCACTGCCCAATTGTAAACACAGCCAGCACAGTTTGACAGTCACTGCCCATGCAGCGCACATACACACAAACAGATGTAACAGCAACAGCCGCCGCACACTAGTTGTCACGCTCGCACACAGCATAGACACGCCCCTGAACACACACACACACACACAGATATACGCGAGTCGCTGCTCGCACACACACGCACACGCAGTTTTCGAACGTCACAATTTTTCGAACTTGCGCCATTTCCCCTACTTGCGCGCGTCTGTGTGTGTTCACTTTGTGCATTTCTTTTATTTTCTTTGTTTTTGCTTCTACTTTTTTTTTGGTTTTGGTTTTGATTTTGCTTTTGTACTCACTTTATCATATCCGGTAGGCGTTCCGGTACTTTAGGGTGGGTGTTTTTCTTCACATAGCTCGATGATAGCGCCTCGGTGCATGCCAGCATTAGCTCCGTGGATAACTCGACCGGATGTTGTGGTGATTTTTCTTCGGGTAACTGCAAATGGCGAGTGAACGAAACGAGAATAGAAAATATGAAATACAAATAAGAAATGACAAAAAATGAAATACAAAATACAACAACAAAGTCAAGAAGTGTCAATGTACCGTTGCGGCTGTTGTTGCTGTCGTGTTGTTGTTGTTGGTGCACAATTGTTGCATGCTTTGCGGCGTTAAGCGACATATTTCGTGTGTGTTCAAATTAATTATAAAAGTTATCAGCTACAACAATAACAACAACTGCAACAACAACAACAGTGGCGGCGGCGGCGGCGGCAACAGCGAACACTCGCATCAATCAAAATGTTAATTGATGTTTTTTAACGCGACGCGCTTTATCTCTTTCTCCTCTCTCTCCCTCTCCCTCTCACACTCTGCTGCGGCTGCTTCTTCTTCATTACATGACAAGCGGCGTGCGCGCTGATCCATCAGCCAAGGCAGCAGGAAGCGCGGAGCGAGGAGTGCAGAGCAGGAGAGCGAAGTGAAGTGGAGTGAGCAACTAGGTGACAAAGCACAACAATAAACACGAGCCAAAACAACAACAACAACGACAACGACAGAGCAGTAAAGGAATATCCATATATATTTTTTATGGAAAGCAACAACAACAATAACAATGGATAAATAAAAGTGGCTTTTTACGCGCTTTAACGATTGATTTAACAGCAGGCCGCAAATTATACACACACACATACATGTATGTATACATACATACATGTAAACATTTATGCATATACATAAAAAATAAAACAATAACAAAAGAGACGCACGCGAAACTTGACAGTCAAATGCTGACAAATTGTGTGAAAGGCAGAAGAGAGAGAGAGAGAGAGAGGGCGAGATGGAGAGAGAGAGGGGAGTGTGGCTGGAGGAGTTTGACATTTGCGGCTAGTGCGTTACGAATTTATAGGCCACAACAATAACAACAGCAACAACAACAACAACAACAACAACAACAACAATGCGTCGCCGCGGCCAGTAAATAAAATTCAAATAAAAATGCCACACAAAATAAAAACAAAAACAAAGACAAAGGCGCAAAGGCGGCGGCAGCGGCAGAGGCAGCCAGCGCCAAATAAAAGCGTCAAAAGAAATGGCAAATAAACAAGCGCACAAAATAAGAAAACAATAAACTGTAAACTTGGCAAAGTTCGTGAGATTTGTAAGCGCTATCGGTCAAGTCGTCTTGTGAATGCGCTACCTTTAAAATAATGAAATTAATAAAAATTAAAATTAATTATTTATACAAAAAATGGACTATAAGAAATTATAAAATTCTCCTTTGAATCGAAACATTTTCTACAATAATTAAATTAATATTTTTATATACAAATTTAATATATTTATTGGGCTGCCTTTTGAGGGAAAGCGGAAAAAAAAATATATAAAAAAAAAATATTTTGAAATACCAATTTAGTATATTAAAGTCCTCTTTTGCATGAAAGCCTTTTCAATAAATGTTATAGTCACATTAAAGAAACGAAAAAATAATTATTACTGTTATTTATAATTATAATCATATATATGTACACATATGTATATATATATTCTTATTACTTTTTCTTATTTTTTTCAAAATTCTATATCTGTAAATTTCACTAAATAAAAGCTACTTTATTTACTTTGAGGATTATTAAATAAAATAATATTTTGCCTTATATTGTTACCAAGCTCATCTAGAAACTGAAATGCCCTGCAATCGAAATATATTTTATGGCTCTGGCGTATGGAGAAAAAACAAATCAGCGCAGCCAAGTGTTAAGTGGCCAAGTCAGGGACCAGAGCCGACAAGGAGGCAAGCAGCAGGAGTCGGGATCAGAGACGGAGAGAATGTGAATATGTGAGAGAGAGAGATGGAGGGGGAAGAGAGAACGCGAGCCAAGTTTAAAGCATACGACGCAGTTGAGGGAATTACGATTCTAGATGCAATTTGATGGCGACAGTTTGGCGACACTTTTATAGCAACAATTTCTCTTCTTCTTCTTCTTCGGCTGCCTTTTACTCACCTGGAAACTTTTGCTGATGGCATCGAAGAGCGTCGCAATGGAGTTGCCCAACAGCGCATGACGCGCTATCTGTGGACAAACGGAGCACGCATTCCGATAAAGCTGGACGGCAAGTGTGACGGATCTGTCAAGGATCAAGGAATGAATGTATTCGATTCTCTCTGAAGCTCCAACTCTACTTACTTCTTGGAGATCTCGGAATTTTCCTCCAGGCCCTTGCTAATCACATAGTTGGTCAGCACGCCCAGACCGTCCATGTTGAGGAACGCCTGGAAGTCATAGGTCTGCGCCTTCGGAATCACACGCAACAGATTGCCCAGCGTGCGATCTAGACCCTGATTACCGCCGCCCTTCATCACCAGATTCAAGAGCTTGGGCACGCTGCTGTCCCGCTTCACATGGGCGGGCAGAGGCTCCAAAGTGGCGAGATAGTCGGCAGCACTGAGCGGGGAAGGAGAAGAGAGAGAGAAAAGCGATTATTTTGAGATATGTGGGATAAATGCCTACACAAATATCAACTGGTCTTAACTAGTGGCATACTAACTTGGTTTATTAGCTTCACAAAGTATAAATAAGATGATCGATATTTATCGATTAACCAATATGGTGCAAAAAGCATAATAGACGTAGATAATATAGATACATAGTAGCTTTGCACTATAGCTATCCACATATATACTTCCATAATATACTGAAAATAGGCCTATCGATAGTTATCGACTGTCTAAAGAGAGTATCAGCACTATTTGAACAAAAATTGATCTATATTAACTATATAAGATGTTGATAGTTCACAGTAGACTAGGCTACACTATGACTATATAGAGGATATATGGGATATATTACATTGGCAAAGTTATCGATATCGATAGTTACCGATTGCTGACAATTTAGTGAATAAACTGTGATCTATTTGATTTAAATAATTTTTTGATAGTTAACAACTAGCTAAACAACAGTATAGCTCTCTACAGGGTATATGAGGTATATTAGACTAGATCATATACTTGACCAACTCACCATTGATTCATGCGCTGCTTGAGCTTCTTCATCTTCTTCTTGTAGCTGCGCGAATGCTCCCGACTGCCGGCGACGCCGCCAATATCAGACAGGGTGGAGGACATATCGCAGTCCTCGTTGGTGGTGCTGGTGGTGTTGCCGTTGAGCAGCTCCGGCTCCTCGTCGCCACGCGCCTCGTCCTGCTGCCGTGTGCTGGGCAGGGTCAGCTCCAGTGCCCGCTGGCGAATGTGTTCGATGTTCTCCTCGTGCCGGCGCGCCGACTCCAGCTGCTTCTGCTGGATCTTGCGCTGCAGCTCCTCGGTGGTCTGTTGCTGCTGCACCTGGAGGGCGAGCAGGCGCTCCTCGCGGTCGCGCGCCTTCTCGCGTGCCAGCGCTTGGCGTTGGCGCTCCTTCTGCTCCTGCATTTTGCCAATGCGCTGCTCCTTCTCCAGCCGCGTCTCGTTCATCTTCTCCAGCTTGAGCAGTCGCTCCTTTTCCAATGCCTGGCGACGTCGCTCCACCGCAGCCTCCTTGGCGGCCTTCTCCTCGACACGCTTCTGGCGCTCCTGCTCCAGATCCTGCAGCCGACCTTCGGTCTCCTTGAAGGCCTCGAGCAGGTCCAGGCGCTTATTCTGCGCTTCGATATTCTTGATGAAGTTAATCTCCTTCAGCTTTTTGTCCTCGTCGTGCGCCTTCTCGATGATCTGGCGTAGGTAGAGCTCCCGATTCTCGGCAGCCCGCTGCAGTCGTCCCTCCATCTTCAGTCGCTTATCCTCGATCAGCTGCTTCTTGGCCGCCTTCACATCCTCCACACGCACGAAGAGCTGTTGCAGCTTCGCTGCCTTCTCCTGCTGCAGCAGCGCCCGCTTCTGCTGTGCCCTGGCCTGCTTGGCCTGATACTTCTTCAGCGTCTCCTGCAGCGAGCGACGACGCGATGGCGACGACAGTTTCTGATGCAGCTCCTGCGCACGACCGGGATGGCGAGCCACATAGGCCTGAAGAGTGGCCAGCGCCTCGGCCCGCTCGTTCCAGGACATATCCGAGAGCAGGGCCTGATAGCGCAGCTCCAAGCTCGCATTCTCGTCGTCGCTCATTGTGACAAAGACGACGGCATCGTCGAGCGCCTGATCCGTACTGTCGTCCTGCTCCTCCAGCTGTACCTCCCCATCCGTTTCATCCGTTTCGGTGTCCACATCGATCTCAGTGCTCTCCAGCTCGCGTATTTGACGCTCCAGCGACTCCTGCACCTCCACGAGGATGCGCTCGTTGCGCTCCTCCTCCACATCCTCGGCCGTTTGCTCCTCGATCTCATCGCAGGCCGCCAGCAGGCTGGCATTGGGCTTCACACAGCCATTTGGCAGCTTGCAGCGAGCGATGCTCTCGTATAGCTCGCCAATGGTCTTGGAGAACTCACAGTTCGTCTGGATTTTGATGTCGATCTTGTTGTGATCATCGTTATTACCTGCAAAAAGGGGAAGGGAATGTGAGAATTATTTGACTGATATATGATATAGGATTGATTGATCAAAAGACTAATTCAGAGATTCACTTATAGATTCAGGCAATGATTGACTGATTGAATGCCTCAGACTCAATGGTATCTGTCTCTCTTCTATTTCAGTCTCCCTCTCTCTGTCGCCCTCTCTCACTCGCTTCCTCTCCCTCAGCTATCTCTGTATCTCCCTCTGTCACCATCTCTCCCTACTTACTCTCATTATCATCCCTCTCTCTCTCTCACTCTCTCACTGCATCTCTCTCATTAACCTCCCTCTCTCTACTTCTCCCTATTTCTGCCCACTTACTCTCATTATCAGTGGCTTGGGCATTGTTTCCTTTGCTCTGCTCCTGCTGCTCCTTCTGCTGTTTGCGCAGCGCGTTCTTCTCGCTGCGCATGTATTCCTTGTGCAGCGAGGTCATCTTAAGTCCAGTGAGATCTGATTTCTGTCGCTTGATAATGGTGGCGCGAGCATTTGCTGCAGATGCTGTATTATTCTGAGTGAAATTGCTGCTGCTGCGAGTCAAGGCAGTTGCTGGCTTCGATTTCTCCTTCTCCTTCTCCTTCTCTTTGTCTTTCTCATTTTCCTTGTCCTTGCCCTTCTCCTTCTCTTTGTCCTTGTCGTTTTCTTTGCTCTTTTCTAGCTCCTTGTCCTTGTGCTTCTCCTGCTGATTGTCCTGCTTTTTTATTTGGGCTCCTGCTCGCTGTGCCGGGAAAGAGTTAACCTTGGCTTTGGCATTCTTGATCTCTGGCCTGGACGCCGGTGGCGCCATCACCTTGGCCGCCTTCTGGCCGGCCTTTGCTTTGGTCTCAGCTGCTGTTGCCTTTGGCTTGCCGCTGGCTTGGCCAGCTTTACTGGCAGCTGCAGCTGCTGCTGCTGCTGCGGCTTTCTCTCGCTGCTGCTTGTCCTTCTCCTCCTTCTGCTCGTTCAGCAGCGCCAGGGTGGGCAGACTGGCATAGCCCGTGGGCTGATTGAAGCGATTCGACCAGTGCATGCTCGTGCGTCGGCGATTCTTGACCGTGTGCCAGCCATCGTTGGCATCCATCAGCTGCTTGGGCTCCGAGTGTCGCTCCTCCAGCTTCAGTGTGCTCCTCGAGCTGCTCAGCTGTTCGTTGCTGGCCTTCAGCGTCGACGTGGAGCTGGCTATGTCCTCGCGCGAGCTCAGACGCACGGTGGGCGCACTCGCACGCTTGCCCAGATTAGGATTCGATGCACCACTCGCACCAGTCACGTTCAGCTGTGAGCCCACGCGCCTGGACAGACTTGGCCGGGGCATCACAGCTGCAGCTGCAGCCGCGCCAACTGCATTCCCATTCATGTCCAGCATCGTGCGCGAACGAGCCGAGAGTCGAGTGGCCACATTGTTGGGCGGTCCATAGCACTCCGCTTTGCTGGCAGGACGCGGCGGTGGCTGAGCAGCAGCCAGGCGAGCGCTGCGCGTCACAAACGGCTTCGCATTGTTGTTGTTGGCGTTGTTGTTGCCGCTGCGACGCAGCCCGTTGAGCGGCGCCGCTGCCTTAGCGCCCGGCTTGCTGTTAACCAATTTACTATTTGCGGCAGCTGCTGACATGGGCGGCACATTTGCCTTGGGATTGCTGCCACGCATGGCAGCTGGACGATTCAGCACACTCGAGTATTTCAAGGGACTATTCTGCATGGCTGGCGCATTGCTCAGCTGCTGCAGCTTCTCCGGCTGCCTCCTCTCGGGCAGGGCAGCCACGGGCTTGAGCAATGTGTTGGGCGGCGTGGGCTGCTTGTTGGCCTGCGCATGCAGCAACACATTCTCCATGGCATCCAAGCGGCAGACAGTCAACTGCACTGCCGTGGGCTCGACGACAGCCAAGGGTGTTGCGGCAGGCGCTAGTGGCGGCTGTGGGACGTGCTCGGGTAAGGGAACGTTTACGGCTGGCTGCTGAGATTCTGCATAAGCTGCAGGCTGAATTGCTGGCTGAATTGCTGACTGAATTGCTGGCTGAGCTGCTGGCAAACCTAAAAAACAAACGTATTAGATATTTATCTTTCGAAATAGGTGAAAGAAATACAAACTGTAGTCTTTTATGAGCACTTATAACTTACCCGCCAGCTGCTTCACAGCGGCTTCCGCTTCAGTCACTTTTCGCTCCTGCTCAGCCGCCTCCTGCTCAGCCGCCTCCTGCTCAGCCGCCTCCTGCTCAGCCGCCTCCTGCTCAGCCGCCTCCTGCTCAGCCTTTTCCTTGGCAACTGCCTCTCTTTCAGCCAGCTCCCGTTCCGCCTTCTCCCTTTCCGCAGCCTCCCGCTCCTCCTTCTCCCTGGCCATCTTCTCGCGCACATCGGCGAGCGTCAAGTGCGGATCTTCCAGATCCGTCTGGGAATATTGTGTATTCAACTCCACATACGACTTGTCGTCAGACAGATCCAATTGCGGAGTCTGCAGCTCCAACTGCGGGGTCTGCAGCTCCAAGTGCGGAGTCTGCAGCTCCAATTGCGGAGTCTGCAGCTCCAACTGCGGAGTCTGCAGCTCATGCACCTCTTGCACCTCTTGCATCTCTTGCACCTCCTGCACATCCGAGTTGGGTGAGCCGCGTGCATTGCGTGGCTTATTGGAGGAGAACAATTCGCGGACATTCACACGCATTGCGCCGCGCGGCAACGGGTCGCAGGCGCGCAGCAGCTTCTTCGGCGTCACGTGACCATCGCAGCAGGGCGACGTCTTGCCCGAGTTGCAGGGGAAGAGCGCCGGACTGGACTTGCCCGAGGTTGTGGGACTGCAGAGGCTCTTGGTGCGCACGCGCGGCGTGGGATTGCTCTTGCGCACCTCCCAGGCGAGGCTGTGGGGGCGCTGCTGCACCGGGCGCGACTCGTAGTCCCAGCTGACCTTGAACCACTCGCTGAGCGCCTTGAAGTCGCGCACATAGTTCTCCAGCACAAGGATCGCCTCCTGGCAGCTGGATATGTTCTCGTAGCACTCAACAGTCTGATAGATCTCGTTCACCGCGCGCTGCAGATTCCCGAAGAGCAACGCCCAGTAGCGCGCCTGCAGCTCCGACTTCTTGTCCCGTCCGGTCGAGGCGCTGCGCACACGCGGTCCACTGGAGCCGGCCAGACCGGCGCTGCCCGGCTTCGATCGTGTTGCCGCCCCCGTCGTCGTCGGCGATTGGCAGTGTTTGGGCGTTTGCATGCCATTTGGCGATTTCGGCGGCGCCATTGGCGGCTTGCGGCTTGTGGGCGTCGGATAACCTAAAACAAATAAGATTTTAGTTGCAAAATCGCCAGGTTAGCCAATGATATACTATAAGTTACCCTGAATATACGCAAGCTTATTTTTAATAAAAAATAATTTAAATAAACAAGAGACAGAAAAGGCAGACAAGCCTCGCTCTGTGTTAACTAAATAAAATGAACGATATGACATTCATATATCCTATAAATAGGAGTAATAATAGATAGGCTAGCTCTTACTCCCTCGCTCTGCATTCCAAGCATATCAGAGATTTATGTGAATCATATAAAGGCAGACGCCATTATCTATACCCTTCACACAAAGGGTATTCATAAATATATATATGATAATAACAAAACTCCAACTTACAGTCTCCATTGACTACAGCGCCATCTCTGCCAGCGCCGACGCCGACGCCGCTTGCGGTTGTCTCATCGCAAAACTGGTAGACAAGCAAATTCTTCGCCTCGCGTCCCTCACGACTTAAAACCTCTCGCATTTCCATAGTCTTCTTCTGATACGTTTGTTATGCTTTTGATATACGCGCTTTGTGTGTGTGTGTAAGTGCGCACGCTGTTTTAGCCCGCTGCCTACGCCAGCGCCAACGCCAACGTCAACGCCTACGCCAGTCTCCCAAAAAACGCAGCTGTTCGCACACCTTTCTGTTTGTTCCTATTTCAACAGTTAAATTCGTTTGCGATTCGCAGCTGCTGTTGCTCCATGCACAAAATGTTTGCTATTTGTAACAATCTCAATTGATGGCTATGCAATTTGCTGCACACTTATGTGATTTTTATATTTTACTGTCTTTTAACGGCCGCCGTTGTTGTTGCTTTTGTAGCTGCTGCTGTTGTTGTTGCTGCTGCTGCTGTTGTGTCTGCTGCTGCCGCTGCTGCTGAGAATTTCGCAATGACAGCTTCTAACATTTTTGCGCAATACACACGCTTATGCTTTTTGTCTAGACACACGCAGGCTACTAGAGCTACTAAATTGTTTTGAATGTTCAGCTGTTGCTACTGTTACGCAGGTGTCTTTATTATAAACTAAAAATAATTTTAAATCTCAGCACGGACGTCGAATTGCATGCCAAACGAAATCAGCTGTCCCTGTCTTTGTATCGAACAGTGTGTACACACTGCCTTACTGTAGCTTATCGATAATGTAAGCAATATATCGCATGCTCTACGCACTGAAATAACTATTTATATACAATAAAAACTGTTTATAATTATAATTATATTTAAACAGTCAATAAATAACAATGATTATTGTTAGTTAAGTATCAACTATCGCCATCTATTAATATCGTATACATATCAAAGCGATATATCGATAATATAGCATATTCTCTTGTTTACACATTTATTATACAATAATCACAATATTATTTAGCTTAATTATGGATCTATCAATTCAAATTATTTAATATCTAATTCTTTTTATTATGATTTCAAAATATATTTGCAACTATCGCAACAACTGCCATGGCTCACCGCTACAATGTCTTATTGACATCACTAATTCGCATTCCGTCACAAACAGTGTGTGTGCAAAGAAGAAGATACGCACGCACGGACCGTGATTGCGGAGTTTTGTTTTTGCATTCGAAGAACTTGTCGATTTTAACTTCTTTAATTAGCAATTTCACCAAATTGCTCCAAACAAATTCCGTCTCAAGTGCAACGAAAATACGTACTACATATATATAGCATACAACTAAAGTTTGTTGGCTACCACGGCTCGTCTGGACAGCAACAATTAATAAAATGAAAGTGGAAATCGTGTGATGTCATGTCGACGACGGCAGCAGCAGAGACGTCGACCGTTCTGTGAATTGAAACTTCCTGTTCTCGCTCTCTCTTTCTCTGTGAAACCCACTCTGTCCTCCCACTGTTTGCCGTATGATAGATCCTGTTGAAGGTAGCCAAAAAGTGCGACAAGTGATGGTGAATTAATTTTTGGCAAAGCAGAAGATTAAAGTAAAAAAGAAAATATAAAAGAAAAGAAAAAATTCCAATTTTCATTCCACCGCTCAGCTGCAAATGTGCCAGTGTGAATAGCAGCACAAAAGAGAAAAGGTGAAACGAGCCAAACACATACGCACGCACGCACACACACACGGAGAAGCTTGCGTGTAGGTGTGAGTTGGACAGCAACAGCGGCCAAAGCACTAAAAAAAACACAGCAACAACACAATAAAAACAGTTTTTTATTGATTTCCCTCCAAAAAAAAAAGAAACAAAATAAATAAATAAAATAACACAAACAATTTGACGACGATTCCGCCCAAGCAACAGGAGCAGCTGCATTTGCCACGCCTGTATATAGACCGTGGTACCGTCCTTAAGCTACACACACACACATTCCCACTCCCTTTTCGTCCCCCCGTCACCACCTCCGCCCACTCACCATGTCCAGCCCCAGCGCCAACGCTGATGCCCAACCAGTTGTGGAGCAGTTGCGCTTGGAAGTGGAGCGACTGACACGCGAACTCGATCAGGTGTCCAGCGCCAGCGCTCAATCTGCACAATATGGCCTCTCGCTGCTGGAGGAGAAGTCGGCACTGGAGCAAAAGTGCGAGGAGCTGGAAACCCTCTACGATAACACACGCCATGAACTGGACATTACGCAGGAGGTAAGCACAAAAGAAACAGTTGAACAGCTGTGTCTATGTGTGTGTGTGTGTGCGTGGGGGTGTTCACTGGATTTAAACTGCCGCTATTTGGCAGCAAACACACACAAACAGTCAAGTATAAGCATGCACATGCATGTAAAGCCCACACATACATGTGAATAGCCTACACACACACCGACATAATCGCTGTTAGACCAAAAGTTTTTGCAATTGGTTTGCAATTTGCCTTGTTGGCAGAAAACAGTAAGCACTCGCTAAAGCGTACACTTGGATTAGCAAACATTGAGTGAATGTTGCAGCACTTGATTTCTTTAGTAGAACTAACAGGTTGAATAAGCGAACAGAATATCTTTTTATTGGTATGCTAAAAAGATAATGCGACTACAGTGAAAGCTAAAATATGATGAATTCTTTAATGTGTAAACAATCTATTTTCAAAATATATAAGAATATAGCATATTATTTGTCTACTACATCGCATATTAGCTATGACAATATCCAATTGGATTTAGCCTGAAAATATTCACATATTTCAAACATAAATATTGTAACTTCTCCACTATCGATTGTAACTACTGCTGTTGTTGTTCTCTTCTAGCCCATTCGCCATATCGAATCTCCACTTTTATGCTACACCGCTCTCTCACTCTCCAATTCGTACTCTCCTCGCTCTGGGCGCCTTTGCTTGTCCAGCTCTGATAATCACAAATGATTTAATCGTTTAGCTGGTCACATGTTGATTTTCCTTCGTTCTACAAACTGGGCTTGCGGTACTTGGCGCCGCTTGAATGAACGCCTACGCTCAGTCGCTCTCCACTCAACAATAGTCTCCACTCTTTAACAGCCATCTCTCTAGGTCTTTCTCTCTCCCTCTCTCTCGCTGCTTGATCATGGTCAATTTGGCATGCGCTTTATTATCGCCACTCAGTTCAGTTGCTTTTGCTGTTGTTGTTGTTGTTGTTGCCGACTGACTTGGTTTATATGAATGCTGATATGTTTTTTTCTCATTCCATTTTGCACCTGTGTTCGCTCGCCAACTGTCAGACTGGCAATTAGCCACGGCAATTGTTTTTGGCATTTCCGTTGGAATTTTTCGAATGTGCATTGCGGAAAAGCCCAACAACAACGCCAACAGCAACAACAAAAAAGTTTGTCCTTCGCCCAAAGGGCTTTAGCGGTAATATAAATAACTTTTGCCTGTCGACTCATTATCATTTTGTTTTGCACCTTTTATTTATGTGTTGTTTCTTTCTCTGCCTTTTATTGTTGCCCCTGGCGTTAATTACGCGATTCGTTGCCAAAACAATGAATCGATTGGTCGTATTTCAAGTCAAGTTTTAGCTTGTTTCAAAGCCGAACTAGTTCCAAGTAGAAATATTTTTATTTGAAGTAGGAATTTATGTGTTAAGATTTTGTATTTGCTTATGAAAGATGATGATATTTAGGAGTATAGAAACAATTGTCCATATAAATAGGATAACAAATAAGAGGATATATTTACAAAGGAATATATAAAGCCTTATGCAACAGACTGAGAAAGTCTAATTTAAAATATTATTAAGTACCTTTTTGATCCTATATTAACATATGTATATATAGATTTATATTTGCCCTTGAATTTTTAAATAATTAAATTTTATTATAGATTATAGCTTCTCATATGTTTTACCACTCAATTCCAAACATTTCTCAATCACACGCTTCTCTAGTTTTCCAAACTTAATTCCACATTCCATTTTCATATCACCTGCACTGTTTGATTAATTGTACGACAGGTGGCGCCCACTTGCTGGCCCACTAGGCCGTTGGCTTGATAGTTTCCAGCTTGTTAGCTTTGAACTCAACTGAACTTTTAACGAGAGAGCTGATGCCGCGAGCAAAATACACCCACACACACAAACACACACACACGCACACACTCTCACTCATTTACACGCGCATTAATGCATGCTTAAAATTAAAAAAAAAAAAGGAAGGAAAGAGAGAAAATTATTTGCAGCGTCGACGACAACGCTGCGGGCATTCGGTCTCCGCCTTGTGCCAGAGCTGTGGCTGGGAGGGGCGTGGGCGTGGTTGGGCGACATATTTCCCACTTGTAATCAAGATATCAGCCCGTGGGCGAGTTTACCCCCTAAATGAACATAAATCAGAGTCGCCCTGAACAGAGACGAAGAGTTTTGAGAGCTGAGCAGCAGCCGCAGCAGCCGCCGCATCCTGCCAAATGGCTGCAGCCAAATTAGCCTGGCCAAAATTAATAGAATATTTTCCCCATATAGAGCTGGCGGCGATAATTTTCTCGCCGACTAGGCCTAAATGTGCAGGCATTTTGATTGCGCGCTTAAATGGGGTAAGGGGAAATTTTCGGAAAATCGCAAAATATGCCAAATTGGCCAAAATTCGACTGCAGTCGAATGCAAATGTTTAGACGGAATGTTAAGCTCTGCGCCAAAGTGAAGTTAAGAATTTATGTAGTTGACTTTGTGGTTTGTGTGTGTGTGTAGGCGAGGGGCGTAACTAGGCGTGGCACGTTACACATGTTGTTTGGACGTTTGTCTAACTGCGGCAATTAAGAGGCGGCCAAAACAACAGCCATAAAACCGAAGCCAACTTCGAGTCACTCTCTCTGTGTGTGTGTGTGTGTGTGAGTGTGTGTGCGTGTCAGTCGGTCTGTGTGTGTGTTATTTGACCATATTTTATGACTCGCCTGATGGCAGCCAAGGACATTTCGCCCAGGGACCTCATCGTCCTCGCTCGCATAGTTGTTGCGGCCTGTGTGAGTTGTTAACTTGACAAAGGCCACAAAAGTTTTTAATACCAACTTTAATAATTAATGCCATTATTTACACGGCAACTGGTAGATAGATAGAGCGGGCGATAGGGAACATTGGGGAGCGAGACGTAGGGTGAGCGAACTACGAACTATGCAAATTGAAGAATTTTTAAATAGAGCACATAAATTGCAACGAGAAAACTGTTGACAAAATTCTAAGAGGAATATTTGAGAGCGTTAGTTTAGTTTAGTTAGTTTAGAGTGGGAATATCCGGAGGCTTTAGATTCTTACGCATGAGCAGTTATAAAATATGTTTAAACTATAAAACTATGAAGCAGAAGTTGATTAGGTCGATAAAATAATCAGAGTTGATCATAGCTAATAACAAGAGAAACAGATTATATATGTATAAAGAGCACTAAATATCGGAAGGTGATAAGAATCAAATCAGTTATCAGGTAATGCAAGAGAAGAAACTTTGAGATTTATATATTTAATAGAAAATGTTGAAGAAACTCTATTAAATGATAGTAAGAGTATTTAAGTAGTCAAAGAATCATAATAATTATAAAGCTTACGTCAATAAGTTATCAAAATATAATGAGAATACCCTGATTACCCAATTTCAATGGGTTCAGAGTATTAAAACTGATTAAAAAGCTCAAGATATTGAAGAAAATATGTTAGTGAAGAACTATAGATTAAAGAATATGGAATCGAAAAACCAATGCCTGACTGCATTTGCTGATTATAGACTAAAAGGTATTCCCTAAACTTGATCTGTCTTCCACCTTGAACTAGTTACACCGTAAAGTCATTCAATGTTAAGCCCTTTGATGAGCTCTGACTAAACCTCAGTATTCTTTCGCCTATTTCCCATTTTTTCCGCTGTAATACCTCACATCAAATCACAGATTCAGTTCCGAATCATAATTGCATTTGCATATTTTTCTCATTATAGATCCTAACTCACTCCATCCCCGCACTCACCTTTGACAGTAGAATCTCCAAAGGGCTCGCTTAATTACTCAAACCGCTTTAGTCCAATCTGAGCCTTAATTTCCACAAATATTCAGCTGACAAAGAAAACTGCAGCCCAGCCAAAAGTCGTTAGGCTAAATCCTTGCCAAGCACTAAAAAACAATATGAAAAGCGCCCAGGACACAACCGAGCTGGGGCCTGGGAGTCCTGGCAGCAGGATAGAAAAAATAAAATCCCGACGAAGAAATTATAATGATTTGACGCTGATGCTCTGTTCTGTTGGCGCAAATTGCAATTCTACGGCAATCAAATCCGGCAACAACATGGACGACAGACAATTGCAGCGGCAGGGGGCCAAGTCTGTGGGGCAGGGTTAAGGGTAGGCGAGCAAGGGTTAACTGCTGCAGCAATGACAAAACATGTTTCCGAGCTGCCTGCAGTCGCAGTCGCAGTCGTCGTCGCAGTTGTCATTTGTAGCTGCCGCTGGTGCTGCAAGGGAAATGAGCAGGAAAAATGTTGTTCCCAAACCATTTGGCGGTGTCTGCAATGAAAATTTAAAAGCAGCTGTCAACTGAAGAGGGGGCCAGAGAGAGAAAGAGGGGGATGGGGACTGACTGGCGAGGAAATCTCACAGCAAGTCGCTCTTGGAGAGGCTGCGGCAATGCAACAAACAGTTGCAACAGCTTTTACACGCTACGCCAATTGGAAATGCTGCAAAAGAGGGTATATTCAAAGGCCCAGCAAGGCAATTCCATTAGGCTGCATTCATTTAATTTATTTTCTTATTATCGATTTACAGTATCAAGGTCTTTGAAATGATAGTAATTATGTATATAGAAGAAAGAAGAATTAACTTATGTAAATAGACTTGGTAGGACACAAGAGCTTTAGTTTGTAGTATGTATAAATATTGATTATAGCTATCGATATTTTAACCTGCCTAGCCCTAATCTTACACTAGCCCAAGAATCGATAAATATCGCTTGAGTGCTGAAAGTGTTTATAGATAAAGTGAGCAGAACTGTATACACAACTTAGTAAACATATCAGAATAATGTGAGTTTATCAGCAATATCTTCAATTTGCTGCAAATCGATAAATATCGGCAGGGAAACCATGCCCTTGGATCGTACATGTATAGAAGTAGATGATAGCTCAGTTGATGAATATAAGTTGGCCTATAAAAGACATTAAGCAGCTTATAGATGATATATGTAAACAATCGAAAATCGATAAATATCGACTATGCTTTATAGCATATCCTCCACACTGCTAAGGCTTGAAACTTTGATATTTAGTTGAATAGTTGAATATAAGTCACCAACAAATCAGTAGCTGTTTACAGGGTATCTGGACATTGAGCAGTTACGAATTTCTTCTCTGTTTATGCACCAGTCGTGTCCATAATGGCAATGCAATTTATTTGCACCCAACTTATTTGGAAACTGATTGGCTTCCGTTTCGGCTCATAGACACATTTTATGAGCCCAACCGAGAGACGGTTCCTGCTCGCCTCTTGCGGAATCTCGAGCATCTCTCTTGGAGTGCTGCCAATTTGGGGGCCACAAACAGTCGCAGCATCCGCACAAACAGACACATTTCGCCCCAGTTATATGCAAATGGTCGAATTGGACACATGATAACGACCTCAGCTGATTGGCTGTTAAGTGCAAATGATTTTTACTGCTTTTGCTCTCTGATAATGATGATGATGATGATGATGATGATGAGAATGAGAATGCGGATGACGCTGGGTGCAACCAGCATGCAACGAGGCAGCGGCTGTGACAGCGCTATCCTTGCTGCGCGCGTCAGCAACATTTATTGTCCCGCAGCTGAAAAGGATTTGCATATGAATTCCGCTGCATTCTTACAATTCGCATATCCATTTAGTTAAGAGCACAATTTAAGTGTGTGCACATACCGTTATGCCAGACAGAGGGGTATTACAGCTATGCTGTGGCATAGCTCTAACAGATTCTTCTTCATGGGATTTATAAGCAATCTCTATATAGATAAGTTGTATAAGAATTTTATTCTCAAATGTGATCTATACTCTTGTCTAGATATTTTAACTTGAGTCAGCTTTATGATTATATTAAGCTTTATGATTATATTATTAAGCAAGTTCATTAATCATTCCACTGATATCTTATATATGCATATACTTTAATAGTCAGGGTATGTGAATATGATAAAGAGACTCTTCTCTCTACTTTGCAATCTTAATTTTGAATCGATAACAATCTATTAATCTAACAAATAGTATCACAATAGTACTATTTATCATACTTGCCGATTTGTTCGGTTATTTTTAACTTCGATTATATTGTATTTCCAATTCCTAAATCTGTAATGGATATTGTATTTCTAATTCCTAAATCTGTAATCGATAAATATCGTCGTATGTATTTTAGAGTAATGCTTTAAGTTTGCTAGCTGATCTGAACAGTTTCCAACCGATAAATATCCATTTCGACCATATGTTTGTGCTTGAGAATTATGAATTTATTCATAGTAATATCTATAGCTCTTATCATTCTGTATGGCTATAAATTATGAATATCCCTTGATGTATCATCAATCGATAAATATCGATAAATAGTTTATATATATATATATTTCCAATCGAACTAAATCCATTGCAATTTCCTATCTCTACCCTAGCCGTATCCCATTCGTATATCTATATTGTGAAGAGCATTAGGGCTCTCGACTTGACATGGCTAGTTTTTCAGTTTGCTTTCATTTTCTTGTTTTAGTACTTTTGCTAGTTTCCATTTAGTTGAGAGCGTAATTTGCATTGCTTTTGTGCTCGCGCACAGTTTCCATGCTGAATATTATACAGTTTTGTGCCTCGTTCTCATTCAGCTTTGGCTTCAGTCGCTTCGCTTTGCTTATTTTCATTTTGGCGACATTTCAAATTCAGAGAGTGTCAAATGCGTGCATTGACATGGAGGCCACAAGTGCGTCCGCATCCCCCCAGCTTATGGTGTTTGTAATCTCACTCTGTCTGTGTGTATCGGTGTGTGCGTGTGTGTGTGTGTGTGTGTGTGTGTGTGTGTGTGTGTATGCGTGTGTTTGTGTGCGGGTTAAGAAATTACACGACAGCCTACAGCAGGGCATCAAGAGCAGTAGCAGCAGTTGTTCTTGTTTGTTTGCATTGCCACTGATTGTTATTTCCATGTTGGGGTGATGAGCCACAATACCCTGTAATACGAATATATGTGGGGTTTATTGAAAAATTAAATAACTGAGGTATATATTGTATATATATATCTGATAGACGAATCAGACAAGACTATATTATATATTTATATTCTATGTGTAGAATCTGTTCTATTTTTCCCATGTTTTAAGTTAATGAACCTCGTAGTTCTCTGCCAATTCTCAGTGCATTTAGATAAAGCTCTACGTTGATTACATTATTTTCTTATGGAATCTTATGCATCTAAATTCATCTGCACTTTCGTAATTCAGAGGAGCCTTTTATCTCTCACGAAGACTTGTTCTAAAGGGAGAGAAAAAAGTATGCTTGCTATACTTACTGCTACACTTAAAATATTTCCCATTAAAAGAAGTTATGCTTATAGAAGACAGTAAACTCTAATGAGCTTTTTCTATCGGAAGACGAGATAGTAATCCGATATTTATCATTGAGCAGATTTTCAAGATTTGGCAAAAATTGATTCTAAGCTCTTTGTAGAATGAAAACCATGGTGATAAAATAGGCTGCAAAAATATTTTTGCAGAATGCTTGGAGATATGAGAAGAAACATTGGTACGGGAGTATAAAGCCTAGTTGAACATTTGAAATAATAAATACTCTTCTGAAATATATAAAAGTGATAGAAAATCGATATAGATTAATGACTCTGCAACTAAATCTGATTATATATCGTTATCATTCCTTCTAAAGCCAAGTCTACAGGGCATCTGCAAGTCGATCACGCGCCACTAGCTAATTTCAGTCGTGCGCTGGTGTTGCTGCTGTGGCCGTCATTGTCGCTTTGCCTATGCCCCAAACAAACTGTTCAGTCATTCATGGCATACTTTATCAGCACAGGTGCTGGGGCGACAGAGCAGGGCGTGGCGGGGCGACCACCGCCTACGCCGGCTGTGGTAGGAAATTGTTACAGCTCGCTCGTTTGCTTGTTTGCCAGCGCTGCTGCCCGTTGTCATAATGTGGGCAATCTGCTCTCTATTTTTAGTAGCCGGCAATTGTGAAGCAGTGCAACGGGCCGACGGCAGACGGCAGACAGCAGACGACGGACGGCGGACAGGCTGACAGCAGCTGTGGCAGCTGTTGAAACATCAATGCGGACCTGGCCGAAACTTCATTTTGGGCCATTTAGATGCTGCTGACACACACACAAACACACACAAAACCAAGCCACAAACAGACAATGCCTGTGCGTTGCAATCGACCAGGTGGGGGCTGGGGCAGGGGGTGACGTGAGTCAGGCGACGTTGCACAGGACACACCTCTGTTGCCACGGCGAGTCCTGCCTTCCTGCCACGCCACGCCTCGCCACGCCTCGCCTCGCCGCACCTCGCCTGTGCTAATATTTGCTCGACTTAATTAAAAATCTTTTCTAATTTGCATAAAGTTCATGTCGGGGTGTCATTTAATGTGGTTTTTGTGGCTAACTGTTGCCGCTGCCAGTGCATAGATGCCGCTGGAGATTATGAATTTGGAGAAGAATTTATGTTGGAGGCACTGAAGGAACGTACAGACAGAGAAAAATGCAGAGAAAGTGAGAGAAATAGAGGTAGTCAGGCAGAGATACAGATTGGACTAAGCTACTTAGAGAGAAGCGGATAGTAAGAGAGAGAGCGTGAGACAATTAGTAAGAGACAGAGACAGAGAGAGAAAATAAAAAGAGAAAGAGGCGTTGTAAGAGAGAGATTAAACAAACAGTCAAAGAAAAATGGAGAGGTGTATAGAAATAGAGAGTTAAAGAACACGATTGAAATTGGCGTAAAGTATTATTAGGTGTAAGTGAGAAGTCAGTAAGGTAAAGAGAGGGACAGAAAGTATGAGATAAGGATCGAGAATCAGTTAGAGAAAGAGAGCTCGATCTAGAGCCATGATCGAGCTCTCTTTCTCGAGAGATGCAGTGAAAATTTTTTTTATAAAACGTATATTTTAATGAAATTTTGTAATGAGCTCAGCTTATGCATTTATGCAGAGCCTTTTAAAGCCTACACAAATTTATTCACAATTTTAAGTGTATTTTCATAGGCCTAAAGCTAAGAGTACTTTAAAATTTAATGCACTTGCTGAACTATACTTGAACTGGATTTTTGTATATTTGAGCCAACTCAGCCTCAGTTTAAACAAAAAATGGTATACCTACATATAAAGCCGGAAGTAATTTAGTTTACTTCCATCAATTTTCATTTACAAAACAATATAAAGTTAGACAATCGACAAAATATTCTAACTTAATTAACAATCATTAAAAAACTTGGTTAAACTGACTAGATTTTAATAGCTCTCCAAAAATAAAAGTCCCTCAGGCAACAAAAACTATGAACAATAGATGGCGCCACTAGGTCCTTTAGAGTCAGCCCCTTGCGATAAAGAGTTTTGTAAGCATTTAGCAGCTGCTCAAATTACATTCGAAGCGCTGAGCAAAGAGTTGACGCTGCTCGTATATGTATAAACAACTACATATACATGCATATGTATTTATAGTATCATATATATAGGGTTAGGTGGCGCCACGGTTTGGCGTCATCTCTTGAGTTCTCGAATTTCGAGCTTAACTGCCACTCGGCTTGGCCTTTTGTTTGCTTCCAGAGCCCTGCCACACTAATTAACGAAATGCACTTGCCGCCAGCTCGAATTGAAAAAGAAAACACAAATGAAGAAACTGAAAAGAGAGAAATGCGGAATATAAACGAAACGAAACGAAACGAAATGAAATAAAAGCGTTGACGTCGCCCACGGCCATTGACAATGATCACAAAGCGAGCCCAACTAGCCAGAGGCGTGGCAGGGCGGGCGGGGCTAGTGAAGTGGCCAAAAGGGCTAGCAGCTGCGGGCTATTTCCTTTCACAGCTGTGGGCTTTTGTCAAGAAAAAGCTGACTAATTGCAGTAGCATTTGAAGCATTTCAAGAATCTGCTCCGCTGCACTGTAATCCACCAAATCTCATGGTCAGCTCCGCAGTTGCCGGCCCGTGTGCCGTGTGCACGTACCTCAAATGTGCCCAACTAACGACAGTGCCGGCGAGATTTCAATTAAAGTCCGCAAAACACGATTACAGCTTAGCCACGCCCACCACCCAACGCCAACACTCCAGAAACCACCCGGCCACCCACTCGCTGCGGCTGGGCATATATGGGCACGTCGCATGCCTTCAATCAGGCGCGCTTTTATGACTGCACAGGCATCGGGCGAGGGCTTGGCTGGAATGCTTTAATATACGTTTAACGTGTGTACACTGAGAACAAATGTGGGGCACTTTTAGTAGAAAATACTCAGAGTGATTGAATTTAATAGGCAATCAAGTGTTGAGCAGTATGAAGAGAGCAAAGTTTCATATACATGTAGAGAGGGCAAATTTAGATATATATTGAGATATATATATTTGAAGATGAATTATATATTTATATAGATATTTCCTTGTTTTAACCATTTTAATAGTACAGCGTATATAATTGTATACAATATTATTATATAGATAACATTCATCAGTAAATATTATACACTAAAAATTCTATAGATTTATTATATATTAGATTCAGCATACCAAAGATGATAATATTTAATTGTAATAATATAATAGTATTCCAGAAGTTAATATAGAAATATCTATTTACCTAAACGTAGATGCTTTTCGAGAAGGAGAGAGAGATAGAATCTTAACATTCAGATCCTTATAAAGAAATTTGAAATTTGATGGGCTATACAAAAACGACATGTGAACGATATCGATGACATAGATATATGTCCATATGCATATAGTGCATACACGATTTATTTACAAGAATGTCTTTAGATGGTACATTAGTTTTATATAAAAAAAAAACTTAATTTTTAAATAAATGTGTATTACTAGAAAATTTCTTCAAGTGCATCCATGATAACATACATATTTACCTCTTTGCCACGTCCTGGGCGTGTCCTGCGCCTATTAAGCTTAACGAGCACGTGCGCCCGTTACGCATTTTCCAACACTGCCCGGCACAATTAAGCAACAACAATACACGAGGACGAACAAAATCCAATAAATGCGAACAAGAGCAAATCCAACTTTGAGATGCACTTGCTCCATCTACACGTCCATTGGGAGATCTGTAATAAAGGGAAAATGCCAAAAAAAAAAAAAAAAAAAAAAGAAGAAGAAAAAAAAATGAAGGAAAATATCTGCGCCATTTAATGAAAAATGTAACAAAGCGAAACGAGGGGCGTTTCGTCAGCAACAGACCAACGCACAGGCAGAGCTCCCCAGTGACTGACGCCCCCATTGACTACGACCCCGCCCCCTCTCGCTCACCTACACAACTTACACATGCAAATGACTGCAATAAAAATGGGAGGCTGGCAACTTTTATGATTGCAATACCCCTGATACACGAGCGAGTCGGTTAGAGTGAGAGAAGCAGCGATAACTTAAGGGGGGAGGGAGAGGGAATGAATATCTGAAATGGTTAAAGCTGCAGGTGAAATTACGATATGAAACTACTTTGATTAATACATTTCAACTAAATATTCTATTAGTATTATATGGAATAGCATCATCAACCAACAATTTCTTAGCAATTCCTCCATCAAAGAATTCTGAAAGATGAGGAAAGGTAGCTCTAGTAATGCTTTAATTAGTATATGAATATTTTCTATCGACATCCAACTCAATTCTTACTACTTTCTCTCACATTTACAGGCGCTCACAAAATTCCAAACCTCACAGAAGGTCACAAACAAGACCGGCATCGAGCAGGAGGAGACGCTGCTCAATGAGTCGGCCGCTCGTGAGACATCGCTCAATCTGCAGATACTCGATCTGGAGAACGAGGCCAAGCAGCTGCGCCATGAGCTGGAGCGCGTGCGCAATGAGCGGGATCGCATGCTGCAGGAGAACTCGGACATTGGACGCGATAAGAGCGATAATGAGGCGGAGCGACTGCGTCTCAAATCAGAGCTGAAGGATCTGAAATTTCGTGAGACGCGTATGCTCAGCGAATACTCAGAGCTGGAGGAGGAGAACATATCGTTGCAGAAGCAGGTGTCCAGCTTGAGAAGCTCGCAGGTGAGTTCATTTGAATTGGAATAGAAATTTGGTTAGACTTGAGACATTTGCACCTTCGTTGCCTTTCAGGTGGAGTTCGAGGGTGCCAAACATGAGATACGTCGCCTGACCGAGGAGGTGGAGCTGCTCAATCAACAGGTCGATGAGCTGGCGAATCTCAAAAAGATTGCCGAGAAGCAAATGGAGGAGGCGCTCGAAGCACTGCAGGTGTGTGGGAGGAAATAAATGCGGAAATCTGGAGCTGTCTTTGACTAAATTCTGAAATCCTTCTTTTAGGGCGAGCGTGAGGCCAAATATGCGCTGAAAAAGGAGCTCGATGGCCATTTGAATCGCGAGTCCATGTTTCACATTAGCAATTTGGCATATAGCATACGCAGCAATATGGAGGACAATGCCAGCAATAACTCGGACGGGGAGGAGGAGAATCTGGCGCTCAAACGTCTCGAGGCGGATTTGAGCACAGAACTCAAATCGCCCGATGGCACCAAATGTGATCTCTTCTCGGAGATTCATCTCAACGAGCTGAAGAAGCTGGAGAAGCAGCTGGAGAGCATGGAGAACGAGAAAGCGCATCTGACGACGAATTTGCGTGAAGCGCAAAGCAGTCTGGACAAGTCACAAAATGAGCTGCAAAACTTTATGTCGCGCCTCGCCCTGCTGGCCGCCCATGTCGATGCGCTGGTGCAGCTGAAGAAACAGATCGACGTCAAGGACCAGGACAGACAGACCAAGGAGGACGAGCAGCAGCTGCAGCAACAGCTGCGCAGCATTATCACACAATATGCCAATTGGTTTACACTCTCCGCCAAGGAAATAGACGGCCTCAAGACTGATATAGCTGAGCTGCAAAAGGGCCTGAACTACACGGATGCCACCACCACGTTGCGCAACGAGGTGACAAATCTGAAGAACAAGCTGCTCTCCACCGAGCAAAAGTCGCTGGATCTGCAGAGCGATGTGCAGACCCTGACGCACATCTCACAGAACGCGGGTCAGAGCTTGGGCTCGGCTCGCAGCACTTTGGTCGCACTCAGCGATGACTTGGCTCAGCTTTATCATCTGGTCTGCACGGTGAACGGCGAGACGCCGTCACGTGTGCTGCTGGATCACAAGACCGACGACATGAGGTAAATGGAAATTTACATATTTCATTTGAAACCATTCATAATAACTTGAATGTTTTCATTTCAGCTTCGAGAACGATTCCTTGACTGCCATTCAGTCGCAGTTCAAATCGGATGTATTCACCGCACGCCCGCAAATCGTTGAGGATCTGCAGGGCCTGGCCGATTCCGTGGAGATTAAGAAGTATGTGGACACAGTGAGCGATCAAATCAAGCATTTGAAGACCGCTGTGGAGCACACCATCGATCTGAACAAGCACAAAGTGCGCGCTGAGGGCGGAGAATGTAAACAAACACAAATCCCATATGGGCTAAGCCTCCCTCATAACTCACTCTCTCTTTCCCTTTACAGCTTCCGATAAGGGCAACACCGAGGAGGTGGAGGAGCTGCAGGAGCAAATTGTGAAGCTGAAGAGCTTGTTGTCTGTGAAGCGTGAGCAAATCATTACACTGCGCAATGTGCTCAAGTCCAATAAGCAAACCGCCGAGGTGGCGCTCACAAATCTCAAATCCAAATATGAGAACGAGAAAATCATTGTGAGCGACACGATGTCCAAGCTGCGCAATGAGCTGCGACTGCTCAAGGAAGATGCAGCCACTTTCTCCAGTAAATATAAAACGTAAATTATAATGTCAATTTATAAAACTAATCTCTCTCTCTCCCTCATCAGGTCTGCGCGCCATGTTCGCTGCACGCTGCGAGGAGTATGTAACTCAGGTGGATGATCTGAATCGTCAGCTGGAGGCTGCAGAGGAGGAGAAGAAGACGCTCAATCAGCTGCTGCGCTTGGCTGTGCAACAAAAGTTGGCGCTCACACAGCGCTTGGAGGAAATGGAAATGGATCGGTGGGTGCATTTGGGTCGCTAAACAAGAAGCACAACACAAGAACTCAAAGTCCCATGCCAATAATTCAATTAAGCAAATGTCTTTAGTTATGAAATCCTTATACAAAATTCAAGAATCCTTCACTTGGTAAGCATTGGGGCAAAATAATGTTTGCATGCGCGAAACGCTAAGGCGTTTGCTGTTGCTGTTGCTGCTGCTGCTTCCGGATAACGAATGCCTAAACCAAAGCAAGAACTGAGAGAAGCTCTTAAATAATAGTCTACCAAATAATATTTATATTGTAGTTGCTAATTGTTGTTCATAAAACCCTGCTGCCAAACTAACTCGTTTCCAAATATCTTAAACGCTTTGCTAATCATTCTCTCTATTTGGCCAACAGCGAGATGCGTCATGTGCGTCGTCCAATGCCTCCGCAGCGCGGCACCAGCGGCAAATCCTCATTCAGCACACGTCCATCTAGCAGAAATCCAGCGAGCAGCAATGCGAATCCATTCTAACATAAGATCAGCGTGCAGCGTAAGCTTTTGGCCTTGGTTTATACTTTGCTTAAGTTGTAAATTCGTTGGGAGTAGCTGAAGAATCACTCACAGACGAGCCCGGACCCATACAACACACACATGGAATACTTTGAATGTATTTGTGAAGGATGCTATAGCTATTTGTTCTACTTCCTATATTTAATGATATATAACTATATTCTATTTGTATCTGTTTCTATTTGTATTTATTGAGCCCTTAGTTAGACAAAAAAAAAAAAAAAAAAAAAAAAGAAAATCACATAAGAAAACAAAACAGTTATTAACGGTTAGTTACTTAAACGTCCAATTAATTTAATTAACAACTCTATTGAAATTGAAAAAAAAAATATCAACTAAATAATTGTATTTTTCTATATACAAGAAAAACATGATCAACAAATGTATTTGATTCAAATTAGTTTTCTTTTTGTTAACATTTTCGCGTTGATTGATTTATGAAATTTGATTTTTGTTATCAACGCTGTGCGCAAAAAGCGAAAGAAAAAAATTTGAAATGATGAAATGAACATATATATGTATATATATATGTAAATTGGCAAGCATGTATTAATAGCCTGACTATAAAAAGTATTTTTCAAAAAAAAAAAAAAAAAAAAGAAAGAAAAGAAAACAAATTGGAAAAGTATTTCCAAAAAAAAAATGTACGTAAAAGTAAATACGAGATAACTTTTGTTGAAGAACAAAAGCAGAAAAGCTTAACAAAAACAAAATATGTAAATTCTATATGCTATATTTATATAAAGAAACGAGAAATATTTGGCAAGCAACTGTTGTGCGGATTTCTATCAGCAATGGCAGCGGCGTCTCAAAGACGAAACATTTTTCTGATTGAAAACAAAAATTGTAGTAAATTTAATTATTTTCTGTTCGCAATCAAAATATTATTTACATAAAAAACCAAGTTTTTTTGTTGCAACCATAGTCTATAATTTGTGCATTATTTAATTTAATAAAAAAATATAAATAAAATAAATTAATTGATATGAAAACAACATTTATTTAGCCACAATCTTTTTCACTTTTATTTTATAAACACAGCCTTTAAAAATAGAATATTCTATTTACTACTAACAAGCAGCTTAATCAACTTAAAATAACAAAAAAAATTGAATAATTAAAAAACGTTAAAGTTAAAACTAATAATAATTATTATTATATTATAGTAGCAAATTAATTAAATACACAAAAAGTAGAGATTTCAAACACAGCCAAGTTCTATGAAATTATAATAATATTAGAATGTTTATGTTTCAAAAATGTTTAGTTGGAAAAATGTGTAAGAATATCAAATTGAAATATACATTGAGCGTATATTATGTAAATTTACCGAGCCATTAAATTGAATTTATATTTAAGACACACACATGCATACATAGACTCACACACACACACACATCGTCCACACACTCACATACACTGAGATTAACTGAACTTATTCAGTTGCCTATACAAATTATTTATGATGAAATTTGTAGAACAAGAAACAACAAAAACAACTGATGAATACATAAATTTCAAAATGATTTTATTGTAATTTTACCGTCCCTTTTTGCAAAAAGAAAACAAAAAGAAATATGTAAAGATGGAACAAAGTCTATTTATTGAACACACACCGAACCAATAAACAACAACTACAACATCAGTAAAAACAAAAACAAATACAACTTTAAGTTTCATCCAGAACATACATCCATATATATATATATAAATAAATATATATGTATACATATACATACCTTATCAATCGACCCAACAAGCCAAAATATTGATAGCCAACAAAAGTAAAAACAAAAACAAAATAAAATAAATAATAACATAAATAACTAAGAACTATTTCAATTAACATAGAACAAAATAATAGTTTTCTATTTCAAAACAAAAATAAATAAATAAATAAACTTAAAAAGGAAAAGCAATTGAATTTAAGAATTGATAAATATTTAATAAGTTTTATGATAAATGGATAAACGAGCCCCGCCCTGGGCTACAGTGGACATACATACATATGAGCATTGCCAACATGCAGTGGGATAAACACAAACAAGAAATTAACATAAATTATACATATGTGAAGAAATAAACAAATTAGCGAATAAACAAACAAAATATCTTTTATTTATTTCAATTAACTTCATTGCAGGGGAATTATGCGGTGCATGCATGAGAAGCGCACAGAAGGGTTCTTCCTGAATATACAGGCCAGCTAGAAGTACAATTTACCATGAACTTTCCACAAAAGGAAATTTCGTGATTGTCTTAAATTAAACGTGCGTGACTTCATTTGGGGCAGCAACACATCTCTAGTATTTAATAATAAATAAATCAACTGTTTGTTTTTAAACAGCTGTTTTCATCACCACACCATAAAGCAATATAAAGTATATATATATATATAAAGATTGTGTTATCTGCTCAGTTGTATAATTGAGTACAAATTTGAATAGATTACTGGAGCTAATTAGCCTAGTCAGACAGAAGCTAATTAAATCTATATAATATTCGTATATATGCATATGTATAGGTGATCCTCACAGTCAACTCTCCTCACTCAACATTCCATATGCCGACGCAGAGCATTCAAATGCCTTCGAACGCACTTGACTTTATTTATTTATTTCCTGGCAATCAATTCGAAGTCTTAATGTAAATGTGAATGACTCCCTCAAGCACGTTATCGATACCGATTCCAATCACTGGCGATGTCCAAGTCACGCGCCATCGTCACGCGGCGAGCAAAACTACCGATATTTTAGCCAGGCGAACATAATTCACCAGATGCACGACGATGCTCTATCGAACAGTCGACAACAAACCAATACTCGCCCACCGCCGACAGTCCCTCACTCACACATGGAGAGAGATAATAACAGAACACAGCACACACACAAGCGCACACTTACCCACACACTCATACAGTTGCGCACATGCAGAAACGAAAATTCATGCTGAGTCAGTGCCTTCCTTTGCCTTCTGCTGCCGCTGCTTTGGTTGGTGGTTGGTCGCAGCGCTGTTTCTATACGAGAAACCAGTAGCGCATGCAAAGGGGATGTCCGCAACAGCTGACGAATGGAAATGTGTTAATGTATAAGACACAAATTATTAAATATGTTAAATATATCAAATATTTAATTCTTGTTGGCTAAAACTGCACAGCTCTTCAGTTTGCTTATATATTTTCTTGCAAAAATCAAAAATATTATTCTTCTACTACTTGCACATTCGCCAATACACAAAGTTAAAGACCCCTTTAGAAAAACTCCCGACTACGTGCCTGGCAATATCGCTTTATTGGTTGGTGAGCCGTCGCCCAGTGGAACTTCGAAAATTTTGTGTTGTCGAATTGCACAAACCGAACATCAGGCGCCCAGCAATTCTCACAGGTGCTCGCCATGATATAGTTGGATGGCAACTCTTATTGGCTGCCGTCTCAGCTGCTGCCGTTTGGCGCGTTCACCGCTTACGCGCGCACACACACACACGCAACCTCTGCCTCTGCCTCTGCCTCTGCCACTACCAGTGCTGTGTGTGTATAGAGCTGTGTTCTGTATTGTTTTTAAATGATAGCGGCCGGCCAGCTACAGCAGTCAGCTGTTACTGTTACTGTGACTGGTGCGACAGGCGCAGACCAACCAGAAATGCTTTAAAGAGGGATAAAGACCGGCCCAATGGCCAGTAATCAGCTCAACAAACTGGCCCGCATCGATACGGCTGGGCAATTGCAATACTTCGGCATGCTACTTCTGCCTTCTGCTGCTTCACTTGACCCGACCCACCACAGCTTGTTCTGCTAGTATTAGTGCCAATTCAATTTCTTTGTAATTTATTTAGTAACCATTTGTTTTCGTCTCACATAGCATGTTGTGGGTGGAGTTGACTGTCAGATCGCATTCAGCATTGTTCCATTGGCCTAAATTTGAGTTGCAGGCAATCCAAGTGCGTTCGATGTGAGTTGTTATAATTTGAAAACAAAACAGCAATAGCTTTGACATATGTATGCAAATGTATGTAAGTATGGAACGTGCTGTGTTTACTCATATGATGCATGTGTGTGTAGTATGTCATTTAAATAGAGCGGAGACCGGTAGCCGTATTCTATCGTACTTCATTATCGTGTGTGATCATCGGTAGGAGTGGAACTACATATTTTTTCAAACTTATAAATGCTTATTAAATATGTAAAAATTATTAAAAACTTTATTAATGAGCCCTGTCAACAACTTGACTAGCTGATTATAATAATTAAGCAATAATAAGCTAAAAATAAGCTAATTAGCATTAACAGATATCGATACACATGGAAACAAACATCGCGGCATTGGCATAAAGTATTAAAAATTACCACACTTATGTAAATACATTCATTCATTCATACATACATATGTACATATATAAATATGTGAACAGAGATTAGTCGGCTCAATTATTTTCATAATTAATTTACACTTTGTAAAAGAACGCCACAATTTGTTGCACGACTTTCATTAGCACTAACTTTAACTACATGCCTGCATGCATCAAGCATGGGTGCATGTGCATATTTCCCTTTGTCAATTATGTGGGTGGAGTTGAAAATCATATCGCATTGGCCATTACTGCGGGCCCCCCTTCCATCCGCACACTTGATGCGATGCTGTTGATAGGGCACACAGAGGCCTATTGGCATTTCGGTTTTTGTAATTGGCTTTTTGTCTCTGTCCCAATAAGGGCAATCGGCAAGAGGCAGAGCAGCCAAGCCAGCATAACAAGCTGCCACGTTTGCTTGCAACAAGTGGGCGCCACATTTACGCTGCACGCTACGAACCACCAAGCAACACGGCTAGCATAATGCAACGTGTGCGACGACACACACACTCGCTGTCTGTCTCATGCGAGTTGCGAGCGGATTTTTTCTGCTCTTTGTTTTCGAACAATGACGGTAAATTTGTGTAGTGCGATTTGTTGTATCGCGCGTCATTTAACAGGCACCCAGAAATTTCAGCTGCCTGCTTTCCATGCATTTTCAACGCGTTGCAGAGCAGCACAGCTAGTGTGTGCACTGCAATTGCCGTGTATGCTAGAGCGAGCTGCCACTAGTAACATGCGAGCTTGCGTGTGGTTTGTGTCCATGCTAAGCAGAGAGCTTTCAAAGCTTCCCGCACACACTTCCTAAAAATGACCTAAATTAATATTTGTATTTGCCTTCAAGTTGGGCCACACAGAGAGAGGTCACACAAATTGACAGCTGCAAATATTTAACACATTTTCAAATGGAATTCACAAAAAAAAAAAATTGAAAAAAATTTAATGCTTAAAGTGTCTTAGCACATGTGCTAAGGTCGTCCGGCAAATATACAAGAGTACCAGCTCGCTACCTCTCACTCTGTCCTGTACCTCTCTCTCTCTATTCGTCTTGCTCGCCAATCAGAAGCGCCTGTTGCCGAGGGCAGCTCCAATTGGACTCGTGCTTAGATTAATTATCTCTTAATTAAAAGTTACGTAAGCGCCAAAAACGAGCTCATGGAAATACTTAGCTTACATTTTTGATGTATGTGACGGGATCTAATTAATCTAATTCAAATCTGATTGAATTTTTAGTAAGTGTGAGATTTAAGTCCGGTTAAAAACTTTGGATTTTAAACTAAATTTAGACTTCGAAAACATATAGAACTGAACTTATTTAAAATTTGTCGTAAAGTAAAAATTTTAAAAATAAGTGTGGTATATCTGGACGGGAATCACTTTGAAAGGCAGATTATAGTCATCCATGAATAAATGAAAACAAATTTTTTTCGAAATATTTGTTGCACACTGATAATAAAACCCGCATTAGTTATATACAAGTTTACCCAGAATGATACGCGGAATTAGAAAGAAGGGCATAAAAATAGAAAAATTAACATAAGAGAATAAATAAACAAAATTTTGACGTTTGATTTTTTTGCAAATTTAGATTCTTATATTTTTAATGATCAACAATCTAAAAAGGTTTTCAAACGGAACAAAAAATGTGAGCGAGTTTACTAAATACAAAATTCACCCACCTCTCTAATTTCAATGTATTTATTATATATTAAAAGATATATTTTTTGAATTAAGAAATTTAATATTATTTTTTAAAGAAATATATAAATAAATATGAAAACAAATATGCATTTATATATGTACATATATTTTATATATATATTTTATACATATGTATATATATGAATATTTATTTTTATATTTATTTATATATTTCTTTAAAAATGCTTCTATATTTTAAGAAATTACATATACATATATAAATGTATACATATTTTTTTTATATAATTAATAATATATATGTATTTATATTTTGATGGATTTATAAGTGATATATACTTATATATAAATATTATTTTTATTATGTTTCTAGAACTCCCAATTTTTCTGACCACCCTCTGGATTATTGAGCTGGCCAAAGCACATATCATTAATCAGTTAAGCGTGCAATTGAGGTGAACCAAATTTGCATCATTCAATGGCAAAGTCTTCATTGAGAAGTGAAGAGCGAAGATCCATTAGAGATAGATGATATATAGATGTACATAAGTATGTATATAAATCTCTTAATTGTAACTTAGTTTATTCAAGAAACTAATTCAAATATTTTGGTTGGTGCCAGTCACATACAGCTCCTCACCTGCCCACACCTACCCCGCACTCCCTCACCTGGCCAAAAAAAAAAAATAAACCTAGTTTATTGTTCTGTCACGCGCTCGGACAGCGGACAGCGGACAGCGGATAGCGGCCAACGTCATCAAGTGGTCTTCTTCTTGTTGTTGTTGTTTCTCTTGTAGTTTTTAGTTTTTAGCTTTACATTCACTTTTTTTCGCATCCGCATCCACTGCTGCTACCGAACCGGACGGGCCTCAAGAAGTGCTCTTCACGGCGCTTTCGGTACTAGCTCTGGTACTGGGTACGAAAAATACACATATTTGTTGTTGTTGTTGCTGTTGTCGTCGCTGCTCCAAGGTTGAGGCAAACTGGTATCATCAACAACAGCAACAACAACGACGAGCAGCAATCAGAGCTGTGAAGATGAGCAGCAGCAGCAGCAGCAGCAGCAGCAGCAGTCGGCTGTCCAAGACATAATCGCAATATAGCAACAATCTGAGTTGCTATCGCAGTCGGCGTCGCAGTCAACGCCGACGTCGGCACGAGTCTCTATGCATTAATTACTGACCATAACCATAACCATAACCGTATAGCCATATAGCCATATCCATATCCATTTCGGCCATAGTGAAGCAGCCTCTTAACAAATTAGAAGCCTTTCGCTTGGCTTAAAAGAAACCTCATTGTCTTAGCGCTTAGGTTTTAGCCTTGAGCTGCTGCCAGATCGGCCAGATAAGAGGCTCCACAGATAACGCAATAAATGCACTTAACGAAATTCTAGAGAGATCCTCAAATTAATTACTTCATAAGATCTTGCTTTTATAGTATATATAAGTATATAATTCATTAGATACTAATTTATATATGTACATAGTGAACTATACAATAGTTCATTGTTGATCGCGTGAATTAGCTGTTCATATAATAGATCATAATAAACTAATTGATCACTGATCAGTATATCTGTTTATGCTGATCGACCATAGAGTCATTAAATAGATATTTGACTTAAATTGAAACTGTTTGGAATGACATATATCTATATGGGAAATATATTTAAATTTAAGATATCGAGTTTTTTCTGATATCCAGGCACACGGATTGATAAATATATCTAGATCAAATCAATCGATTATTTCCATATATATATATTTATATTAATATATATATTTTGTTTTTATGGAGTTTGCCACGCCTACTTCTGTCTGTCACATACGCGGAATAATAACTACGGAGAGCCGTGCAATCAGGCGCAACCGACTAATAACTTAATAATAGTCGCTTAGGCTTTGAAACTTTGGAGTAAATTTTAAACATTTTCGCAACTACCATATCATATAATATGAGTCTATCTGTGGAGGGCTTCAAAAGTGACTAAATTACAGAATATGAAAAAAAAAAAAAAAAAAAAAAAAAAATAAAAAATAAAAATTCTCAAACTGGGGAAATAATATTTTTTTGTTTAATAAGTCAAAGTAAAAATAATAAAGGCAACGGTAGCTCACTCGGCAATTCTCTAACTGTCTAACTGTACAACTATAGAATAAAACGATTTTCTTTCGATTTAACACATTCCCTAATTGATTTAAATGCATCTATATAATTATAATCAGTGCTTGTTTATGGTTTATCATCTTTAATACTCTAATAGTAATCTCAACAAGTTTCGAACTTCACAGTGGGTCAAAATATATAGTATTCTCTGAAGTACACTCAGACTTCAAGATAAAGTTCAAGTTCAAGTTTAATAGGACAGCAACATGAATATTTTACGATGTGAACGTATATTTCTGATATAGAGTAATTGCCCTGCTTGACCATCCACTTCTTGTCCATCCTCTTTTTCCTTCACATTCTTTGCCATATTTCCCTCCTCTTCCTGTCTCCTTCTTCTTTTGTCTCTTTCTTTCTGGGTTCCTCGAATCTTTAGTAATGCTAATTTTCCATTAAGTTAAAAATTAAAAAAAAAAAAGTTAAAAAACGATTTCAGATAATTTTCTACAGGTGTAAGATGCGTATATCGGCTGACATATCTTAAGATTTCAGTGTAAGGCGATGTTAATAATAATAAAAATCACATATAAATGATAATGACAATGACTATAATGCCAAGGTACTTGGCACTTCTTCAAATTGAAAAATGTTTTTTTTTTTCCATTACATTTTAAAACAAGTAAGAAAGCTCTAGTCGAGACTGCTCGACTACGAGATCCCCTGAACCCTTGGAGCAATAGATATTTCAATACTTTTTCGCGACTTTCAGCTTACACAAGAAACACGCACACACACACACACACACGCACGTACGCACACACAGGTAAACATACACACACACGCATATAGACACACATACACACACACACGCATACAGACACAAACGCATACACACACACACATACACACACACATACACATACAAGCAACCACGCATAAACACGCATGGGCTGCAGTGTGCGCTTACTATGAGAACTTAATTGTTTAATAACTTTTTTTATGGACGTACGATCTTCATGAAACTTTTAGATTATGATTATAACATGAATATGCATGTACTTGCCAAAGCACAAGTCTCTAGTATTTGAAATACGCTTTTTACAAAAGTGAGGGTGAGGGGGTGAATTTAGAGGTGGGGGGTAAATTTTAACAAAAACCGAAATTGTATAAATTGCATATAAGCATACATTAAAAATTTGGAGACTCTAGCAATAAAGGTGTAGAAGATATAATTTTATAACTGGGTTTCGATAAGGTTTTTTATCGATAAAAAAAGATCGGGATGAGTTATCGATTTTTAATGATAAACTTGATATGCGCGCTGTAATTACGGACATTTTAAAAAAAATTTGAAGTCTCTAGCTCTTATATCTTCTGAAATCGACGCGTTCATACATACGGACAGACGGACAGACGGACAGACGGACAGACAGACGGACAGGGCCAAATCAACTCAGCTCGTCACCCTGATCAAGAATATATATACTTTGTGGGGTCTGCCACGCCTCCTTCTCCCTGTTACATACATTTCAACAAAACCATTATACCCTGATTTCCCATTGAAAATGGGTTCAGGGTATAAAAATTAAGTGAAGAAAAAAAAAAATAACTTGGCTCGTTTCAGTTTTATGATTTATGAGCAATTTCTAAAGTGCACTTGTTTGACCGCGTACAAAAAGTTGACAGACGAGTTGTTGTTGTTGTTGTAGCAGATGAAAAATAAGAAAAAACTCAACAAAAATAAAACAGAAACAAAAAATGTAATAATAATAACACTTTTTTGTTGTGTTTTACTTCGACTTCGATGCCTGCGTACATAAATCCCGTAGGCCAAATGCCCGACTGAACTCTGGCAGGTTGTTGTTGTTTTACTTGTTGTTGTTGTTGTCGCTTCTAATTCTGTTGACAGATGAGGTCGCAAAAAAAAAAAAACAAGCCAACCGAACTGACGCAGTCAATAAAAACAAAAAAAGCTGGCAACCCTGAAGCGCCTGAGTAGCTTAAGCGAAAACTGCAACGCAGTGGCAACCACAACAACAACAACAACAACAACAGCAACAGCAACGCGAAGAGTGGAGAGCAGCGAAGTGTAGAAACTGAAAAACAGCTGGCAGCGACCCATGAACTTTACACAGCGACCAGACCAGAGAGAGCGGGCGGGGCAAGGAGAGTGGCGGCAGAGCGTGTGAGTGCGAGTGAGTGAGATAGAGTGCAGAGGGAGGGAGAGTAAGTACTTTTTTTGTATGTGTGCATGTGAAGTAGATGCATGTAGCGAAAGAGAGTGCGAGGAAGAGAGGAGGTACATATGTATGTGTATGTTTCGATATGAGTAGAAGTGTGTATGTGTGTGTGTGTGTGTGGTAAATGTGCGTTGCAACAAAATTCAAGTTATTGCAGTTGCTATTGATGCTGTTGCCGCTGTTGTTGTTGTTGCATGACTTGTTGCACATGCAACGCCTGCCGTTTGCTTAATTTGTTCAGCATTTTATAAAGTTTATTTTTCGTCTTTTTTTTTTTGTTTTTTTTGGTTAGGCAGCCAAGGCTGCTGGGTCACACAGCGGGTCATTGGTCTCCATCTCAACAGACGCATCTCAAGTGTGGGAAGCATCAAAACATAAAGTCAAATATATGCATAAATGTGTGTTCGTCTGTGTGTGTGTGTGTGCGCTCGTGGGCGATTAGTTAGCAGCTTGGCAGAAAACTTACTTAGGAAATTAATGAAGCTCCACAGCTCAAGCTCAAAAGTTGTTCTGAAAGTAGAATCTCTAAAATGTCGCATTCGCTTCAAATTGATATGAACTTATAAAAAATACAGCAACAACAAAACTTGTTCCATTAAAATCTTTGAAATTTAGGCATAAATTCGATTCGAATTGGCTCCAGTTGAGCAATCAATAAAATACCCATTTTTTTTTTGGGTAAACCATATTTTATGTTTATTTATGTTCATTTTATTTGATCTGAGAAATCTAATTAATGTGATCGCCTTAAGGGCAACGGACTGCTTGATTTAAATATGTTTTGTAAACATTTGATTTTAATATATCTGTAAACGTTTGGTTTAAATTTACCTGTGAACAGTGAACTTGAAATAATAATAAAAAATAATAATAATAAAAGATCAATTTCAGTGGAGTTATTTGTACAGCTAAAGAGTATTCAATTTATCTGCTTTAATTTTTTTGACAAGTTCAAGTACTGCTATTAATCTCTTTTGCATCTATTTCCACTCTGACTATTTATGTTTACACTACTCTTGCAAAACATTGTAAGTGGTTTAGTAATCAATCTTCAACTACTATGAAAATTACTATTAAAAATAGTCAAAGGAGCAAAAGTAAAGCAATGTCTAGTACCCTTGCATTTACTTTTCTTATGCTATAACCCTTCTGCTACTATTACTGCTGCTCTGCACTGTACTACTATAAATACTATTTAATCTACTACTTCTGCAACTACAATTATAGCTACTACTACGTACTGCCTACTTTTGCTAACTCATACTCATACTATAAATAATACTGCTACCATAAATATTTTATAAAATATATTGTATAATATAGTATAAAGTATTAGAGTACTACTACTTTACTGATATTGTTTGTAGTATATATAAAGTACTAATATATTTCATTTATTACTATTACTAAACTGACTTCTTCTACAAATATTAATACATAAATTACTACTAATACAATTTTCACTGCTATTATCAATAGCTTAAAATGCTCACTCCTACTACTACCACTGTTATATTAATATCTAACTGTAGCATGACTACTATTATTGTTACTAAATCGAACTATATTACTTTTATTAAATCTTGTTCTACTCCTTCTACTACTACATCTACCAACACTTTCCTGACTCTCTTTACTGCTGCCTTTCTTAATGATTTTGGATTAAACTGACTGAAACAGAAAAGAACTAGTTCCGCAAATTTAATTAAATTACGCTCAAAACACAAACAAGCCACGGCTGGTGGCCAGTGTTGTAAAGTGCAGTGCGAAAAGCGTACAAAATGCAATTGGGAGCACACGAGCAGCGCGTTCGTTGCCTAAGTCTTTTGTTTTGTTCTCATCAAGTGGTACGTAATAAGTATAGGTGTGTGCCTGTGTGTGTCTGCGTGTGTGTTGGTGTGTGTTTGTCTGACTAAGCATTTCTGATTTATGGCCAGAGCATGCGACCAAACATATGTTCAATTGATTTCATAATCATGACAGCGCACACGCCCCAGCCAGCGGCAACAGCTGAAGCTGAAGCAGAACAAAAACAAAAATTTTATTTATTTATATATAATATGTATGAAAAAAGCTCATAAATATGCAACTTCCTCCACGACAGTGTCTGGCACACTGACTGACTGCCGACTGCGAATTGCCTGCCTGCCTGGCTGCCATTGGCATCTGATGATGATGTAAAATACTGAATGTAAAACACAGACAAATTATGCAAAGTTAGTTTTTTTTTTTTTTTTGTTTTTTTTGTTTTTTTTTGTTATTTATTGCAAATTCACTTAATTCACTCAACACCCTCTGCACTAGCTGGCCGTGTGTTGGTTTCTGGGTATATAGAATGATGTATAATGTGTAGTGATGGCAGCGTGAGAAAAAACTAATATCAATATATTAAGCAAAAGTATATGTATATAAGCTTATATTAGGAATAAAGTTGAATACTATAGGTGTTTATATGCATGTGGAAATACAACAGTTGTGTCTTTTATTTAACATTCTTATCTAATAGGAATATTTTCCTTATAAATATATACATATATATAGGTTCAAGATTGAACATATTCATTATTATAAGTTTGCTTCTGCTTGTTGAAAGCTTTTAAAAGAAATATATAGCCTATTGGAGACTGAAACTCTTTGTACTACCTAAAATTCTAATCTATATTTTTAAAGTGAGCATACTTAAAGCTTCGCTCTAGAAATTGTCCAAAAAAGGATTTACGATTATTCGACTGTAAATGAATATTATGCAGTCTATTGCATCATTCTACTCATTCTACATTATATCTTTGTTTCTTCAATTTATTTTCAAAATTTTCCAAATATATATATTAAGAAATATACAAATATTATTGGCCATTGCTCACGCCACCACCTCCGCCATGTTCTATAGCCAATCTGTTTTGTTGTTGTTGCAGCTGTTAGCAAATATCTTGTTACATCCGCATCTGCCCCTTTGCTGCTTAACTCATATCTGTAATTCCGCCCACACCTACTTTTTGTTGTTGTTGTTGTTGCTTGTTCTTCTTTCATTGCTCGCAGTTATATAAATAATTTGTCAGATTTATGGCCAACGATTAGAATGATGAGCAATTGTTGTAGCAGCTGTAGTTGTTGCTGTTGTTGTTGTTGCTGTTGTTGTTGCTGTTGTTGCTGTTGCTCTTATGCAATTAGCCAGCGGCTTGTTTATGTTGCATTGTTCATCGCCGCGAAGTTCTCTGAGTTAATCAAGTCAGCTGAACGAGCTCATTCATAAAAGATACGTTTTTGTAGCTCATAAAGATTCTAGATGCTTGATGTGTATGTGTGTGTGTGTGTGTTTGTGTGTGTGTGTGTGTGTGAAATGTGTGTCAAAAATGTTGCAATCATCTCAATCTCAATCAGAGACTCAGATGCAGCTCAGATGTATTCGATTTTCGTTTTCGTTTCTGTTTCTATTTTTCGCATATGAAAATTTTTGTCACGTTTTCCGTGACGAATTTAAAATGTGCCTGGGCACTTAATTCTTTTGTGTCACAGCAACAACAACAACAGCACCAACAGCAGCAACAATTGCTGCTGTCGTTTTACACAGATGCGCTAAATTGCAGACATCAATCATTTTTTGTTGGCATTGCGTAATGCTTCAGATGCTGCAGCTCGTCTGCAATCGCTGGGGATTTATATATATACTTACATATATATGTGTATCTCTTCTTCTTTAGATTCTTCTGCTTATCTATGCATATGTGTGTATGTATGTGTGTGTGCCTGTGCTGGTATTGGTGTTGGTCTTGGTTTTGTCTCTTGGCAAGGTCTTGATTAATTTGTTGCCAATCACTTTTTGTTGTCGCTTGACAAAAGCCGCTGCCAAAAAAAAAAAAAAAAAAAAAAATGCAAACAAACAAACGAAACAGCCATACCAAATGTACATAATTACAAACACACACACGCATGTGTGTAAAACTTAAAAAAAGAAAAAAAAAATGTAAATTTCAACTAATGTGTAAATGAATAAGCGACTGCCTCTTGGGGTCACATTTGGCAACATTTCATATCATCAGCAACGCATTTAAAAAGGCATTTAAAAAACTGAACAAATTAAACACAGAAAAAAAAAAACCGAAACGAACACAAAAACAAAACGAAACCAGCCAGAGCTTCTTAAATAACAAATTGCAATTACTTGTCGTCGCGTCCTTCACGCATTCCTCGTCAATTCTCCTCCAACTCTGACTCCAAGTCCAAAAAACTCATCTCAATGTTAATGCTACAAAGATTCTATGCGCTTCTACAGATCTAGAGACATGCATATACATATATATTTATGTATATATAGCTGATATTGCGAGGGTCATTTCATTAGTTTTTTTATATTTATGCTTTTTTTGTGGCGAAACTTTCCATTAATATGCTTGAAGAAAGCCTAAAGAGACAAACATAAAACTTCATTATTAATCGAGAGTCGTTTAAGTATATGCATTTTTTCCAGTGTAACTTTGCATTTCAATATCTATAGATAATATGTATAAGTTATAATATATATGCTTATATATTATCTTTTGGACGTGGGCCATTCCAGCGGTAGGCCTATACCTTTATAATATTTTGGTATTTTATACACATTTTGCAGTATATTTCTATTTCTGAAACTATGAAAATTGCATAAGAAATAAATATGTAAATATGAAAGTATCTTTTATATGATATTTTTACTTTGTTCTCAAAGAGGAACAAAGTACAGATTTATCTTGGTTTTTTAATTTAATTTATATTTATTAAAATAATATTTTTTTCGAAGCTCAGTTGAGCATTAGGCTAAATACATATACTTATATATGATATTTGTATTATTTTTTGTATGTAACTTTATAGTTATTGAACAAATATAGACCATTTGCCACAATATCTGTATTTATATCATTTAATAGTATTCGCATCTTATTGATACTTTCTTTCAGTGTAATTCCATTTCCATCTGCAAATCAAATTTCAAATTAGCGCTTAAACCAGTTGCGAATTAAGGGAAGTTCTTTAAAAACTCTAAAGACTTAAAAGTGAAAATTAATTTGATTATTAACACGTTAATTATAATTAACAAATAAAGCCTATATTCCTATAGTTTTATTATTAAGTTCGCTAAATAAAACGTTAATCTAGAAAACAAAAAGGCAAGGCAAACAAATAAGGGAAAAGTCAGTTTTTAAAGGCCAAGGTTCAAATTATTAGACAATATGTTTTTATGTTTTTAGAATTGTTCAGCTGTGTATCAAACCATTTTTTAGCTCTCCCAAATAAATGTTTGTAATTTATAAAATAAAATAAAATAATTTAAACGAGAAAAAAAATTATAAATCCAAAAATATATGTTGGAAAATATATACATATTAAATAAAATAATAATATAAGTAATAAAATAAACAAAAATACAAATAAATCTGATATGAATAAATGAAAAACAAAATATGTATATTATCAACTATATAAATTATTCAATATGTAAATAAACTGAACTAAATTTAATAATAATAAAAAAAGAATTGTCTAAAAACTAATAAATTATTCCGTAATTTTATTTGTACTCAAAAAAAAAAGCAAATTGGTGTTTTATTTGTGGTAAAACTAGCTGCACCTTGAGAAATATACAATATAGATAGATAGTAAATTTTGGAACCACAATAACCAAGCAGTTAAAAGCTATGATAGCTGCTGCAGTTCAACAAATGATTATTATTATTATTTCTATTTTTATTATTTGTAGAGCCTATAGAGCTAAGTTCAAGTCAACTAATCAAGAAAGAGAAGAAGAAGAAGAAGAGGCAGAGAATCAACCACAAACCACAAGATTGTGAATTGTGAATCGAAGCGTCAAAAATTTAATCCAATTCCATTCAAATTTCAATTCATTCAATTCCATTCGTTTCAACCTAATGCGTTGCGTTGCGTTGCGTTGCGATGCGATGCGATATCAAAATCCATTCAATGCAATACAATAATTCAAACTAAGGTCAATCGAGTTGGCTTGGATCTTTGCTAGTTTTATTTATAACTACAAATTTGGTGTTGTTTAAATAGATTGATTATACCTATACATACATATCTACTATACTATACATATATATGTATATACTGTATATCTGTATTTATGTTTTTGTCTGTGTTTGGTTTAGTTTCTTGGCAATTAGCATCTTCATTGTTGAGATTCAGTTTTATGTTGCTGTGTTTTTTCTTATCGCGGAAGCTTCAATTTCGGTTTCGAGCAGAACTGACGTCTAAGAAGAAGAAGAAGAAGAGGTTGAAGAGGCAGAGATAGAGGCAAAGGCAGATGATGCCGTTGATGTGGTTGAAGGGGTCTTCCGTGCTTGAGGCTTTTGATCGACTTTAAATTCGTCTTTTTGTTGAACATTTTCAACATTTATGTCACACATGCATCAAATTATGTAAATTATTATATGAAGCCGCCTCATTGTAGTTTTGCTAAAGATGAGCTGATCGAGCTGCCATCTATGCCAGATCGGCTGCTTAGTCACTGAAGGTCATTAGCTTCCATAAACAGCAATAGCAACAACAACAACAACATCATTCAGTCAATCAAAGAAATCGAAATGAAATATCAACAGCCTACGGGGCGTATGACTAATTTGCATTCAAAGCTCGGTAAGAGAGAGAGAGAGAGGGAGAGGGAGAACGCGAGAAAACGAGAGAGAGAGAGAGACAGAGTTTAACAAGAATTGTTACTTGTTTTAAGTGCCATGATTAGCTTTAATCAGGGTTACTGCGGAACGGAATGCGAGTGAGTAACCTGGCCAACAATTCGTGGAAGAGAGCCAAGGTCAAAGCGCAGGAAATGCATGTAAGGAAAAATTGAAAAATAAAAACATAAACCGGCTACTAGATCGAAGATGATTAAAAAAGCAAGCCACATACAAAATGCAATACAAGAAAAAACAAGTAAGAAAGCTCTAGTCGAGACTGCTCGACTACGAGATCCCCTGAACCCTTGGAGCAATAGATATTTCAATACTTTTTCGCGACTTTCAGCTTACACAAGAAACACGCACACACACACACACACGCACGTACGCACACACAGGTATACATACACACACACGCATACAGACACACATACACACACACACGCATACAGACACAAACGCATACACACACACACATACACACACAAGCACCTACGCATAAACACGCATGGGCTGCAGTGTGCGCTTACTATGAGAACTTAATTGTTTAATAACTTTTTTTATGGACGTACGATCTTCATGATACTTTTAGATTATGATTATAACATGAATATGCATGTAATTGCCAAAGCACAAGTCTCTAGTATTTGAAATACGCTTTTTACAAAAGTGAGGGTGAGGGGGTGAATTTAGAGGTGGGGGGTAAATTTTAACAAAAACCGAAATTGTATAAATTGCATATAAGCATACATTAAAAATTTGGAGACTCTAGCAATAAAGGTGTAGAAGATATAATTTTATAACTGGGTTTCGATAAGGTTTTTTATCGATAAAAAAGATCGAGATGAGTTATCGATTTTTAATGATAAACTTGATATGCGCGCTGTAATTACGGACATTTAAAAAAAAATTTGAAGTCTCTAGCTCTTATATCTTCTGAAATCGACGCGTTCATACATACGGACAGACGGACAGACGGACAGACAGACGGACAGGGCCAAATCAACTCAGCTCGTCACCCTGATCAAGAATATATATACTTTGTGGGGTCTGCCACGCCTCCTTCTCCCTGTTACATACATTTCAACAAAACCATTATACCCTGATTTCCCATTGAAAATGGGTTCAGGGTATAAAAAACAATAACATCAGCAGCATCATCAGCAGCAGCAGCAGCAGCGGATGTTGATTTATGCAGCAGATGCAATAAACGAAGTGCGAAGAAAAAATCATAATACAACTGCAGCATCCGCAGAGGTGTTAACAGAAAACACATTAAACACAAACATTGCATCATTTGAGAGTTAACAAGATGATAAGTCATTATATATATCGCATGAGCTGCACAATAAATCAAATTTCCAGTTTCAGTTCCACTGTTTCACACGCATAAAACAATTGAGCTTAATGAGAACTTCTTAAAGCATTTTCTTTCATTTGTACTTGATTGAGGCTCTTAGCCAAAAACATATATCTTTAAATACACTTTCAATTCCAATCCCAAATTCCACTGTTCCTTGTTAATGACCGTAAATTTTTGATTGCCCCTTTTACATTGTTATTTGATTTAATTATTTCTTGAATGCAGACTATATAATCATTCATATATTCCAATTTCACTGTTCCACATATACATAAATACTCCTTCAACGTCGATTTCAATTCCTGTGTTCCAGTGTTACACATAGCAAGTTTGCATTCCATTCCATTCTCTTAATTCTTGATATATGCACTCACATTTGGTAGTAACAATAAATACTCTTTCAATTTCAATTTTAATTTCAATTCCATTGTTCCATTGCTTTTCATTTCATTCTCTTCAATTTCTTGAGCATACATATTTATTTCTATTCTGTATCCTATATCACTGTTTCAGCTCTATATTCTTTCTGCAAATTGGGAATCCATGGCTCACATAGAACCACTCTGAAGACTCTCGTTGACACGTGTTTTACATTCGGCTCTTCGTATTGATTAAATAAATATTTGACTTACTAATTTCTACAAAATATTATGCAATTCAGTTAACTAGTTGATAGATGGTGTGACGTACCAAAAACCTGTCCCATATATATGCACACATACATATATACTTTCCAGTTGCTCTTTTTGTTTGACGACGACTTAGTTCCTTATGCGTTCGTGTAGGAGATGGCCAAAATTGACGCAGGCCTAATTGACGCAGATTAGCACAGACCGAGTTTCGTGGAGCACAATCATTAATAACTTTGTTTTGTTTTTTGGTTTTTTTTTTTTATACTTTTATGGGGAAATCTAAATCATGCCACAGAAGATTAATATATGCAGAAATTAAAGTGATTTTAGAAGAGTTTTGGGGCTTTGAAAAATGTGCTTTAAAATTTTTAAAGCTTTGTAGCAATCAATCTCAAATTCTGGGAATTAAATTGGTTGAGCACGCCGGGCTGCAAGTGTTGTTAAAATTGAATAAAAATATATACATCTGTATATATAAATTTTAAAATTAAAATTATAGTATAGAATATTTTAGATTAAAAAAAAACACACACACACATTTGAAAAATATATGTATATTTTTTTTTTTAAATCACATGAATGAATAGTTTTTAGAGTTTTTTGTTTTAGTTTTTAAGAGTGTAGATATATAATATATATACATATGTATGTATATTCATTTGTTCGACATGTACATTTATTGAAATCTTTGACTGGATATATTTTATTGAGCCCGTTTTATTCATACAAAAAACTTATCTTATAAAAAAAAAAAAAAATTATTTCCATTAGTCGAATAGCTTTAAAGTTTATAAAGCTTGAATCACCCAATAAATAAATCGTAAAACTAAAAAATTTCTAGATTGTCTAAAAATGGCTTTGACTGCATTTATAATGCATACAATGGAAAACCTAATAGAATTGCATAGTTAAAATCTCATTTAAAAATCTTGCTATAAACATAAATGTTTGCTATAAACCAAGTTGTGAACCACCAACTGAGTTCATGAATGTGAAGCTCAAAATGTGAGCTATACATTAATTATATAAAAACTTGGTTCAAACGTCAATGCTGTGAATGAAAATGTGAGCTTATTTAGGTTCACGAACGAGTAGTTCAGGTGTAAACCATAAATCGGAAATTACAAGATAGGAGCGGCTTCTGATTGAGTTTAAATGCTAAAATTTGTCAGCTATAACTGCAAATGATAAATATTTAAAATAATGCTAGTTTCACTTATAAAAACTGAAATTGTGGGAATTGGGTTCCCAAAGTTCATAGATGAATAACAAAAGTCTTAACTGATTGATTATTGTTCCATAAATACTCATATTTATAAATTAAAGCTTACGCACTAAACTAAACTAAAGTTCAAGTCATTTAGTTGGCAAACAAGAGCAAATGAATGAATGAGAATCAGAGAAATCTTTAGCCAAACCTCTGCGGAAATACAGGGTATATTTATCAGAGATATAATTAAACAAAAATAGGAAACAAAACAAAAATATAAGCAAAATCAATATCAAATAGCGAGCTTCGCACTTTAGTTTGGCGATTCTTGGCTGACTTCCGCAAATGCATGAGAACTGAGGCTAAAACAGCATCGGCATTAGCATCAGCATCAGCCTCAGCATCAGCATCGACAGCATCATCAAGAGTATAAATTTGTGCAATGGCGAATGGAATTTGCACAGGTTTTTAGCACAAGTTGGCTAAAACCGCGATTAATACGAATCTCATGCAAATTTGTGTTGACCCAATTAGGAAATGAAGCGAAAACTCCCCTTGGGTGGCTAACTATCAATAAGACTAATTAAAATGTACAATCGCAGCGCAGCTGGAAATAGGTAATTCAAAATCAAAACTGGGTCTGTCTCAAGACTCTGATGGCCTCTGTTGTGGAGCCGGGGGCCACGTGAGAGGCCTGCGAATCCGCTCAATAAATTTGTTTTTCTATTAAATGCTACTAAATGGCAAACAATGGCGCCACCCAAACAAAAACCACACACACACACGCACACACATGCAAATAGAGATGTGTGTATATAGTATATACTAGTTATCTTTTCATGGTCAATTAGCAGACAACAGAAATTGAAGCCAGTCAGCCATCAGTTGCTGCTGCTGCTGTTGCTGTTGTTGTTGTTGTTGTTGCTGCTGTTGCTGGCTATAAGGCCAACGCCGGTGTTGGCACTCGTGTCAGCAGTTCAGCTGGCCAAAATGTCAATGCCTTGGCTGAGCCCATTAAAAAGGATTTTTAGCCACAAAACTATACAAACTTGAACCCGAAGAACCTGAGATATAAAAAAAAAACCCCAAGTTTGTAAGCTTTAGTTTGCAATGACTGACTAGAAAATACCCTGAACTTTGTGATGAGCTGCTCAATGAGATAAACTCATGATTATCTAAAGACCAACTGATGTTCCAGAAATGAGAGGGGCTACAAGGGAGGTTCTTAATCTACTCCGCCTGAGGGGGACACTGAAGGTAGATGAAGCAACCTCAGACAAGACTCTGGGCCATCGAGCTTTGGGTAAAGTAGATCGAATCGGCAGGCATAGAAATGGGCGACTTGGATAAACTGTAGAGCAGAGAAGCAGGAAGAAGTGCTTGAGGCAGCTAAGGACATCAGACCTAACATGGATGATTTGCAAGAGACAGAATGTGTATCAATGCATCCGTGCAACCACACTTATTTCATCTTCGATGCGCGCTAGAAACTAGTTCAATTGCTATATAATGGCTTCTGATCTGTTCTCATCGAAATGACCTCATTATGTGTTGCTTAGAATAACTTTCTCTATTTCTCTTTATTTCACTTTTGCGGTCAATAGGTAAATGGGAGCACTTCATATTGCCCTCTCGAATAGTCTACAAACCAAAATGGATGGCTTCTATCATTTTAAATTTGATAGATATGCGCAAAAACCTAAAGTATGAGATCGATTTTGATCGATATCAGGAAAAAGTTATCGATTAACTGAAAAGTGAACGGTGTGTGCTTAAGAAGAAGAATTGCGTAATTCCTTTAGCTTTTGATGGATTACTACATATGCCGTAACAGACAGACGGACAAGACAGGCGGACAGATGGAGAGACTGCCATACAGCGAAGACATAAGACAGATGGCCTAACGGACAGACAAATAGAAGCATAGGCAGACGGGTGGACAAGGCAGGCTAACAAAATGACAAACAGATAGTACAGACAGACGGACAGAAAAGACAGACAGGCAAAGAAGACAGACGGACAGAGAAGACAAGACTCCGAGACAGATAGACAAAAGGCAGACAGTCAGTCAGCTGGACAGGCACATGACTATAATGGATTACAAACAGATACATGAGTAGATATCAAAACAAATCTAAATGGACTCCGCTACTAAGCCGAATCGAGAATATAGAATATATATTTAAAATATATATGTTTAACGGCGCCACGCCTTTTGCCGCATCATACCCCAATTGAACAACTTAAATGAGTTCTGGCTATAAAAAAGGCAATAAACAAATATAAAACAAATTCAAGTTATTTGCCGGGCGGCCTGGCTAAAGCCAATAGCTCCGTAAATTACATAATCAAGCGTGTCTAAATTTATAGAAATTTGCATATTTATGAGCGAAAATAAAAAAAAACAGCAAATAAATGTCAAATTTCGTTTGCTTCGCTTTTATTTGTTGTTGAGAATTTGATCTGAGAGCGCTACAGATCCGGCTGGCACCGCCAAGCACCAGACGAATTTATTTATGAGATCAAATGCCAAATCGATTGCTTCTTATCCTTAGCCAGTTCATTCACATGCCAATTACCAAATTAACAAAAATCGAAGCTAAATAAATAAAAAATAAATAAATAAAACAAAAATATTTCTGCTTGAGCTTCTTCTGCTCTTTTTCTGAGCGCGTGCGATGAGCCGCCGCGCGGAAGCCAGCGGCTGCTGCCAGCAGCCCACGGCGAGCATTTCGAAAGGCTTTTCAAGATCAAGGCCCAGCAGCAGCAGCAGCAGCAACAGCAACAACAACACTTGACAAATTGATATATGAAGCAAGCCAGAAAAGCCAGCAGCAGCCATCGTGGATCGCGTTGTCAAAATGATGCGTAAAAGGTGCGCCAAGTGTTTGCATAAATTTTGAGATACACGGCATTTGTTTTCGAGTGCCAGGCACTCAACAACTACAGCAACAACAACAGCAATAGCAACAATAACAATAGCTATTAAGAATAAAATGATCGTACTACAGTTTTTTCCCCCTAACAGCAGCCAGAGCGCCAGAACAAACAAAACTTTGCTTTAAATTAAAAGTAAATAAATAAAATTCGCAGAAAAAAGCGAAAAACCGAAGAGCGAATAATAATAAAATTCAGATATACACTGCGCGTCATGAGGATGGCGCAACACTTGTTAAAAAATATATATATATATATATATATATATATATAAAAAATATCAATTCATTATTGTTAAAAGTAAAAATTTTAATATTTTCTTTTTTTTTTTCAAATTCAATATTTGCTGAATTTGCTATTCTATTGACCTAAATTTCTTAGATTTTTTTTCAAATTAAATTTTAAAATTTATTTCAGCTATTTTTGCCCTATTTTAAGCAGAATAAAACTGAGTTCAATAAAAATACTTTTAGAACTAAAGCATAGAAAATAAAGTCTGGGACTAACCCGCTGACGCGCGGTGTATCGCGATTTGCTGGCTATATAAATATTTATAGACAAAAGTTGTCATTGTCTGAAAGATGTTCTAAGTTCATTTACAGTTTTATTTATTTTATTTTATTTATTTTCTTGAATCCGCATTGCACAGTGCAACGCTGCACGTTAATAAAAAAACTGAACTAATTTATTTAAATAAATTATTGTTTGTGTTTCGATTGCTCGATTATAAAACCTCGGCAAACTTATTTTATCTGCGCTATCTTTGTTAGCTCTTGCTGGCCATAAAGTTGCACATTATTTTAACTACTAACTGAGTTATGATAGCTGCCAAATCAAGATGCGAATCAATGTGCGGCGACTGCGGCGAAAGAGAGCGCACAAAGGCGAAGCCAATCGAAGACGAGCCAAGACCAAAGCCAAGCTTATAGCTGAGAGACAGATATAGAGAGAGAGAGAATGAGAGAGAGCAAACGAGCTCTGTGTGAGAGCGCGCAAGCTTTGTGTAAAAACGTTCGGGCTGCATTGTACTCCGGCTCTCTTTTGGCTCTCTCATATTGATGGTGTGTATTTTTAATATCGGGGGTGTGGCAGCCGCCCATTTTGCCAATTGGAACGTATAAAAGCCGGCTGAGCTGCTGCCTGAATATTCGTTGCTATTCACATTTACGTCTGGTCTTGTCTCGTCTGGTTTTGTCTCCGGCGCTAGCAGCGGAGTCTTAGTTGGACCACAGAGAACGGAAACAGTGAAACAGTGTTGTGGCATAAGAAACCAAATAAATACAAATCAAAGGTAAGCAGGCAGGCGCGTTCAAGGATATTCAGTGTACTCATGTGTGTGTGTGTGTGTTGAAGGACTTAATGCGACAGTGCCATAAACATTTAACGTGCTAAATGAGCTAAGATATCGAGTTGTTTTAAACCATATCGAAAGTGATAAGTGCTGCTCCTTTAAGCAAGGATATGACAACTTATATGGATTAAAAGTCGTAACAAATGAAACACTTTGAATATTATTTAAAATGAAACACTTAAAAAATGTGCACAAAATATTTGATTAATAAATGATGACAAAATATAGATTTTTGTGCAAAAATTAAAAAAATCATTTAAAGGAAATTAAATAGCAGAGCCTTTAAAATTTATTCAAACCATAAAATTCATCAATTTATACAATATCTATTTATAATTGCTTTCCTTCATTAATCATTAGTTCTCATTTGATTGAATGTAAAAACAAGTTTGTTGCTTAAGTCATTTGTATGGCAGTTCGTTGGCCCATCTAAGACAAATATCTATTGTAATTGGATTTCTTCAATCTACAGTCAAAGTTCGTTGACACAGCCTTTTGTTAGCCGCAAACTATAAATTCTTAGTCACTCGAAGCTTACAAAGCAAAAATTTCAACAGACAACAAAAACTGAAAATCATGCCAAATGCAGTTAAAATTTTGGAAGCTTTTGCGCAACTTGCAACAAAGAAACTTCCAAACAAACAAACAACAAAAAGACAAAAATTACATGCATAAATTATTTAAAGAAACAAAAGCGAGAAAAATAATGTGTGTGCCGACTTGGCAAGCATATTATTTGCCCAGCAGTCATAAAAGGGCGCATACCTACACATAAATTAACATGTGTCTACATATGTGTGTGTGTGTATGTATATGGGCATACATATGTCTATAATTAAATGCATCATCACTTTTGTTTGCGGCTGATTGATATTGATTAACATGCATGAGACAAAACGAAACAAGACAAAAGCCCGAAAGCCAATAAGCAAGCGCCTTAAGTCAAATTACAAAATGCAGCTTAAAATAACGAAAATGCGCGCACACACACATAAAGAGAGACATATTGAAATGCGAGTTTCCCAACTGTGTCCAAATGTCCATCGATTAGGGCCTGGGCGGGCGTGTCGTTTATTTCAACTTTTCACTTTAAAGCACTCAAAAATTCAAATTAATAATCGATAGCGCAACTTTTGGAATTCGAAATCGAGTCGAATTTTTTAGCTGATAAGCCCTGCGGCAGCTGCAATCATTAAGATGGACCATTAATGATTTATGTTGCCAAATCTCTGTCCAGTGACAGGGGTTGCCCAGCTCATAAATATGCCGTCGATAAAGATCGACACACAAGCAATAGCATTATATTGTGTTGTATATACATACATGCATATGGATGATCAAATTAACATGCAAAATTTCAAACAGAGACATTGAGCTTTGATTGATGGCATTGCATTAGCAAATCGCTTGTTATGCATAAGGAAGAGAAGCGTTGCCCAATCTATATGCAAAAGACGTGGAAGGTTCTAGCCAGCGTCACAAAAAATACTAAAGCACAAATAAATTAAAGGCACTAAAAAAAACCCAATACAAAAGTCAATAAAACCAGTTAAGGTCAGCCTCAGTGGACGTTGGCTTAGCTTGTTGCTTGTGTAATCAACATGTTTGCAGCAGATGCTAAATGAATTTTTATTTATGAATAATGTGACGATGGCAAAGTGGCTGTTGATGCTGATGCCGCCGTTGCTGCTGATCACGTTGCTCGATGCTAAGCTACAATAAAAATAAAGTTTCAAGTGTCGTTGTCGTCGTCACTGAGGCAGTGTGTCAGTGGCCGAAACGCCTCGGGCAACCGGTTGGCTGGCACCAATGCATCCTTGACATAAAAACCATGCGCGCCAAGTTACATCTTCGATAAGCCAAAGCACACACACACATACGCATGCGCAACGGCACGCAATCAAAACAAACTTTAAAAAGCATTCCGTATACGCACTGTGGTATACGTAATAAAAGTGAACAAACATTTTTCATAACTTACATTTTTTGGTATTTTCTTCTTTGCAGATGAAAGTCACTCTGGCGTTAGCGACTTTCTGCCTTGTGGCTGCCTGCGCCGCTGCGCAAAAGGGCAGAACCACCACAACCACAGGCACCAAGCCGGGTCGTTTCCTCTCCCTGCCAGTGCCCGCCAAGTGCGCTAGCCGTAAGTACAAATAGATTTAAATAAACCGTATATACATAAGTACATACGTTTCACATATTTTAACCTTAACTGGTTGCCGGTTGGCGGTGTGGCAAAAAGTAAAAGTGTGAAACGTTAGAAGAATATCAAATAGCGCCCATGTTTGCACTTGAATTTGTTTGGCAATGCGACGTGTAGGTGTGCGCTACAGCCACAGCAATTACAATATATAAAATTGTGTTAGGTCGGGGGCGGTGCGAGGCAGCTGAAGGTCGCTGACGTGATCCGTGATCGTCTTTTGTTTTGGCACTGCATTTGGTCAGCTACGCACTTTCCTTGCTTCACTTTAGTTGAACCCGCGAGCGTTGCCACCTCGCTGCAATAGCCAGTGCTGCCCAGCGCACACGTGAAACTGCAAGTCATGGCAAACGGTGGGACTCAAGCAAATTGACGACGAAGAGATTGCGAAAATGCAACAGCTAGATGTTAGATGTTAAATTCAAACAATAGCGTCATCGCTGCATATCCGGTACACTAATGAACACAGTTAGCAGTTGGCACTAATTAGGCGGCACACGTATACAGCTGAATGCATACATTGGTGTGCATCCCGTTTAAAACTGAAAATGCAGCTTAACAATTTTGTTGTTGAGTTTTTGTTACTTTTTTTTTGTTTTTGTTTTTTTCTGTTTTTTGGGAAAAAACGTCAGTGTGACGGCCCGTAAAGTTGCATAGCCAGTTTTGTGCCGTTGCTATGGCTTAGATCTTTCATCTCTTTAGAAATATCCAGTTATACAAGCACAACTTAAGTTAACTTAAACTAATTAACTATTCAAACTTAATTACCTGATACAAACGGCGTCGATGCTCGTTAATAACAACTTTCAAGCATGCAAACTGCTTGCGCTTGCGCTTGTGCTTGCTTTTTTAATTTACATTTCAAAACGGATTTTCTAAGATCGAGATTCTGTGTAGATGTCTACACAGATAGAAGTAGTTGTCTACTTTGGGAAGTTGTTTGGCAATGATGCAATTGGCTATTTTTGTATGATTTTCATTTTTCAAGCTGCATGCAGGAAATGTGAATGAAGAGGGAACACTAATGGGACTTTTTTATTGCCTTGACCTGTAATGTGAGGAAATTTCTGCAGTCTGGCAGCATCGGCCAAAATAATCATAATAATGTGCAAACAATAGCAAATAAGGTCATTATGTTAGAGTTAAGCTGATTTGAGTTGACGGCGGACGGACGAATGAACAGGCAAAAGGCAATTGCAAAAGTGACGGCAGCTGACGTTGCCGTTGCTGCTGCTGCTGCTATGGCAGCGCTAAAGCCGCTTAAAGCGCGCCTAATGACGCGTGCCGCCAGCAACAGCAACAGCAGCTTCAATGGTGGCAACAAGAGGCGTGGCGCAGGCGGTCGCGTTAAAAAAATAAAAGCCAAAATAAACAAAAAAGAAAAACAAAAGCAACGCAGCAGCTAATCAAATGCACTGCAGTAGCCGCAACGGTGGCAGCTCAGGGAGTCAGCCATGTGAAACAAGTTTCAGAGAGCAGCAGCCGTTGAAGCGGGAGAAGGTGGATGAGGCAGAGCTGGAGTTAGCGTAGGGGGGAATTCCATTGTTGGCCTAACCAATTTTTTGTTTGGCAAAATGGAAAACCTTTTGACACACAGACAAAGGAAAGCGGGCAGGCAGACGACGCGGCGACGATGACGGATGAAGACGGGAAAGAGGAGGAGGTGAAGCATCAGCAGCAGCAACAGCAACAGCTTGCTGCATAAATTGTTGGCAAAGATTGCGCAACTTAAAGTAGGGGGAAGTTGTGTAAGCAGCCGTGGCATGATTTTGCCAATCCACGTGGTAGACACCCAGTCGTCAGGCCCTCACGAACCACACCTTTGACTACCTTCGACTACCAGCTATTGAAGACTTCCTTTAATTGTTTTTCTCTTTGCAGGCCCCAAGGAATTCTCGTACCGCGGCAAAAACATGTTCCTAAGCACCCACGTGCCGGCGCTTGCCAACAGGAAGGTCGACTGGTTGGATGGCCGTAACCTGTGCCGCGAATACTGCATGGATCTGGTCGCCCTGGAGACCCAAGAGAAGAACAACCTGATCTTCCGTGTCATTCAACAGAACGATGTCCCATATATCTGGACCGCTGGCCGCATTTGCGATTTCGCTGGTTGCGAAAACCGCCCAGATCTGGAGCCCAAGAACATCTATGGATGGTTCTGGTCCGCAACTCGCGAGAAGATCCAGGCCACCAACCGCATTCCACAGGGCTGGGGCTACAATCCCTGGTCGCAGACCGGCCACAAGAAGCGTCCACAGCCCGACAATGCTGAATATGACATCAACCAGACCAAGGAGCAGTGCCTGTCCGTGCTGAACAATGTCTACAACGATGGCATCGCATGGCACGACGTTGCCTGCTACCATGAGAAGCCCGTCATCTGCGAGGATAACGAGGAGCTGCTGCGCTATGTGGCGGCCACAAATCCGGGCATTCGTCTATAAGATGTTCATTATCTTCGTATTGTTTGTGTAATTTTAAAGCTACTTATTATAATACTCCCTAAAATGAGTTTTTTTTGTATAATTCTTGTTTAAATATGTGTACGACGAATGCAAATACAAATAGACTTTAGAATTTATAAATACCCCCGATCTTACCACCTACACACATATATAGACAGATGCCTAAAATTCACCACTTCTCTCGTTTCGAAACTGCCAATCCTACTCGACTATACATTTTCCTACAAATTGTATTTATATAAAAAAAATTTGTTAAGTACGAATAATCACGCCCTAAAATCTCTTATTTAAAATAGAAGGAAAGAAAATGAAACACAAAACTCACCTATTCTATTGCCGTGCAAAAAACAAAGAGATTGAATAAAATGTTATAAAAATTCATTAAAAACTGATTAATTATTTAAATATTGTCGTATATACTTTGGTTTATTTGACACGTCGACGTGGCGGTGTGCGGGAGTGACTGTAATCCGTCTTAGAAACGTGTTCACGGCTCGATGTGGAACGATTTCGACTGCGACTGCGATGGCCAGAGTCTTGTGCCCCATCTCGACTGTGATGCAATCTAGAGTCGCGACTGCGATCTCGGACAGAGTCTCCACTGCCATGTGGTTCAGATTCTTGACTAGAATGGCGGCTGGAGTCTCGACTGGAGTGATAGCGTTTCCTGCTTTTATCAGATTTACATTCAATATCTCGCTCATTGCTCTGTTGCCTTTTGGCAGTTTTGCTCGAAGATTTGTCATGTTTAAGCTCCAGCTCGGGACTCTCCGACCAGCGCCAGTTGCGAGATTCCCGCCCAGTGTCATGCCAACTAAAATCAAATTGAAAATTTACTATCAATTATATTCAATATATCATTAACTTACCTGCTTGTTCTGTTTGTAGGCGTTTTACTGCTGGAGCGTGTGCTCTTTGGTGTATCATAGAGCTCCAAGCTACTGTTAAACAAATTGTTTGGATTGCGAAATAGGTGGAGATAGCCACAGCTGTAGCCTTTGGGACATTTGCGTGTTAAGGACAAACCTTTAAGACAAGCAACAAGTGGAGTAAAAAACATGGAAAGCTATAAATGAAGTAACTATAAAATTGATGATATAAAATAATTGGTTCTAAACGGAAGAGTAAGGCCCCCGATTAGGGCAACATTGCGATCTGGGATTATTATACCCCATCTCCTCGGCGTTCAGTTGCCTCAATGACAGAATTAGTTGGCAAACTTTCATGTAGTTGACTTGACTTGATTTACAATATGAAAAAGAGTTTCAATTTCATTTTTGGTTTTAGCAAAGGATACGGCTCATGACATGCGCTTCACGTACCGCAAACGGCACCACGCCACCCTTTGAGATTTGAGAACTCCACTTGAAGGCGTCTGGATGCATAGTAACGTCCTTGCAGATTAACGAAGGCGCGCAGTGCAAAACTAAGTAATACATATATATTAATATAAATGTAATAGAAGAAATAAATATTATTACGAACCGCTCCTGCGCGTACTCCACGAATACGTGACCTCTCAGGTGGGGCAATGTGTTGCGCACAGCGCGAAAGTTTAAGATTTTGCCAAACTTTTGCAGCTCACCAATCGCATCGTTGAAGAATTCGTCATAGTCATTGCGCAAGTCCTGCTCTGTCAGCTCGAGGTGCTCGTCTGTGCTCGCGTATTCCTTGTGCGTCTCACCCACCTGTAGCAGTGGGTGTGTGAAGAAGTGGCGTATTAGTAAGATCTTTGCCAGCATTGGACGACGATGATTGAAGGTGCAACTGTTGCCGTATCGACAGCAATTGGTACGTGTATAGAACTCGCACAATTTCTCTGCAGGATTTGTTTCCACCACACGACGCAGCTCAGCTGGCGGCGTGCGGTCTTCACTGTCATCCATATACTCTTGCATGCGTTGTAGCATAGCCTCGAACTCCGCTGCGGCTTCTTCAGCCAGTCTTTTACTCTCTTCTCGCCTTTTTCGCTGCTTCTCCAGTTCTTCCTCCAATTCCTTTGCTTGCTGCAATCGTAAGCTCTCTAGTTTTGACTCTTCCTGTGCACGCTTAGCTCTATCGATCTGGAATTGACGTTGAGCCAATGCTTCTCGACGTAACCAGGCTTCTTCTTCCTCTGCTCTTAAACGTTCACTGGCCAGGCGGTGAAATTCTTCGAGCTCCGCTTGTTGCTTTAACCATGCCTCATACTCGGGCTTTGCTTTCAATGCTTCCTCTTCCAAAGCCTCCTCTTTCTCACGCGCTCGCGCTTGTCGCTGCCGTCGCCGTTGTCTCTGCTGTTTTTTCACTAGTTTCCGCCAAGCTCTGTAGGATTAAGAATAATTTCAATAAATAGGTAAGCAACCCATATTTAAGCCTACCTTTTCGCCGGCATTTTCGTTGTTTTGATTTCCTTTAAAATGCATCACCCTGTACAGACAGTGTGACCACAGCGAGCAGTTCTCAAAATCCTTAGTGATATTATATTTTAACATAGGTCGCTACTGCTAGCTACACTTAACATTTAAAAATACCATTACATTTTCTTACTTTACTTTTTGTTTCCAGTATACATACATTTTTCTCAGTTTGTGTTTATAATAAAAAGATGCGCATACTTTTTCAAGGTTCAATTGTGACTGAGTTAACATAATTTTGTCCAGTTAACATTTTTAGTAACTGTTATTGGTTAGATGTCAGTGTATACATACTGTATGTCAAATATGGTATTTTCGGTATTTGATTGTAATTAAAATAATAATTTTGTTTGGCAACTTACGCATTGTGGGTACGCGGTCGCACTAACCATTTAATGTTTTGGTCTATTTTTTTATGTAAATACTAGAAGAATTACCAAATAAAATACACAACTTAAGGATTTGGCGCTCTTTATTCAAAACAAAATAAACGCTAATAACACGTCTGACAAAAGTTGCAGCACAATTGCCCAAATAATAAGAATTCAACAATCGCCTTCTGAGGCAAAAGCCATGAGCAAAGTGCGCAGGCTGTACCATCAAAAATATCGCGAAGATTGGGAACGATTTCCGTCGTTTTCCGAGTGGCTCTGCCGTGGCGACGATGGCTACTCGGCTCATTGCAAGATATGCAACGCCAATGTGTTGGCGCGTCTGGCATCCATTAAACAGCATCACAATACGGCCAAGCATCAAAAGGCGCTCAAAAGCCATCACCTCGGATCAAAGGTAAGCGAACTACCATTAGCACTTTCCAACAACTAGTGCTCCTTATTCCTCTTCTGCTCTTGCAGAGCATTCCCATTAAAATGGAGCCCGGCACAAAGGAGGAGCCAAAGCAAATGTCACAAAAGTTTATTTTCGCTACCAAGCCAAAACCAAAGATCATCAAACGCTCCAAAACGGATAAAGTGTCGGAGAGCATTGAGCAGGTGCCTTTGGAGCCAGACACATGCTCCAATGACTCGATACTAGAAGATCTGTTGGGCAACGATGATATGGAGCAGCAATATCTACAGGAAATTAGCGACACGGAAATAGAGCAAGATGTTAAGCCTGAAACTATCCAAGAATTCAAAATTGATGAAATGCAGGAGGACAATCTGACTGATGATAATATTATTAGCGAATTCGATCTATTCGGCAAGAGCGTTTCCCTACAACTGAATCACATGGAGGTGAGCTGATAGATGACCCTCATATGATTGCAATCTGACTAATATTTATTAAATTGTCATTCCAGTTGGAGGATGCTTTGCTCTGCCAGGAGCGATTGCAGGTGGTGCTTACCGAATTCAGACTTAAGATCTTGAAGCGCAAATCAAAACGCAACTTTTAAATGTACCAAACTTAAACTTATATCATCAAGCTATATATAATTACTTACATATATATATATATTGACAAGCACAACTAAATTATACACCGAAATAAATGTTTTGTTTATTCTGCCTCTATTTCATCGATAAAACTGCGACACTTTTTCTTCAACACTCGAACGGCTTCCAGGAATATTACCTCCGGTTTCAGGGCTCCCACAGATTCGACACTAAAGATATAATGATCACGTACACGACCCATAGTGACAGCATCGGCCAGATGAGGATACCGAAACACATTACGACTGCAGCTGTCGTAGCGTGCATCCTTCACATAGGCGCACTCATTCTCATCGATGCCGATGACGCCGGGTGAGAAACAGCTCTGCAGCAGATAGGCATCCTTGCCCCGCACTTCTCTAGTGAGATTTATCTGTGGCAGCAGACGATAGTAGGCGGTGGCCACTGGGGAGAACTTGGCGTGATCCTTCCCAATGCCCTTGACAGCAATCAGACGTAGATCCAACTCGTGTCCTGGACGCAACTGCGCAATCAAAATATCCTCATGGATGCAGCCAACGCTGCTTTCGCTATAAATCTGCGCTTGTTTGCCCTTGGGCAGCCACTTTAAGTGCCCAGAATAGACCTTGTGATTCCTGTAGATATCATCAAAGTTGGATTGATCCTTGCTTGCATCCTTACGCCGCGTGCATTTAACCTTCAGCTCATATTCCAGCGTATCCTGTTCGGTGCCCTGATCCGTGCTCTCGTCGGTCCGATAGGCGAACAGACGGGGATCTGCTCGAAGCGGCAGCAAGCCCATACGGTGGGCCAGCACTTCGTCTTGGATGATCGAGGTGTTGTTATATATGTAAACCTTTTCAATGGCCATGCTGGGCACCTCGCTGAGCATCAGGCGACGAAAGGCGTTTGCGATTGCTGGATAAACGCCAATCAAATCAAATTCCAAGCCATGCTCTTCATCATTTCTGCAATTGAAGTGTAAATATAGTGGAACGGTACTTCGTATAACTGTATTGCAGGAAACTTACCGTACGATTACCACTTGCAATTTGCTTTTGAAAACGTCCATATTGAAAACCTCGTCTGCCAGCCCATAATCCTGAGGATCCTGCTTTGTTCTGTACTCCTCCATGTAGAGCAACGGTTTCTTCTTATGGTCAGGCATTTTAAAACTCTTACAATTCAGAAATATCTAAAGTAAAGATGCAAGCACAACCGTCGACTCGTTGCCGCACGTGGTTGTTGTCAAAACAATCAGAGATGCGCAATCCTTGGCTACTCGTGACTGTCACTGTGATTGTAAATGATGTATAACAATACAATGCCAATTTTAATAATTATTTAATATTTCATTATCAGCAACATTCGATGTACGATAAATATTCAATTTATCAGCAATCACATAAATGAACATCAAATGCACTATCGCAACAGACCTGTAAATTGTGTAATTGCGCAAGATTGGGCCGAGCTGGCAGCACCGTGCGCAGCTTTGTGAATGTCAAGTATAAGCGATTTAACCGGCAAGTAGGTTCTCCAGCAGCAGCTTTTACGTAAATCTTTGGTAAAAGCAAAGTAAAGAATGTCGCGTACATTGCAACGTTTAATTGGTGGCTGCAGACGCTGGACGCAATCGAGTTCTCGCACGCAGCTGCAGACACAGTCACAGTCATGGGGACAGCGTTATATGGCCCAAAAAGCGAGTGATCCCACAAAGGGCAAGGGACCGATATCATGGAAGAGTCTGTCAGTGATTGGCGTTTTGGGCGCAGGAGGTCTTGCCTTTATGTTATATGTAAAGCATGAAAAGGATGAGGCACGGTTAAGGGAGCGCAAAAGACAACTGGGCAAGGCCGCCATTGGAGGTCGCTGGGAGTTGATTGATTCAGAAGGCGTGGTTCGCAAGTCGGAAGACTTTCTGGGCAAGTGGCTGCTTATCTATTTTGGATTCACCCATTGCCCCGACATTTGCCCAGATGAGCTGGACAAAATGGCTCTAGTGGTCGATGAAGTTGGTACGTCTTCATGATATTTCAAGATGAATCAAATAATGTAAGTCATTATTTTATTTATAGAAAAGTCACCGCAAGCACCGCCAGTGCAGCCCATATTCATAACCGTAGATCCAGAACGTGATTCGAAGGAGGTGGTAGGCAAATACGTAAAGGAGTTCTCGCCCAAGTTGCTTGGCCTAACGGGAACCGTGGATCAAATACGAAATGTCTGCAAAGCTTTCCGAGTTTATTTTAGCGCTGGGCCCCGCGATGAGGACAACGATTACATTGTCGATCATACCATCATCATGTACCTGGTGAATCCAGACGGAGAATTTGTTGATTATTACGGGCAGAACCGAGACAAGGATCAGTGTGTGGCATCGATTCTGGTCAACATAGCCAAATGGAATTCAATGAACAAAAAGGGCTGGTTCAGTTAAGCTGTCTGGCGTTGCCACAGATTTTGTTATATTTTAAATTTTATTTCGTATCAAGTTGGCAGCACTCGGCATAACAACCCCGTCAAATTTGTATACTCGCTCTTTTTGACGTTTGTGCTGCGTGGATGTTGCAGAAATTGTTTTGTTTTCTCGCAATAAATATATATAAAATACCAAAATGGTGTGTGTATAATGCAAATTAGCCTAAGAACTTTCTTTAATAAAGTGTTGTTAAAAGCGCCATTGAAGGGTATGGTTGGAAAAGAATTTCCTTTATTCTGTATACAACATAACCTTAAAAGGCGGTTCTTCGTGCTTAGTTTTTGCAATAAATTGTAATATTGTTTTTTGATTTGCAGCGTCCGTTGATGTTGCAAGGCCACGAGCGTTCCATAACGCAAATCAAATACAATCGTGAAGGCGATCTGCTCTTCTCATGCTCCAAGGATCAGAAACCCAATGTCTGGTATTCGTTGAACGGTGAACGTCTCGGCACCTACGATGGCCATCAGGGAGCCGTATGGTGCCTGGACGTGGACTGGGAGACTAGGAAGCTAATCACCGGTGCCGGCGATATGACCACCAAAATCTGGGATGTCGAATATGGCACTGTGATTGCTTCCATAGCGGCAAAATCTTCGGTGCGTACATGCAATTTCAGTTTCTCCGGCAACCAGGCAGCGTACTCCACGGACAAGGCGATGGGTCAGAACTGCGAGCTCTTCATCATCGATGTACGTAATGCAGATTCATCTCTATCTGAGCAGGCGCCTACACTTCGTATACCAATGGTGGAGTCAAAGATCACCTCCATGCTATGGGGACCTCTCGATGAGACTATTATAACAGGCAAGTTCAAAGGCTAACTCAACCGGCGTTCAGAAATAATTAACTCCACTTTTAGGTCATGACAATGGTAACATTGCCATTTGGGATATCCGCAAGGGACAAAAGGTTGTTGACTCCGGCTCCGATCACACGGCAGGAATCAATGACATGCAGTTAAGCAAAGATGGCACCATGTTTGTGACCGCCTCGAAGGATACCACAGCCAAGCTGTTCGATTCCGAGTCTCTGATGTGTCTGAAGACCTACAAAACAGAGAGGCCAGTGAACTCAGCTGCAATCAGTCCGATACTGGATCATGTTGTGCTTGGCGGTGGCCAGGATGCTATGGAGGTGACCACAACGTCAACGAAGGCGGGCAAATTCGACTCGCGTTTCTTCCATTTGATCTACGAGGAGGAGTTTGCTCGTCTTAAGGGACATTTCGGTCCCATCAACAGTTTGGCCTTCCATCCGGATGGCAAGAGTTACGCCTCCGGTGGCGAAGATGGTTTCGTGCGTGTCCAGACATTTGATAGTACATACTTTGAGAATATTTTCGAGTAGTTCCGGCCCGGTCTGTAGTTGTTAGTAGTTCCACAATCTTTCGTCATCATCGTCGATGCGCGCCATGTACATGTGCATAGATAACTTTCAAATATATGCGAGAACAAGACGAATTATCATTTATTAAGTAAAACATTAAAAGCATATATATGTATATAATAAGCAGCAGGAGGCATTCGAGTTATTGCAGCCGATCTTTATCAAGGCCTTAAAAAAACGAACGTTTCTTCTGCTGCACCACAACCGGCTTGCCCTGCATGGCAGCCAGTTGTGCAGGTGTGGGCAGGCAACCAGGCGGAGGTGGCGGCACAACAACAGCACCCGAAACTGTGGTTCGCAAGGAGGCTCGTGGATCAATATTTAATACATGCGCTGCAGTAGCTTCGGCAGAGGTGCTGGGTCCAACTAAGCCGTACTCCTGCTGACCCTGTTGCAATTGTTGGTGGTGCATCATTCCATAATACTGGTTGCTAGGTATATGCATAGGCATTGCAGCTGGTGCACTGTCAGCCCCTTGTTGCTGACTCTGCTCGTATGTGGGCGGTGGAGCTCGCTGGGAATGGAAACATTAAAACACAATCGCAGTACGATCTAACTAACACGAACCATGGAGGTAGCGTAATCATAGTTAAAACTGTAGGGTGGCGCATTGTCGGGCTTGGATGCTTCACCTATGTTTTGAGGAAACAAAACGATTTAAAAAACTATGCATTGCTTTTGTTGATTTATTTACTACCTGAATCTGGTTTGGACATGTCGTTGTGTGTTTACTAGAATATATTTTGTGGATTCGATGGAGCACTTGGGCTGCCAGACTGTTTCAAAATATTATTGCAATATTGTCATTCACAGTTAAACGTTGGCACGCATCAGCTGTTTGTGTGTCAAACGGGAGGCAGACGAAAACGTACGATAAGCTTGGCAGAAACAAAAAACGAAAAAAATATATATTTATAACTTTAGAGTAACAAACAAAATTTTTTTGTAATAAAAGTAATCTGTCAACACACCGATTGCACCATAGAGAATGGCCCACGCAACCCCGCAGGTTGGTATCTGTGGAAGTTGAAAGCTTCCGCGTTTCTGTGACGCAATCGCAGCGCATTCTTGTTAATATATATTTTGATTATAAAGTGATATTGTTTATCAGGGCGTTAAGCTTCTAAATGGATTTAAGCGTCCAGGTCGCTTCGAGAAGGGTCTCGGAGCCCAGCTGCCGGAAGCATACAAGAAATTCTGGCGCGAATGGAAGCTAACAAAGCCAGCGGCGGTGCATTATATACCCAAGGAGAGTGAGTGGGAGCGGGACGAAGTGACGAATGCAATCAAACCCGTTCAAAGCATACCATTCCCACTCATCGATACACCGGAATCACACCAGGGTATATGGGGCGGGGAGGCGGTGATCAAAGGCTTCCAAAAGCGCGAGTCCACAAAGCGCCGTGTGCCGCATTTTTGGGTGCCAACGTTGCGACGCTCCGTGGTGCACAGTCAGGTGCTCAATGAGTATATGTCGGTAGTTGTTACGGAGCGTACGTTGGAACAGATCCACGAGTGCCACGGTTTTGATCACTATCTGCTCAAGAATTTGGCATGCGATTTGCGTTCGGCTTTAGCATTAAAGCTGAAACGCAAAATATTGAAGTCGCTGCAAATGGGCTGCCCAGCCCTATCCGCCGAACCCAAACATCAAAGTGAGGTGCTCAAGGAGTACAGTCCGTATCTGGCATCATATACGTCCGAGGAGATCGATTGGTATGGCCACACCTACCTCGAAGCTATACATAAGCTGCAAGATCAGTTACGCGCAGCCGAAAAGGTGATTCCGCATAAAGTTGAGTTTCGTAGCAAGTTGATTGAGCGTTTGCGCGAAGCGGGAATTGCGGAAGCTGGTAAAAAGGATCCAAGAGATTCTGTTTCCCATGGCGATCACAGCGATGCGGATATTGATGCGTTGACAAAGCTGTAAGTATCCATTCCGGCCATGCTCCAGCAAAGAGCTAAATACGTATTTCTATTACAGTGAATCGTCGACCCCATCTTCAAGCTGGTTGTCGAAAATAAATCCGTTTGGCAAGAAGGAAACGTAAAGGACTTTGCATTCAGTCAGCTACTACTGGTTATATGTTGAAATTAAATTTAATAAAAACACTACTGGATTTATCCAGTCCGTCAAAATTAATACCTGAATCAACCTTGGTGTTTAAACATATTTATTGCAAGTGTATAATACTTACGCACATTTAAGGAAACGGCATATAGACAGAAATAGAGAGACATTCACGATAAAGTAGTAAAAGAGGAATGATTGCAAATCCCGTCGAGGAAACATAAAACACTTTACATTCTTAAGCCTACATATCAATATCTATATATATATATGTGTATGTATAAGTGAAACTTTGTGCCAGTTTATGCCCTGTTGCGATCCATCATCTATGCAATAGGATTCTTTTTCATCAGTTCGATGTCTGCGTTCATCATATCGGTGACCAGCTCCAAGAAACTAACTTTGGGCGTCCAGTTGAGCTCACGTTTAGCCTTCGACGCATCGCCTTGCAGCAGATCCACTTCAGTGGGTCGGAAGTACTTTGGGTTGATGCGGACGCGCACAATATCCGTGTTGCGTTCTACGCCCACCTCGTCCACGCCCTTGCCTCGCCACGTAATTTCACGTCCGATGTGCTTAAATGCTGCTTCCACAAATTCCCGCACGCTGTGCGTTTCACCAGTTGCAATCACATAATCTGCAGGCGTGTCACGCTGCAGCATCATCCACATGGCCTCCACATAGTCGCTGGCATGTCCCCAATCGCGTTTCGAGTCCAAGTTGCCCAGCTCAAAGTATTCCATTTGATTTAACAAAATCTTCGCTACCGATCGGGTAATTTTACGTGTCACAAAGTTTTCGCCACGTCGCGGACTCTCGTGATTGAACAGTATGCCATTGCAGGCATACATATCGTATGCTTCCCTGTAATTGATCACTATCCAAAAGCCGTACATCTTGGCACATGCTGCAAAGGGAAGAAGATTAGCAAATTGTTCTCTGTAAATATTATGTTCTATCCCAACCATAGGGCGAACGTGGGTAGAACGGTGTCTGTTCATTCTGTGGCGTCTCCACAACCTTGCCGTACAGCTCTGACGTGGACGCTTGGTAGAAACGAACCGTTTTCTCCATTCCACATGTCCGTATTGCATCCAGTATGCGCAGTGTGCCAACTGCATCCACCTCTGCCGTATATTCGCTCAAATCGAAAGAGACTTTCACATGCGACTGTGCAGCCAGATTATAAATCTCCGTTGGTTTCACCATATTAATGATCTTCACCAGGCTGCTGCTGTCCGTCATATCGCCATAATGCAGTTTCATGCGTCCGCCTTTGTGTGCCTTCGGATCCGCATATAAATGCTCGATGCGTGTTGTATTAAACGTGCTGGCACGTCGTATGATGCCATGCACTTCATAGTTCTTCTTCAACAGAAACTCGGCCAGATAGGAACCATCCTGTAAGTAACAGACGCTAAAGTTGTAACAGAAAGTTGTTTTCAGAAAGTCCCATATTGAATACCCTTGCTAACTTTCTAGCTAGTGGCTAATACGTTCTATTTGTTTTAATTAAAAACGAGTTGACGAAGATCTCCGCAAACATAAACAACGTTGCCACGGGATGCACCTTTATGATCTTTCGGTCATTTCATTTAGATTGTTTGTTTTTGAATTTTTTGAATGTCCCTACTAGCACTCGCAAATAAAATGGAAATTCAGCTTTTATGTACACATCTTCTGATATAACTAGAATACTTTTCGTTAGGGTGTTTATTAAATGATTGAGTAAATGTGTTATACACACTTATTTTTTAATCTGTTTGTCGTGTATTAATGTCCACGTATGTAACCAGTAAACACATTCATTTACACACACACATACCTGTCCCGTTATGCCGGTTATCAAAGCTATTTTGTCACGAGCATTGGCTGCGTCACCTTCGCCGGCGAGGCCTGCTGTTCCATTCAAATCCTTGCTATTGTGATTGTTGGACAGACGCACTTGTTTGCTTCCCGTAGCTCCATCGCTTGCGGACATGTTAACTATCTGAGCTAAACCGAAATTTTGTTTCTTTTTTCCAAAAGGCGAGTTGGTGCGCGGTATAAACAATTTTTCTTTATCTACGTGGGAAACAGTTGCCACCCGCTACAGAATTATTATACATATGAAAGGTAGCGAAATAAAAATACATCATAGAAAGCATTACACCATGACGTCACAAACGTACAGCTGAATTGCTCATTTGAGCTCTCTCATATGCGCTACCTTCTAGCTGAATACTGCTATGGAAAAGCTCATTGGTCTGGCAGCACCAATCAGTTCGACGTACACAAACGCAGGCCAGTTATTAAATTGAAATTATTGTTATAAAAAAAATAATTTACACAAAATGATGGTAAGTTAAAAAAAGAAAAGAGAATGACTTTTAAGTTAAAGGCTGATGATTAACGCAGTTTAAATGCGCACCGGTTAATCGCAGCGGAAATGCGCACACAAAGAGCTGCTTATCAGTTTAATGGGCGTATAATTGAGTGTGTATAAGTTTTTTTTTGTTGTTGCATTATACTCGCTTATAGGACGGCACGGATGAATCAAACATATTGAATAGTCCCGCTACCAATAATGGGGGTACAATGGAAATCTCGTCGCCAAATCCATTGGCTCCAGCAACAGCAACAAATGGAAGCGGAAGTGCCACTTCACCTGACAGCTCATCGTCCGCACCTGTAACACCTGCAGCACTAGGAGAGAACGCGCTGCATGTTGAAATCTCTGATGCGCTCAGTGAAAAGGAAAAGGTCAAATTTACCGTGCACACACGCACCACACTGCCTGGCTTTGCTAAAAAGGATAATAATGTGGTGCGGCAGCATGAAGAATTCGTTTGGCTGCACGATCGCATCGAGGAGAATGAAGACTATGCGGGCTACATTGTGAGGAGTCTATAAACTAAATGTAAATTCTTAATTTTATAAGACCGTTTTTTTTTTTATATAGATACCGCCCTGTCCGCCACGACCCGACTTCGATGCATCGCGTGAAAAGCTACAGCGTCTGGGCGAAGGCGAAGGCAATATGACCAAAGAAGAGTTCAAGAAAATGAAATCCGAACTGGAGGCGTAAGTTCAACATTTTGAGAGTGCATTAAATTGATTTACAACTTATGTGATTTATTGTCTTAGCGAGTATCTGGCCACATTCAAGAAAACGGTTGCTATGCACGAAGTCTTTTTGCGTCGTTTGGCTAGTCATCCCGTCTTTCGTGTCGATCAGCATCTAAAGGTATTTTTGGAATACGATCAAGATCTGTGCGCCAAGCCACGCAAAAAGATGGCCATCTTTGGAGGCTTCGTCAAATCTCTGGGCAAGACCACAGATGAGATATTGCTGAGTGCTACTGTGCGTGATGTCAACGATTTCTTCGAGAACGAACTGCAGTTCCTTACCGAATATCACGGCCATTTGCGCGAGGCAGCATCACGCACTGAGAAGATGACGCAGCGCCACAAAGATGTGGGCTATTCACATCAGAAGATCTCGAATGCCCTCACAGAGCTCTCTACAACAGAAAAGGGGAATATGGAAACATTTGTGGCCAAGTCAGCGGAGGTGTTTGAACGCATCAAGGTGAACTTAATAGTATTTCATATAATCTTTAGCTCATTGGTGCTTATCTATCCTCTGTTTAGAATCTGGAGACACGCGTGGCAAGCGATCAGGATTTGAAGCTCGGTGACACTTTGCGCTATTATCAGCGCGACAGCAATGCAGCAAAGGCTTTGTTAATACGTCGCCTACGCTGCTTGGCTGCCTACGAGACAGCCAATCGCAACTTGGAGAAGGCGCGCTCTAAGAACAAGGATGTGCATGCGGTAAATATTTGTTAGAGAGCAGCTCTTCCTTTTGTTTCGCATTTCTAAAATCTTTTTCTCTATATGCTCACCGGTGCTTGGCAGCAAATTCTAATTGGCTTAGCAGCTGAGCAGACAATTTGCATTAATATTTAACTTCTTATCGTCAATATCGAAAAGCTGGCAATTGACATCACATTTAGCGCTTTTAAACTCTTAGTCGAAATATGCTTTGCTTTCAAAGACATCTGTACTACGTTCCCACCTTACTGAATTTCTGTAATATCGAATAACTGGTTTCCATTTATAAGCAGGGCTTAAAGTCAAAATTAATTTCTGTATATGTAGTTATAGCTTAGCATATACCTTGAAACTATTAATCCAGCTATATTTTAAATAGCATTCCCAAGTTCTTTAGCTATCTATTTGCATTTAGCTGCCGACTTTCCTAACTAATTTAAGCAACTCTTTGTCTGTCTGGCTATAGCAGCTCAGCAAGGTGGAGCATAATTTTTCCTATTGTCTGTATATTTCTCCTATTCTTAACAAACCAATTTTGAAACAATTGTGGTCGACGCTGCAATGGCATATGTATTGTAAAATTTTCTGCGTACTCACAAACTTCACATTGAACTCTTTCCTGCATTTCTTCTCCTACTTTGTGGCTCACTCTTTTCGTGTTCTTCTTGTTGTTGTGTCTTCCGCTGCAGCCTTTGGAGGTGCAAGAGGTATTTGGCATTTAACGTTTAACACATCAATTGGTCATCCTAGTCTAGCTTGCAAATTCTAAATTCAATGTATTTCGTCACCTACACATTTAGTTGCATTGCTGCATGCCTTATAGCAATTGCTCTGTAAAACTTAATGCATGTCTTTGTATATACTCTATTGTTTAAATAATTCCTGCTAATGCCTGCCTTGTTTAATGCAGGCTGAAACTGCTCAAGCCGAGGCTTGTGAGAAGTTTGAGTCCATGTCCGCCTGCGGCAAGGAAGAGCTGATTGGCTTCCGCAATCGACGCGTGGCAGCATTTAAAAAGAGGTATTACATATGTATTTTTTTTATATACAAACTCACTAAGTTCAACTTTTCTGCAGTCTCGTTGAGCTATCCGATCTGGAGATCAAGCATGCTAAAAGCCAATATGATTATCTACGCCAATCGCTGCTGGCCCTCAAGGAAATCGCCTGAAAAGCTGAAGCTGACTTTCATCATTTGCACACATTGTTTACACACACACACACACCATAAATTATTAGCCAAGGCCCCCTCCAAGGAGTAAATCAATTGGTTTTTGCTAAGCAAACAGTTTTATTATCTCTTATTAACTACAAATATAAATACATATATTTGTATGTATGTGTGCATATGCAGATACATATACATATATCGCATATAGTTAAGATCTAGCTTTCGTATATTTATGTATATGTATATATAAGCGAATATGAATTTTGGTTTGTGAAACAGATCGCTTTTATATATATGTATATATAGATATTGTATAACGAGCATTCCTTTATGAACATTTACTATTGTATAAACATTGAATACAGAATATACATATATGTATACATATATAATTATACACATCATAGGCCTTTTAAATATTGTCAAAGCATTTTTTGTATCACACCTATATATTATTATTATTGTATATCTATACTGTTTGGTGAACGTTGCCAGGGCAATGTGTACTGGAAGACCCCCATCGAAATTTTCCGCCTAACAACCCAGCCAAAAACTAACTGAAAATTGTTATCATCGTTAAATATTTATTGAATACGTTTCATTGAAAATTGTTGTTGAAATCATGGATGAGTTTGGTTGCTTTGATCCGAAGCTGCCGGCCAGCGATAAGTCCCCAGATTGGCGTACCTCCACATATCGTGGACATCGCCACATTACGGACACTCGCCTGGGCAGCAAGCTGAACGCCCCCCGCGAATGCTCCAACAAGGGCATTTTTGTTAGGGATCCTTTGTTGCATGAGAAGCAGCTGACTGAAATATCAAGCAACTATGTGTGGAAGGTGAGTTACGGCTTTCGATGAGCTGAGTTCTGGTATTCACATCTATCCTCCATGCAGTATCCCGACCCGAATGTCTTGCGGAATCCTTCGCTTAATATGAAAACGCAATACATGAAGCGTTTCGAGGAGGGCAATTTACGTTTTATTAAGCGCAAGACAAAGCCACTTATTAGTGTCTCCCAGGAGGCCTTTACCTTCGTTGACCTCCCATTCGAGGCAGACCAGATACCAATTCGCATGCCCACACCGGTGGAGACCACCAAAGTACTTATTGATCGTTCCAAAATTGGCTATACCAAATATTTGGATCCGTCGGCGACTACATATAATCTCTCCTACGTCCATTACACGCCGCAAGATATCAAAGCCAGCATTGCCGCCCCAGACACTATCACCTTTTGGAATTGGGCAGAGCGTGGCGGGGAGACCACCACGCATGTCACTCGCGTGGCGGATGAGGTTATGTGCGATGAGACGCATGCACTCGCCTGTCCAAAGCGTCGCCTGGAGTACCCAAGTCAGCTGAAATGTGTTCCACACACCGGCCTGATCACCGAGGTTCGTGCCAACTATTTGAACCCCAGGCTGAGCAAGGAATATATCGACTATGATACAACGGATGTGCAGCCCGTGCTCGTCTCCGAGCCCTTTGCTCCGTTTGCCAAGTCGAGCGAGTATGGCATCTACGGCTCCGGCGATCCGGTTCGCAAATACGTTTAAGATTGCATTTACGTTTGAGTTGATAACCGCCAAATATATATTTTAATTTAATATTCACAACTAACATTCACAAAGTTATTATACCGTAAACGCATGGGGCAGCAAGTGATAGACTGACGTGACCAGAACCTCCGCATCGTCCTCGAACATTGGCACTGGGGCACTCGACTCTGGCGCCTGCGCTATATAAATGGGTACATCTAGCTTCGCAAACTCGTTCATAAACTGACGACAGACACCGCAAGGAGTTGTGAACCCGGCCGGATGATAGGCCACCACGGCGCCGGCACTGAAGGCCCTGCAACCCTCGCTGATGCCCTTCAACATAGCCGTTCGTTCTGCACAGCAACCTGGTGTGAGCGCCGCATTCTCCACATTGCAGCCAGTGAAGACTTTTCCGTCCTTCGAGCGAAATGCGGCGCCCACCTTGAAATTGCTATATGGAGCATAGGCGAAGCACCGTGCGTTCAGTGCATCCTCCAATAGCTCACGGCCACAGTTATCTGTGAAGAAAGTGGACGGATTAAAGAGGTGATGGTGAGAGTGAGGAGTATTGCATGAAATGGAGTTAAAATAGAAAGCAGAGGGAGGAAACGTCTCCTCCTAGAGACTAGAGGGAGGAGGAAGAGGTGGGAAACTGATAGCCAAAGCTGTCTACTCCTGCTGGCACACTTGCTCACCCAGTTGACTGAAGCATATGGTATATTCGCAAAGTTTGATTGGATGTGGCAGCATAAGCGATTCGCTCACTGGGAATCCCGTCCGACATGGCTGCCGTCGATCCACTTCACGCTGCAGCTCCCTCAGCTGATCCATATAGAACTTCAGCTTCCTGCATGTCTTTTGCTTGGCTAATTCCTTCTGCAGCGCATCGAGACGTTTCATGCACTTTTTCAGCTCTTTACGTTTCTGCGACATTAGTATATTACTTCTGTTTTTGTTCTTATAAACTATATATTTTTATATTAATTTGTAGAGTCCTCCTAGCATTAGGCCAAAAACATAAATATTTCTATACAAAATTATTGAATTGACAGCATTCATGTTACAAAGGCCTACTATCTTTTCTATAGACTCGAATTATGATATATGCCTGTATTTTTAGATAATTCTCTCAAATATCTTAAACTTAAATTTCAACAAATGAATTGTGTTATTACCACTAAACTTCTGCCATCGCTATTTAATGAACAATTCATTCTGATAATGATAATGAATTCTCCTTTTATTATCTAACTTATTTATCATTATTGATTGATTAGAAGGTTTCGCTTTATTCGGTCCCAGGTGCATACAAATTTAATAATTAATAGTTTAAGCAATAATTTAAATAATTGCAATACACATGTATGTACATTCATATTAGACGTCTGCATGAATGGCAAAAAAAGCACATTCAAATGTACAAAGTCATCATTGAATTGAGTGAATACTTGTACAAAACGAAATGAGAATGACTGAAGTCGTGTTTCTCTCGGCTGCACAAAAATATACCCGAAGAGAAACGAAGTGAGTGAGTGAGCAGCAGAAGCTATTAAATGTTGTATATTGAATACATTCGAATATTGTCAGCTGTTTTCTGCTGTATGTGTTATCTGTTAAAAGAAAGAGAAAAAAATAAAGAAATATGTGTGCAATGTATTTTTTGTTGTGGAATTTTTAACTTATATATTTATTACAAATAATTAATTAATAATATTAGAATTTAAAAACATCATTTTATTAATGCTATCAGGGTTGGAAGCTATTGAACATCGATTTTCTGTAATTAAATAATTAATTAATTAAATTAAATAAATATTAAATCTGCAAATATCAACACAGAAAATATATATAGACGGTCACAACTACACATTTGCATTATGCAATTAGTTATGCATTGCATATGTACATATGTATGTATATTGACTGGCCATCCGTCCTGGAATTCCGGAACATGTCCCGCCTATGGAGGTAATGTCCCGGTGTCCCAACCTGACACGAAATTGTCCCGGTTTCTTTTTTGTTTTGTTTCAATAGAAAAAATAGTCAATTTGACAAAATGCAAACTGGAAGATGTTTGTGTCGAGACAAGTCAAGAATTTTATTTAGAAACGCAACGCAGATAGGGTAATACATTTTTTTACAACAAACGTACACTCGTGCTGTAACTCGGAAGTATTAAAAATAGCGTAAATTTTCAAAGGGTTTTTTTCTTACTAAATACACAGTGGTCAGACGAAAGAAATAAGTTATTGGTGGAGTATGTTACAAACATCCATGTAGAGGGAGAGAGCATAGGGGTACAGAAACATAGAAACATAGCATATGAAAATATGATCATGTACATACATATGCATGCATGTACGTGTGCTTGAGCGCGTGACTTTGAAGGCGCATTCTAGTTTAAGCTGTCTCGAAAAGTAAATGATTTTTTAAAATTTCATTTACCCTCTCAAATAAAGTTTCCTCACTTTTTTTTTTTTTTTTTTTTTGTAATAAATGCATCTTATATCTGAAACTATTCCAAAGTTTCTCAGCTCGAATTTCAGTTCAATTGCTTTAAATTCTTCGATTCTTCGTGAACGAAAATCTCGCTCCACTTAAATTTCAACAAATGAATTTTGTTATTTCCACCAAACTTCTTTCTCCGTTATTTAATAAATAATTCTTTTTTTATTTTTATATAGCCTAACTTTATAGCCTAACTTTATTTTTATTGATTGATTAGAAAAGATGTTCATCGTCCTATTGCACTTCTCTATCAATCCGATTAGATTGCAATTTCTAAAAAATCGTCGCATGAACATTTATTGGGTTAAATATATTTTTGAGAATGTTATTTCCCTCGATTAGGTATTTCAACTTGATATTATTTTATTGAGTTGAATATGAAATTCATAAAGAATGAAATTTCGTCATAAATAAATAAATTTTCAAATATATACAAAATAAATAACAATAAATATTAATTTAAAATTAGTATATTTGCATATATTTTAAATATAAAAACTATTAAATACGAAAATAAAATGAACAGGAAATGTATAAATTAATTTATTTTACAAAACACGAAACAACAAATCAAAGAAAAACTAAATATATCTGAAAATAAAAAAGTATATAGATTAAAATGTGTGTAATTAAATAATAATGTAGATTCCATTTATTTACTTATTCTAAAAAAAAAAAAAAAATATATATATATATATATATATATATATATCAGCGATCATCTCATCTAATTATTGCTTTAATTATTTATATATATATATATATATATATATATATATATATATATATATATATATATATATATATATATATATATATATATATATATAAATAATTAAAGCAATAATTAGATGAGATGATCGCTGAAAATTTGAATCCCTAAACTAAAATAAAAACTAATCTTATATCAAATAAAATAAACTTTTATTGCATTTAATAAAAAATATTGTACAACATAATTGATACTATATTGCAATTTTTCTAGTTCTATTTGTAGGTGTGGAAACTGTGAGGCAATAGGTTGAAGATCGATGTACAAAGGATTGGATCGTCATTGTGGAAAGGCTCCTCCAGTTGCTCCTGCGGCGACTGGGCGTCATTGGCCTGGCCTATATAGATGGGCATATCAGTGTTGCCCGCAAATTCTCTGATAAATTGACGACACACGCCACAGGGCGAGACAAACACATTTGGCTTATAGGCGACCACCGCACCGGATGAGAACTGGCGATAACCCTCGCTGATGGCCTTGGCAATGGCCGTCCGCTCGGCGCACGACGTCGGCGTAAATGCAGCATTCTCCACATTGCAGCCGGTAAACACTTGCTGGCTGTCTTCTGTGGCACGAAACGCGGCGCCCACTTTGAAATCACTATACGGCGCATAGGCGCGCTGGCGCACCTGGTGGGCGGCACGTAAGAGCTCCTGAGCGGTTGCATCTGCGTAAAGAGGGCGATACGTCATAAGCTATCAATACGTCACAGTCTATGCATACGTCAACAGCTACAAATAGATCACCACTTACCCAACTTGCCGTAGGGTAAGATGGTCTCCTTAACCTCGGGCTGTGCCAAGCTATTCAATAGATGCGACATAATTTATATAGAAATGAGTTTTGATTCGTTGGCGTTGGCGGGGGCGACGGTTGTTGTTATTTATAAATTATTTCAGTTGTTTAGCTAACAAAATATGGTTTCTGCGTGCGGGTCCGTGTGTTGCTTACGAACGTCCAACGGCAAATGGACAGTATATCTCGTCTGCTTGTTTTGAGCTAGTCAATATACACAATGTAAGCATTTAGCCGAAGTGCAAACCGTTAGCAGCTGCTAGCCGTTGATAACGACCTGTTCGGAGAGCGCGCATAGACCATAACATATACGTACTGGCATAGAGAGAAAACAACAGAACTGGTGTGTGTGTGTGTGTGTGTGAGTGAGTGCCTATAAGTGTTTGAATGCGAGTGTATTGTAATGGTACATACGACATCAGAAGAGGGTTGCTTCACAGTAGCAACTCGCTTCAAATGCGGGTATTCACACAAAGTAATTCATAGGGCATAAACATCTAGGGTAACGCTATTCACATAAAATATTGCACATGGTATAAAATCGTTGAAGGTATGCGCTTCACTTGCTACTGGAAAAGCTGAAGCCGTTTGGCAGCAGCTGCAGCACACTGGTGCAGAGTACACGGAGCGGTAGGTTGGTGGGCTTCGCTGCGTACAGGGCTATATCCCGGCCGTTGCTGGCGAACTCGGCTAGAAACTGTCGACAGACTCCACAGGGCGTTGTAAAGCCATTGTCCTGCTGTGCCACAACCGCGCAAGCCACAAACTGACGTTTGCCCTCACTGAAAGGAACGTTTTCTTATTGGGACATCGCTAGCTGGTTATATAAACATCACCCTTACCTTAGGGCTTTCACCGCCGCCGTTCTTTCCGCACATATGCTGGCGGCATAGGCGCCATTTTCGATATTGCAGCCAGTGTAAATGGAGCCGTCGCTCGTTCGTATGGCAGCGCCAACTGCAAAATTACTGTATGGGCAATAGGCGTAATTGCGTGCCTCTGCAGCAGCACGAATCAGCTCCTGTATGGAGGCATCTGTAACAGAAAAGTATTACATTTTTAACTATACATCTATTTAATAATTCATTTAGCAAGTCTCTTTGGCACCTAGGCTGTCATGCTCCCGCACATTGGCTGCGTCCGTGGCTCCGTTTATGAACACCTGCGTCATTGTTCTATTTTTTCCAAATGGTCTAATTGCAGCGACAAATATGTATGTATGTTGTGTTCTGCTTTGAGTACTATTTGAAACCTTTATACTGTATTGAAATCGAACGACTGTCGCAGCTTAATTTGTTTTCTAGATCATTTCTACGCCTTAACACTTATCAAGTTTCTATCAGTTGTCTTTTTTAACGACCTTGCGACATCTGACCTCAATTCTGATGAGTAGTTTATGTTCGTTATAGGCAACTTGACCTGTAGCTGTAGTCAGCTGTTTCAGAGATATTTAAAGCAATATCGATAAGTTTTCGATAACACGTTAGCATTGTAAACAAACATATTTGTATGAATGTGTATGAGCATAAATTCGTGAGTGTGAGTTTTCCAACATTATCAGCCCTTTATTACAATCGGAAAATTGGTATTGATATCAACGCAATCATTTAATGAGCCGTACTGGTTGATTGCTTTTTCTCGTCCATTCTTTTAGTATGACGCATACCAGCGAGACGCAGCCACAGGAAGACATTGAACGAACAATGGGTGGTGCCGATGAGCCTCTGCCGCAGCGACTGCCGCCCATCGATCGGAAATCAGATCGTTATCCATATTGCATTGTTTGGACCCCGATACCAGTGCTTACCTGGATATTACCATTCATCGGACACATGGGAATTTGTATGAGCAATGGAGTTATTCGGGACTTCGCTGGGCCGTATCTAGTCACCGAGGATAAAATGGCATTCGGCCGTCCCACACGCTATATGCGCTTGCATCCGAAAAATGTCGAAGGCGGCTCCTTTGCCTGGGATGAGGGCGTAACCAAGGCCTCGGTGCTCTATGGTACTCGTATGCATAATCTCTTTTGTGATAATTGCCACTCGCATGTGGCCACAGCGCTGTGCAATATGCGCTACTTGAATCGCACCAGCTGGAATATGATCATTTTATGCTTTTGGATGTTCATTTGCGGACAATATGTGAACTTCTGCGGCTTTATTAAGACTTGGTTGCCGTTTCTTATATTAATAACTGTTATAGTTGTACTTGCTGTGTACTTTTAAAATCTACAACTAATCCAATCTCTCTAGAGCGACATACGTTTAAGATCCATGTTTATTAGTGTGTAGTATATTGAAATGTACAAAGCTGCTAAGTACTAAAAAATATTTGTTGTTTTTGTTGATTTGCTCTCATTTCTCGAGAGCACGAGTAACATCATCAGCTACTGCTAGTAATTTTTTCCACTGTGAAAGCGTCAGCGAAATGCCTTTCTTGCCCGGCAAGACTTTCCCGTCCTTCTCATAATGTTCGCGTATGTCAACCATTTTACGGCCGCGAAACTCGTTAATGCGCACCTGACGCATGCCCTCTAGAGTCCATGTGGTGGTTTCACTGCCATCTCCGCTATCATTCTTATTTGATTTAACATCGGCGCCCTCCTTTGACTTTTTGCTCGGCGGTGGATTACGCTGCAAATTTTAGTTTGCGGGTGCACTTGAAATATAAGTGTGTCATTTGATGAAATCATGTATAAACTTACATCGTCCGGACCGCTATCGCTGTCGGACGAGGATTTTCTTTCAGCTTTCTTGATTTTTGGCATTTTTAATTTTCAATTCGTGACTTCGATTTCTCGCCGATGATAAAAAGAATTTGGCGCAAATAATTTGCGTCAACAGAGTTGCCATTCACAGCGCGCTACAACATTTTGCCATTCACATGTGAGCATTCACGCAAAAGGCGACTAGACGCCGAAACTACCGCATTCTATTTCTAACTGAGCGGCGGCATAATTTGTCGAGACGCGCATTTTTCTACGTATTTTGAGTTAGTTAGTATGTCGTTGTAAGAATATTAAGATAAAAGTGTAAAACTATTTGGTAAAAGTTAAATTAAATTAAAAGTTTCCTGGTAAGCGTGCGCGAGTTCTATTATTTCGATTTTTTGCAAATTTGCGCACAGTGTTATTTTTTGGCCGTACTTACATATATACATACATACAAATGTAATTACACATATGCATACATGCGCGCTTCTATATTTTCTATGGTACAGCTTTAGAGTAAAAATCACATACATACACATATAAAATGGGCAAGAAGGCTGATAATCCTGAGAGCAACAACCCATCTTCTGGCGCTGAGGAGGAGGAGGAGGAGGAATACGCAGTGGAAAAAATTTTAGATCGTCGTGTGCGCAAGGGAAAGGTTTGTATAACGTTGCATGGGAAAGAGAATTGTGAAATAATTTGCTCGCTGTAACACATTCATAGGTGGAATACTATCTTAAGTGGAAGGGCTATCCAGAGACTGAAAACACTTGGGAGCCGGAAGGCAACCTGGATTGCCAGGATCTTATACAACAATATGAGCTGAGTCGCAAAGATGAGGTGAGTAGTGTGTGCAAATTAATTGGTGCTGTTTTCGCAAGTTGATTAAATGATGCGTGTTTGGCAGGCCAATGCAGCATCTACAAATTCGACCAGTTCAAAAAAAGATCGACCGGGCAGCAGTGCCAAGGTCAGGGAGACGGGACGCACCAGTACAACTACCAACAGCAGCAGTACTGGTGGCAGCAGCGCTGCTGGTAGCGCTGGTGGTGCCGGCGGCAAGCGAAAGTCCGAGGAACCAGGTAAGAAGTGTATGTGTACAGATTATACAATATATATATATATATATATATATATATATATATATATATACACAGGTTACTCATTATATGCTTAAAATGACTAATATTGATAACTATGTTTTAGCTGCACCCGCGAGTAATAAATCAAAGCGCGTCGATTCAGAGGATGGGGGTGATCTAGTACCCGCTGGTGGCACTGGCTTCGATCGTGGCCTGGAAGCTGAAAAAATATTGGGCGCCTCCGATAATAATGGTCGGCTAACATTCCTTATCCAATTCAAGGGCGTCGATCAGGCGGAGATGGTGCCATCGACGGTAGCCAATGTCAAGATACCCCAAATGGTAATTCGTTTTTATGAGGAGCGGCTCTCTTGGTATTCGGACAATGAAGATTAAGTGTCACACCAGGATTTTATTATTCATGAATATATTTTCTCAGCATAATATACTTAAAAATTATGTATTTTTATCATCCATTTCCAACAAATAAACATGAACTACAAAATTTTAAGTAAACGGAAAATCGATGAAGAATCTATTCTTTGTGGTAGAATCGAGGATTTATAGGATTGCAGAAACTGGGCACTCTAGGAATTGAGCAGTTTGTTGGCCACGCTGCACTCTGAGTTCTCCAGGACATTGCCACAACATGACCAATGTCGGCGTCCTGGATGCCCTGCATGGCCATGGCCGCAGCCGCTGTAGCCGGGCATGCGTCCTTCGCAGGAGCATTTGACACTCTTGTTGCCCTTGCTGGAACAGAAGGCGCAACAGTGGTAGATTCCAGTGTGCGGACGCACCTGACGCGAGTGAAAGGTGTAGGGACTGCCCTTGATGGGCCGATCATTGATGGAGACCATCAGGAGTAGGGTGCCCTGCGTGTCGGGCGTGAAGGAGATGCTGTAGGTGCCATCGCGATGATCGGACACCTCGACGGGCAGGTACTTCACATTCGCATCCTTGTACTTAATCATGCAATTGATCTCCAATCCGCCATGACACAGCGCCACGCCATCTGCATCGCGCGTGAGCAATTGCAGATCCACCTTCCGGTGCAGACGCAGCTGTGAAAACCCCTCCCATTGCAGGGTGCACAGCGACGGCTCGACCGTTTGCATTGTTATAATCCCGTACAGAGGTATATCGTGCTGTTCCTTAGTGCCCGGCGCTCGGATTTTGGATAGAAAGTGCAGCGAATCGGAGATCTGTAAGGGATTGCTATTAGATACAGATAGTTGAAGAAAATAACTAGGAATGCCCTGAGGCAGTCCGGCGGGACTGTACCGAGCACATGCTAGATGTACGGGTAGGTACAGTTGCCCGGCGCGCAGATTTTGGATAGAAAGTGCAGCGAATCGGAGATCTATAAGGGATTGCTATTAGATACAGATAGTTGAAGAAAATAACTAGGAATGCTATGAGGCAGTCCGTCGGGACTGTACCGAGCACATGCTAGATGTACATGTAGGTACAGTTGCTACAAAGCCAAAACGTTTTGCTTTGTTAGCGAGATTTTTGGGTAGCTACGATACCCTCGTCTACTTTTAGAGTTTGCTTAGTTACTAGATCCATCCTATGGATCTATCCTATGGCATACACACCTTGGGATCGACGGGCGGCTTGAACTGTTGACAGTACTCGAAGCGCTTCAATAAAATGCGTGCAAAACTTAGTATCTCAACATCGGCCCCAATTTCCGATAGTTCCTGGCCAAAGCGTATCGCTTCCATGGCCTGTTGCGTGCGTTTCTCTAGAAGATCAGTATGAGATTAAGTACAGATGTTAAGGGAATTTCAGATTTCTGAAACTATAACGTATACTATCCGTAGCCATTTCATGTGGTGTTCTGCTAAGACAGCAAGTCCACCATAGAGAACCCATTAGTATACTATCTACTGAGGATCCTTTAAACCCCTTGGCTTCTCACCCAATTCCAGCTGCTGGTTGATGATGAGCTCCACCTTGGACTCCCTGGCTCGGTTGACCTGCTGCAGCAGCGTGTTGCGATGTGCCTGCAGTGCCTCAAAGTAGCGATTCATGTAGCTCTCCACCTGGGCCTGAATGTCATCGCATCTCGCATTGATGCTGCGCGTTATCTCGCGCAGTCGTTCGATCGAGTGCTCCGCATATTGGCAAAGCGGACGCGTCTGTTCGGTGGCATCACTCAGCTTCTTGGCCATCTGCAGTTGACTCATGGCCTTGGCCACCGTCTCGTGGCGATGGTTGCGATGCTGCAGCACCAAGCAATCCGGACAAGTGAGCTAAAACGATTCACGCAGATCTTACAAACTTCCTTCGATTGTCATTGACTACAGGGACTCACCTGCTGGCAGGGTATGCAGAAGGACTTCAGCTCGAAGCCATGCAGTCCACACTTGAGCAGCACCTGGCGGCTATCCCCCAATCCAAATTGTTGCTGCTTCTGCTTGCGTGCCCGTCGCAGCTCGAGTATGTTGCGCATGTGATGATTCGAGGTGCTGCGCTGACGCTCGTGGGCTTCCTTGCACAGCGAGCAGAGATTGAGAGTGCAGCTGATGCAGTGGTATGTGGCCTGTAAAGGGGTAAACGAAAGGAGACAATATATTGGGATTACAATCTGTCCAACTACTGGTGTACTATGTCGGTTAGGTATATCAATGGAGTAGAGAAGAGCTGTGTGCTAAAGAAAGTCCATCCATGGAGGATGGAGGAAAGGGTTCCTGACCGCTATTAGACTATGATGTTGCTATGTGCACTACCTGAGGAAAAGACAGAGGGAGAGAGAGAGAGAGAGAAATAGAGGTAGGGCCAGATAGACTCTCATTTATTTCACTTTCCTTTTCGATCTAATCATCTATCTCTGTTTCTCTTTCTTTCTCTCTCTCTCCTTTTATCTAGCTCGCTCTTTGTTTTTCTGTCTCTCTCTCTCTCTCTCTCTCTCTCTCTCTTACACCCTCTGCTTCCACGATTCTACGAGTCTTCCATTCTTACATTAATTTCCTCACTGCATAGAGAACACCAGACTTTCGAGATGACATCCTCGCCCGCCTGCAGACGCAGTGCCTCAATGCGTCGCACTAGCAGAAAGTTCTGTGGCAGCTGACGCACTCCACCCAGAGCTGGCAGCTCCGTGACGAACTGGCAGCTGTGGCAGCGTATGCTACGCACAGCTCCTGGATCGTTGGCGAAGCTGTTGTTCAAGCGCATGCTGGAGGAACAGGCGGAGGTCGAGCGTTTGCCCTGGAAGAGAAACAATCGTTAACTGAAGTCTGTGGAGAGCATTCTAATCCAATTCTAGCTACCCTCAGTGCCAACCGATCCAAGGACTTCTTGCTGCCCCGCTGCCTCGCTGGCGAGATGGTGGCCAGTTCGTTGGCCGTGTCGGGCGTGGAGGGGAGTAGGCTGTAGCTGGAGTGCTCTTCCCAGAGTGCCTCCTCTCGAAGATTCGCATTGACCAAACACTGTAGGCAGAAGGAATGCAGGCAGTGCAGGGTTCGCGGATCCGTGAAGACATCCATGCAGATGGCACATTTCAGATCCTCGGGATAAATGATATTCACGTAGCTCGTTGATTGACCTGGCAGATTCAAGCTGGAGGAGGGTGAGATCTGTGGCGTGCCAGCTGGAGAGGGCGTATAGCTGCGCGAGATTTGCGAGGCGGTCTCATAGTAATCACTGGCAGCAGCTGATGGAAGCAGCAGGCTGTTGACCTCCAGATCGGGTGTGGGTGGGGAGACACGCAGCTCTGGCGAGGATTTGAGGTTAAGCAGGCGCCTGGGCTGGGGCGGAATTATAGAAGAGCGGAGCTTAGAAGGAGGCGGTGGTAAGGGAGGCGGTGGCGGTGGAGGTGGGGGTGGCGCCACAGTTATATCACTTGCGCTGCTGGTGCTTGGCACAGATGCCGCCGACGCCTCACTCAAGACGTTGTCCAGCAGGGATTCAGGTGAAGTGGAGCTCGTTAGGCTGCTGGTGCTCGGATCACTGTTGCTATCGGTGACCAGCAGCTCCGTGCGCGAGCGTCGGATGCACTTGCGCGAATCGTAGGCGGGCAGGCGTGGCACTGCCTGGCTAGTAGCAGCTGCGCCAGCTAGCTGAGCAGGTGCTATGCTGAAGCTGAGCAACTGTGGCGCCGACTTGCGACGTAGTGCGTCCAGCTCCAGCACCATCAGCTGCTGCTCCACCTGCTGCGCCTGTTGCACCTGCACGGGCTGTTTCTCCTTTGCGCCAGCTCCTTGCAGCTTTATTTTGCTCGTATTCAGCTTCAGCTGCATTTTGTCCACTTTAGCAAAAGTGGGAGCTGCTGCTACTGCTGCTGCTGGTGTGGTATTTGGAGCTGCAGCTGACAGCTGCAATCGCTCATAGTCGAGGAGATTGCTCTTGGAGTGTCGCTTGAATGTGAGTTTGCTGTTGCTCTTGCTCATGACTTCGCTAGTTGCTTATGCAACGGATGGAATCTGGCAGTAAAAAACCCAATACGAAATCGAGAAAATAACTGTGAGTGAATTCAATTGACAGCTGCGCGTTCCATTACCAACTGCCTATGGCTTGACTCGAAGCTGCACGGCCAAAGCGTCGTATGCTTAATCTAATTACTCATTCGACTGTTGGTCAAATGGAAATGGAAACGTGAATGCGAATGCGAATGCGACTGCGACTGCGATTGCGGACGGGCTACAACTGTCAAATGTCTAGCATTGCGGCCAGTTGCGTTTTGCACTCGTTTCGCTGTGGAATGGCTCTGCCCGGTGGCATTGGAACACTACCAACCAAATGGGTAATACTCACAGCGACCACAGGTGACAAAAAGGTGCGAAAATTCCATCAATAGCTCATCCGTACATATCTTTCTATTGAAATGCATAGCTGCAATAACGGTATCTCTATATGCATAGGAAAATATCCATCCATATCCATCGGAGAACTGTGAATTAATATATATTAGAAATTCTTCAAAAAATATATTTAAAGACTTCTGTGAAGGATATACATATATTGTAGTGAATTGAATATTTAAAATTTACCAATTTTACAATACATTTGGGTTGCTATTTATTTTCATATAAATAAGAACTTTTAAAAATTTCCAATCAAAATGCAAATCCACATCACCGTTCTCCTTCACTTCTAATATTTAATAGTAATAAGTTCCGATAGTTAACTTCATGCTATCAGTTTATTGCACTTCTGCCGGCAAACAAGTTCACTTTTCTTACATATACACGCGCAAACACAAGAATTCTTATCCACATACATTGTATGACATGTTAAAGTCCACTCTCCCATCTCTTTCAGAATGCACCGTTATCAAAGTGCATCTGTTCTTCAATGACGATCAATCGCACATCCACTTGCTCGCTCACTCTCACTCTTACACGCTCTCTTGTTGGTAAAGCTTTTATGTCAACTTGTAACACTGATGTGCTTAGCCAACGTTCATACGCACGCACACATACATACCCATACCATTCACTCTCAAGTTGGCAGGGAGAGAGTGAGCTTTTGTACGCTGTGCGCCCTCAAACCAAACACAAACGCTCGGCACTGAGTCTCAGTGCAATTCGGGACTGGGCGAAGTGCGTACGCTGTTAACGGTTGTTTTTGGTTAATGTTGCTTCGTTTTATTTTTTTTGGCGCACTCAGCTCGGCTCGTGGAATCGAATTTGGTATCGGCATCGGTGCGGGTGACGCGTGTCGTGTCTCGATTTTTAGCTTTTGAAAGAATTGCCCAAGCAGCTGCACAGAACGCAACTTTCTATTTGTCGTTTCGTTTTCGTTAAAGTACAAAAACTGATATCGCTTGGAATTGAAATCTATGAAGTGCCAAATTATATGGAATATTACATGCATGCAAAATAAAAGCCTATTCATTGCACTGCGTTGAACTTTTCTATATTGCATTCTCGCAGTCGCTGTCTCGCTCTCTTTTCCCCTTCGCTGTGTGTTGTTTCTTCGTCAGCGACGCACCGTTTTCGTAGTTGTTGTTGTTGTTAGCGGCATTTTGTGTAAACTCTTGTTGTTGTTTTTTTTTTTGTGTTCATTTGTTTTGCTTTCGATTTTCAACCGGTAAAGAATAAAGGGAATATCAACATGGAAACGGTAAGCGAAAAAAGAGACTCAAGACCGGTTGGCGCGTTAGCTTAAAGGTCATTCCCCAATTTTTGTGAAATCTACATACATATATTTACATATTTATATCTATATGCACATACACATACATATATATCAGTCTGAACCGCGTCCGTTTCAAAGTTCAAAATTGTGATAAAGTTTTTTGGACGTTCGTTGCGTAAAAGTTTAAAGTCCCCCCCGTAGAGGCCCATTGAGTAGGCGTTAAAAGGCTTTTGTATTTATTTAAAAAAAAAAAAATCTGCAAGATAAGTCTTAGCAATTTAGTCGGCGTATTAGCAAGTTTTGCCTTCTTTCGCGTTAGTATAGTTGTGCTAATGCAAAACAGATTTATTATGTGAGCTGTTTCTTATTATAATGTAATGTATGCGTATAAATGCCAAATCAATTGGCAATTAGTAAACAGAATCGGAAAACAGTTTTGCAATAAATAATTTATAGCATTATATTGGGTTTTATTTTGCAATCAATAAGTTAATCAGGAACCAGAAATATCGAAAGAAACATATTTAAGAAATGTACAAAATTGTCTAAAATGGCATAAACAAAACAATTCATTCTACTAACAATATGTATGTATATTAAAAATTTCTCAAAAATTAAAACTAACTATATATTTCATAAAATTGCTTTTGATTTATTAACTATCAGTTTTTAAAGGTCTTTTTTAGCTTTATTCACGTAAAAAATTTTACTGAAGGGTTTTACGAAAAAACCCAACAATAATTCGCAACATTGTTAGTCTAGCAAAAAAGTGTTGATTTATATCAAATGCCTGTCATATTTAGAGATAAAACACAAAATTATCTAACGGATGCGCTAAAAAAAAAGGAAAATCAATAAATAAATAATAATAAATATTTGATTACAGACGGATAACTACAGATTCGGCACAGTAGACTATATCGTATTTCTGGGCATGATTGTGCTGTCCACTGGAACGGGCATTTATTTCGGCTGCTACAAGTAAGATTTATTTAGTGTAATACTTGCCCATTTAGTGAAATGAGTATATTGGTTTTGTCTCTATTAGAGGGAAACTTCAAGTTTAATTATAACTTCTATTTTCAATTTAAATCCATTCAGTTACTTTTTTGAGCGAGTATCATAAAGTTGACTCTACCCGACTCTATTTTTTTTAGAAAATCGAAGAAAACTATTGAGGAAGTGGAGCCTAGTTTGCCGGACAGCGTTGACAAGCCGCGTAAACAGGACTTTGGCTCGGCTAAGATGAGCGAATATTTGCTCGGATCGCGCCAATTGAAAGTTTTTCCTGTTGCCATGAGTCTAATAGCCAGGTAACTAAGATATATATGCATAGATATATGTGTGTATATAACACTATCTATAATTTATCTCTCTTATCTGCAGCTATGTATCGGGCGTCACAATACTGGGCACCACGTCGGAGATATATAATTATGGCACACAATACTGGTTTATAGCAATAGCCATTCTGTTACAAGGCATAGCTGTCGCCTACATATATATACCAGTTTTTACGGTACTGCAAGTCGGCTCGTCCTATGAGGTATGTGCATACATATATACATATATCTATATCTTTGTCCAAATCATAAACTTTATAGACAGCGTATAAACTAAGCTGTTAAGTCGAATCACAGTCACAAACGATAAGAAAGTGTAACCCGACTCTTGCTTTGGCACTTAATTAGTGATACTTCGAACAACGCCTTTTGATTGGGCATACTTGTTGTATAAGGTCAATATAAATATTTATAATATATAAAATATAAGCATAGGTATAAATAGAACTAGAAGATAAAGTATAAGTATGACAATAAGAATAAGTATAAATATGTGTCGAAGTAGTTGTTGTTTATCATACAGATCTTATCAAATATTTATGTTTAACTTTTGTTTACCTAGTATTAGATTTATTAGTTATGTTTTTAGTATTGTTTATTTATACTAATTATATTTTTGTATATTTGTGTAAAGTAAATCTATTTTTATCATTTAAGTGAAGCATAAAACTCAAAGTTACTTAGTTAAATTTTTCATCACGTCAAAACTGTTTGGATAGCAATTTTAATACTCATTAAAAGGGTATTATAATGTTTCTGAGTTCTTAACTTTAACAGTGGAATATTTACAGACTCCCTCTGAGACTGTTTTTTAGACCTTAAGCGAGTATTATGCAGTCGCTGTTGGTTACTGCAACATTCCTTACTGGTTTTCATTTGATTTGTCATTGTGCATTGAAACCTTATGCTTGGCCAATTTGTAACCCAAGTCGAGAAATTGTCGGACACATTTTAATTAAGGCAAAGACTTGAGCAAATGTTGCTCCGAAATGGACTTTGCACGCTCCACTTGGAATTATTATTTGTATTTTATTTTTTGCTCATAGATGAGAGAGATTCTCTCTCTCTCTCGCATACACTCAATTACATATTATAACTGCTGTTCGAGTCGATGTGTATTGGGTTAGGATAATTACTTCCCGGTTTTTGTCCGGGGCAACTGGTTCAAGGTTGCGTGCGTTATGAATTTTTATCTTATTTGGCATGAGTATTTATTTGACTTTAAGGGTTTATTGTATGCTATTAGCTACTGAAGGCTTATAATTAGTTAGATTCTCTAATGCCAATGGGCAATAGGATAGCTACTAAATCTACTTTTAATAACAGGCATTATGCGAATTCGTCACGAATGAACTGGAGACATTTACTAGATGGGAGATGTGGATTATCTCAAACTTTTTTTTTTTATAAAAACTAAGAAATTACCCAAGTATTAAAATATATATAGATTTTATATATATACATATATATTTATTCTATTTTCAGTACTTGGAAATGCGCTTCCATTCGGTGATACGCAGCATAGCTTCATTTATGTTCATTCTGGACGAGGTGAGTACAGCTGAGCGAATCATCCAATATTTATGACTCATATGACTCATCTCTTCCCAGATACTCTTTCTGCCTTTCATTGTATATGTGCCCGCTATTGCATTGAATCAAGGTAAGTAATTTCTCACTAGCTTATCTCAAGCAAATATAATATTTGAACACTCTCTCGATCTCTCCTCACAGTCTCCGGCATCAATTTGCATGTGATATCATCGGTGATTGTCATCGTGTGCGTCTTCTATACCTTTGTGGGAGGCATCAAGGCCGTCGTCCACACGGATGCCTGGCAGACGCTGGTCATGTTCCTCTCGGTGCTCGCTGTGGCTATCCTGGGCACGTTTTACGCCAACGGAATGGAAAAGTTGTTCGACGATGCCGCCAAGGGTGAACGCCTAGTCTTCACCAATATCAATCCATCGCCCTATGTCCGCCACACGGTGTGGAGCGTGCTCATTGGCGGTTTCTCGTATTGGACCTCCTTCAATGCGGTCAACCAGACCATGGTGCAGCGCTATATGTCGCTGCCGTCGCTGAAGCAGGCGCGCGCCTCGATGGCCATATTCACGATTGGCGTGGCTGCCTTCGTCTCCGTTTGCTGCTACGTGGGTCTGCTGATCTTCGAGAAGTATCAGGACTGCGATCCGCTCACTGCAGGCCTCATCACGCACGACGATCAGCTGCTGCCGCTGTACGTGGTGCAGAGTGTGGGGCATCTCTCTGGCATGGCTGGTCTCTTCATTGCGGGCATCTTTGGCGCCGCCTTGAGCTCACTGTCTGTGGTGCTCAACTCCACGTCGCTGGTCATATTGGAGGACATTGTGCGGGGCTGCTTCAAGATTCAGCCCAGTGAACGCGCCTCCACGATCTTGGTCAAGGGCAGCATTCTAGTGCTGGGCGTGATTGCGCTGTCCCTGGTTCTAGTGCTGGAGCACTTGAGTGGCGTCTTGAGCATCTGCACCTCCATGACGGCCATTGCGGCGGGCACCACCTTTGGCCTCTTCACCCTGGGCATGCTCGTGCCGTGGGCGAACAACGTGGGCACAGCGGTTGGAGGCATCGTGGGCGCTTTGCTGGCCGGCTGGATATCCTTTGGCACCCAGTTCACCATTGCAGCGGGTCAGCTCAACTCGCAGAAGCTCAACGTGTCCGTGGCGCAGTGTACGACGAATGTAACGCTGCCGGAACATAACTGGGTGAATGAGGAGGATGTGTTTCCACTCTATCGTCTCTCGTATCACTGGATCAACCCAATCGGCGTGGCCACAGTCATTGTAGTCGGCTCCATTGTCTCGCTGCTGACGAAGCCCACGGACGTGAAGACGCTCGACGCGGACCTCATATCGCCAGTCCTCCATCGATTCCTGCCCAAGGAGTGTTTCGTCAGCCGCCAGCAGCAGCAGACGAATCTGCTGAATCGCACATGAATACAAAGCAGAACCAGGTGCCTAAGCCAACTTAAGTTAACTACAAAACGAATTCCTAAACCAACGGGAGTCGCAGCTTCCACTACATTCTATAAGTTAATTTAACTTGAGCCTAATCTTAGTTTAGTAAGTAGTACAAATCTGCAGAAGGGCGCACACACACTTATATATGTATACATACACACACACCCATTCACACACAGGTACAGGAATTTATGAATCTGTAGCTTTATTGAAAACTGATTTTCTTTTAGTTTACGTTGAATTCCAGTTAAATTGTATTTTCTTTTGGCATTTTTGTTTGTTTGTTGTTCAAGCATTATGTCTGTGATAAAAGGATTAATAACTAACTAAATAAATTAATAAATATATTATATATGTAAGTATATATCAAGTTTGCCATTGCCAGTGATATGAGAGTCAGTGATTGAGCACGTATTCTACAATTTAAACAACAATTTAATTTAAGCCTCTAAACTTTGGCAAAGAATCACAAAACCATGAATATTTCATACTCCAGTTAATGTTGCTTCAAATGGACTGTCTCCGATGTCGTTAGCCTCCGCCTGCACCAATACTTTTTTAACTGGCAGGCGACGAGCACCAAGCACGCAATGCCCGCACTTAAATAGCTATTGATTACGAATTGCTGTGGCAACATTTTGCATCTGCTGACAGCATAGTCATCAGGCGTAATGGTGGCCTGAAAGCAAGGGCAGTTCGGCATTGGTCTTGGAGAAGTTAGAAATGACTGTAAGGGCTTACCAGCATAAAACTGGGATTCACATTATTGCGCCAGCTAAAGGAAGACACCGTATACTCGTCAATGCCCAATCGGTTGATGTTGTGGCAGTAGTAGTGCGAATGCCCGGCAAAGGCGAGCCTCGGCTTTAGCAAATCGCCTATCGTGTCGGTCGCCTCTTTGGAGAGGACATGATACCGCTCTCTGAAGGCTTCAATGTGTGGCGCATCGTGCTCCCGACACACCTTGTCCGATATCCGATACGTGGGGAAGTGCTGCATTATTATCGGCTGGCTATATGGATGACGACGCGTGCGTGCACACTCAGCCACATGCGGATGCTGCATGCAGAACAGAGTATTCGATATAGTCTTCAGCGCTTGCTCTGCCTCATTGCAAAACATGCAGCCGTCGGCCTCCATGGCCATGGAATTGATCATAACAAAGTGTATTTGTTTAATGGTGTACAAATGCACCATAGAGTAGTTTAAATAGTGCTCGAAGCGCGACGTAAAGAAGGGATGCATCCTGTCGAGATCAAGATGGACATTAAAAGTCAAATGTGTCAATTTCCAGTCCATAAGATTTACCTGTGGTGGAAGCCCACGTCGTGGTTGCCCACCACGCTAATTAGCGGTATGCCAGCAGGGAGATTAAACATTTGTAGATAGCGGATTACGTAGCTATCAAAGTGCTTGTCGTTGACCATGTCGCCCTCGTCGAATAGGTCGCCCAGCACAAAGACTACGTCCGGTTGTAGCAGCCTCGAGGCTGCTTGGAAAGAGCGTTTCATATGCCACTCCCTATACAGCTTGTCCATCCAATGGCCACGATGGGGGCCAAGCAAATGGGGATCGGCTATGACCATCGTTCGCAGTGGATCATCCACATACTTCTTGCGGCGTATTTCGGGCCATTTGCAGTTTTGTAGCACGACAAAGTCGGCCACATATTCGCAGAAGATTATTGCGCACAGTACAATTACAAAACATGCGTAAATCCAACGCATATTCCTATAAAACACAATTTATTGCTACCCGGCGATGTAAACAAACGCAAAAATGAAATGCAAGTAAAACCGCAGGGATGGCGAAAATAACGTGATACATTAACCAGGGGTGCAAGCCATTCAAGCGGCAACTTTATGAAATAATGTTAAATTTTGAAAATTTTCCATAATTTGTATGTTTTATTTTAATTTTCTTTTTTTTATTATTTATTCAAAGCCTCTGATTTTTTACTCTGCATTTTAAATAATTTTAAAACATTTCAATACTTTACGCTTTTCAAAAATTCAACAAATTCCTCTAGGGATTATGTGAACTAGGGCTGTAGGCCATTTGGGTATTTTAAATCGATAAATCGATAATTGCGTTGGCTGGCGCATAACTGCAATTGAAACTGAAAATCCGATTTGACAATCACATATAATAATTAAATGCAACTTATATTGTGTGCAGTTGTCAGATGTTCCATTAAATTAAGCAAAATCGACCACAGATATTCACTATATTGGAATGTGTTCCCCTTTAGAAGAGATCGTAGAAATAGTTCAATCCTTGACCCAACTCCCAAATGGAGATGCCAACGCCCAGCTGCTGAGCCAATTGGATGCGTTCATTGATCGAATAAAGCGTCGGATAAAACACAATGTGACGACCCGTTTCGGTTCTAGAGAATTAGCCTCATTAGATTTAATTAGCAAGCGAAATAGATGACCACTCACCTGATTTCAAAAAAGTTCTCCATATCGCGCTCATCATGGGTCAAGTGCTTCTTCACGTGCCTGAGCAGGTCCAGGTACGGACCGTATGTAATGGGGCCTCCGCCATCGGGCGTATAATCATTGCCATACATGTTCAAGCCCAGCAATATTTTAGCTCGCTTCACCTCCATATCTTGGCAACCATCAGGCACGATGTGCTCCACAGCAGAGCGCACCCAATAGAGTGGAGCATTCGCGCCTGGACGCTGCACCGTGGAGTAATCATATGTCATCAGAGAGAAGGCATATATGTACTTGTACAGTTTGTCCATATGCTTCTCACCAAACAAATTTGGCATGTCCTTGCGTTGCGGTGGAATCACTAGAATCAGCCGAATTTTTTGCTTCTGCAGCTCCTTGGCTGTAAAATCAGAGATTTATGTATGAATATGGAAGATTATAGAATAGAGGGTAATTGTATGCACCCATTTGCAGCACCAAGGTGTAGAGTATCTTATCATCTATGCGCCCCGCCAGCTGCGACCACACCTCCAGGACCAATCCATCGAATCCATGTTGCTTACACACTCGGATCAGCATTTCATTTAACTCTGTTCGCTCCTTCGCATCGCTCAGCAACAGCTTTATGTCTCGATCCGTAAAGTGATCAAAGATGATGCGAGGGAAGACTAGAGAGAATATTCAAGAAAATGGTCAAATAAGTAGGTCTTCATGACAGCACGGATTATCATTAGTTTTACATTTTACAGTGCGCAGCTGCTGCTGTTGCTGCACTTTGCCCTTGCGCCGTACATCATTTATCCAGCCAGCATCGATGTCGTGGTCGCCAGCTATTGCATATTCATCTCCACGTTTCACGATTTGTAGCCAGACAGGTGAGATGATATCAAATTTCTTGGCAAAGATTTTGGCTATATCATAACCATGCGAGTTCCACTGCAGGAAAATGAATAATTAGTCAAGGTAGTTTCTAGCTGAAGGTCTCCAATACTTGCCGGCGTCACGTAACCCAGCACAGTGCCATTGAAGCGACGCAGCGCCGTGTCCTTGTAGTAGCCTTCATGATGAATTAGTATATCCTTTGCCAGGGGCTCCGGTGACACCAAGTTCAGGGTAAACACATCGTTGTCCTGCGGACCACGTAGGAATTTCGAGTCCCGTTTGTTCTTGTTTTTGCTGTCGGGCGTCAAGGTGCATAGCACGTATTGGCTACCTAAGAGAATGCACCAAATAATTTGTGCATTGATTGCTCGCATTTTCTTGTAGCAGGGCTGAGGAACGCCTGGATGCACACAGAAATCAATTAGAAATAATAGGATGGTCTAGCATGAGCGTACACTGCAGCCAATAGATGTATTTTGCTCTTATTTTACAATTTTATCAGCAGCGTTGTTAATCAATTTCATTTTATCACATTAGAAACAAACACGTACCCAGCAAAACCAAAACACCGGCACATACAAAGCTCTATTCGCTAGCGATAACCATTTGCTATCGATAACACAGGCAAAGATATCTTCACTGTAATTCATTTGAGTCGTTATCGTTGAATGCAATTTTAATATTTATATTAACAATGTGCTCGTCAGATATATATAAATATATGTATGCCTATGTAAATTTCAACTAAATTTCTTTCCTGCACATAGTAAGAACAGTTTCTCCAATTTAATGCAAAAGAAACAAGTGATTCGAATTTTAGCAAACCAGTTAACGTATAAAAAGGCGCGCATTTTAAACGTATGCATGCAGTTGTATACATATGTATATATTTATATATAATTATATTTAAAAGTTTACATTGTATAAATTAGAGGGGGGATTATCAACATAATGCTGTCTAGCTTAACATCCAAAATTAAATTAAACTTATTGCATAGACTAACAAAAGAAACTACGTACAATCAATTAGCCAAAAACTAATTATCACTTTAAAAAATGAAAAAAATTGATTTAAAAAATAATTAAAATTATTAACATAGCTCTAGGTGTATGTGTATATGTGTGTGTATGGGTGTGGGTGTGGGTGTGTATACAACTATCATAATTGTTAATCATAATCATTTAGCATATTTTGTATAATGTATAAGTATTTGTATATATTCAGACAAATACACGCATTAGATCGCTGCCCGCCGAATTGCTGCCCGGCGTGGAACTGTTGCTCTTCCACGGATTGTTGCTGCTGCCACCATTGCCGCCCACAGGCGCTGCTGTTGCCGTTGCAGTCAGTTGAATGTTGCTGCTGTCGGACAAGGTGCGCAACAGTTGCTTCCTCAGCAACTGTTGCTGCGGACTGCCAATGGCATTGTTGTTGCTGTGGCTGCTGTTGTTGCTGTGGCCGTGCAGCTGCAGCGGTAAATGCATGGGTCGCTGGCGCTTAAACGGGCGATTGTTGCTGACGCCTCCGCCGCCAATAGGCAAGTGTCGATGCTGTCGCGTGGCGAGCAACTTGCGCCGTTTCTCATAGAAACTGTGCATGCGCTTGTTCTCCTCCTGCTGCTGCTGCTGCAGCTGTTGTTCGCTAGCTTCGCTATAGTCTGTCTTATCTTTCTCCTTTTCCTTCTCCGGCTTCAGTTTGCCCGCCAGCAACTCTTGCAGGCGCTTCACTGTCATGTTGCCAGCGCTGTTGCCGAGGCTGCTGCCGTTGCTCAGTTTACTGAGCAACGCCCGCTTGTTGCATCGCAGTCGCTCCTGTGCTATGACGCTGCATCTCTGGGCATAGATTGTCTTGCCCTGACCGGCAGCGACGCGTGGCAGCAACAGCTGCTGCGAGCCATTGCTGCTGCCGTTGCAATTGACAGTTGGCGGCGGAGGCGGGGCACGCGCCAAGGTGCCCACGACGCCGCTGCTGCCATTGAGCGAGAGCAAACTGTTGTTGGCCTTGCGAGTAGTTAGGAGATTCTTGCGCAACGTGGCGCCCATGCCATTGGGCAGCTTCACCAGGCCGAAGGTATTCATGGCCAGGGGGCGGGGTGGCCCCGAGTATAGTGTCATATTAAAGTACGTTGAATCCTCGTGGTATTTGGCGTTGGCCAATTGGCGATGTGGCTGGGCGTGCAACACGCCCTCAAAGTGGTTGAACCCGTTGCTGTTGCCACCCGTTGGTTGTAGTGGTTGTTGTTGTTGTTGTGGCTGGTTGTTCTCCAGCTTGACAGTCTTTGTGTGGTTGTTGGCATCCCCGCTAACAGTCTCCAATTTACTAAAATCAAATTCGCCCAGCTCATCGTACATCATCTGATTGCCGCCGCTGCCGCCGACATTGACGCCCTCCTGCAGCACGTTCACATTCACGTTCACGTCGACATTGTCGTAGCCCGCCTGGGTGAGAAACTCGGCTATGACCTGCTGCTGGCTCTGCTGATCCAGGACAGACACCTGGTTATTGTCGGTAATCTCATAGATAATACTGGGCAGCATCAGTTGCTCGTCGCCGGCCACCTGCGCCGTCTCCTCCACATCGTCCGTCAGCGAGGGCACATTGTAGACACTAAATTGCGCTGTTGCCTCTGCCTGCAGTTCCTCCTGCTTCAGCTGCTGCTGTTGCTGCTGCTGCTGGTCTGCCTGCTCAAGCATTTGCTGCTGCTGATAGATCAGCTGCTGCAGCTGCATTGCATCCATGGCAGACAGTTGTGTCTGCTGGGGCTCCTCAGTGTACACCTGTTGCCCATGCTGCTGCTGCTGCTGTTGGTAGAGTGCTGCTGCATATTCCGCTGCATCGGCTTGAATTGTGCCGTCGTCGAAGCGCAAACGTTTCGTATTCGGCTCCAGCTGATCCGCTGACAACTGCTGCTGTTGTTGCTGCTGCTGTTGGGATGTGTCTAGAGCGCTCTCGTCGAAGGGCAGGTCCGACTCGACAGTGTTTAGGATTTCATTGATGAACTTGCTGTCGAGCATGTCCAGAGTCAGCGAAATGGAATTATCATCGGATGCGTTCTGCATAAGGGGCAGTGCCTCCTCGGTGGCGGCTGAGAGGTCGACTTGATGGCGCTGCTGCAGCTGCTCCACATTCACCTGGCCAGTGATGGAGGAGACTGCCTGATCCAGTTCGCTTAGCTGTTGCTGCTCGTAGATTGGCGCTAGTTGCTTCTCCTTGGCAGGTTTGCTGCGATGATGGGATGTGGCTTCGCCTGATCCGGTCGTTTTCAGCTGCAAAGATTTGGGGCAAGTGCATTAAATGTTACATGTTACTCGTATACCTATGTGCCATACCTTCTTCTTGCTGGGCTGATGCTGCTGCTGCTGTTCGTCCAGCATGTTGTTGGCGGGTGAGTAGTTGATGCCGTGCTCGTTGCCGTTGCCATTGCCAGCAACTGTTGCCGGCGTCGGCGGCAGCGAGCACGAAGAATTCGATGACGAGGAGAAGACAGTTATAGCGGGCTGTGCGCCGGCTGCTGTTGGCAGCTCCTCCTTGACGGCAGCAACAGCTGCTGCTGCAACGGGTGCCGGTGCTGTGGCAGCGGTGGCTATGGCACTGCTCTTCTTAGAGCCACCCACCTTGGTGTGGTGCACATCCGAGTGGTGGCGATTCTTGGATGACTTGGAACGGGAGCGACCAGTGCTGCTGCTGTTGCTGCTGCTGCTGCCGGTCTTTGAGGAACTGCTACTCTTGCTGCTGCTGCTTTTATGACGCGACGACGACGAAGACGAGGCCGAACTGATATTGGTGTTATTACTATTATTGATAGCTGCCAGGGAGCTGCTGGAGCCGTTCGAGCAGCTGGACATGGTCGCCGACAGCGTGTCCGTGGGTGAGCCCAACAGCTCGCCATCTTGGCTGCTGTCGGCGACGGCAGCAACAGTTGCCGCCGTCGCACCGGCGGCGCTACTGCTCAGCTTGTTGGGTGCCGCATCCCAGATGCTGGGATGCTGCAGTGCGATGTGATTGTTGAAACCGGCCTTGGTATAGCTGCCATTGCAGGCGTTGCACACGACAATGTCACGTGCCGCCAGCTTCGGCACCATGTCATAGTAGGCCATGTCGGAGGCATTCAGACGCTGCACCTGCACCACATGCGGAGCAGCAGAGCCGCCGGCAGACGAGGCCTTGTTGTTGCCGCGCAGGTGTGTCTTCTCCGCTGCGCGTAGCTGCTTGATCACCTTATCCAAGTCGAAGACCTGCTGCCACTTCTGGCCCTGCATGCTGCTCAGCGAAGGCGACAGCATGTTGCCCAGCTGAGCGGCAGCTGCAGCAGCGCCACCAATTGAATCCGACTTAGAGGAGGAGTTGGTCATGCCGGCTGCTGCAGCTCCAGTGGCTCCAGTTGTTGTTGTTGCTATCGTTGTTGGTTGGGACTTGGCGTGTTTGCCGTTGCCTTGCTCCGTGTAGATTAAAGCTGCAGCCACATCACTCATGGGCATGTTTGATTGCTCTCCTTGCTGTGCCTGGCAGTGAGTGAATGATGCGAATGCAATGGTGGAAGCTGCTAACGGCCAATGTTGATGAGGAGGTTAACAGAGTTAGCTAGGCGACGCGAGTGGCATTGTCTGAAAAAAGAAATGGGATAAATAAACAAAACTTTATTCGTGTTATCAATAACAATAGTTGCGCAGTGCATGCAAAACTGTGTTGCCGTTGAATGTTGCGACACATGCTGCTCGAGACGAACAGCTGAGCGCTACTGTCACTGCAAACGCGAAGCCAGCAGGTTGGCAGCCCTGGTTCCACAAACACATATGCAAATTATGCCATCTTGCTCGCACACACGCACACACACACTCACCCGTCCACAAAAAAAAAAAAAACAAAGCCCGTTTAAAAAACAATGCACACAATAAATTCGACACTTTTCCCACAGCGTTCGTTCATTTAGTTGAAAAGCTCTGATTTTCACTTACATGTGCGTTATTGTTAACACAATTCCATTGTGTTCACTCGGCTTGCTGTTTAGCCAATTTTCATTCGCCTTGCCGTCGCCAGAGTTGTCAGACTGTTTTGCTCGTCAAAATGAAAAGAAATCTGCATTTGCGTAGTGATTCGATTGTTGTATATGTGGTTTTGACAGCAACTTTCAAAAGTTGAAATAATGAATACTCCCAATGTTTTACTTCAAATGGTTTCCAAATGGAGCAGAATTGGTCACTCACAAGTTCAGCTGCAGTGCAGCCATAGTTTAGCAAACCGATAACTAATAATCGATAGATGGCGCGCCATTTGAACTGGTGTGAATAGATAAAAACTTCATTTATTCAAGCATTTTTTATTTACTGTAACCACTTAAGTTAATCAATTAATTTACACACAATGGAGTGAATTGTACAGCAGACTCTATGGGCAAATGAATAAGTATGAACTAATCTCCAGCTTTTGCACGTGAGTATATAGTAAATAACTACTATTCTGTCTAGTTCTGCTTAAGCAGCTTTCGCTGCAGCAGTTGAAATTCCGGCGCCCAAACAATATTGTTAACAAATTCACCCAGGAAGTAGCAGATTACACTCAAAGCCACCAGGCCAGCAAACATCACAGCACGCAGCGGTATGGGCAAGATTTCAAGCAGGGGGTAAACCCACTGACCACTAAAGTAGCGCACAATGTTCACCCAAATGACATAGAGAATCATAAAGGCTACGTTGCCAGTTACGCCGGCCAGACGACTGGGATATCGCCGGAAGCAGGTGAACATATCCATGATGGCCAGAAGTGCAACGTTCGTGTGAACTACATGATTCAGCCAGCTGCAATGATCCAGTTCAAGAATAGCAATAATTAAATAAACAATAAGCTTATGGTCACACTTACTTGGGGAATATTTCGTCCAAGACGGCGGGAAAAATGAGCTCACGATCATATAAATAAATAACCCAAAACGAGATGCACACATTATGCGCAATGGGAAATGCAAACGTGGCGAATATATAATCACGTAGCTGCCGTAAAAGAGACTTTGGCGCCACGGTCACCACATTACTGCCGAACAAATCATTTAACAACGCTACGGTGTGGTAAATGGCCTGCACGATAACATCTAGAAATGTGAGATACTTAAATTTGCCACCCCAGCGGGTTTTCAGCTCTTCCTCTTCATGCAATCCCTCCGGCCAATCCAATTTGAAGAGATAATAGTAAATCCCATAGCAGAATTGTGCAGCGGCCAGCAGGTGAACCAGAAAGCGCAGGTAGCTAAATGCACCACTCGTGTAGGCGTCGTTGCACGTCTCCAGCCGCTCGGTATTCGCTTGAGCGGCTTCTCTTATAGCGTTCTGTTCGCGTATTTTCTTCTTACTTTTGGCCATAGTTTAAATAAATTAATTAACTATACACGAACGCGGCGTTTGCTGACGGTGCAGCTGATTGAGCTGCCAGGGCTGAAGCAGCGATATTGTGCTAACATTGTTTACAATAAACATAACATATGCTCATATGAAGCTGATTCGTAACTATTAAGTAGTTGGATCTGTATTTCTATTGATAGAATAGAAAATTATAGTTCATAGTATATAACTTTATATGACAGGATGAATGCAATATATCACTTGTTGAATTACCCATTGGCAATTGCCACTGACCAGAGAACAGAAGACCGAGCCGACCAAATACGAAGTTGTCCGCGCATTTTTTCGGTGTTGAAAAAGTTTGCTCTACATGTCTAGTCTATGTGTTCTCTGGTCAGTGCAATTGCATAACATACGATGTCGTATCATTCAGACATGTTTTACGAACTCCACTGTTAATACAAAAAACAGCTGTTGCCCGTTGTTTTGACACAACAAAAGCTGTAAATTGCGCAAAATTATTTGGGAATGTGGAGAAGAGTATTATTTAATGCACAAAATGTGCAGCAAGTACGTATAAATAGCCTGTTAATTGTCGTAAATATTAAATTAATCTGATAATTGCAGCTTAAAAGTGTAAACCTTCGCCAATTGGCCGCAAAGGCAACTGCACCTAAATTGTTGCAACTGGAGCAAGTGCATATTGACGAAGCTGTTAAATTGGAGCCGGCATTGGCAATTTATACACCCGAAATATGGCGACGGGCACACGAAACTTTTCAGAACCACGGACTGGAAACTATGAGCTTTCTGCGAATTGTTACTGGGAATCCAAATGTGCTGAAGCGCACGCCAGATCGAATTATTAATACTCTAGAGATTTGGCGCGCCTGTCAGTTTGGCGAGAACTTGTTGCACCTCCTATTGACCAAATATCCGGAGCTGCTGGACGTCACTGATGCACATCAGCTGCTCACACTGAGCGCCTATTTGAAGAGTCGCCTGTCTACCAATAAAAACGTGTGGAAGGTGCTGATGAATAGTCCGGACTTGATGGCACAGCCGGAGAACTTGATAGAGGAGAAGTTGACTTATATGTTCGAAGTAATGCGCATTGAGGTTCCGGAGATTGTAAAGTCCTCTGCTTTATCCTTGTCCTTCGAGGAGTTGCGCTGTCGTCACACTTTTCTGGTCCGCTTGGGTTTGTTTAAGCCACGCCCACTCAAGGCAGATCCCAATGAGCCGACGACAAATCATAGACTATATCAGATAACGGATACGTCCGAGAAAACCTTTGTAACCAAAATATGTCATGTCACACTGCCCGAGTACGAAGCATTCAAGGAACTGTTGGCGCGAGAATTGGAGCGCAAGTCGAGAAAAACTCAAGTTGAGGAAGAATTTAGTGATGAAGAAGTTTAGATTAACTTGTTATTAAGATTTATGTTATGCACCAATTAAATTGATTGACAAAGTTCTTTCTATTGATTTAATTTTTTTTTTTTTTTTTTACTTTAAGAAGCTGTTAAATGTTGCTTGTTTATTTATGTTAAGTTGCTGCTTGCATGTAAATGGCAGTTTTTGCCTGTTTATTTACGTTACTCTAACAGCGTATTCTGCTCGAGCAGCACGTTGACACGTGAATGGCAAATACTTGCTATCTTTGGCGAGTGGGTGGCATTAGGGGAATTTCATTTAAAATTTAATTAAAAGTCAATATTTTGACGCACTCAAAAGGCAGCTAGTATTACATTGTTACTAATATACTCAACATACACACATGGCCAGTGTGCAGCAGCTGTCACATCGCATCTAGCCCAGCTGTGAGGCAACTTAAACACACCCACAAAAAAAAAAAAAAAAAACAGAGAGAAATAAAAATAATTCCATGACAGCATGTCGGGTAATCCCTTTGATAGCACCGAGGAGGAGCCCAGCGCCAGCAGCGATGAGATACTGGAGGGTTTTCTGTGTCCCATTTGTCGTGCCGATTTGAAGTCAATTGACTTCCTGACCGAACACTTTGCACGCCAGCACGCCGAGGAGCAGGATGCCCTCAAATCCGTGTTCAAGGATATCTTCACCAAAGCCAAGCAGAAGATTCTTAACAACTTTGATGATGAGCGCATTCGTGTGCCGTCAGCTGCCTCGCCGGCTGCCAGTGCCAGCAATGCAGCTAGCTCCAATGGAGCATCAGCCAAGCCAAGCAGCGGGAGAGCGCAGCTAAATCTCTACCAAAATATGTCGAAGCAGACTGCGGGCGCCGAGCGCTCCTACTTCGATTACTTTCAAACGGTACGCAATCCACGCCTGGAGCGCTATGCGAGCGAGACGAATAAGCTGATTATTCGGCTGCATCGCCTACTCAAGGACCTGCCCACGGATGCAGTGCAGCGCAAGCAGCACGAGCAGCAGACAGTGCCTTGGCTGGATGGCAGCTCTGTCAAGCTCTGCCCAAGCTGCGCGAAGAGCTTTCACATCGCAAGACGGCAGCATCATTGCCGGCTCTGCGGCGGCATCATGTGCAACGATTGCTCCCGCTTCCTGCAGCTGGAGAATGCATGTGAGCGGATGTATACCCATATCCTGTTACATTTAGCTTCTATATATATATATTTCTTTATCCGTTGCAGTGCACCTGGCCAGCTTGTCTAGCACACGTGGCGAGCCTCTGCAGCAGCTGCAGCATCCGGACTATCGCGCCATACGCCTCTGCCAGCATTGCCTGTGGCTCCTGGACACACGTCAGGACATGCACGAGAGTCGCACCTGTCGCCCGCTGCTCGCCCAGGTCTATGAGGAGATAAGGCAGCTTCAGAAGCAGGTGACGCCCGATCTGGAGATGTATTTGAAGATCGTAAACAGCCTGCACGAAGGCGAATCCATCTTTACGCTGGCTGATGCGGGCGCACTGCGTGGAAAGATCGGACAGGTGGCGGAGAAAATCGATTTGCGCAGCAAGCGCATCTTGACCATACACTCGGAGCCGGGCAGTCGCGAGGAGGCACTCAAGAAGGCCATAAGATTAAGCTGTGTGCAAGCCATCAAGGAGCGCATGCTCTCGCTGCCTCCTTTGCCGGATGAGGGATACATAAGGCAGATTCAGGAGCGCAAGCGAATCGAAACGGAGCAACGGATTCTGACAGAGCAGCGCATGGCCATGGAGGCGCACGAGCGCAAAGGACTGACGATCCAGGCGGGAGTTACTCCGGAAAGTCGCAGCTTTGCCCAGGGCGTAAGCTTATAGTGATTAACAACTATTTCAATAATTAATTCGAATATCTTTTCAGTCCGATCTGCAATCGCTGAACAATTGGTCGGCGCCACAAGCCTCGACGACAGTCACAATGGTCGATGATCCGCTCATCGAGCAAATCAATATAATCAAAGGTTACATTAAGCAGGCGCGCGAGGATCTAAACTTCGATGTGGTCGAAACGTTAGAGCTAAATCTGCGCGAGCTGCAGCGCGAAGTCTACGAGAGACAGCGGCAGTCGAGCAACAGCGCCCGAACAGCCCAGTCGGACAGCTAAGCATGCCTCCAGTATATGCCTCGATACGTACATGAGCATGCCTACAGTATATATATGTATGTATATGCCTCTATGCCCGAATCGCCCAGCCGGACAGCTGAGCGTCTACATGCCTACATTATTCGCTTAAGTGTACATGAGTGTATAACTGTGTTTTATATATCCATTCCCGCTTTTGACAACAAAATAAATGTGCAAATTGATTTCTGCGAGTGTATTTTGTATTAACTAAAGCTGGCGTGCGATAATTGGGCTTCCGCCTGGTCTAATCATATCCATATGCTTAATAGGCGAAAATCATTTTGACAGTTGGCAAACACATGCACGTATATATGTATGTGTAAGTACACAAATACATACATACATACATACATTATTAAAGAGATGCGTACTGCATTTTTGACGTGCGTATGTATTTTGTGCTAATGACGAAATATTGTGCGTATTACATGTGAGAGAAATGCATTTCCAACTGGATTGTTATACACGAAACACATAATCCATATGCTTAGGACTTTAGACCCAGAGACGCAATCAGAGATTTCACTTTGGTGATGTAGGCAGTTCGGGCGTCGGCTTGGCTGGTGCCTTTCAACTTGTTCCAGGCCTCCCATTTGGACTTGCCCTTGAAGTCGAGGAAACCAGGTTTTTCTGCGCAACGTACATAGTAATTATTAATAATTCAACTGCATTGTAATTGTAGAAAAGTCAATTTTTACCTGTATTGCAATCGCCCACATTGGCCTGCTTGTAAAGGCCGTACAATTCGAGTAAATCGCTATCAGCCGGTGTGCTGCTCAAGTTCTTGACATCCTCGGCAGCTTGGTTGAATTCCTGGTAAATTTGTGGATATCAATTTACTGTATTTAACGTTAATTTTACACTTTTATACCTGTAGTTCCGACATGATTATCTAAATAATTAACTATACTAATGTCCATCTCTAGACGACCGCGATAGTTGACACGAGAGAGAACCACTGTTAATTAACAGACCCAGGGCCGGCAGTTGTTAAGGAAATCAACATATTGTGAACATATTTGTTATTATTTTATATATGATTACTGGTAATAATATAATTATATGAATAAGATTTAAAAATGCTGTATATTATAAAGTGCCCTATTAAAACTGCTAACTTTATTTGACTTCCCGCCAAACGTGCAGCACTGCTCGTTAACATTTACAAACAATTCAGTTAACAGCTGCAACTCAGCTTACAGCTGTTATTACGCGTCGAACTTGCAGAGCGAACGGACGTGTTTGTGCGTGGGCGCCTCGAACGAAAAAAAATCGAAATCAAAACGCAACTAAAAGAATTTAATAATAGTCCAAACACAACAAACATCGAGTATGCGTGCGTGAGTGTGTGTCAAAGTGCAGTGTGACGCCGCTTTATAGCAATAAATAATTGCGAGCGCAAAATCAAAAAAAAAAGTGCCAAAAACAAAAAAGAAAAGTAAACGCACAGCGATTTGTTATTGCTAGAAATTTGTTGTGCGTTCACCCGTTGTGTGCAAGTGTGTGTGTGCCTGTGTTCTGTTGTTGCTGTATCGGCGCGCGAGGCGCTGCTTATGCAAATGTGGTATGATTATGAATTTACCTAGCAACTAGTATCCGATCTATAGATTTATAGGCCTATATATCGTACTACATATACCTATGTCGATTTATATGCACACACACACACATATGGGCCATTGGGCCGTACTAATTGGCCAGCAACACGTAACTGTTATTTTAGAATTTTTATTAAGCTGGCTGTTTTCGAATTTGTGTTTAGCGTGTGTGTGTGTGTGTGTGCGTGTGTGCAAGTGTGTGTGAGTGTTTGCATCGATTCCTTTGCTGCGCTGCCGGTGTCGACTATTCTAGCATGCGATAAATTTATAGCCCAGCTGCAGCGTTGCCCTTGGCATGTTGTTGCTGCTGTTTTATGTGCGTTTTCGTTAGCTAAACAAATTTTAGCCACCAGCTATAACAATTGAAGTGCGAAGAGCAAACAAACAAGCTGCAACAACAACAGACATCGACAACAGAGCCGACATTTGATTTTCTATTCAAATGCGGCATTCCATGTCATTTCCCATTCCCCACTCAGTGCCTTCTTCCTTCCTGCTTTCCGCTTGGGTCTCGCTTTTGTTTTTGTTTATTCTCTTTTTTTTCGGTAGATCTAATCAAATGTTAGTGTAAAGCGAGTCATTCATTATATTTAGCTTAAACAAATGTTTTCTCTCTCTATCTATCTATCTCTCTCAGTCTCAGAGTTTGATATGTGTAGATTGGAAAAGAATTTGGCTTTTTTCATAGCTTTTTTTCTTTGCTATAAACATTTGTTTGAAATGCATTTGGGCTTAATGGATTCTTTAATTTTAGAATATGGAGTGAACTTTTCTTTCAATTGAATTGAATTGAATTTAAAATATTTTCAAGAGAAAATATTGAGCAAGGGAAAGAGGATGACGGAAGAGTAAAGCAAGAAATATAAGAACATGTACAATTGGAAGAAAATGAAATTGGATAAGAAACAGAAGAGTAACAAAAAGATGATCAAGATAAATATTAAGAAAAAATCATTAAGAATTTCTCTCTTTCTCCCTCTTTGTTTCTTTCCCCCGTCACACAGAGTGTGTCTATCTCTCTCTCTCTCCTCTCTCTCTCTCTCTCTCTCTCTCTCTCTGCCACACATTTCTCACTTTCCTTTTCAGTTGCTTTGTTTATGCAGCTGTTGCTCTATTTATAATTTCATTAACACAATTTTATAGCAGCGGACAATTCACTTCACTTATAACAATTTATTATGGCACTCGGATAATCGCAATTTGTCTTGACGGACTTTCGCTTTCCTTTTATTTTTTCCTAGATATTTGCAATGACACTTAATGAGCCCTTAGAACGAACATTATTTATCTTTATTGATAAGCTGAGGTTTGTTGACACAATAATTCACATTCACAGTCACATTTGAGTTTTTATGGTTCATGTTGACCCAGTCGCTGTTGCTTCTTCTGTTCAGTAAAGTGGTGGGGAATATGAGCAGAGGGAGAGTATTGCACGGGGTAGGCCAACTCTTATCAGCTCGCACTTGAGATCCACTTGACAGCAGTTTGTCCCCCTTTTGGAGCCGCAGTTGACAATGAGCTCATGATTAAGTGTTATAGAGGCGATACGGAATCAAGTTGTTCAATTGAACGGTTTATGGAACTATTGAACTACTTGAGTGAGAAGTTAATTTACACATTAGACTTTTAGCCTAGGAGTTGTACATCTGTTTTCGATGTTTAGAGTTAATCCAAGATTCAGAAACTGAATGTTCTATTTAAATGAATTACTGAACTGGTTCACTTATCAGTGATTGAGTGAGACTTTTGGAACTATCATAAACTAGGCTTTCTGGTTAGTTAAGGTATTCTTCATTAGCATAAGATTTTTTCATAGTCCAAAATGTTCTATTGAACTACTCAACAATATGGTACTACTATCTTGTCAGTCATCTCTAGAATATGGACGACAGTTCCTGTTATTGCCTGCGATTCTGCACTCATGTCGATTATATTTTAGAAATTACCATATCTTTTTAGTAGGTTTAGATGACCTTTGAAAAAAAAATATCATTTGTACCATACGAAATGAAGTGTGTTTTTTAATTTTCGTTTCTGTTTGCTCTCTGATGATTAAGTTTTTATTTTTATTTTCTACTTTATTTTTTCATTGCCTTTTTCGCACTTGTATTATAATTTTAAACTAATGAGTGAGTGAGTCATTTCCTTGACCTCTGAGTGCTCTATTTCAATATTTACTTTGCAACTTGTGATACCATGTAATGAGTAGAGTATACGATTTGATTTAAGTATACATTCTTGATTATAAAAATGATAATAATAATCAATTACATATTTGCTAATTTAAGAGATTGAAATGCCAATCTTCTCTGTCTTTACACATTTGCTCTATTAATCTCTATTCCATTGTGAACTCAACTTCACCTCTGGTTTCTGCCAACTTCACCTCTGCTACTTTCTCCTGTTCACCTTTCGTAGCAGAAGAAAGTGTGCCCTGGGTAACTTCTAATGGATTTTGTCGATGCTAAGTAGGCCAGGCGAGAGATGAATATCCATGTCCCTTGAGCATACATCATTGTAAAAATCAAACTACGACTAGTAACTGTTACTAAGCTAAGCAAAAATAATTTTGTAAAAAAATGTCTGTGAATGAAGAAGCCGAAACCACAAAGCCGCCAACTGCAACAGTTGAGGACAAAGTGGAAACTGTGGCTGAGACAGCCATCGACAACGCCACCACTACTACACCCACCGTTGTCACCAACACCACCAACACTACCAATACCATCGACACCACCACTACCAACACTACTACTACCAACACCATCGACACCACCACTCCCAACACCATCGCCAACACCACCGTCAACACCACCACTGCCAATGCGAATCCACCATCCGAGCTGGATATTGTGATCAATAATGTCGTCTGCTCGTTCAGCGTGCGCTGTCACCTGAAGCTGCGGGAGATTGCGCTGCACGGCTCCAACGTGGAGTATCGTCGGGAAAACGGGATGGTGACGATGCGTTTGCGTCGGCTTGGCTGGTGCCTTTCAACTTGTTCCAGGCCTCCCATTTGGACTTGCCCTTGAAGTCGAGGAAACCAGGTTTTTCTGCGCAACGTACATAGTAATTATTAATAATTCAACTGCATTGTAATTGTAGAAAAGTCAATTTTTACCTGTATTGCAATCGCCCACATTGGCCTGCTTGTAAAGGCCGTACAATTCGAGTAAATCGCTATCAGCCGGTGTGCTGCTCAAGTTCTTGACATCCTCGGCAGCTTGGTTGAATTCCTGGTAAATTTGTGGATATCAATTTACTGTATTTAACGTTAATTTTACACTTTTATACCTGTAGTTCCGACATGATTATCTAAATAATTAACTATACTAATGTCCATCTCTAGACGACCGCGATAGTTGACACGAGAGAGAACCACTGTTAATTAACAGACCCAGGGCCGGCAGTTGTTAAGGAAATCAACATATTGTGAACATATTTGTTATTATTTTATATATGATTACTGGTAATAATATAATTATATGAATAAGATTTAAAAATGCTGTATATTATAAAGTGCCCTATTAAAACTGCTAACTTTATTTGACTTCCCGCCAAACGTGCAGCACTGCTCGTTAACATTTACAAACAATTCAGTTAACAGCTGCAACTCAGCTTACAGCTGTTATTACGCGTCGAACTTGCAGAGCGAACGGACGTGTTTGTGCGTGGGCGCCTCGAACGAAAAAAAAATCGAAATCAAAACGCAACTAAAAGAATTTAATAATAGTCCAAACACAACAAACATCGAGTATGCGTGCGTGAGTGTGTGTCAAAGTGCAGTGTGACGCCGCTTTATAGCAATAAATAATTGCGAGCGCAAAATCAAAAAAGAAAGTGCCAAAAACAAAAAAAGAAAAGTAAACGCACAGCGATTTGTTATTGCTAGAAATTTGTTGTGCGTTCACCCGTTGTGTGCAAGTGTGTGTGTGCCTGTGTTCTGTTGTTGCTGTATCGGCGCGCGAGGCGCTGCTTATGCAAATGTGGTATGATTATGAATTTACCTAGCAACTAGTATCCGATCTATAGATTTATAGGCCTATATATCGTACTACATATACCTATGTCGATTTATATGCACACACACACACATATGGGCCATTGGGCCGTACTAATTGGCCAGCAACACGTAACTGTTATTTTAGAATTTTTATTAAGCTGGCTGTTTTCGAATTTGTGTTTAGCGTGTGTGTGTGTGTGTGTGTGCGTGTGTGCAAGTGTGTGTGAGTGTTTGCATCGATTCCTTTGCTGCGCTGCCGGTGTCGACTATTCTAGCATGCGATAAATTTATAGCCCAGCTGCAGCGTTGCCCTTGGCATGTTGTTGCTGCTGTTTTATGTGCGTTTTCGTTAGCTAAACAAATTTTAGCCACCAGCTATAACAATTGAAGTGCGAAGAGCAAACAAACAAGCTGCAACAACAACAGACATCGACAACAGAGCCGACATTTGATTTTCTATTCAAATGCGGCATTCCATGTCATTTCCCATTCCCCACTCAGTGCCTTCTTCCTTCCTGCTTTCCGCTTGGGTCTCGCTTTTTGTTTTTGTTTATTCTCTTTTTTTTCGGTAGATCTAATCAAATGTTAGTGTAAAGCGAGTCATTCATTATATTTAGCTTAAACAAATGTTTTCTCTCTCTATCTATCTATCTCTCTCAGTCTCAGAGTTTGATATGTGTAGATTGGAAAAGAATTTGGCTTTTTTCATAGCTTTTTTTCTTTGCTATAAACATTTGTTTGAAATGCATTTGGGCTTAATGGATTCTTTAATTTTAGAATATGGAGTGAACTTTTCTTTCAATTGAATTGAATTGAATTTAAAATATTTTCAAGAGAAAATATTGAGCAAGGGAAAGAGGATGACGGAAGAGTAAAGCAAGAAATATAAGAACATGTACAATTGGAAGAAAATGAAATTGGATAAGAAACAGAAGAGTAACAAAAAGATGATCAAGATAAATATTAAGAAAAAATCATTAAGAATTTCTCTCTTTCTCCCTCTTTGTTTCTTTCCCCGTCACACAGAGTGTGTCTATCTCTCTCTCTCTCTCTCTCTCTCTCTCTCTCTCTCTCTCTGCCACACATTTCTCACTTTCCTTTTCAGTTGCTTTGTTTATGCAGCTGTTGCTCTATTTATAATTTCATTAACACAATTTTATAGCAGCGGACAATTCACTTCACTTATAACAATTTATTATGGCACTCGGATAATCGCAATTTGTCTTGACGGACTTTCGCTTTCCTTTTATTTTTTCCTAGATATTTGCAATGACACTTAATGAGCCCTTAGAACGAACATTATTTATCTTTATTGATAAGCTGAGGTTTGTTGACACAATAATTCACATTCACAGTCACATTTGAGTTTTTATGGTTCATGTTGACCCAGTCGCTGTTGCTTCTTCTGTTCAGTAAAGTGGTGGGGAATATGAGCAGAGGGAGAGTATTGCACGGGGGTAGGCCAACTCTTATCAGCTCGCACTTGAGATCCACTTGACAGCAGTTTGTCCCCCTTTTGGAGCCGCAGTTGACAATGAGCTCATGATTAAGTGTTATAGAGGCGATACGGAATCAAGTTGTTCAATTGAACGGTTTATGGAACTATTGAACTACTTGAGTGAGAAGTTAATTTACACATTAGACTTTTAGCCTAGGAGTTGTACATCTGTTTTCGATGTTTAGAGTTAATCCAAGATTCAGAAACTGAATGTTCTATTTAAATGAATTACTGAACTGGTTCACTTATCAGTGATTGAGTGAGACTTTTGGAACTATCATAAACTAGGCTTTCTGGTTAGTTAAGGTATTCTTCATTAGCATAAGATTTTTTCATAGTCCAAAATGTTCTATTGAACTACTCAACAATATGGTACTACTATCTTGTCAGTCATCTCTAGAATATGGACGACAGTTCCTGTTATTGCCTGCGATTCTGCACTCATGTCGATTATATTTTAGAAATTACCATATCTTTTTAGTAGGTTTAGATGACCTTTGAAAAAAAATATCATTTGTACCATACGAAATGAAGTGTGTTTTTTAATTTTCGTTTCTGTTTGCTCTCTGATGATTAAGTTTTTATTTTTATTTTCTACTTTATTTTTTCATTGCCTTTTTCGCACTTGTATTATAATTTTAAACTAATGAGTGAGTGAGTCATTTCCTTGACCTCTGAGTGCTCTATTTCAATATTTACTTTGCAACTTGTGATACCATGTAATGAGTAGAGTATACGATTTGATTTAAGTATACATTCTTGATTATAAAAATGATAATAATAATCAATTACATATTTGCTAATTTAAGAGATTGAAATGCCAATCTTCTCTGTCTTTACACATTTGCTCTATTAATCTCTATTCCATTGTGAACTCAACTTCACCTCTGGTTTCTGCCAACTTCACCTCTGCTACTTTCTCCTGTTCACCTTTCGTAGCAGAAGAAAGTGTGCCCTGGGTAACTTCTAATGGATTTTGTCGATGCTAAGTAGGCCAGGCGAGAGATGAATATCCATGTCCCTTGAGCATACATCATTGTAAAAATCAAACTACGACTAGTAACTGTTACTAAGCTAAGCAAAAATAATTTTGTAAAAAAATGTCTGTGAATGAAGAAGCCGAAACCACAAAGCCGCCAACTGCAACAGTTGAGGACAAAGTGGAAACTGTGGCTGAGACAGCCATCGACAACGCCACCACTACTACACCCACCGTTGTCACCAACACCACCAACACTACCAATACCATCGACACCACCACTACCAACACTACTACTACCAACACCATCGACACCACCACTCCCAACACCATCGCCAACACCACCGTCAACACCACCACTGCCAATGCGAATCCACCATCCGAGCTGGATATTGTGATCAATAATGTCGTCTGCTCGTTCAGCGTGCGCTGTCACCTGAAGCTGCGGGAGATTGCGCTGCACGGCTCCAACGTGGAGTATCGTCGGGAAAACGGGATGGTGACGATGCGTTTGCGTCGTCCCTATACGACGGCTTCGATCTGGTCGTCCGGCCGCATCACCTGCACGGGCGCCATCTCTGAGTCGCAGGCCAAGGTAGCGGCGCGCCGTTATGCTCGCAGCTTGAGCAAGCTGGGATTCCCGGTGCGCTTCCAGCAGTTCCGCATCGTCAACGTGCTCGGCACCTGCAGCATGCCCTGGCCGATACGCATAGTCAACTTCTCGGAGCGGCACCGTGAGAGCGCCTGCTATGAGCCGGAGCTGCATCCCGGCGTCACCTTCAAAATGCAGGATCCGAAGGCCACCCTCAAGATATTCTCGACGGGCAGCATCACGGTGACGGCGGCCAGCGTGAACGCCGTGGAGTCGGCCATACAGCGTCTGTATCCGCTGGTCCATGAATTCCGCACTCGACCCTTGAACGAGATCCTAGACGATGGCAAGATGAAGCCGAAGTTACCCAATCTCGTCAAGCGTCCCATGGCAATGCCCTCGAACGCCATATCCAAGCTCATGCCTATGCCCGTGGACATGTCCATGTCCATGCCCATGGTTCTGCCTACGGCCCTGCCCATGTCCATGCCCATGGCTCTGCCCACGACCCTGCCCACGGCCATGCCCATGCGCGTTCCCATGCTGAACGTGAAGCCCGGACTGAGACGTGAGCAGCCGACGCCGCCGCCAAAGAGTACGCCCAGCGAGAACATCTGTGGTAACGCGCGTCGTCGCGCCACCGAGTACTGGGCCAGCAAGTTGCAGAAGAAGCGTCCGCGCTTCAACGAAGCCGGCTCCATTGCCATCCTCAATGCCAACAGCTTGGCCCGTCAAAACAAACTGCCCCGAAAGACACCCAACAAGCCGGACGGGAAGTCCACAGCACAGGGCGGAGAATCGAGTCAAGTGGACAGCAGCTCGACTGATGAGCCCGATGATGAAGAGAAGAATTCTTAGATTCCTGAAGACTAAATAAAACCTTCCCACTCAACTGAAGAGCTGTTTTAAGTACTGTAATAAACTTGTAACTAATAATTGATTTAATTAATTTCAATTTGATATTATCCCTAAGATGGATGAGATTAAACATACCTAACTAGAAATGATAAAAGATTTTAATATACTTAAAGTTGAGATGGGTCTAATGTCACTTCTTATCGTATCCATTATGCATTGGAAATGGGAATGGTTTCCTTTGAAAACGTATGTAATAGATGGAAACGTGGCGGAATCCCTATGCCTTGCCTTATGTGTACTCATGAAAATCGTAAGGAAAGACAGCTGTTTTCCCTATCTATTACATTGATAGACCTTATTCCAGCTCACTCCAGTTTTTCGCTTCCCTCTGTATTATCTTGCTGCCATCGTATCATGAAAATCGTAAAGAGAGGTGGCTCGTCTATACTTCTATTATAAGCTCTTCTAAGTATTAGATGTGAACTCAATGGAATCTCAAGAAACCAAAATACATATCTTCCTTTCTTCAATTATTTCTTCTTAACTCGCATAATAAGGCAGTTCTATATAGATGAACCACATGTATACTGTATGTGAGCTAGTAAAGTTAGCAAAGAAAGTGCCTCGTCTTCTTTTGCACTGCATGAGAATTGCAAAGAGAGGCTCTACTACGAGCTAAATGTGATCTTCGATCCATGTGAAATGCAAGGAGGCGAGATTAGATATTCCCCAGGATAAATCTCTTAATTGAAATTATAAAAATGGCAATGAAAGTAAAGTAGGATTGACTGCCCCCTATCCCTATATATAAATATTTGTCTATCAAGTTCATTCACGTTTCAATTGGCCCATTTGTTGCCATTTCCATTTTCACGAACATTTCGAGGGATCAAAAGCTTGCAATTTTGATAGCCATTAATTGGCTGTTTAAACAACGATTTGTTTTAATTAGCGGGTATTTGCCTTGGCTGGAAATGCTTTGCATTCGATTCGATTTGAATTTATTCGCCCGCAGCTTTTCACGGCCAGTCAATCAATATTGACACGGAGTGTGATTTATGGCCATCGTTGGGCATTTATATATATATATATATATGATATGATAGACCCATTCATATCTATGTCTATATGTATAGAAATATCTATCATAATGCCAGCTGAGCTCCGCTGGGCCTTATCATTTAGCTGACTTTTCACATTTTGTTTCATTTATCAGTTTTTCGTTTTCGTTTTCGCGTTTTCAAACAACAACAAAAACAGTTGCTCAAATTAGTTTTGGTTCCAGCTCAGCTGCCGCCTTTTTTGGCCCAAAACTGTTTTCACTGTCAGCGTTAAAAGTCATTTACCACGCCCCCGTCCTCACCTCCGCCCCAACTATCGAGCACCTCTGAACCCGCCTCTGTCTATCGAAAAGTTGGCAAGCCGAAAAATTTGCAGCTCTTATTGGCCAGCCCCGAAACCCATACTCAACCTCATCCTCCTACTCATTGATTCTCAAAAAATGCGCCCTCAACATTACGGGGCTTTTCATATATCTAGTATACACATATATATAGTGTTTTTTGGGTAGTTTAGGCATGGGTGGGCAACCACATTTATAAAACTGCAACAGCTGCAGTTATTTTTGCAGCTTGTTTGTTGTCACTGATGTGGCTGCACTTGGCTAGATGGGTATTACGCTTTTCTTACAGATAAAGTCATCAAAATATACGTTGATATGGGAATCACTTGGAAATGAAGCTTAATTTTGCCTGTTCTTAATCATATTAAAATGAATGTGAATCATTGCACTGTATAAATCAGTGAGAATTACTGAGAGAGGCAGTGCAATTTAATGCTATTATTTGCATGTGGTCTAATGAGAATCACAAAGAGAGGCAGAGCATTGGGTAGTCAACATCATTTTAAAACTTATAAACCAATAAAAATATTTTTTTTTATTTGTAGAATATAGATGACGGTATATATAGTATATTAATAATATTGTCAATAATTTAATACTTGAGTTTTCAGTTCCTAATTTCTAAAGAACAATTTCCGACTTTCTAAGGCCCCCGTTAGAGCATTGCAACTTCGACTTCTTCGCACATGGCTGTGGCTATCCTCTGTATCGCTCTTTCTCTATTCTCTATGCCCAGCACCCCCTCGACGATGTTTGTGCATCAGTGCCACAATTTCAATTGAATGCAACATATTTGATTTTTCGATTTCTACATAGACAAACGGCTGTTGCCAAGCGAATGTGAAATATTTGAAAAGAAATTCGCATTTCTGTTGCTTGTGTTAAATGTTTTCAATTTCGGATTGAACTTGGCCAAGTTCAGCTAGTTTTACGGCGAGCTTAAGGTTAGCTACGTATAAATGTTTTTCATTGTGTCCTTATTTAATAGAATAAAAACTAAATGGAAAATAATTGTCTAATTTCTCTTTTAGTAGAAATTTAATACTCGACGTAAATGCTTGTTTTCCTTATCTATGTGGTTTACTTGCCTCAATCGCGCTAATTACAAATTGCTTTCGACTAGTTCCGCTTTGTCTTGGCCTTGAACTAGTTCCGTTAAGGTTGACACAATGTCATCAAAAAAGCACGACTCGCCTTATAAGTTAGATTTGTTCTACTTAAATGATATTACGATATTTAGAATTTTAGTTTTTGTATAATATTTTAAATTATTGTTTAATTTTTAAAATAAGTAAACATAATAGTTATATTTTCTTCTATAGTAAATATAATATATAATATGTATATAATACTATTTGCAAAAACTTATCAGCTTATGAATAACCTTTATGAAGGTCTTACTTCCTATTGGAACTTGTGAAATTTATATTTGTCGTATATAAATATTTACATATATTTATGTATATAAGATCCATAGATATATTATTTTATTTCAGATACATACAAAATAATAATTTAAGTTTCAATATGCATTAAAAAGATCACATTTCCTTTAATGCCTTATCAATATAATTATCTAGTTTTGTTAGCCTTAAACTAGTTTAAGAAAGGCTAAGAAAGCGAAGATTCTGGAAAGTATCTATATATTTTATTCATTCGGTCTTATCTAGCTTATAGACAGCTACATCTGGGGGCGCAACAGCCGCAGTTTGTCAAGGTGTTTTCCGTGTTGGCTCGCTACCTGGCCAAAATGCATCCCAACAACAAGCAAGCGCAGCAGCAGCTGCTGCTATTGGCCCTCTTTTGTTACCTGTTTCAGTGCCATGCAGAAGTGCGGCTAGAGAACTATTTGATGAAATAAAATTCTACACATGCGGCTCGGGGTTAAGAACTCGACGAAATACCTCAACAATTTTCAGCGTTTGTTTCATGTTTGCGTCATCAGTGGCGGAAATGCTCATGTGTATACATATACTATATACTACATATACATATATGTATACTCTATGGATGTAAGCTATGTCCAAAATATTCAAGTCGGGCTTTCTAAAGGTTTATTGTTTGTTCTGTTTATGGTTTTTAGTTAGTTTTGCCGGCCTGCAAAACTTGTTTTCTAAAAAAGCACGACTCGCCTTATAAGTTAGATTTGTTCTACTTAAATGATATTACGATATTTAGAATTTTAGTTTTTGTATAATATTTTAAATTATTGTTTAATTTTTAAAATAAGTAAACATAATAGTTATATTTTCTTCTATAGTAAATATAATATATAATATGTATATAATACTATTTGCAAAAACTTATCAGCTTATGAATAACCTTTATGAAGGTCTTACTTCCTATTGGAACTTGTGAAATTTATATTTGTCGTATATAAATATTTACATATATTTATGTATATAAGATCCATAGATATATTATTTTATTTCAGATACATACAAAATAATAATTTAAGTTTCAATATGCATTAAAAAAGATCACATTTCCTTTAATGCCTTATCAATATAATTATCTAGTTTTGTTAGCCTTAAACTAGTTTAAGAAAGGCTAAGAAAGCGAAGATTCTGGAAAGTATCTATATATTTTATTCATTCGGTCTTATCTAGCTTATAGACAGCTACATCTGGGGGCGCAACAGCCGCAGTTTGTCAAGGTGTTTTCCGTGTTGGCTCGCTACCTGGCCAAAATGCATCCCAACAACAAGCAAGCGCAGCAGCAGCTGCTGCTATTGGCCCTCTTTTGTTACCTGTTTCAGTGCCATGCAGAAGTGCGGCTAGAGAACTATTTGATGAAATAAAATTCTACACATGCGGCTCGGGGTTAAGAACTCGACGAAATACCTCAACAATTTTCAGCGTTTGTTTCATGTTTGCGTCATCAGTGGCGGAAATGCTCATGTGTATACATATACTATATACTACATATACATATATGTATACTCTATGGATGTAAGCTATGTCCAAAATATTCAAGTCGGGCTTTCTAAAGGTTTATTGTTTGTTCTGTTTATGGTTTTTAGTTAGTTTTGCCGGCCTGCAAAACTTGTTTTCTAAAATGTTTTATTACACACTCAACTTTGAGCTGTATACACGTAATATGTATACACAAACACATATGTATAGATGTGTGTGAATATAGTTGAATAATTTTGTATTCTGCTAGATTCTTTTTTAATTAGCAGATAAATTTATTGTCTGTATTTCTCGTATATTTATTTTTTTCTGCTGGATATATTTAATATGTGCTCGACGTCTTATCGTCTAGTTGGATATTGTGCTCTATGTCTGTATATATATAATATATATATATACACGAGGTTTGCTCAGTAAGTAACACGAAATTTATGGGTTTTGCTCAAATTATTTATTTAAAAAATCATTTTCTGTGATCTTGTTTTGCTACTGCTACGATGCCGTCATTTTCTCCCCAGTATGTCGTAGCGTCGTTCTCTAATGGGGCTTTCAATTCAATACTATTTCAACAGATTTCGCATATGCATATGAATTCTATCTATATGCCAAAAGCTAATGTATTCTATGCTGTTAGCATTTAAATGAGCTAACATTAGCATATTATGTTAAATTACATATTTACATGAGGTTGAAACCAGCTCAGGTTGTGGTGAATTTGTATGTTAGAAATCAAGCGTTGAGCTTTATGCTGGCTGTTGATCAATGCTATGTTATCCTGTTAGCCTTAGTATATAATGTATAATAACATTTACGCAGTCTGTTAGCTAAGATGTTCTTGCATTATTTTTAACATGATCTGCATATATACAACATGTTCAACATTATTATATCAAAAGCTTTATTTTTGTATGCATCATTTGTACACTTATATTTATTTATTATCCATGTATGTGTGTATGTGTACTCATGCGTTTATCTTAGTGGAATAGCCGTGAGAGAATTCTAAATGTTGAATTTGTTTGTTTTTTTGCTCGTGGTGACGCCTCGATGCGTTTGTTCTGTGCAAATATTTTTCTATTTAGATCTGTGCTTGATTGTATGCATATTGTTGGTTTTATAATCGGCATATATGTATATATATATATGTGGATAAATTTTTTATATATATGCCAGCTGAATCCGAGAAGTAGGTCCAAGTGTTCAATGACGCGTTGGCTGCCTTTTGCCACGCTTGACTGCCGTGAAACAATTTACAAATACAATATTTAGAAAAAAAAAAAAAAAAAAAAAAATAGCAAATAATATATGCACATACTTATATATAAATGTATATAGTGAGAGAATTCTTGATAAGCGTGGGCGGCAATGTGTGTGTCTTGTACATAGTATAGAATATATTTACGTACAGTTGCATATAATTTTATTTGGGATTTGGTTTTGATTGTGCTTTTTCTTTTACTTTATTTTTTTTTTTAATTTGAAACTAGTTCCTTTTGGCAAAGGCGACTAGAAATGCAATTCTCTTAATTAATATAAAGAAGAGGTCAAGCAAAATTGTTGAGGTAGATCATAAAGATATAAAAATATATTTCTGAGATAAATTGTCGTAGTCTTTATGAGAGAAAATACCCTGCACACTCTAAATAAATGATTTGAATATAAATAAAACATATATGAATATGGGTTTTAAAAATATATTTAAATTAAAATACATGTTCATTAATTAGTTTAATTCACAAGATAACAAGTTTTTAGACGTTTTATTTAAATACTTATTACTGTGTCGCTGAACAATAAATATTCAATAAAATTGTTTATTGATTTGATGTAAATATTAATAAATATTTCACTTTAGTATCACGTTCTTGAATATATGCATTATGCAATCATAAGCCATTCCTCACACGCTTAAGGAATATTTAGCGTAAATCAATTTGAATTTATTATCCAACTGTTTCAAGTCATCGCCGTTGCAGCCCTGAATTTTTTCTGCTCTCTTCCCTAGACTAATTGCCCGCGCCCTGCTCTCTATCTCTCTCCCTCTCGCTCTGTCTCATTAGCATCTTAATTTTTCATGTCTGGCAGCCACTTGAACTTTGTCTGGGCGTTGCCAAGCTATAATGATATTTGCAATTGGAATTTAATGCAGTTGCAGCGTGCGCGCCCTTTAAGGTGTCCTATAAAAATCAAGTGAAGCGTGCACACTCCGCGCCTCTGGCTGCCAGTTGGGCAGGTGGCGCCATCTAGTGGCATATCCGCGTGTCTAGTCGCCATTAATTTCACATTAATTACGAGCGTCACAGAGTAGCGCACTTTGCTTTCTTTTTCCTATATCCTTTTAATATGCGTGTTGCGGGTATTTTGGACTGGATGGGAATTAGGCGACAGGCTATGAAGTGCTAGATGGATTTATGTAAGCATTTTAATATTTTCTGGGAATTTAAATAGCTAACATTTGCATATGATGTTATGTTACATTTGTCTACAATGTAATGTAAACCATCATCATATGTCTGTTAAGAGCCTTGAGGTTTAAGCTGAATGTTAATTTACAGACGGCTGCTTTAATCATTTGAGCTAAATGTTAAAGGATAATTTAAATGCACTTTTTACTTTGCTGAGTTTTGTTTAAAGGGTATTTTATCGTCTAGCATTTGTGGTAGCTACTTACTTTAGTTTTACGACTGAACATCCACTGTAATCTGTGGCTTATTGACCAGCTGATGTTACGAGAGTTCGAGAGCTCCTTTGAACTATTTATAGCGATACTAAATTTGTGTCGCGTTCTCTTTTGAGCATTTTTTTTCTAGTTTTTTTCGCAATTGTGGCCCGTTAACTGCGACTACATTGCTGCAGGGTGGTTTAGGTTTAGGTTGGGTTAGGCTGGCCGGCGACTGACATGTCACGCGTTTTGCTTTTTAATCTGGTTTTCTAGTTTTGCCAAGGGGGTGAAGAGGGGGCGCGTGACGTCATCTCAGCTACAATGATTGTCAATGTCAATACAGAGCCATGGTTAACCCCTTGTTGCGTGGATAGCTCTGCAATTGGTTAGCAGACCTAAAAGCCAAATAACTCGACAGCACGCAATGAGAAATTCTCTTTAAAATGAGACAAGCAAAACAATTGTGGTAAAGGAGTGATAGACTAAAAGCTACCTAGCCATACAAGCAACTAGAGAGAGAGAGATGAACCGAACCGAACGTTGAGACGGATGGACAGATAGCCAAGCAAACAGACGGACGGATGGAAAGATGGACAGGCAGACAAGTGGAAGGAGCGGTATATGAACGGAAAAGCAAACAGAAAACCCTTTAGACGGATGCACAGACGAGCCGACTGTAAAGCAGTTCGACAAACGAACTTTTCTGAACCGACTCAGCTCGTCGTCCAATACTATAATCGTACTAGATTTGTTCTGCTAGTCCTTTTTTCTCAAACCCACTACACCCAGAATTTCCATTCTCAAAGGGTATAAAAACTACCTTTCACATTCTTCGCTGAGCAAGCAATTTGAAAAGCAATTAAAGCAGAGCAGAGAAAATTGTTGAGCCAAAAACAGAATTTTTATAGAGTTCAAATGCAGTTCAAAGTGTCACGAAATGCTCCACTTTGATATCGAGAAATACCATCATTATAATTAATTCTTTTTTCTTTTTGGCTGCTTTAATTCAATTATATGGGGTCTCTCCCAGAACAGATGTGTGTGTGTGTGTGTGTGTGTGGTAAATAAATCTTGTTGGAGCCCCTATTAATAGTCAGGCAAGTGCAGCTGGTGGGTCAAGAAGTGGGTCAACGGCAATGCATTTACTGCTCTCTTTTATCATTTATATATTACGTATACGTAAATTTCACTTGGGAAATTAATTTCATAGTGGTCACGCCCAAACGCCCACTGGGCGTGGAGCTAATGGCTTGGCAAGCTGCTGCGCCCTGCACGCCCTCGTCTCCATGTCAAATTGACAAACGGCTGCGACTGGGACAGACGCCAGACTGGACGGACGAAGTGCATACCGGCTGCTGCCGTTGCTGCCGCTGCTCTTGGCCTACATTGATATTTTTGGCCAACACCCGCTGTGCGCCACAGTGGAGCAAGGGCTGTGAATATTTGATGAAAAGCAAATGAAGAATTAAATATGTAAATGAAGATCTTGAAAGTAACTAGCAAATTGGGTTAATATTACGTACAATTTTTAAGGATTTTTTTTGTTATAAGCTATATATTTATCAGCTAGGCACTTAAAAAATGGGAAAAAAATATTTGATATTGAAACTTGGGCACTTCTTTTTGACAAACAACATCTAAAGGACAACCCTCTAGCCTCTAGCTTCTGATCTAGTTACAATTATCTATGGCATTATCGAAAATGTTATATATGTATGTCTCTTGTGGGCGTGGTGAGCCTAGCCGCATAGTGCGTCATTTAAGTTTTCTTGTAGTTCCTCTTAAGTTGGACTCACCGGACTGGTGCTTTCTTTCTAAGCGCATAAAAAATGGGAAAAAGGAATATTTCTTTTTGAATGAAGCCAGAAAGAAAATGTCGTTAGTTATTAAATCTATCAAGCTTATCCTTTGAAAGGAAACACATAATATGAAACACGAAATGTGGAACACTTAAATATTTCGGACCATTTTAATCAGAATTCAAGCCACTGTAAATGCATAAAAGCTCAGTGGAAGAACATAAATTTATAGTAGCTGCGATGGCTGGTTAGGCGAACTAGGAGAGGGGTGGGAGAGGAGAGGCAAGAGAGGGCGTTGTCAGTGGATATTACACATACGACATGTGTTGCGCTTGGACTGTTGATGTTGCCATTGACAAACAATTTGGCCGATGCAAACGGGACAAAGCATTGAACGCGATTTAAGGCAATATTGCCAGCTAGCAGAAGGAGGGGGAGGGGGGAGGAGTGAGGCGGGCGGAGGGAGGTGGCATGCGGCATGCGGCATGCGGCATGCGGCAGATGGCAAATGGCAGCTGTGTGGCTGCAGGTGGTTGGCACGTGTTGAACTTGGTTTATACAAGTTCGGACTGGTTTTTAATTTATTTAAAAGGACACGTAAGCGACTCTGCGGCATTTCGCAATTACTCAACGCCCAGTTAAATGTCACTTCACGCATTTAATGTGGCCTAATAGCTGTTCAGCTGCCCGGACGAATATCACTCGGATGACGTCATTTAATTGCATATCCTTCATTTACTTACCCTTCTGCTTTATTCTGTTTTTTTGGCTGTCATAAAGTGTCGCAATTTTTATGTGTAAATTTCTAAGCTCATTTGCATTCGCGATAAAACAGAAGAACTATTTGAGTGTTATGCCATTCGGTCAGGCAACACACCTGGCGCTATCTATCATACATCATACTACTACACATTCAGCTCCATCTCCATTTATCATTGGGCTGGTCAGTCCGACAGTAATTCCTGCGGTTCGGGCATTTCCTTATGACAGCGACACGCAACAGTTTTCCTGCTCCTCCTGCTCCTTCTGCCTCCTGCCAGACTCGCAGAGGTCTGTGTCAATGACAGCCAACTGTCAAATGAGTGTCGAACGTGCCTTTGGCCCGGGGTATTATGACCTGACATTTACGTGTAACTAGTTCAATAGACAAATGGGGCATGTCAACAGGTAAGAGCTAGGCAGGAGTCGGAGCAGTAGCCGTATTTCTGGATATCTTTCACATCTATAAATATTAGAATTAGTCATAGTGAAGAGGCGTAAATAGTAAACATTCGTGGCATGCATAAGGAATATTTTGATGAATAATTTCCAATGAAATTCTTAATAATAAGAATTATAAAGCGGGCTATATGCAACAGCTGTTAAGCATTTTACGCTTTACATAGATTTCCACTGTTAGTTAGCTAATTTGTGTGGCATATTATGTTAATTGGTTACGCCATTCTGTTGCTAACAGAGTTTTAACCTTTAAATGTAAATGAGCTGCAAATATTATGCATATAATGTGAAAGATCTGGTGAAATGGAAAGTCAATGAAAGAATTATGTGAAAAGAGGGAGAGACAGAGAGGAAAGTGGATCATACGAAACCAGTTTATATTGAAAGCAAATGCAAATGAGACCAACACAGGTGAAAATCACTAATTAGTGATTTGATAAGTTAAAAGTGCAGAAAGGTCAGAGAAGAGCGAACACACAAGATAAAAGTTAGAGAATATAAATAAATTAAAAGTGAAGAGGGAAAATAGATGAGGGAATAAAGAGCAAACAGAAGAGATAGGAGTTAGGATATAGGAGATAGGAGATATGAGATATATGGGATAAGTGATGGAACAAAGAAAAGAAGAGAGAAGAGAAGCGAAGAGAATTCCAGGTTTCACTGCTATTTTCGAGAGATGACTGCACCAGCATATTGCTAATATCATAAAAAGGTTTTCAGCACTTATCAAAGTCAAACATTTCGTTGCTAATTGCCCCACTGAGACGTTAAATTTCACAGCGACTCTTCCCAGGGTTGCACAGAATGCTTAAGCGTATACTTGATGTGCATAGAGTGCACAGAGAATGCACATCGGGCATGCGAGGGGGTGCGGGGAGACACCAGCAAATGCTGCTTGGCTTGGCTTCTCTTGGCATTTGCCTAAATAAATGTTAATGTTGATTGCTTGTGCTATAACAATAATATCATTGCAATTTATTGCATGCCACCACATGGGACAACACACAAGAGACAAGGAAGACGGGAGAAGGGAGAAGGGAGGGGCATGAGACACGACACAAGCGACATGAGACGAAGACAAAGTTTGCCAATGAAATGTTCAATTCAATATGTGTGCCAAGTAAACGAAACGAGAGACAACGCAAAACAGAGGCAACAATGACTAAATACAGATTAGAGTAAGACGACTATGAAGATACCCTGTAGAAGTTTTTGTTTTAATATTGATAAGATTTATATTCGAATGATAGCTGTAATTGAAATACGTCCAAATTTATTTTAGAACTGCAGCTCATACCACCCTTTTGCTGCTTACAGGGTATATGCTAGTCACGTCTTAGCAGCGAAAACGCAACCAAAACAAACATTGTAACTCAGAATTCCAATTGAAATAGCAACAGGCCAGAAGTCAGCCTCCAAATATAAGTGATAGGCCCCATCTGCCAGCTGCCAAAACAAAAGCAATTCAAAATATATATGTATGTATATATACATATATACCTATAAATAGATTCTATATCTATCTGTATATGTATATGTATTTGCTTTGCATTGCCAATGGCAACACAAATAGCACGCATCAAATTTGACATTTGAAATGCATAGAACAGAGGCGTGCATGGAGAAGGGGCAGGGCTTACCCGCCCATCTAACCCTCCCAGCTCCCTTTATTATGCTTCGACAATTTAACTTCCAATCTGCAGCTCAATGTCTATATCAACATCTGCCCGTTAGCTTTGATGGCGCAACCAAACGCTGCGCTCTCTCCCCCACACAGCCACGCCCCTTCCATGCGAAATGTCCCACATTCACACGTTCCCCAGTCCTCAGTCAGCTGCGATGATGCCATAAACCGGCTGAGCACTCATTCATCTAATTTAGCACTAATTTTGCTGTTAACAATATGACATAATAAGTTAGCCCAGTTCGAATGCCAAAAATTAGTTACTTGTATATATAATTATACATTTATTATACATTTTTTTTATTTGTATAAAAATCATCAAATTTGTCAACAATCAACAGGTGTCTACATATTTATGCCTCGTTTTCTTTAAACATTCTTTAGCTTCATCAATTCGTTTTATTTCCAAATTTTTCCATACTCTTTTCTGCTACTTTTCTTGCCCCCAACGTCTACTCCGCTTGTGTTTTTGATTGCTTTATCATTGTGCAATGCCCATATGTTTAAGTACTTCTATCTGTCTGGCTGTGTGTCTGTGTCTGTGTCAGAGTCTGTGTCTCTGTGTTAAGTAAGCATGTCGCACCCTTGCTCACATTATTCTGCCATTACACATCTGCTTTGGCAGCCACTACTTTTATTCTCCACGGGTCTACTACTTTTTTTTCGATAGCCTACTTTTTGCGTCTGGCAAATGTCTGTGTTCGCTTAAATGTTGCCAACAATTATGCCGGTCTCTCTCTCTCTCTCTTCTTCAGTCACTCTCTCAGTCCATTTTCTTGTGTGCGCTCTTATTAGCTCATATTATGTTAATGTACGTTGGCGTAGGCGTCGACGTCGACGTGTCGAGAGAGGCAGCGGCAGCGCTAGTACCAGCTGTTCATACATTTGGCATATAAATTGGCGCGCACACATACACACGCACACGCAAGCTTTAATTGTATTCGTTTTCTTGCATTCTTTGTTCTCTTTTCTAAGCGTAAATTATGAAAAAATTGAAATATTTTCATATGCTTAATTAAATATGCGCAATTATACCGGTCTCGATGTCACTCTCACTCTTTCTCTCCCGCTCTCAACCTACATGAGTGTGTGTGCATTGTGCATGTGCGCTTTTGCTCTCTCATTAGCTCATATTATCTTAATGTGTTTGAATGGCAAGCGCCGGCGACCGGCGTTGACGCTGGCAGAGGCAGCAGCTTTGGCTCTGTAGGCATTTGGCATGCAAACAGCGCACTGACACACGCACACACACACTCAAGCATTTGAGCAGCTTTTGTTTTATTTGTTCCTTTTGTTTTCTTTGTTATTTTTCTCAATATGAAAGATTTAAATATTTCGCACATGCTTAATTAATTCTGATAAGTGCCAGGCTTAGCCTTTTTTGTGGGCATTGCCTAAAAATTGAAGAATGTTGAAGTATGTGCATACATATATTCATTGAAAGCTTGATTGTTTCGCTGAATATCAGAAAAAATATTTATAATAAAATTTCATTAATTTTGTAAACAATCTTTTATTAATTTTTTAATTATTTCACCTACATTTCTTGATGGAAACTTAAGTTATGGTGTTGAAAAATGTTGTGTTTATATTAGACATGTTTATACTTATAATAGTCACTATTCTCTGCATGAACAGCTTAATTTTGTTCAATTTTCTTTTACTGAAATTCACTCTCTGGATGCGCTACTAATGTGTGTTCGATTTAGCTAAACGTTATCGCAAGGTGCATGCATATAAATGCCACATAATGTGGCACGTTGAATGTCAATTACATGTGGCAGGCAGGCAGGCGACAGGTTTGGCGGATCCTTTTTAGAAGGAGCCAAACCCGCGCATAAAAGCCAGAGCGGAAAAGTTAAATTGAAACTAACCCAACCCAAGTTGGGATGGCGTGCGCTGTGTGGCAGTGACTACTGTCACAGCCACGCCCACAAGAGCAGACGACACTCAGTGTGTGTGTGGGCATAGGTGTATGTGTATGTGTGTGTGTGTGTCCTGCTTATCGCGACGGACGCGCCCAAAACTGTGCGACAGCCAAAAACAGTTTTGTTTGTTGCTTTTTAGTTGTAATTAAAACCAAGTTAATGTTTATAAGTCAAGAGATTAAAAAGTTGCTGGCAAACTACTTAAAGCTTTAAGAGTGTGGGCAAGAGGCGGCTGGCAGGAGGCAGCAGGCAACAGGCAGCAGGCAGGAGTATTAGTGGAAGGAAGCTTGACAAGCGCAACAGGGCGCAGTCACTTGCTTGGCTGCACTTGGGCCAAAACGCTTCCTCTTGCCAAATGCCATTAGGCGTAACGTGCTCTGACAGCTCCAGTTGCGTGGCACGCCCCCTGCCACCCGCCCGTCTGTCGCTTATCTAATATAATTTCTAATTTATTTCCTCTATTCTCCTTTGGTTCCCCCTTTTTGTCTTTTGCATTTCCAGCTGCGCTGCGCTGCGTCCTCACACAGCGGTGGCCCATAGAAATAGCAATTGCTGTTGCGCCTGCAAGTTTTATGAATGAGTCAAGGGACGGGGCACAGCCGCACAGCCGTGAACAGCAACAGCAGCTGAAGTAGGAGGAGGAGGAGGAGGAGCAGGAGGAGCGAGAGCAGCAGCACTCATCCAAGCTTAACCACATTGCATCCACACTTGCTACAAAATGGCCTTCAGCTACGCTTGTCTGGTGCTGCAGCGAGTGGTCGTGCCGGCTGTCCTGGTATTGGGTAAGTGTCCTCAACCACTGTCAACCACTACATACATATATAAGTATATGTATATGTAAATGTATACATATAAGCATTTGTGTATTTAGCTTTTCAAAACGTATTTTCTGTTAGAAGATCCTCTTATCTATGCTACTCTTCCGAGTAATTTTATGTGCCTGTTCCTTCTAAGATTAGTTCTGATATCTGATATAGAAGTCGTTTGAAACAGATACAGATACATATACAGATACAGATACAGATACAGATACAAATACAGATACATATACATATACATATACATATACATATACATATACATATACATATACATATACATATACATACAGATACAGATACAGATACAGATACAGATACAGATACAGATACAGATACAGATACAGATACAGATACAGATACAGATACAGATACAGATACAGATACAGATACAGATACAGATACAGATACAGATACAGATACAGATACAGATACAGATACAGATACAGATACAGATACAGATACAGATGCAGATACAAATACAGATTCAGAGACAGAGACAAATACAAATACAAATACAAATACAGATACAGATACAGATACAGATACAGATTGTTTACTTCTGAAACTTGCAGTAGAAATCGTACACATTTCAATCAAGTTTAGATGAATTAAGTTCAAGCATATTCAAACTTTGATATTGAGTGCGCCTGAGAGTAAAACTTGTAGGAAGTTTATGTGTAGTTAAAAGAGTATTAAAAGTCCGACAAGTCCTAAGACTTGAAACTTGAACTCTCTGACTCTGCTGTGCTTTCCATTTGCAGCATCGCTGATGCGACCAGTGGGCATCTCGTTCGTGTACCTGTTAATGTTCTTCATCTCGCCCTTCATACCGCTGGCGACGCGGCGCAACTTTAAGGGCTCTGTGACGGCGTTCTTTATTATCCTGCTCTCCTTGAGCGCCTTCGTGCTGCTGGGTCATATTGCGCTTCAGGTGGCTGCCGTCAGCGTCTCGCTGCCCATCTACAACTGCTCGTTCAGCCAGCGACTGCTGCGGCACATTGGCTTCATGAGCTTCGTGGACTTGAGGTGAGTTTGAGTGTTTGCATACTCCATATAAATCAGATATATAATTTACACCTTTCTCTTTTCTGCTCCAGACCCATGGCCATAATTGAATGGCTGGCACCCGAGGTCCTGGTGTTTGCCACGGCCTTGGCCTGTTTCCTCAGCGTCAAGCGCCTGGCCAACCAAACCTTCAGCGCCGAGCAGCTGGAGAATGGCGAGCTGCCTGAAGCCCAGTCGGAGCCGTCCGTCGCTGGCCACGATTCTAATGGCACCGATGTGCAACAGGCAACGGCCACAACGCCGCTGCAACAAAGCCAGCAGCAGCTGCGCAAACGCGTCTCCATGATCAGCCAGCACATACACTTCGAGGGCTTGATAAAGATATGTAAGTAGCGCTGTTAAGTGTGACTGAAATGTTAGGTACAGTAAGCTCTGTTATGCATAGCAATCAGGCGAGACTGTTAGAAAGTCACGCACTGTTAAACATTGCCTCTGTTAAGTGCGAGCACAACATCAACAAAATAATTCAGGCTATGCAGTTGGATAAAATGTTAAAGTTAACTAAGACTATGCGTTATGTAAATACTAACAGATAACTTGGAACTGTTACTGAAATATACAGCACTGTTAAGCTGCCGCTGACTAAGCTTTAAAGTAGTAATATTTACAGAATGCTAATATGACGTTGATTAGGTTTGCTGTTGCTATGTTAGTAACATATTCAATTTTTCATGGCTTTAAATTTGTAGACCTTGATTCGAATCAAGAGATATATTATTATTCTATATTCTAGCTAATAGGGATAAGATTTCCTTTGAATTCTATTGTTGGGTAGTAAATAATCAAAGCATAGACATACGTTTAGCAGCAAATGTTATTCTTGTGTTTGTTCAGTTAAGTTTTTTCTTCACCTATTTACAGAAGGCCATTAATATATACTCACTCCTTGTATCTGTTTCTTCTTCTTCCTTTACAGCACCTCTGTTCTGTTTGGCCACATTGTTCTTTGCGGCCGCACTGCGTCCATCGGTGCCAGGTGGATTTTATTTTCTAATATTTTTGCTGTCGGGCACTTATTGGGCAACCTGCCAGACGCTGCAACGGTGCGTGTTGTTACCCCCCTTCCCACTCTTCCTCCCTATCTCTCTCTCTCTCTCCGTCTCTCGATGCAATCAAATCAATTTGGTTGTCTTTCGTGCCTTCATCTAACACTTTTTGTTGTTACCTTCCTTTGTTTGTGGTTTCAGTGGCTTTGCTTTGTTGCTGCGCTGCGTCATGGTCGTCCTTGTGCTGCATTCGCTGTGCCTTGTCTCCTATCAAACGCCCTGGATGCAAAGTCATCTCAATCACACGAGCCTCACAGCACGGTAAGACAATGGACAAACAGAGCTCCTGCCGTTGCTCCAATGAATCTGCTTCGTTTCCAATTTCAACTTTCAGTCTGATTGGTCTGGAGCCGCTCATCGAGTCGTATTGCTCGCCAGATATACGCGTTCTGCTCTACAATAACACTTTGACCTTGGACTCGTATCTGAATCCGTTCGCCTTGTTCTTCGCCTACTTTGCCCTGGCGCTGACCACAAAACATCTCATCAAGCCGAGGGTAAGTGCTCTAAATTCGGTTAAGATTGGCCAAACTATAATAATATTTTCTTTTTTGGAATACCCTTGCATAGGACTTTTAGTTTACTGCCATAGAATTATGTGATCTATTCAAATAAGTTTCTGTAATCCTGAGTAGTTGAACAATTCCGAAATTTTATAAAACTATAAGTCCGTCCGTCTCTCTCAGTTTCAAAGTCCTTAATCTATGATATCTTGCTTGCTGCTTAACATATACATATACGTATATGTGGGCTGTTACCTTAACCTCCTGCTACCTGCTACCTAGCAGTTCTATCATAATATTCTCGGATCTCTTCTAAATATAATATACAGCTGAATGCTTAGTATATTCTCTTAAAATTGGTGCATTTAGAAAGTGCTTACAAATAACTTTATTTTTCCAACTGTCTGCTAGGGTATTCCAGCTTCGGTGCCTCGAAGATAACTTGCTCTATCTATTACTTACCATAATATATATATATATATATTTCTTAAGATTTTTATACTTATTTTTCAAACTAACAACTTACAAAGAACTTTTTGGGTCATTCTCTTCACTCTTTGCTCTTCTTCTTCTTCTACTACTACAATTATTACTACTTTTTCTGCTGCCTGCCTGCATTGGATGAATATCTCAATACGCTAACACAACATATAAAATATATAATTCAAACTTTAATGCACACATACAACAACAACAACAATAATTGACTGCTCACTAACCAAATAACAACTACAACAACAACAACAACAACTGTCGCTCCGCCTTGTCGCTTTGCTTTGCTGCTGTCACCTGCCAACCTGCCACCTGGCATGTGCCACGCCCCAGCTGGAGCCAAAGCCCGCCACCGCCTTTGGGCAGCAGCTCGAGTGCAACAGCAGCACCAGCGGCAGCAACAACACCAACAACAAAATCAATCGCCAGCTATCGCTGCTCGCAACGCAAGCAACACGCGGCGGCAGGGAGAGTAGTGGAGGGGGTGGTGGAGGAGGCGGAGGCGCCACAACAAGCCGCACACAACGCCTGAGTGTAAGCGTATGCTGGTGTGTGTATCGGTGTGTGTGTGAGTGTGTGGGTGCATTTGCCAAAGCCCATAGAGTTAACGGACGTTGACTGCGTGGCAGCCACTGTCAAATGCTGCAGCACTGACTATATATAGAGTCTATATAGTATCTATCTTATATAGAAATAGAGTCCAATCAATTCAGATGAAAGCAGACAGCTCTACGTATGTGTGTCTGTGTGTGTGGGTGTGTGTGTGTGGGTGTGTCTAACTAAAATGCTATCTATTGTAACAGTTTGCAACTAACGACAAACTTTTTTTTGTTGAGCCAACTAAGCGGGAACTGTCAAAGACTTCTTTTCCCTTTGAACTAAAATAAGACATTTAAATCTAAAACAAAGTGAATCAAAACTCCAAGCTTAAAACTTTAAATTTGCTTTTAAGTTGATTAAAAATTATTTTTTGTTGTTATCATTTTAAGCATTAAATCTACTAAGACAATAAAATAAACTAATTTTTATGTAAATAAAATCAAAATAAATTTGTTAAAAACTTTAGCTAGAGATTATTAAATGGAAACAATTTTCAGTAATTTATTTCCAAAAGTTGTATATAATTTTTATTTATTTTTTTTTTTTTTAATTTGACTTATCTAATTTTAAAAAAATCATAAAAAAAATAATCATTTAACATAAGTTTTATTTCATAAATTTTATTTTATGCAAACTGAAATTATTTAGATTAAATAATTTTTTATTGTTAGAAAAATAAAAGAATTTTTTTTTTCGAATTCATATAATAATACATAATTAATTTTAAAGCATTTATATAAATAAAAGCAAAAAATATATATGATATATAAAGAATTAAAATAGCTCAGGGACGTTACAAGTGTTGCACAGTTCTGAAATTATAGCTGACTTTATATATTAGAGAATAACTCAAGATCTAAAATGTATAAACACAACTAAGGCATACATAAAATGTGACCCATGTATATGACTATAACTAATATTCTTAATACTAATGGAGGTATTGTGACTGTTAATACTAATATCTTAAGCCCTAAGCTAAGCTTGCGCGATTTTCTGCGTATTTTTTGTTTATTTTGAGAGATTTTTTTTTCTCGTGCTATTATTCCTTTCTTTTGGCTATACTCTTTCTTTTCTTTTCTTTTGTTTGTTGATTTTTGTTTACGCTCTCTATTTTATTACTTCTTCTGCTTTAGGTGTCTTTGCGCCGTGAACAGCGTGCTACGTTAAATGAACCGACTGAGACGACGCCTGTACGTAAACTAACTTCACTTTTCGCCACTAAGCCAAACCCAATTTCGTACCCCGCCACCCGTACATCCAGAAACTAACCTCTAGCCCTAGCTAACTCTGTAAACAGCTCGAATCTACATATAACTCTAGCTTCTATATCTATCTATCTATTCTGTGTATTGACTAACTTGCTCTACATTGTTGTTTTGTTTGTGTTAAATGTATTCGTCTAGTATTGTCCAGTTATTCAGTTGTATACATATATACCGATCTATGTATATCTATCATAAATCATAGCTCTAGCTAACATATACAATTGTAAGTGAGTGTGCGCGTGTGTGTGTGCGTGTGCTTTGGGTTTGTTTTGTACATAGCTCTTAAAATTCTCATCTAGTTCTAGTTTGGTTAGCATTAACATCCACTAAGCCTACGATCCACTAGCTGAACCCAATACTCTTCTTTGTATATATGTTAATCTCAAGTATTTCAATAAAATTCCCCGTTGAACTCATATATCATCTGTATATATCTTTAGCTGGTTCGTCAGAGCACGCGCAAGTCACGCGCTACCCAGGCCGTGGATGCGAGTGGTGCAGCTGCAACAGCCTCGACTGCAACACGTGGCAACGACATACAGTTGGATCAGCTGGAGCGTCGCTCGGATCACGAGAATACCAATACCTCGATACTCGATCAGATTTCCTACGGTTTCGTCAGCGTGGGCGGCTTTATCTATCAGAACAGCTATATATTCACAAATATACTGATGATGGTAAGTCTAGAAAACTCTCTGAGATACTCCCTTACTCATATATCTCGTTCTCTCTCTCTCTCTCTCTGTCTCTCTTCTAGGCCTGGTCCATTGTCTACCACAGCTGGCTGACCTTCGTGCTGCTGCTCTGGGCGAATGTGCTCTGGATGATACCGAATCAGCGCAAAGCCATGATGCGCTCGAGTCCTTTCATAGTGCTCTATGCGGAGCTGCTGCTGGTCGCCCAGTATATCTATGGCATGGATCTGAACAACAATGAGCTACCTACCAAGGTCTCAGTAAGTTCCCCACCCCTAACAATCCCATCTCTTCACATCATTTAACTGAATCGTGTCGTCTCTCTCTCTCTCTCTCTTTATCCGGTTCCAGACGGCGGGCATTAATCTGCAGCAAATCGGCTTCGAGCGACCCATTGAGAATCACATGCGCCCCTGCGTGCCGCTGATTGTCAAAACTGCCTTCGTGCTCATGTTCTGGGTGACGTCGCGCCAGTTCTTCAAGGAGAAGCGGGACAGGAGGCGTGACAGCACCTTGGCTGATATCATAGCGCCGCTGCAAATAACTGTCGGCTCGGCGGGCTCCACCTACCTCATCAACGATGGCAAGAAGACGTCAAAGTTCCTAAAGAAAGCCGGCGATGTGATTAAGAATTTACTAGTCCGTCTCTGGATCTGGCTGCTCGTCCTAGTCATCTTTCTGTGCGCCATCACGGGCGAGGATATGACCGGCTTTCGCATCTGCTACATGGCACTGTTCCTATTCTTCTTGCTCGTCTTTCAATCGTCGTCCAAGGCATGGGTCAAGATCATGTACGGCTTCTGGCTGTTCCTCATCTTCTATGCCATGTCCATCCTGATATTGATCTATACATATCAATTCGACAAGTTCAACATCTACTGGAAGGAGTACCTCAATGTGTCCGAAACGCTGTGAGTAGTTGAAGCTGACTTTGATTCTCTAATGCATCAATAACTCTGTGTGTCTGTCTCTTGCAGCCAAGCTGATATTGGCTTGAAGCTCTACAAGACTAAGGATCTGTTTTTGCACCTCGTCTCGCCCACGATAATTGTCATTTTGACTGTCATTCAGGTGCATTACTTCCACAAGCGTTTCATTGCCTCGCTGCAGCAGCAGCAGCCCACAGCAGCCGGAGCCCAGGGCGCTCTACAGGCGCCCAAGCAAACGGAGCCCGGTACCGCGGAGACAGCGCCATCGAAGCGTCGCGGCAGCGCCAGTTCTTTGCGTCGTTCCGTTGGCCACACAGCGGAGGGCGTAACGGGCGTGGCCGCCACAACAGACTTCGAGACATCTGTGCGAGATCTGGTGCGCATCTCGTTCCGCAAAATCAAGAACAAATCGGAATACATATTCAAGCGCTTCAAGACCGTCTTCTGGCGCTTCCTCGAGCTGCACATCATGAAGGCCGTCTACATAGCCGCCTTCGTGTGCAGCGTGAGCGAGGTCTGTGTGCTGCACATCATCTTTGTGGGCTTCTGTGTGCTGGGCGCGACGTCGAGGAAGTCGGTGCAGGTGGTGGTCAGTCGACTGATTAGCTTCATAGTGACCATCATAGTGCTCTCCAAGATGATCTATCAGATTGAGTACCTGGATCATACGCAATATAATGTCAGCTGCGTGAGTGACTCGATTGATTCTTATTATTTATATCATGACCTATATATAATGATCGTCTGCTCTTCCAGTCCGACAATCGCACTGCTAACAATGCCGAGTGGGTGGGCCTCACCAAGGCGAGCAAGGTGGAGGGCGGCCTGATGAGCCTGCTGCGCACCTACATCATCTACATGGTGATCGTCACCATGCACGCGGTCATCTCGCTGCGCCAGCTGCAGATGCGCGTCAAGATTGGCGAGAACGTGGCCAATCAGCCGAAGCTGCTCTTCCAGAACATCACACGCGCCGATGCGGAGCAGGATTTGGTTGGCCTAGTCAAGTATCTGCTTAACTTTGGCTTCTACAAGTTCGGCATGGAGATCTCGCTGATTGCGCTCGTGTCGACAATCACCTATCGGCAGGACATTGTGGCAGTGGTCTATGCCCTCTGGCTGGTGGTGCTGCTGCTGCTCAAGCGCTCGCAGTGCGCCAAAGTGTGGGGCGTGTTCCAGTGCTTCTTTGCCATCTCCATACTGTTGCAGTATATAGTGCTGGTGGGCTTGCCACCAAGCATGTGCATGGGTAGGTCTAAGACTTGTCCTGTCCATTACTCCATTAATATCCCGCCTGCTTGCAGTTTATCCCTGGGACGAGGGCTCCTTTGGCGAGAGCATTCAGCGCTGGACCATGCTGCCCGGCGCACTGCACTTCAATCACGTGCCCAAGCTCATCTTCGACTTCATCGTGCTCATCATTCTGAATCGCCAGAAGAGCATCTTCTGCATCGAGCAGCGCTACGCCACCAACGACGACTATCCGGGTGGCAGCAATCGCAGCGTCATTGGCGACATCGCCCAGCTGGGGCGCGTGCCCTTCGACAATCCCACGCATGACTTCTGCTCGTATATACGGAACTATGCGGATATACTGAAGAATGGCGTGCTCTGCGGCTTCTATTGGTTCACCTTGGCGGTCGTCTTTCTGGCCGGCACAAATATTGCCGATCTGCTGGCCCTTGGCTACCTGATTGGCGCCTTCATCTTCCTCTGGCAGGGCTCCGATTTCTATTTGCGTCCCATCAACACGATCATCAGTCGCTGGAATTGGCTGTTGGCCTTCAATGTGATGAACATCGTCATCAAGACGAGCATTCAAATGGCGGGCTGCCTGTTCATGACGCCGCTGACCACCCACTGCTGCTGGCTGGTGCATATGCTGGGCATCACCTGCACGAGCAGCCTGATCCATGATCAGGAGCTGATGGCAGGCGAGGATCCGGACCTCTCCCTGGGACCCGATGAATGCCCCAAGATAACGCATCAAGTGGTCCTGCTGTGGGACTCCATTTGCTTTGCCTTCATCATATTCCAGCTGCGCATCTTCAAGTCCCACTACTTCTGTCACATCATCACGGACACAAAAGCCAACAATATCCTCGCCTCCAGGTGGGTGGACTTTGGTTATTCGCTACACCTTCAGCTTCATTCGTGTGTCCTGTGTTTTTCTTGCAGAGGCGCGGACATCATCGAGAGCTTGAGGCAGAAGCAAATTGCCCATCGTCACGATCACGAGAAGCAGGTGCTGCACAAGATCAAGCGGAAGATGGAGCGCATCCGGGCCACGCAACAGAAGATGCTGCGTCCACTGGACAAGCAGACGCACTTTGATGGTAAGTCGGCTTTGGGTTTGCTGCATCGGGATTTTGTATCTGGACTCGCTCCACTTTCTTTTTGGTCGCGTTGCTATTTTCCATATGTTTTTGCATTTTGTACTATGGAAATTGTCGTCTCGATTTTGTTTTGTTTATCGCGTGTGTGTGTGTGTGTTAACTCTAATTCCGGCTTGAATCAAAGGGCGGCGCACGCCTTTGGAGCCGAGTTTGGCTGAGGAAGCGCCGCTGGCGCATCAGAGCAGTTTCGTCTCCTGCCAGGGCTCGGGCTATCAGACGCCAGATGGCGGCAGCTCCAGCTCGGGCACATCCTCGCCAGCGCGCGCCTCCCTGATGTCGAGTCACAGCAGCAGCAGCAGCGCCGAGAGCGTGGATAGCGCCGATGCAGCTGTCGTCATTGAGCCGGAGATTAATATAATGCCCTGCGAGGAGGAGCCCAACTATGTCGATGTGCAGTCGCTGAGCGAGGAGAACTTGCCGGGGATCAAGCCACCAACAGCTGTAAGTGCTGCCATTGGGCCTAGTCCTACCTTCTCTACCTGTTCCTTGCCTCCCTCGAAGCCCAACACGCCGAGCACGGAGGCACTGTCAGCCCTGCTGACCGAGGGCTTCTTGGAACCGAAGCGCATTTCCCTGGGCCTGGCGCCGTCCGAGCAGAGTGGACAAAACATGAACATGCAAAGCCTGGTGCCGCCTCTGGCCTCGTATGCCACGGCCTTGGCCTCGAGTGCGGGCAGCTCGGCGAATCCGACGCCCAATTTGCGCCGCCAGCATCGTCGGCAATCGTCCACCAATGCAGCCGTGTCCTGGAACGAGACGGTGTCCATCAAGCGCTCGCCTCTCAAGCAGAACGTGGTAAAGATTTGGCTGCCCGAGCAGTTAGAGAACACCAGGGATAACTCTCCACTTGTTGTCTCGCAGTCGGCGGAGCGTGAGGAGCTGGTTACGATGCGAGAGAAGTCGCTTCATCGGCGCCACCAGAGCATGGGCAACGCCAACTACTCCCTGGACGAGGCACAACGTCTGCAGCGCTCCAGCAATCTGTCCGGCGCCCGGGACGAGGCGGCACTGAGTGCTGCACAGCGTCCGCATAGCTGGGGACCCGTCGGTACGGCCTACTATATGGAGTCGTTGATGTGCGCCTTCTATGAGCCCGCTCTGCTGCATGGACCATGTATTGGATGAATCTTATTTCCATTTCTATTTATAACTTACTTTTCCTATAATGATGAAAACCTTGTACAAAGACATTTTGTTCAATGTGCGTGATCCAATAAAATTTACTGAGCTCCTGTGTAGCAGGACTCGAGCAAGACGAAAAACCCAACTACATATGTAAATAACACTTTTCCTAGAGGTTTTACTTTTATAATACCAATATATACATAGCTATATATACTGCATTGATTTGTCCAGTCAATGCCCGAAGCGTTATCAGAGCTATGCGCGCTTATACAAGTGTAAAATAAAACATCTATATCTTATTTAAATATCTTGAAAATCCTCTTGAGACTCAAATTTCTTCTCCATGTTTTACTACTACTTCAAAACGTTTGCCAAGCGCTCTATTAAAAATACTTTAATAATGAAATTTTGTATGAAAAAATCATTTTTATGCTTTTGCTACAATGTGCTTAAGAACATAATGATTGAAAAATATTTGCAATTAAAAAATATGTTTTAAAAATTGCTCCAGTTAATTTTAAAGATATTGATTTAAAAAAATATTCTAAAATTTGTTTAAAATTTATAGCTAAATGTTAAATATAAAAATTATATTTTGTAATTAAAACAAGCGAAACAAACCAAATCGTTTTGCATATTTAATTTTTTTTTATTCTACATTGGCTTTCTTCCTGCTTTTCTATGTGATGCTCAGCTTAAGCAAGTTATCCAAAATTATTTTAATTTGAAAATTTAAGAGATTATTTTAAATTGTTTATTTAAATTACACTTTGATATCGGAAAAATACAATACGATAATGCAGATCTGATTTATTTGAGATATACTTATTATATACTCATAAAAAACTAATCTTATATAAGTCTCATAGAAAAAAAAATTAATTTAACCACAAATCTTAAACGCTTTCGGCTAGCCGAATGGAAATATATTTACTTTTGATTATAATTTAATTACAATATCATTTATTTATATGATTTACTTTTGGTTTTCTCATATGTATCTGTGTGCGTGTGATTTTATTATAGACCATGGTTATCCACTTCCTGCACCCACAGTACGCAGAAGGAAGGAAATTAAATTGCATCCACATGGTAAAGTTTATTTTTGATTTTGTTTGTTGTGCTTGATTTCTATCATCCAGAAAAAGAAAATCTCCATAATCCATAATATATATATTTAGAATCTAGTTGAAGACTTTGCCTTGCCTTGTATATAATCTGTTGCTATTCTATATATAACAATCTCTATATATGTGGTTCTACAAGCTGCATGAATGTTGCTCTAAACTTCTCTGTATAATAAAATATTTACAATCCTAGATAATTATATTTTAGCCAATTTATTAACCATCTATAAATGTTGTCATTAGAGCTAAGATTTGCTTTTTCCCGAAATCTAATAATGTTTTTCTTCTTCAACGACAAAAGCTACTCGAGCCGGCGACTATTACATGTTTGAGGAAATGGATGACAAGTTCGAGCTGGATCTGATACACGATGAAATCGACTTCTTGGAGGAGGAGAACATTACGGAGAGCGAGATGAAAATGCAACGACGCAAGACTCTTTATGATGTAAGTGAAGTACTCTGTGCATTAGTTCTCTTTCAGCGTAACGATGGAGCATACTAGTTATGTAGATTTTGATAGCGAATGGCATGGTCTATGCATGTTCCTTCTATAGAATACATACATATATTATACCATGGCTGCAAACCAATATCTCGCTCTTAGGTTTGCTTTTGTGAATCGGGGTATTCCTCATGAACTCATCATTATCATTATTTTCATTAGCATTAGCATGATTACTAACATTATCTCCGATGAGAGACCGTATTCGCATAAGTTCAACCTGAGTCCAGTTTGCAGCCTTGGATATACCGATTCCCATAATCTACTGTAAATTCCCTTATAAATTACGCCATCCTCCAATGCTCTGACATTATTGCCACACACACACACACCCACAAAACACACGTAAACAAAAGGTGTGGAAGGATCTGAACGATGCGGAGTATCGCCGTCATTTGTATATGCGCGAGAGGTCCTATGCCTCCGAGCCGGGCTCTCGCATAGCGCTCAAGGATATCGCGGCCAATAGCCTGGACGAGCGGGACGAGCTGACGGCGGAGCGTGCCGGCGGTGCTGCCGGCGAAGATGAGAACGCCGATGACGACGATACCATTGAGTGCGACGTTGGCATACGCACCTCGACGCTCTCCGAACCAGCTGACTTCGGGCGTCGCAGCCAGATGCTGCTCGATGCGCAAACACCGCCCCCCAGTCCCCATGGCGCCGAGGCAGTTGTGAGTGTGCAGCAAACAGAACATTCCTTTAATTGGCGCACCTGTTGAACCAAGTGTTTATCGTACAGCATTTGCTATATATTTTCTATACATACATATATATATATATATTTGATCACGACAGCAGCAACAACAACAACAACAACAACTGCAACTGTTGGCGCACTCACTTTTAATCTATCAACTATATAAGCCTATTTATATATATACTGTACAAATACAACAACAACTACAACATTTGTATATACATATATAGACATAATTTTGTATACTCGTTCACAAAGTGTAAAGGGTATATTAGTTTCTTATTTATTAGTTTACCTATGTCTTGCTATCAGTCTTTCCCAGTGTCCGTCTATCTGTCCGTCCGTCCGTTCTTCCATCTAAACGTAAGTCATTTCTCTACTCCTGATGTTAGAGATCTGAAATGCGGAAAAATACTCTAGATTTATATTTATGCCTAGTTTAGGAAATCTTCATTGGTAGATCTATATATTATTTACCAGATTAGTCAGTGCCTCTCACAGCTTTGCACTGTGAACGAGTATTATGCAGTCGGTGGCGCCTGCCTGCCACATTTTAAATTGTTTTTATCTATCTTAGCTTAATTTCGTTTTCTTGTCTTAATGTTGTTTTCTATTAATGAAACATGAATTTGTATATTATAATAATTTATTTATTCGCTTCCGACTGTTCACAGAAATCGAAGGATGCGCCCACGGACTTCTTTCCGTCGACCAGCAAAGGCGTCTCGAAGGAGCGCGATGCAGCCGGAACGACGAGCACCTCGAAGCTGGTCAAGGATACTACGGATCTGCCAGCTGCGTCTACGACGGCGCCCGTCGCCTCCAAGGAGACCTCGGACAGTAAATCGAAAATGGAACCGGATAGCGGCGATGTGACGGCCAAGGATTCAGATGAGGATTTCGATACGAATCCCATAATACGATTGCTGGAGGGCTTCCTGGTCACTCTGACCATACGCCTGAACCGCTTCTCTCGCAATTATCGCTTCGTCAATCGAATTCTAGCGGGCGAGAAGAAAACTCTCAAAGTATGTACAACATGTAGAGTGCTCACTGTAGCTTGAATAATCTCACTCTCTCTATCTCTCTCTCTCATTCTGGCAGGAATCCAGCTCGCTGAATCGTTTGGGCCTATCCAGCGCCGCGGCCATGTTCCATTTTCTGAAATCGAATCTCGAGAGGTATTTAATGGGCGTTTAGGCTTAGATGGGCGTGTGCGCCGCTTGCGTTTAACTATCCTAACTATATATATTGAATTTCTATTTGTATTTATTTATATATTTTTAATTTTTGTTTAACTGTTCCGTTTGAGCTTGTGTTGAATATTCTGACGAATTGATTTGATTTATTTAATTTTTTATTTCATTTATTTTTTATTTATTTGCATATGTTACCTTTTGTGTTACGTGTGTTTGAAACTGTGTACCTGCTTCCACAAAACAAACAAACAAACAATCAAACAACACAAACAACAACCGACTCATCTCGCATCGCTCACATCAAATGTTGCGTGATCATTATTTTTGTTTTTTGAATATTTTTGAATATTAGTGATGAGCCAGCTTCATCATCCACACCGCGTCGCTCACAGCTGGCTACGGCAGCAGCCACAACAACAACAACAACAACAACAACAGATACAACAATAACACCCACAGACAACAATCACACCAGCACAACACTAGACACAACAACAGCAACAATCACACCGCTCACACCGCCAGAACAAGCACACGTTAAGCCACCGGCAACCAGTACGCCCCACCAAGAGTCGCACGCTGGCGAAGATATCATCGAGTTGCCCGTAGATACCGTTGATGCAGCATTCTCTAGGTAAAGCGAAAACCACTACGAACCTATCCAAGAATCAGAAATGCTTCCAAAAACCTAACCCAACTAACATTCCCTATAAGCCAACTAAACTATCCCCTAGCAAGAGCAGCTCAAGCAACATTTCTCCTATACTGTTAAATAACTTGTTAGCAGAATGAGGGAAGGACTTCAAATATTTAAGATGTTACCTGCTTATGCTGTAAATAGCATTATTATTAGCACTCCAACTGTTATCTGAAACAACTGTTACTCAACAGCCATGGCTTACAGCAGCTATGTTAAATATGCTTAAATTCATGTTATTAGAACTTTAATGCTATCTTATGCTGCTGTTGATTAACATACTCTGTCAATTTACTTAATGTTATTAACAGAAAACGTCTATGCTTAGGTATCTATTTTCATTTCATTGCTACAGGCATGTTAATATGAATAAAATGCTATGTTGAGTAGCTATTTACCAGCTTACTCTATAATAACTGTCAACGTTATCAACGCTGAATATCTTATAGCCATGCTAATCCTATGTTGAGCTGCTGGCGTATAGCTAACTATAGCTAAATCTCTGTTTTACTACTAATATATAAATATTGTAATAATTGGAGTATATATACTAGATATATATTATAATAGTTAATGCATTTTATATGTCATATATCAGAATTTATGTGCTTCTATAAACATTTCATATGATCTTGCTGTAGCTTTAGAGTCCCATCTTCCCAATCGCTTTCGTTCAACATGTGCTTCACTGTGCTCTGTTCTTAATCTTTTGTTTAACATTTAGTGACATCGAATTTAAAATACATAAAAGAATAATCATATCTGGCTATTGTAGTTCACAATGATGCTTTAATTTGATAAGAACATTTTTTCATTTTTATTTTATTTAATTTTTTTTTTATTTCACGTTTTATTTTGAAAAAATTTGTAAGTAAACAACTGAAAGTGTAAAAAAATTAACTCTAATCTAATTTTGAATTAAAACTGAACCAACAAAATCTTTACTAATTTCTTTATATATTTTTTATCTTACATTTTGACATTTGTTCTGCGCGCATTTCGATTCATCTGAAAAACTTTTGTGTTTATAGAAAACAATCAATCAGTTCATCGCCGCCGATCAAAGGGTAAGTAAATCTCTACATGTTTAACATCGATATCTTAAGTATTACATACATACACACACACACACACACAGACATATACATACGATATATATCTATATTTCTCTTAAGGATCTACTAATATAACAACACCTCTAATACTCTATTATTGAGCAAAATATTTTGTTTCTACTTACTCGTATCTCATCTCAATTATAACTGTGCATTTTTGATACAAATACAAATACATATACGAATATACATACATACACACACACATACATACATACACATGTCAATGCATTGCCTGCCTCTTTGGCGCTTTCTATATAGCCGCAAATCGGATTGCGGCCTACCAGAAATACGCATTAAAGCGCCATCTATTGAGCGCAGCGTGCAGCAGCAGCTGCCGCCGCCGCCGCCACCGCCTCAGCCGTCTCACACGCCCCTTCATCACCAGCATCCCCATCAACATCATCATTATCCAGCTCATCATCAGCAGCAGGCGAGCATTGGTTCGGGTTCGCTCAGCAAACACTGGTCCTACGAGCACGTGGACAGGTATTGACCACGCCTACTTCGTTAGACTTACACACGCACACACACACACATACATACACACACCCACGGTCTACCCCATCAACCAGTTGCAAGTACTCGTAGCGCTGTTGCTGTTGTTGTTGCTGTTGCTGTTGTTACTGTGGCTAATTGTAACCTTTCTACTATATATACATACCTCAGCCTGATCACATGGAACACACGCTCATCGTAACTCTCTTTCATCTCTCTCTATATATTTAACTATCTATAATACTATATCTAACTCTCTGTAACTCCAGAGTCATCGAGGCAATCGGAGTCGAGTTTTTGTTGTAGCTAGGTTTATTACTAGAGGAGTAATTTAGGTTCTCCTGAAATGGAAGAGCTCCATACCTCCATAGATTACTTAGTTTCAATTGGATATTATTGAATAATTTGTATTATATGAAATTGTTACAATAAAATTTAGAGTTAAAGAATAGACTTTGAGGGTCAGGCTGAACCCATTTATCTTCCATCTATCAATTTAAAATTTAATGATAACCCATATATACAATAAGTCGAGATCTGCTGACAATCAGCATCAGACATCTCGGAAGTTCCAGCTCCGATTGCACCGCCTAACTCTCTAACTAATACACTCTATCTCTCTACTATATACATATTCTATCTATACTCTCTCCTCCTCTATCTCTCTATATATACATATATCTTTGGCTGTCTATAAGTAATTGATTTGCATCTGCTTTAATTCAAGTCCATGCCACTCTTTGTGCGTTATTTGCTAGTATGTATGTATGTATTTGTTGTTGTTTGTGGCTTTATATTGATAATCCGCGATTTATGAGTTGTACGAGTTATAAGACGATCTCTGTTGGGATCGCTGCACGATCACAGCGCAATGTAGAGTGCGTCGCATGCAGCGCACAGGCTCCGCACCCAGCAGCCAGGCATGCGAATTGCTAATCCTGTATAGAAATTCCTAGTTGAATCGAAATCTTGATCTTTCCTCGTCTAATTCGTGTTCTGGGCAATTGCAGCGCGGGCGACTTCAATCTGGAGGAGGAGAACTTTGCGCAGCGGGATCATCACATCATTGTCGAGGTGCTCATCTCCTCGTGGTACGCGCTGTTGGCCAACACGGATCTCATATGCTACATTGTGGTGTTCATCAATCAGGTGAGTTTGCAGCGGAATTCATGTTTAAACTGTTATTGAATCTCAACTCTCTCGATTCCAGGTGGTTAATGCTAGTGTCATCTCGTTACCTCTGCCACTTATGGTCTTCCTCTGGGGCACCTTGTCACTGCCGCGTCCCACGAAGACCTTCTGGGTGACCTTGATTGCGTACACCCAGGCGATTGTGCTGGTCAAGTGCATCTTTCAGTTCAAGCTGATCTGGGCCAATTACCACGACTTGATCAATCAGCCCCTGACCACGGCGAAGATCTTCGGAGTTGAGATGAAGACGCATTATGCAGTTTACGACTTGATATTGCTTTTGGTCCTGTTCCTGCATCGCTATCTGCTCAAGTCGCAGGGTCTGTGGAAGTCCGGCTACAAGGATACGGACCAACAGTTTGCCAAGCCCACAGCCAGCATGTGAGTGGATATCGAGGGTGTTGCTCGGTCGTCCTTTAACTCAATTGTACTTTCATCCATTTCCAGCGATGAGCGCGAGGATAGCGACAACATGTCCCAGCCGGACTCTCGCCAGCTTAATGAGGATGCCGCCCAGAAGCTTAGCCTGCAGGTCAGCCAGGCCTCGCTGCCTGGTTCGCCGGAATATACCAAGTCGGCCATCAATCAATTGGAGTAAGCCATCTTAGGCACAATTGTTTCTTCCTTTTACTAATTTATCTTCGTCCCCTGCCTTACAGACGCACCAAGTACACCTCATCGCTGCATAAGTTCTTCTTCAGTCTGGTGCACAAATCCCGACTGGCTACCGATGTTTATGCTCTCATGTTCCTCTGCGACTTTGTCAACTTCTTTGTGCTGCTCTTTGGCTTTACGGCATTTGGCGTGAGTGCAGAAATTCCTACTCTTCAAATCGCAATACAATGATCTCTCCTTCCTCTTTGTAGACTCAACAAACGGAAAGCGATGGCGGCGTACAGACCTATTTGGCTGAGAATAAAGTGCCTGTGCCCTTCCTGATCATGTTGCTGGTGCAGTTCCTGTTGATTGTCATCGATCGGGCGCTGTATTTGCGCAAGGCTCTGGTCAAAAAGATCATATTCCATTTCCTCTCCGTGATTGGCATACACATCTGGATGTTCTTCGTGGTGCCAGCGGTGACGGAGCGAACATTCAACTCGCTCGCTCCGCCGATTATCTTCTACGTGATCAAGTGTTTCTATATGCTGTTGAGCTCGTATCAGATCAAGTCCGGCTATCCGAAGCGCATTCTGGGCAACTTCTTTACCAAGGGCTTCTCGATGGTCAACATGATTGCGTTTAAGGTCTACATGCAAATTCCCTTCCTCTATGAGCTGCGCACCATACTCGACTGGGTGTGCATCGACAGCACCATGACCATCTTCGATTGGCTCAAGATGGAGGACATCTTCTCCAATATCTATCTCATACGCTGCACACGACAATCGGAAACGGATTTCCCAGCAATGCGCGCCCAGAAAAAGGCATCGCTATCCAAACTGATAATGGGTGGCACGATCGTCCTCTTGATTGTCATCTGTATTTGGGGTCCACTCTGTCTGTTCGCCCTGGGCAACGCGGTGGGCACCTCGAACGTGCCGTATCAAGTGTCCTTGTCCATACGCATCGGCCCCTACGAGCCCATCTACACGACCAACAACTACGACAGCATCTTTGAGATTGACTCCAAAATGTATGGCCAAATGACGAATGCGTTTCTCAAGAACAAACAAGCCTTGACCTTCGTAGCGGGATACGACGCAACGGATGTAGCTGCGGTCAAGCTGGCGGGCAATTCGCCTTCACTGTGGAACATAGCTCCGCCGGATAGGGAGCGCTTGACCAATGACTTGCGTAACAGTGAGTTCAAGATTTCTAAATCTAATGCTCTTCAATAATATAATATAATTTCTGTTTAGATCACACTCTGATTGCCCGGTTTTCCTATTCGTTGACCCGCAAGGCGCCTGCCAAGGGTCTTAAGGAGAACGTGGGCGACGAGCACATCATCAAGCTGGACGAAACATTTGAGGGTCGCACGGCGCTCATCAACATGCTAAACGAGACCTATGAGCAGCTGGAGGGCAATGGCAATAGCAATGCCAATGACACCAGCAATGCCAACGACACCATCACTGCCGACACCAGCAAAGCGAGTGGCAATTCAAGCGAAGTCGTCGTGGTGCTACCCAAAATGATACCCAAGTTCATAAAGGTGCTCAACTCGGGCGATGCGTTCGTCGTAACCGTGCTGAGCGGCAAGGAGCAGGAGTACCGCCCGCTGGTCATCAAAATGCATCGGGATAATGCCACCAATGGCTTGTGGTGGGAGATACGCGACTTTTGCTATGATAACTTCTACAACACGACACTGAAAGACTTGGCCTACAGCAACTGCAGCTCGGGCATTGTCATGTACACGTTCAATGACAAGAAATTCCCATCGACCTTCAGTTTTCTAACAGCTGGCGGGTGAGTCGAAACTCTTTGTCTATACCTCTATATATAAGGCTGACGAGAGATGATTGATGAGCTATGACTAAGAGTTAATGTTAAGGTCTATTGAATAACGACTGACTAATGATTGATCAACTGATTGATTGAATAATGAATGACTGATGACTAAGCTAATGATAATTGAAAACTTACCCATGTCTAATTCCAAGTCTAATAACATATACCCACATATATAATATCGCTTTCTCTATCCTTCCACAGCATCATTGGTCTCTATACCACATTTGTGTTATTGGCCTCGCGCTTCATGAAATCCTTCATTGGCGGTCAAAATCGAAAAATCATGTTCGAGGACCTGCCCTATGTGGATCGTGTGCTACAGCTATGTCTGGATATATACCTAGTGAGTCAATGCTGCTTACAAATTGTACATCAGAAGTCTTAACACTCTTTTACCTTGCAGGTGCGTGAGGCTCTGGAATTCGCTTTGGAGGAGGATCTCTTTGCGAAATTGCTCTTCCTATATCGCTCGCCCGAAACGTTGATCAAATGGACCCGTCCAAAGGAGGATTATCTGGATGATGATGGTGACACCGATTCCATACCCAGTCGCATGAGTGTGCGTCGACCTGAGCAACTACAACAACAACAACAACTGCAGCAACAGCAACAATAACATAGGTCTAATCTAAATGTTTGAGTTTAACTAGCGTATTGTTTACGTATATTTAAGTACGTATATGTTTATACATAGGGAGATTGCGTTAACGTAGGTTTCATAGTCCTTTTTTAAATTTATACTGCAATTAGTTAGAGAGAAAGCATATACAAGAAAAACAAAAATCAATACACGCACACACACATCAAATACACTTACAATTAATTACTCTCTGTATGTAGTTAAACTTTGTCAAGTACTGCCGTGTGAAAATGTTATCTAGTGCATGTTCCATAGGGCATACAATACAGATCTATGCATACTGAATAGGAATTGTAACTAAAACAAAAAATAACTAATTGTAAGCAGAAAGTGTTGTTAAATAGAGCAAGAGAAACAAAAACGAGAAATGAATAGCTAAACGAATTGATAGAGATTTCGCCTAAGTTATCTAACTAAGTCATAACAACGTATATGTGTATAAACTCTAATGAAAATATTTATTATAATAATAATAATAATGAGAACTCATATTCAGGGATTTTTAGCATTTTACAAAACGAAAAACAAATAATTAAACTATGCATGCAAAAGCATTCAACTTATTTGCATAAGTTCAAACATGAAACATAATGTTTTTATATACATGTATATGTTTATATATATATAATATAATAAAATGTCATATATCATATGTAAATTCGTGTCGTGTGCGCAAGCTTCAAATTGAATTTGTATTTATGTTGCCTTATATAAAATGATATTACGTATCTGTATGTTTGTTATAGACTAAAATCTATGTATATCAATATATAGTTATCTGTGTATGTTTGCTTATATGTATAGAGGAGCGTTGAATTTATTTCTAGGCATATCACATATATCACATGTTTTTTCTTTGTAATATCGCAAAATGTCATTTGCTTCATATCAAACTGAAAGGCTTCAAATCAAATCAAAATCAAAATCAAATCAAACTGTATCTGCTATGCCTGCATACCAAATACATATGCAAATGTATATCGAATAGGCAATCTCCAATTAGCTATAGTTGAACTACACACACACACCATACACACACGCCAACTAAAAATTTACATGCTATTTTATATAAATTTAAACGGAATTCATAAATGTAAAAAAAAAATAAAAAAAATCAGAAAAAAATACCTAAACTAATTTTTGTACCAAGCAACGAACAAATTGATTGTAAAACTTAAATGTACTATTTAATAAATAAAAAAGAAGTAAATGTACCTAATTTAAGTTGATCAATATTGAAAAAAAACTAACTGCAATCCAAACTAAATTTTTTTTCTTGCAAAATGAAGTTTTTCTTTATGAAAATGTGAATAGTCCATCTTTTCTATTTTGAATTATGTATGGGCCTAAAATCAAGACAAAGCTATCAGATCTGGGGCCTTCAAATCTTAATCTATTATTTTTCAGCTCAAATTTATTTAAGGTCTCCAATGCAAACTTTAGTTGGACTCAGCCGAATTCATCAAGACTTCGGAATACCATTTATTTAACAAACTAACATTTAATAAAAATAAAAAACAATTTTAACACATTTATAAATAATATAAAATTTGTAAATATATTTTCTTAATGGCTCGTTCATGTAATGCGCGTTGAGCAGTTGCGATAGTGCGTAAATTTGCTGTCGCTGCTGTCCAGGCTGTTGGCGCTGTCGCTGCTCTGCTGTCGATTGAATTTGATGGCTGGGTAGACCTCCTCCCATTGGGATTCGCTGCGACTGAGCACACCACGCCGGCTAGGAGTCGTAAAGGCGTCCTCCTGCTGGCCACTCGGCTGCCTTTGACTGGCTTTCATGGTGTTGGCGCGTGTCGCTGCGTTGGGCAAAGGATTGTTGAGCATCTGCGTCACACTCTTGGACAGGCGAATGGACTGTATGCGATTGTAGCCACTGCCTGTGGGCTTATAGCGCTCCAGCTTGGACGTGAGCCGTGCCATCTCAGTGCTCATCCACTCGGGTGCTCGCATGCTGACTCGTCAAGCTCTGTAAACGTTCTAAACGGAGTGAGCAACGAACGCGTTGCTTTTATAGCCCCACAACGGCTTGAAGGTGATATAACTGGAGGGCATTGGCACATAATCGATACACCTTGGCCGATGGCATTGCATAAAGCTGAACTGCAGGGCTTGACAAGTCAAACAGATTTGCCAGAGGCTTGCACAAAAAGAACCTTGCAACTGACCTATTAACTAAGCATTGGCCGAGCAGGTGTAACAAAAAGTTGAATAAGAGGCGTACCCCGGCCTTGTACGGCTCGTTAGTAACCGCAGCTGAATTGCAGTCAGTTAAAATGTGTTCTATGGGTCGCAATAGACCCTCAGGGAGAACAACCAGCATTATTTATATAGATAACATTTAATTAAAACTAACAGGACAAGAAGATGAATAGGTATGTAGCACATATTAAAATCAAAACAGAACAGGCTATAAAATTCGAATTACTTTGGATAGTGGTACAAGTATTTTCGCCTTTTGGTCAACAAGATATGCTATGTACAAAAGCTAAGCGAAATATCTTAGGAGACCTTGCAATTGTCATCGTGCAAGTGATCCCCGTCGAGCTGCACATCATCCTCGGATGTGGAAAAGACCCCGCCCTGCAGAACTTTATTGACAGCTGCGCGGGCCAAGTAGCCGGTGGTCTCCGAATAGGGCAGCGAATAGAAGGCGGTCAGATCTTCCTGCTTGTTGGGCTGGCTCTGGGCCTGGCCCTGCTGCTCCGACGACTGGGGCTGTTTCTGTATGTTGTTGTCCTTGCAGTACATGGCAAAGGCCTCGGCAATGATGCCATCCAAATCAAGCGCCTGCTTGAAATGCAGCTCGGGATTGCTAAAAGGAAGAAATATTAGATTTATGTCTTTAATTTCAATTTCTTAGGATTTGTTTTACCGATTCAGTATGGTGGCCACAATGCAAAGCAGCTCCACGGTTATCTGCCGCCGTTCGGGCCGATCGATACAGATTAGTGTCTCTTCCACAAGCAAATTGAACGTCAGTTCGCCTCGACTCATGCTCGTCAGTGTGGGTGTGGCAGGCAGATGATGTCCCTGCGTTAGAATGCCCTGTGGAGTGCGCTGCAGAATCTCCCAGATCTTGTTGTAGAAGTGCTTAGGCACACGGCACAGGCAACCCTCCAGCTGGCGGCGCTGCAGCGTGGTGAGCCTACAAGGGAATTCATAGAGCTTATGTAGGACACTTGAAATATTCTTCATGCAATTTACATACTTTTCTTCGACAGCCCACTCGCTGACTGTGAGCACCTTCTGCAGCAGAATGCGCACCTGGAAAGGCGACAGATTGTCCACATCGATGCTCTGCTGGCCAGAGATTTGCAGATAGATGCGCATGGCCTCTAGCACCCAGCCAATGCGTATTTTCAAGATGCCACGAAACATGGACGGATTGGTGGCAATCAGACGACCGCAATAGAGAACCACCTCCTGCTGCAGCACAGCCTGGATGACATCATAGGGCTGCACACTAGTGTACATCACATTCTGAATTTCCGCTGGGGTCATCGGCTTATCGAAGACCGTTTCCTTCTGGCCGATGATGCCAACGGTCAGCTCCTTGCCATTCACCAGCACAGTGGTGATAAACGGACTGATGGAGTCCACAATATGGTGCAATAACGAGGAACAGTAGCGCACAGCGCGCCAATATCGCAGCGAGCCAGCGCGATGATAGAGCTGCGTCAAGGCCGTGCTCACATTGAGGCCGTTCACCTCGAAGTGGGGGCCCTCGCGGTTGAGCAGAATGCCCCACAGCTGGCACAGGCAGTAGATGGACTCGGTGCTGCGCAAAGCATTTATGATATCCGGCGTGGGTTTGCTGTCGAAATGCTAGGCAAGAATCCAAAAATTAATCTGGACAGTTGAGGATTAGAGACGGGTTCCACTTACTGCTACGGAGATCTTCTCCTCCACATAGGTGAGTGCCTTGGGCACATCTGTAAGCGACTGATAGCCTATATACTCGTGATTGATTTGCGAAAAGGCATTCTCGTTGTCTGTCAGATCGTTTTGGTTCATGAAGTCCAAGTGCTCAATGCACGAGCTGCTGATGAGATTCTGTAGTCGGCCGATGCGCACCTTCATGCCGTCGCAGTAGCCCTTCTTCAGCATGGCCAGCAGATCCAGCATCTCCTTGAACTGCGGATCGCGCATATGCTCCTCGCGTATCAGCAGGCAAACAGTGGGCCGGCCCGACAGACGCCAATACTTGCCCACGAATTGCAGCTCTGTTTTGATGTCGTCAATCAACAGGGCCATATCGCGGTACAGATAGAAGTCCGACACCTCAAAGATGAGCGGATAGCAGAGCACGGTCATGCCGCAGATGCGATAGACCTTGCTGGTGCCGAGCGAGCCAACGGGACGCGAGGGGCGACCCGAGAGGCCGACCTTGTGATTGACGCCCAGATGCTGATAGACCTTGATTAGCTCCGTTGAGCTCCAGATTTGCACGGGCTCCACCTGTAAGCGAGGAAGCGAGAAATTAGTTATAAACTTGAAGTGGAAGAACTGTACTCACTCACCTCATGAGGGGTTTGCGTTTGTATGCCATAGGTGGCCATCATGGCCTGCAGGCGCATCGACTCAGCGATGAGCACGATTTGCACCACTAGATCTGTGGCGGTGCCCTGCAAGCATCGAAAACAGTTAGAAAAGCTGACAGACTCCACTGCATGCCAATAATAAGAAGTTAGACAATGCATAGAGCCAATTCTTTACATGAAGGTGTAAAAAATTATGCTAGCCAAATGCCAAAATGCAGAAAAACAATTAGCATAACAATCATAAAAGAGACACAGAGAGTGAAAGGGAGCGGGGGAGTGGGATGGCTGAGGAGCTGGGAAAGGTGTGGAGCATACAGGACAAAAGGTGTTGATGACTTCAAACATGCTACGGACAAAGACACTAAAAGAGAAAATGTGAAACAAAATTGAAAAGAAAAATGTACAAGGAACATACAAAATTAATTACAAAAAGGTTTTCGAACAATTTATAGTACATTGTTTTAAATTAAAAAAGACATTGATATACACAAAAAAAATCAATTATTGTAATTATTAAGTGAGAATAATTTTTGAATTTTATACAAGGCTGCAAATCAATTTGAAAACTTCAATTGCTTAGATTATAAGCGAAATAAATGATTTATTAAATAGTTGATATAATATTTATTTTTTTATTATATAATTTTTTTTTTTTAACCGTTTATCAGTCGTTTTACTCATAACTTTACAATCTTTTATTTTTTTTTTTTTTAACTTTTACTTATTATTTAGAATTTGCAGCCCTGTTTTATTGAATTAAATAAATATCACAGACAATTAAAGATGGTGAAACCGAAATTTAGGAAATTCTTTGCCATTTGAACTGCCAATTTGTTGCCTAGACAACGCGCAATGAGACAATTGAGAGCCCGCTGATATTATTTGAGCCACAAATTACCTGCGGGGTATCCAATATTAGCGGTACGCGTCGATTCTATTTAATTTTGGTTCGTGATGGTATTTTTTAGTAGAAAAATAAATCATTTAACAAGGGCTTTTAATAGGTTAACAAACTATTTTCATGATCGCATTCAAGCGAAAGTAGCGCAAACTGTTTTTCTAGTCTTGTGGAAGCGCCCCCCGCAAAACAAACAAATTAGTTAAAAATTATTTAAAAAAAAAAATCAACTTCAATCTATTTAGTTGCTTGCTTTTTTGGGTTAAGTACATAACGGTTAGGGAACAAGAAGCCAAACTGAATACTACGTAGACGGGTCGATGCCCAAGATTAGGTGAACCATTACTTACAGTGCCCGGTTTAGCCTATGCATTTATGTAGTAGAAGAAGAGCGTGTGTAGGAACAAAATATGCAGTAGATTGATTTTTTTTTTTTTTTTTTTTGTTTTTTTTTTTTTTATAGATAAGAACAGAGTACCGAAAAGAGTAAAGAAAAAACTTGTTTGATTTAGATACAAATAAGCAGAGGAGGGTAAATAATGTCACTATATACAATTAACACAGCCACAAATTAAAAATTATTATTTCTTTATTATATTTTACATGAAATAGCTAATAGGCATAAGTATTTTGAGTTTGTATGTGTGTATGTATATGTGCATCCCAGTAGGAAATGCGGGGCTAGGATCTATAACAGAATTACTGTACTAAACAAGCCTGGAGACTTGAAAAACAAAATAAAAGGAAAGTACCTTATATAAGTCCTGACGACTCTGTGAAAAAGTGCTGAATAAAACTTTGTTTTATGTTAATGAAATTATTGATCTAGAATTTGAATAAATAAATTTTGGATTAGTTTTTCAAAATTTGTTTAAAGTTCAGCATTTGAGTAAATTCTTTTCCACCCTATATATGTATCTGCTGTACATTTGATTTTAGTTATTATTATTTTATTTTTTTTTTTTAGCATTTTTTCTTTACTATAAAGTATAAAGTTTCCTTAAGTCGATATGAAGTTCCCCAAAACTGAAATTCCTGCTGGGATGGATCGTTATAATACCGAATATGTACTCTATATACAATGTATATATATACATATGCAGAGTTCGATCAGTGCTTAGTGTGTGTGTGTCGCCAAATATAAGAATTTGGATAAGAATTTTTATTCTAATGTGCAGAAACAACTAAGAAAAAAAGCGCATTAATTTTGTATACATAAAATTTGGATAACATATGTATGTATATAGATCGCTGATGACGTTCTACTTGAGTGCGAGTAATTTGGTAGCATATGGAATTTGTGGGACTACTTACTTTGTGTTTATCATCGAAAGCTTTGCCCTGTTTATAATATTGTATGCCAACCAATAGAAATATTTTAGGGATTGTGGATAGATACGATAAGGTTTTTTGATTTCGTTCGTTTTCGATCGTAGCAGTAGTAGTAATTGTTCGATATGTACGTGGTAGTAAAAAGAATGGACACAATATATATGTATGTGTATGGTATAAGTAGTATTAAATAGCCAATTCAATTACGTAGCCCATAGTAAGGAGATTAAGATAACATTACAAATCAATTCGAATACCAATTAGACAGCGAACGCAGACACACACAGCAGACACACAGTAAAGAGCAGCAGCGGCGGCGCTGGCAGATAGCTGAGCCCCTACTCCCGGGCCAGTGATTGATGCTCGTCGATATATGTGAGAAGTACCCTCTACCCGCTCCGCCATGAACTCACCTGAAATGCGGAGTAGCGACCCGCACGCCGTGGACGATTGTAGCTGGGCAAATAGCGCCTGATGGGGTCCAGCTCGTTAATGTGCAGCAGTCCAGCTGTTAGCAGCTGGGCGATGATGAAGAACGATTGACCCCAGAGGAACAGGGATTGCGAGGGCGCACGCATATAGGAGCCCTCGCCGTCGGGGGCATAGTACATGGTCACGACGGGATCTCCGTTGGCGTCGGTGTGCAGGCAGCGGCGCAAATCATTTTGGTACTCCTCAATCTGCTCATTGTTGTTCTTGAAGACGCCGTCGATGATCATGGTTATGAAGAACAGTGGCCATTCGCACTCAAGACCCTCGAACTCCTTCAGCTCGCCAGGCTGATAATAGCGTCGCGTCTTGTCCTCTGCTTTGCTGAGGAAGCCGTCGCGGGTAAAGCGCTTGAAGCCCATTTTGCTACGCAGGCGATTGACGACATTCTGCTTGGTCTGCTCCACGAGGCGATCTTCGTGTGAGGCAAAGGCTGGGAAAGACAGTGTCAACAACAGCGAAGCATCCACGCCCTGAAAAAGGGAGAGGTCTTAGAAGGGCTGAGATGCACAGTAATAGATGAATATATTGCCTTGGAGCTAGATTCACGCGGCAGCATCGTCTCGAAGATGCTGCGATTGCGATTGTGTGCATCAATATCCACGTAGACGACGCTCCAGGAGGCGCCCTTCTCGCCAAACAAATTGCAGCCGTTGATGGCCTCCAAAGCGGACTTGGCCATGCCTGAAATAAAGATGATTAGAAACGATCCATATTTTAATTTGAATGTAATAGTACCTATGGAGGAGGCATGTATCTCTGGTGTGCCATTGTTGTACTTGGAGCCGCGCTCCCACATGCCAAAGTCGGGCGTACGATACGCGCGCTCCACATAGTAAACCAGATTCTGCACAAAGGCCACCTCATCGTGCGTGTATATGATCTGCAGTCCCGATGTGATCATCTGCACCAGAAACAGCAAATACAAGGAGACCTGCAATGGAGAGGAATCCCGGTTAGTTGAGCCCGTAGGAAGTGCTGCATTCGCTACTCACACAATCGATTTGCAAGTGATTGTAGAACTCATCGGGATATATCTTCTCGCCCGTGTGCAGTTGGAATTTGCTGTGCAGCGCATGCTGATTGGACTGACGCTGCTTAAAGAGCTCCACGCGCGCCGCCTGCTTCACCCAGCACTCCAGAATGCCGCGCATGCACTTGACTGTGCTCTGGCCAAGCTCGTAGGACTTGCCGCGATCATCGTCAATGCGCCTGTACGCCTGATACAAGCTCCATACTGCCGCTGCACAGTAGACACTGTCCCGTACCGAACCCACGACTTGGTCGGTGCTCATCACCGGAAACAGGCCAGTGATGGGACTCTGGTAGCGCAGCAGTTGGCGTTTAACTAAAGGTGGCAGAATGGTAAAAATATCCAAATTAATACAAGACTGAGACGGGCTAAGAAATATATATTTTTAAATCAGGCGACAATATACCCACCTTCATTTATAAGGCATTCAAATTACAGCACGCAAATAAATAAATGTAGTGTGTGTAACTGACTTTGTCTCAAGCACATACACACTTAGATACGCTCCATCGAATCAATCATGCAGGAGCGAAATATGAATGTAGCAAAGCCTTTGGCTGCTTAGAAGTGCTTCTCTTGCTCAAAGGGGAAGAATGTGTGCGTTGCTACTATCGCTCACGTATATGGAGAGAGCAAGCAAGCTTATATGGTAGGCCCTCGACTGGGTGAAATTCCGAGTCGGAGTCTTTTAATAGTGGGAGTGCGCTCAGCTCGCTCTAACTACTAGCATAAGTGCAGAGAGTAAGCAACAGTAAGCATGTTTTGACATCTCGCTCTACAGGAGAGGAAAGATCAAGCGAGTGAGAGTGCTATATGAAATTAGCATTGCTGCACAACAACAAATTTGTTTTCAATGTATTGCCGATGGTTATACTCATCATATACTCGCTATCATAAATAAATTAGAGTTTAGCCAAGTGTCAATGGCTTTAGCACGCATGCCGCAGCAGCATGTTTTGAGACTTTGTTTACAAATGTAAATAAACAAACCGCTTATATGCCGTAGCGATCGGAGAGAGAGAAAGAGAACGAGATAGCATACAGACAGAGGGAGAGCAACAAATCGCAGACGCTGGCTAAACAGCTGCCGTTATTTAGGGGCAAACATTGCGAACTGTTTATAAATAGAACGCGCTGCGTCGTATCGTGTCAGCAAATTGAAGCTAAATTGGCTGCCCTACACAGACGCCGCCAAGGTTATATAAAACGAATGCAGCTCAATAGAGAATGATGCTTCCGTTTGATTTTTGCTAATTACCGATGCCATAGTAAATGTCCAGCTGCTTGACCGTGTCCTCATAGTTGATGGTCTTCAGAAATTGATCCAGATTGATGTCCTCCAAGCTATTGTGTCTGCCACTTGTCGATATACCACTGTTTGTGGTGCCTCCTCCAGCTGCGCTCCCGCCAGGTGTTGTAACTAATACGCCGAGTCTGTAGGGCGAATTTCCATGCGGCTTGTTAACGAATTTATTGAAAATATTATATTTCATTGGAATGCTTACGATTTCGGCACATTACGCATTGTAGTTGGCTGCAATTAAACGCCTTCTCTGGCTTTAATTGCCAGCTTTAATTAAAAGTGTATACGCAGAAGAAAAAGTATACCCTTCAAGAAGTCAAATGTGATTTGCAATGAGACCAGCTGCTCGCACAGACACATGCGCGCATTTCACAAGGTGGCAGCATGGGCACTCAATCTTTTCATGCATGTGTGACGTCAGAGTGTGTAATGATGTTGTAATGCTCATGAAACCACTTTAAGGAATTTGTAATTAATGTATTTGGGGATTGCATATTAAAGAGCTATGTATGTGTGTAATATTTAAGTCTAGTCGCTCCTACCACTCAGTCTATTTCGAAATTCACTGTGCGCGCGTAACCTTGTATTTTCCCATTATTATGCGTAATGTGGCCACCCTGTCTCTTGAACAGCTGTTACGAACAGCTGCTGGTTTCAAGCAGGTTTTTCTTGTGCCTCTCTTTTTCGTCTTGGCATGTAGCACCTTTTTGATGGACGGGCGCGACGGCTGCTGTCGTTGGAATTAACTAAATCATAATCATCATCTATCAGCCGAACAAGTGAGATCATCTGCCCATTGTTGGCCATGAAATGCAGCCGCTGATGTGAAATGTGAAGAGCTGCAAGTAGAAATCTCAGTCAACGAAACGAATGTACTTAAAATAGTCTTGTAAGGATGCTGACACTGCTAATACTCTTCAATGCGCTCCAGCTGAGCCAGATACTTGCCCAAAGCAATTCGGATGTGGTGAAGCTGCCCAATTTGCCATCCGATCATCTCATACGCTACCTCAACACCTTTCCCAAGCTCAAAAAACAAGTGGAAGAAATTCGCGTGGAGTCACGCGCCTGCTGGGGACATGAGCGGAATTGCAGCGCCGAGGCGCGCTTCCAGACGCCTCACTGTCCCGGTGAACATACCGGCTGGGTGCAGAGCAAGGAGGCACAGGTGCAGACCTTCTACTACCAAGCGGACTTCGGCTTCATCCAGCAGCAACTGTCGGAGCTGACGCCTCAATGCATGCCCAAGTATCTGTCGGACTCCTCGCTGGAGTGCACGCGCTACCTCCGCTTCTGTCGTGGTCGCAACTTACTCATCGATCTCCGCGATCTGCCGCAGCGCAAGGAGCGCATCCGATACCACATGGACGTGCTGAAGCCTGGCCAGATTTTGGGCCACTGCGAGCTGAATCGCACGCGTCTCCAAGGCGAAATGGAACACATAGGCTCGGCGCTGCAGTCGTGGGCGCCGGAGCTGCGCTACTTCGATGTTCTGCCCCAGCCGGTGCTGGAGAGCGGAGCCTGCGACCTGGTCGTCAACACGCCCACCTTCATCATGAAGATCGACGCCACCTACAACATGTATCACCATTTCTGCGACTTCTTCAATCTGTATGCCTCGCTCTTTGTCAACCAGTCCCATCCGGCTGCATTCAACACAGATGTGCAGATTCTCATATGGGAAACATATCCGTATGATTCACCTTTCCGGGACACGTTCAAGGCTTTCACCCAGCGCCCCATTTGGACGCTGAACGAGGTGCAGGGCAAACGGATTTGCTTCCGCAATGTTGTTTTGCCGCTGCTGCCGCGCATGATCTTTGGCCTGTTCTATAATACGCCCATTGTGAGTAGTTAGTGGTGCAGTAAAATCTTATCTTAATCCTTATCTCTTATCTTGCTCCACAGATTCAGGGTTGCTCCAACAGCGGACTCTTTCGCGCTTTCTCTGAGTTCATTTTGCATCGTCTGCAGATTCCCTACAGGCCGCCGCCTGTAAGGAAGCTGCGCATCACTTATCTATCTCGTCGCACAAAGTACAGGCAGGTGCTGAATGAGCAGGAGTTGCTTGCCAGGCTTGAAGCCAATGAGGATTACGAAGTACAGCGCGTCTCTTACGAACGGTAAATTATAGATATACTCTTTCAGTTCTATGTATCATTTAACTATATTCGTACAGCCTCTCCTTTGTTGACCAATTGGAGATTACAAGAAATTCGGACATGCTCATTGGCATGCATGGCGCTGGGCTGACGCATTTGCTTTTTCTGCCCAATTGGGCTTGTCTGTTCGAGCTGTACAACTGCGAGGATCCCAACTGCTACAAGGATCTGGCACGCTTGCGTGGCGTACACTATGTCACCTGGGAGCATCGCGATCTGGTTTATCCACAGGACGAGGGTCATCATCCGGATGGCGGTGCTCATGCCAAATTCACCAATTATCGCTTTGACGCGGATGAGTTTGAGCGCCTGGTGGCTCAAGCAGCCACGGCGGTGCGTGCCCATAAGGATTACCAGCAGGCAACAGCAGCACTAGCACAGCATGATGAGCTTTAGTTTAATCTTAACGCCTTGTGATTTGTTTGACCAATGCATTTATTTGTTTGTAAAAGTAAACTGACTATCGATATGTCACATTTGAAATTCGATAACATTTCGATTGTGGCGGCAGTTTTTATATGTCATCTGATGAGGGCTGCAACGACTGCAAATCACAAATATCTGTTTTTGCGAACAATGCGATTAATAAGTTTAGTTTTAAATGAGAATATATAATTGATACAACATGAATATCGATTGTCTTTAATTAAGAAATTTTATAATAGAAAATTAATTGTTTGGAAATTATAGTTCTTTGGTAAATTCGCGCCCCTGTGGCAACGTCTGCAAATCATCTGTGTTTTGTTTATACGCGTTTGCAAAAACAATTGGAAGTTGATGTAAACTATCTTAAAGACCGGCTACTTACACTATATTTGGCTTATTATGGATCATCAGGAAGCCACAATCGATCACTACGATGCCTGTGTTACAGCAGATAAATGTCTGCTATCAGCGCCGCTTCACATCTTCCAAAGCTACATGGAGCAAGCTGTCTGCAGTTCGCTGGATATTGAAACGGTGCGAAAGGGCCCATCCTACTGTCCCTGGGCTATTCTACGAGCCAGTTTAAGTGTTCTGCCGATAATATTGCCTACGTTGCTGGGTCTCACATTATCGCAACTGCTATGTCAACACTTGTCACAGCGGTCTCTGCGCCGTTTCCTTCTGGAATTCCTTCTGATTACCCTGCCCACCGTCTGCAGCAATACAGTGGCCAATTCCTATAATAACCACTACTGCATAGTGGTTGCAACATTAATCACCCTGCTGCTCTTGCGCTGTGGAGCTTGGCGAGGAGCTGCAGCCAAACACTGCTACGAGGTTGGAAAGAAGCCAGCGGCGATAACCCTGCTGCGGGCAACGTCTTACATCTGCACTGGCTGCGCCATCTTGGCTGTAGACTTCAAAGCCTTTCCCATTGAGTGGCGCAAGAGTCGTGAGTATGGCGCCTCCCTAATGGACGTCGGGATAGGCATGTTCGTCATGTCGATGGGCGTGGTCTCGCAGCGTGCCCACAACTGGGCTGACATGCGGCGCGTGCTGAAGGTTGTGTTGCCCCTGTTGATGCTTGGCTTGGCACGCACTGTGGTCATCACGCTGATCAGCTACCACCAGGACGAGCATGAGTACGGCACACATTTGAATGCCTTCTTTACGCTGGGCCTCACCAAGCTGCTGGCCAGCCTCTGCAGTCTGCTCGCACGCTCCGACAAGCAGCTGTTGCCACTGTCACTGGGTGAGTCGTCGCTTAGCTAGAAGCTCTGACTAAACTAATCGATATCATTTACAGCCATTCTTATGCTCCACGAGCTGTTCTTGCAGCAGGGGCTCGCAGCGTATGTCATGTCATCAGCCAACCGGAGTAGTTTCCTAAGCGCAAATCGCGAGGGTCTAAGCGCATTGCCTGGCTGCATCTCGCTCTATCTGCTCAGCGTCTGGGGCGGCAGGTGGTACAAGGCCATGGATAAGCTTAGCTACGAGCAGTTCCTAACCAAGCTGCGCAAAATCCTGCTGGTAACAGCTGTGACCTGGCTGTTAGCCTTCGCCTGCGTCTTTCTCTTCGGCATAGCACGTGTCACCTTCAACGCGGGCTATGTCTTCTGGCTGTTCGGCATTGGCACGCTGCTGCTGCTGCTCTGCTCGTTTCTGTTCGAGTTGTGCTTGATGGCGCCGACGGAGAAGCTGACGCCCTTGCCCGCCCTTGTGGAGACCATCAATATGAATGGCCTCACATATTTTATGCTCTGCAACTTCCTGACGGGCCTCGTCAACCTAACGCTGAATCCGGCCAAGCGCAGCAGCGGCGAGTGTGTGGCCATCCTAATGCTCTACATGCTGGCCAGCACGGGCATGGTCTATGTGCTGTTTCGCAAGGGCATTCGCATTGCCTAAGCTGTCGTGATAACTACCTGCATATGACGATAATGAAGTTCTCTTTATTTTTTAAGTATTTACTAAGCACCAAATTCAATTACGTATTATACATTTATAAAAATTGTTATAGCTAAATTGCAAGTTTGTTTTTGTTGTATTGTAACATAAAATAAGTAAAAGTGTTTTCGTTGGGGCTGCTCGACGAGAAGATACCTCGTACTCGGCGTGGTACTCTTGCTTTACTTATATACTGGCTTTCTAATGTATTTGGAATATTTGAATTTAAAAATTGTTTAATTTTTATATTAAGTCCATCTTAATATTAAATACATATTTTGAAATATTATAATACATAAATAAATATAACCATTCACAATTTACTTTATATATTTTAAATATCCACTCGAACTTCCACTAAAATATTTATAAACACATATTTTTATAAAAAATTACCCGTGTATAACGGTAAAATATGCAAAGTCTATTTGCCACACAGAAATTTCGAATATCCAATGCAGAAGCATGTAGCTCTAGCAATTCGACAGCGACTCGAAGGGCATGACCTGTCCGTTGGGCGTGACCAGAAAGAGTATGACTGGTTCCTTGTCGCCCGACATGCTGCATGAGTCCGGCTCCTTGGCGGAGTTCTTGTACACCTCGTAGATGTGACAGCCGTTCTCGGAGCGCACCAGACGCGTCCACAGCCACTTCTTGCCCAGGTGCTGCAGATTGGCGGACAGCTTGGACTTGAGCCGAGTATAGGCGATCGAGGCCTTTGACAGCGACAGCTTCATGCGATCCGATAGGCTGATGGAGTCGGCACTCCGCCGACGATTATCGCCAGCGGGATGTGCAAAGTCGACGTGCGGCGTGCGCGGCCCGGCAGAGCAGCCAGTGGATTGGCCCACAGAGCTCTTAGACTTCAGGCTGGACGACTTGGACTTGCAGTTGCCCGTCAACTTGGCGCCGGCAAGCTTGCTCAAGCTGCTGGATGTGCTGCACTTGGACATTTGGCCCGAGGTGCAGGTGACCGAGGTGCAGCTACTCTTGGCGCAAACAGGCGGCGGAGATCTGCATGGAGGGTTGCCTGCGGGCGGAGGAGTGTAGGAAGTGAAGCCTATTAGAGCAAGACTTTGTGATCAAGATTAAAGGAGGGTTCACTGTATTACGGTATGTATAGCCATTAAAATATGCGAGGTCTGTTCAAAAAGTATCGCTACGGCTGAAGACGAATGAGCGTGACGGAGAAGGAGGAGGAGAACAAATATAACTGTTGTTTAGAAAGATAAAAATAAATGATTTTTCTTAAAAGCCTCGAAGATTCGCATCGCTCTATAATATCTAAATGGAGATTACTTCATAATCTCTACAAGAGATATGGAATATTCGATATTTTTTGAACAGACCTCGCAGAGCCAAGGTCTGGCCCACGCCTAATACCCAGCAAATGGCAGATTTTGGTGGCGCCAAAGAAGTAGAGTATGCGATCCAATATCGTCATGATGATCTCATCCGGGTATGGAGTGAGTGCATTCGTGAGCGAGCACTGACCCACGCGCCGGCCACAGCAGCTGACGTCGAGCGGCGCAGCTCCGCACGTTCGGCAGGGGTCCTTCCGCACCTGGCAGCAGCAGCAGCTCATCTCTTCCTTGGTTCGATTGCAGCTCAGTTCTAGAAAATGGAATTTTATTCAAAACTTGTCTGAAATGTGTATTTGAGTGTTACTACGTAGACTATTATATATAAACCCTGTATATATATATATATATATATATTTATCGGTGTGGCATACGTATTCCTCGGTCCGTTAATGTCCACTTTGCCACTCGCGTTGGCAGATGTCAGAGGTGCGATATCCGGCTTAGCGCGGCTGCCTCTTGCCTGGGCGTCGCAAAAGATAAGATTTCTATTAAGGAAATGACAGAAATTGCGCGCATTGTGTCCACGGGCGATGCTGACGATGATGCTGTGGATGGCGAAGAAGAAGAAGACGACGAAGCAGAAGAAGGTCCTTTCTTGCCCGATGGAGCAGGGCAGGATATTTAATTTAATGACGCAAACAAAGCAACAGTCGAGCATAGGCAGGTCAAAGGCGAGCCAAGTCGAGTGGGGCTGGGTGAATGGGGCGTAAATGACCAGCGAATGGGCTGCGTAGAGGGTATATGCTGGGTATATTGACTAAGGCGGCGAGTTGAACGCAGCCTTGGTTGAGTAAAGAAATGAGAGATATTAGAGAAAATAGAAAAATAAATAAATAAAAAGAAAATATTGTATTTAATATTATTTTTAAATATATATGTAAGTCATAAAGACAATAAATATGTATAAGCGACTATTGGGAATATTTTCCATAATATTTAAAAATATATACTTAAAATATATAATTAATTTTTTTTTTTATCGTATATTCTTTAGAATTCTATAAAATTTCATATCAAATGAAAAGTTCTTGGAATTTTCGTATTATTTTTTGTATATACATATATATTTTTGTATACTTAAAATAAATTCTGAATTATTTTTAACATTTTAATATTTTTTAAATTAATAGAACTTATAGAATATAGAATAGAATTTGAAACTATTTTTAAATTTTAACATATGTATTTTCAAATTTTAATTTTTGCTACTAACCTTAACCACACACCTAAGCAAGAGCATTTGAAATTCGTTGTTTTTCCTAGTCTATCCAATCTATGATGATTTCTTTTTCCTTCTTCTCGATTGTTCGTGCAATCTAATTACAGCAACAGTTTCCGCTGCTGGGATGCGCCTTTGGCTGCCAGCTTCGGCTCAACTTGATGCGCTTTTAATGTGATATCCTTCGCACAGGACGTAGGTCGCAGGACGCAGGACGTGAAGCATTTGCTAGCTGTACCTTATCTGATTTTGGCCACACAAATGCAATTTCCTGCAATCGCAACCCTTTTAGCTACACCACATAGAGTTAATAGTTGGGAGTCAACCAAATCCATCAAGAGAGGGGAGTGTGAGAGGAAGGGGGCGGGGCGTGTGCCGTGTAATTGATGTTGCATGTGACTGAAGGTGGGGCAAAGGGGGCGCGCGCCAGCTACACCTGTGCCCAACGCTGCTAAGGGGCGTTGCCTTTGTCATACGCTTTTTGATGACAGATTATTTTCATTAGCCAAAAAAAAAAAAAAAAAAAAAATAAAAATAAAAAAGACGACGACGTTGTCCATTTGCCTCGCACGTGGCTCAGATGAAATAAAGGAATATAGGAAATATGCACGTACAAATTATGTGAAACGTTAATTATTACGTATTTTCAGGTTCTGTTAAACATACCAGCCAAATCATGTTGACAACAAATCGGAATGTTGCAGTGGGGTGTAACTGACTGCATAATACTTGTGCCAGGTTAAAGAACAGTTACATCCCTTATGGCATGATTCGTGAAGATGATTCCTGTTACCTAACTGCCGAATTCTCGATTCAATACTTTGCAGGTTATATTTTTATCTGATTGGCCCCGCCTTCAAGATTCGTATATATAGATAATTATCGTTAAATCAATGGACCAACTCAACTATCCAATGCTAGCTTGAAAATACATAGTTTTACCCATTGCATCAAGCCAATATACTCCTCTTCCGACAGCGTGAACGAGTATAGAGAGAAGAAGAAGCATCTATCTCCTCTACCAGCTGCCAATTTGCTGACTTTGCAGTACACAACATATACATATATACATATGTATGTATATATAGACTGCAAATCGGATTTCATTCAGATTGCTTTTACAAAAAAAAAAAAAAGAAAGAAAAACTCGGCAAATAAATAGAAATGTGTGTATGCATATGCATAAATAAAGCCCATATGTGTGTGTGTGTGTGTGTGTATGGTTGGGCATCTCAATCACTGTGAAGAGGCTTAGTGCAGACCCTGGGGAAATCGCTTAAGCCGTTCATAATGAGCATTATGACTGGCTGCTCCCTCTGCCTGCCTCCTCTGCCAGCCCCCTCTGCCTATCCTACCCGACATGAAGTCTTTTTTCCGCTCTCTCATTTGGCTTGGCCAGCCAACCAAATGGCATTGAAATTTGCAAAAATAACAAACAGCGCTGAGAAAACCAGGCAGCAAATGGCAAAGGATATTTTAAAGGTTTGCAATTTGGAATGATAATAAATTGTTTGCATTGACATATTAATTGTCTTCTCATTTCCTCATTGATTTCAAAGAGCTGCAAATGCTTTGGAGCTTCTGCTTCTATTTCATAGTCGGCTGGACTTTTCTTATCATTATTTTATGTATATATATTTCTGTTCTTATTTTATTTATATATTGGCTGTTTTCACTTGATTTAATTTTGCTTTTATTTGTTTTTATTTAACTTTTTTCTATTTAGATAATGATTTCTTTTATTTATTTATCTATTTGTTTTGTTATATTTGCTTTGCTTGACTTTATTATTTAACTTAAGGTGCTTTTCTTAGAATGCCGATCGATCTCAACTTGCTTTGTTGATCTGCAGAGCCCATAAAGTATATACATACATTAATTCTTGATCATCGCGACGAGCTGAAACGATTTAGTCCTGTCTGTATGTCTGCCCGCCTGTCCTTATGTTTGAAGATATAAGAGCTGGAGAGATTGTAAAGTTTGTGTGGTAAGTTCGCGTTTGCTTTAAAAATCGATTACCCCGATCAAAAATCTTATCTTATATCAGCTATGAAATTATTTCCCCTACATCATCAAAAAGCTAGAGTCTGTTTATTTTATGGAATCTCGATTTTTGTTAAGTTTTGCTAGTACCCAGCACTGCATCCCAAGCGTGCTTATGCGTGCAAATGAGTTTTCGTATGTAAGCAGAAAAGCGTCTTAGAATTATGGAAATATCAGTTCCTCGAAGGGTTCGGGGAGGGATCTTGTAGTCGAGCAGTGTCGACTCGAGCTTTATTAATTGTTTTTCTTTGTGAACGAATATAAACACTAAAAGAATAACACTATATAGTCTTGTTTCCTTTGGCTCATCTCATTTAATACATTCCAGAAAACATATTCCCTGTATGTTTCTATAACTTACTTTGCATCCATTTCATGCTTGATTTTCTCTTGCAATTTATGTTCTTTTCTTTTGATGTATAGGGCTTCAGAAGCGCCTCAGAGGTGCAGGAGTGAGAGTTTCTGTCCACATGCTGCTTTAACAGCCGCCCAACAACGATTATGGCCATGAATTTGTTTGCTGGCAACAGCTTAGAGCAAACGGAGCCAGACTCATGCCACGATGCAAAACAAAATGCTTATCGAGTGGAATTTTCATCGCAGCTTAAGTGTCATGGCAGCAAAAAGGAAGCAGCGCAGGACAACTGAATAGAATACACAGAGGAGGAGCGAAAGAGATGGAAGGTAACAATAGTTGTTGAATGCTTTTGCAATGCTTTTAGCCAGCAATTGCGCAATTTGTGGAGCAATCAATGCGAAGCCAAAAAAGTGTTGCAGACGCGTCGCCGTCGCCGTTGCTGTTGCCGTTGCCGTTGCCGTTGCAATGGGGCATTCAGCCAGCTCGGCAGGAGTTGAAGGACATGAAGGAGCTGTTGCCAAGCGAACGCAACTCAATTGCGTTGCTGTTAAATCGTGTGGAAGCTGATATGATTATGCGTGTAGCCATAGCAATATGCAGCAATTAGCAGGAGATACATACATATATACATACGTCGACTAAAGAGCATTAAAGCTAGTCCAGAATCAACAGCCAACAGCCAACAGCCAACAGCCAACAATCAACAATCAACAATCGCATTATGTGATTGAGACTCGCCGTAAATGCCAAAACCCCAAACCAAAGTCGGAAGCATTAGCAAGATTAATTCCTTCTTTTTCTGCTCTCAAAATCTCAGATAACGTTATGCATCATTGTGTCAAGGCATTGACAAATCTGGGTAAAAAAAAAAAAAAAAACGGAAGAAGAAGCAGAAGAAAGAAAGCTGAATTGAAACAATTTCGATAGGTCTTGTAGCTGAAATGCGATACCCTAGCACGAGCTAACCCACTTGCCACGCCCACGCCTACGCCTAAGCCGACACTCAGAAGCGAATCATTAAATCGCAAAGTTTGCCGTTCGCATTTTACAACAAAACAAATGTAAGAAGTTTGATAAACCTCGCCAAAAAAATTGACTGAGAAAACATGTAGGTATATTCCAGACGGGCATTACCGACTGCACGATACTCGTAGAAGATTCAGAAATTAGTTGAGTCATAGAGTCCAGGGGGAGTCTGATCTGAGTGAACTCTCCATTTTGAAGTTGCTATAATACAAGACTTTAATAGATTTTTGATTTCGGTTTGATATGCTCAATAATTATTGGAAGTTCTGAGATTAGACTATAGCAAATCAATTGAAATATTCAAGACTTTATGATTTGCCAAGCTTCGTATGCTATATATACAATAAATACTCCTAGTTTTGGATTGTCTATGGAAATTCTAGTCTCATCTCTAGAATTTTATATTTATAGCTTTTACCAATTTATCAAGTCGATAGTTGACATTAAGGCGATATATTTACAATATACAGCACGATAATGTTTTATGTGTATAATTTTTAATGTTTATGCTTTACTTAGCAATATTTGTAGGCATGCTATTCAAAAACCAATATACCTTTTTCCTTTCCAAAACGAGTATAAATACAGAGTGAGAAATAAAAAATGAAATTCGCAATAAAAAGTTTGGGAGACAGGACGTTCGTTGCCCTGCCAAACACACACACACACATAAGCGCACACATATGCACACACTCGCACACAGCCTCCATATGTGTGTGTGTGTGTGCCCCGCTCCGCTGGCGCATTTAATAAAGCCCAAATGGAATGACTTTTTCCATCACTTCTTTTATCTCGCTCTCTCCATCTCTCTCTCTCTCTCTCTCTCTCTCTCTCTCTCTGTCCGTCTGCCTCTCGGTCTTACCACAGCAAAGTCAGCAGCGTAACCGCAACACGTTAACGGTTTCGGTTACGGTTTCAGTTCGTGATTTACAACAACAGCTGAAGGGAACACCCCTCTTGGGGCTCTTTGGGCAACTGGGGTATGCCAGCGTGTGCGCTCATGTGTGAAAAGGTACTTTGTGTATGCGTGTGTGTGTGTGTATTGTTCCGTGCGTGTGCCTGTGTGAGTGCCTTGAAGTCTGCCCGTAAAGCGAGGACATGTTCTTGTAGCTGTTGCATTTGCCGGCGCCTGAACGAATGCAACAAAAACTTGCTAGAAAGTTATGTAAGACATGTGGTGAAGGGGTATGAGATACCCTAGAGATACCCTGTAGCTACCTAACTTAAATAACAGAACATTTAATAGTGAGACATACTGATTGATTTCAATTCGGCTTAATCAAGGAACCTAAATAGGATGTTGAAAATAATAATATAATAGGTCGGTATATTTCTTGTTGAATATTCCATCTAATATTGAGCACAGTTATTGGGTAAACTGTCTATGCACGGTAGGCATTGATCAAGATTAATCAGACTTGGCCTGTCAAATAAATATTTTACAACATAGTCGGAAATTTGAAATTATATAAAATCCTTAAGTTTTAATGAAAATTCTTGATGTAATATTTAGCAGCAGGTACAGTCAGCTACAGTGAACACTAGAACGCACTAGACTCATGACTGCACATTTCCATTTCATTAAATTCATTTAGACAAAGGCGCAAAATCGTTGCCCACGTGCCAAGATAAGCGAGACGGAGAGAGACAGCTAGAGAGAGTGTGAGGGAGAGGGGTTGGCAACTTTGTTGGTTGTCGCAGCAACGTGACCCCCCCAGTTACAAGCTCCGCCCCGTGGCATATTTGAAGTGTTATCAGGCGGACGGCATCGTGCATATATTAAGAGTAGATTGGCTCTGGCATTCATGAGCAGCTAATAGAAATGTCTGGCAGTTAATTTAGCGTCATGAAGTCCTGGCCAACAACCAGAAAGAAAGGAAGAAGTCAGATATGAAAGCAACTTCGGTTGCTATAGAGAGCTCAGGCTGTAGGTGGGGGGCGGGCGAGTGAAAAGAAGGCAGTTTGTAGTTAATTGATTATATAATCTGTACAAGTGTAGAAGTGTATAAAATTGTATTAGAGTCTATTCTTCTTTTCGTTTTTTCTGATTTGCTTCATGGACGACAATAAGTAAGAGGATCGCTGATCTTCCTTCTCAAATATGGCGATGTTCGACTCCAAGTCTCTTACCATATCGCGTAATTTCGAGACATAAATTCGTTTCCCTTCCACGTGCTCGACGGTCTTGTCGAAATCGTGTAGAAGTGCGGTCCTATAGAGCAGTCCGCTCTTCTCGTGCATTTGCGCCTTCTGATCCTTGAGGCGCGAGTGCTCGATCTTCAGAGCGAGCAACTGGTCGCGCAGCTCACTCTGTCTCTCCAACTTTTCATCCAGATCTTCCCTGTGATTCATTAACGTGGCCGAAATCATGCTCGTCTTCTCACGAATGAAGGCCAGCTGATGAACGTGCTTGGTGCAGCGATCGCGCATTCGATTCAACTCGTAGTTCCGTTCTATTAAAAACACATTCAGATAGAGATAGAGAAAGGGAGAGAGAGCATTGAAATACCTTCAACTTTTGTGCCCAGCGCTGTGACATCGCGTTGAGCATTCAAGAACTGATCCATGGTTAACTCCGGCGTAATCTGATCAAATTGACGTTTGCGCTGAGGGGAAGGAAAGAAGTACAGTTAAAAGATCATATAGGAAAGATAGGAGATTGGGTAGAGCATCACACCGAAGATCAGATTGGTTACCTGGGGCAACGCATAGAATATCAAATAGAAGGTCAGATTTAAGATCATCTACAACATATGATATACTAAGTTGACCTAGATGAAATATCAAAAGGAATATCGGATAGATAATCGAATATAAGATCATCTATCAGATTGAGGATCATCTAGAGGAACAGATGGATTAGATAAATGATCGGATGTAAGATCCGTGAGAAGATGAGCTGATTAACCAGCTCATACGATAACGATAAGGATAAAGGAGATAAAACAGTAGATCAAATAGGACACATAGGGGAGATAGGACATTACAAGTTTATATAGATGAGGGTCATAGCTAGAATCATCTGGAACATTAACAGTGGACTCACCTCGATCAGCCTGCCCAGTGTATGCTGCCTGGTGATCAGCCAGAGTCGGCTGTCGCTGACTTCATTGCGTAGGTTTTGCATGCGTCGCAGCTCCTGCTCGACGATGCGGGGCATCACCTCGAAGTCCTTGCGCAGGAGAGTCGTACGAACGCAATTCTCCAGCGAGTCGACGGAGGTCAGCGCGATCTTGCGCACATAGTTGAGATCCATTGTAACGCTGGCCATGTGCACAACGTACTTCTTCTTTGTGTCAGCTGCCTTCTTCTTCAAGTGATCCAGCAAAGTCAGAGCTTCCCTGTGTCGCAAGTACTCTTTTCTCTCCTGCGAGGCGGGCAGGGGATCAAAGCACCTGAGCTGACCGACGCGTCGATAGTAATCGAACATTTTGTTGGTTAAGTCGCTATTGTATTGCTTGGCGCCGAGGCACTCGGATAGCAAGCGATGTACCTCTGCGAGGAGCTTGTGCTTGTCGAGCTTGCTCTGCAGGATCTTGAGGGGATCTACATACTCGGCCGCCTCGACAGCATCGTCGATGAGCCGAAATAGCAAATCGACGCAGACTTGGCGATTGGCGCGCTCGAGGCGCAACTGCTCCAGTTCGGTGTCCGATGCGGCTGGAACGACTTTCAGTGTCGTATCCATTTCGATGAGCATTTCCATGGCGTAGTCCGTAGCGTCTACGACGGGAGGAGGCGGCGCTTCATCCTCTAGGGGAAAGGGCCAATCGAACGAGATGCTCGACGAGGAGGACTGTTCGCTTTCCTCTTCAGACTGAGGCTGCGCCTGCTGTTCTTCACCTGCCGGCTCTTCCTCCTTCTCAGACAGACGTGGCTCCCCGCCCAAGGGATCCACGACCTTGCCTGTGTCCGTCACAGTGGGCGTTTCCTTCTCTGGCTCTTTTTCTTCCGCAGGGGCTTCTTCAGCTTCTTCTGTCTCGGACTCGGTCGTTATATCCGACAGACTGGGAAAATAGAAGTTTTGAAAGAAGTCCCCCTTAAAGGACACCGGACAGGCTCGGCGGGAGTAGTCTTCTTCGTCTGAAGACGACTCCACCGGCGACTTATCCTCCTTCTCTTCATCGTCAATCTCGATCACAGCACCAGAATCGCTAACAGCACCAGTGTCGCCAGCATCAGCAGCATCGTCAGCATCGTCAACATCATCAACATCGTCACCCTCCCCTGCACCGCCCTCGGCATCCACTGAGCTTTTGGACTCTCCCATTGCATCCTGCTCGGTCGAGCTTGGTTGTGGTGCAGATTTCTCAGCCGCCTGGGCATTTTCTTCAGCCATATCTTGGAAGTGACTCTTCAATACAAGATTCGCTTGACGCTTCATTTCGCGCTTCTTCTCCCTTTTCTTCTTCTCGAGCTTCGCGCGAGCTTCATCGTCCAGGTCATCTTCGTCGATCTCCACTTCCATGGTCTGTTCTCCATCAACCTTCGATGCCTCGCCATCTACAGCCTGGGTTGCTTCCTCCGATGCGACATTGTCGCTCGCTGTGGCGCGTCTCATTTCAGAATCCGGTTCTCCGGTAGTTTCGACCGGAGCCTCTGTATTTTCCTCCATTTCAGCTAAAAGCTACGATTTTGCTTCACAACTACTAGAAATCTTTTATTTTTTTTTTGTTGTTTTTGTTTTCGTTAGTAAAAATATTGATGCTTTATTTAATGTTTATAATTGTTTTTCCTGTGCGATGATGTCTGTGTGATATGCTCATATATTATGTTAGCTCCAGGACCTTGACCTGACAGGCCAAGTAAAGCCAAAGCAGAGCCTGCTTCAGTTCCAGCTCAACGATTTTCGAGTAATACTCGAGCAGTACAATGTAGTACTAGGCATATTCGCCCTGTAGCCAATTGTTCTGTCTATAAATGCGATCAAACCTATCGTACCATAGGGTGGGTAAATATTTGAGATGCAGATTGAATAAAGAGTTGTTAATACAGTACCGTCATAATTTATCTGAGTACTTTTGGAAAAACTTGAAGTCGACTACATTTTTGGTTGCCTTTTAACCAGATAAATGGGAAATAATGAAGTTTTCTTAATGCTAAAGTACTTGTTGCCTACTGACATGAACTTTGACATGTACTTTTGTACGCTATGTACGCTGATAAATGATGTGCGTTAACGCCATTTGGTCTTGGTATTTTTATCAATTTTCTCAAACTCTGACCAAATGGAATTCTCTCACATTTCTCACAATAAATGCTGACAGTCAGTCAAACGGGACACAAACTACTCTTGATTGACGTCAAGAAACTGTCGTCAGGCAAAGAATATTTGGCATTGAGACTAAGAATAAAAAAATGATTCTTAATGAGCCGGGGCAGCCCTTGAAGGGCAGGAAGTTGCCCCCTCATCTTTGATACAATCTTGGCTCGGCATTGTCTAATGCATTTCATTGTGTTACCAACTATACGGTTTTTTAGCGCAGGGCAGTGGGTAGGGATGGGGGTCGGGGATGGGTTTGGGGTCGGGGTAGGTTGCTGAGCAACCCCTTTTTGCTAGCTGGCGACGACGTCGACACTCCATTAATTGAAGCTCCTGGATTACGGTAAATTGCATTGTCTCTGCTGCGCAGTGGGCGTCGACTGAAAGGGTGCAAAGAGGGAGGAGGAACAGAGAGGGTGAGAGCGAGGGGTGTGGAATGTGGGCTGCGTAGTCAACGTGGCAGCGCATCAAATTGCGTACAAATCTTTATAATCCCTGATAATTTCGTTAATGGCTTTAATCACTTATGGTGCAGGCAAAGGATTTATAGAGATATTCCAGACAAATTCAGCACGAATTTTCAGTTTCAGTATTTAAAAATTTTCATTTGTGAGCCGAGGGTAAAGTTCGCGCAGCCATTGCAAAATTAAATTGTAGCTCCTCCTATAGCGTATACACTGATAAGGTCGCACACATAGTCTGTGTGTGTGTAACTGTTTACCTAACCTCTCATATCTATATACTCACGCACACCCAATTAGGCAGCTACAATTGTTGCCACCTAGAAACTCAACACAGGCTGAGCGAAACTCAACACACTCGCTGGTGTGGGGAGTAAGGGGAAAGCTCAGGCGCAGACTGAAAGCTGCGCTCGCTGTTTGGCGGCAGCTATAAAAGCGCAGGCGGCGCCATTGGCGCCACACACAAACCACAGCCGCCACGAGGGGGAGTCGCAAGCAGCACCAAGCACCAAGCGCCGAGCACGGAGCACGGAGCACGGAGCACGGAGCACGGAGCACGGAGCAGCGGGCAGCGATGGCTTGGAACGGGCGCGCATTCTGGCAACAGCTTTGCCGTCGGAGCAGCACTACAGGAGACGCCAGCAGCAGCAACAGCAGCAGCGGCTGGAGAAGATGCTCAGTCAAGCAGTTCGCCAGGCCACTGCAGCTGCCAGAGGCCTGGAGCGTGGAGCTGGCCTGTTATCGCAGATATCAGAGGATTTCCTGAACTGCCTCAATTGAGATTTGCTATTCAAAATAAATAAATACTGAACCTAAAGAATATCATAGCAACATCATATCAATTCATATCGATCTAATACTATGATAAGCTGACAATATAATATCTATATAGAGGTATATCATAAAATAAGCAGTACCAGTGATTTTAATACAATAATTAATTTATTATTATATGAATAAATATAAATTATATCAAAATGATAACAAGTGCTTATTTTATGTATAGAGGGATTCACAATTTCAGTTGAAGTGTTATCACTCGAATACTATTCGATTTTTATAATCAGTACAATATTTTGGACTCTGATAATAATAATAATAGTAATAGGAATAATGTAGATGTTGCATTTGCTTTAGAAGCCCATTGGCCATCAAGCAATCAGCAGAGCCCGCAGGGACAATCGATTTCAGAGAACTCCATTCACTAAATCAGAACTCATAGCACGCAGAGCGTAAAGTTTGCGAAATCACCTTTTGTGACTCTAGAAAACTAGACTCTAGAAAAAGCGCATTTCATGGCCAAATCATAATTGTAATCATATTGATAATATGATAATAATATAACATAATGAAACTCTAAAATCAATCCCTGGTTAACTAAATATCAAGTTCAAGTTTATGTCGTATGCCTTACATACAGTCAAGAAGTATCAGAGAGAGAGAGTGAATGAGTCGATAAATATTATCTATATAAGTATAATAAATATAATGTAGGCTTGGTTTCTGAGCATATGCGATCTATCCCTCCCTCTCTCTATGTCTAATGCGAATCATTTGAGCCAAATCTTTCTCAATTCATATGTTCTATTAAACCTCTCTCGCCCTCCCTCTCCGCACCAATTTACATAAATGCTCTACATCAGCCTGCATCAGCCTGCATCAGGTACTCCAGCGGACAAACAAGTAATAAAACCAGCAAAGAGCAAACAATCAGAGCTTATTGAACAACCTTCAAGTCTGGCAAATAGCCCGGGTCTCTGGTCCACCCTAACCCAGGGAGAGAGAGAGAGAGTGCATATAGAATATAGCGCTTAAAAGCAATCAAAAAACTTTGTTGTACGCGTGCAGGCAGCAAAAATTTGCATATGTCAACAAAAACAGGAGCTGGAAAACAATTTATTTATTGCCGAGGCATTTTACAGGAGAAAAGGAGAAGGGGAGAGGGGAGGCTGAGGATGCTCAGGGAGCAGCTGGAGCAGAAGAGATACATTTGCCTGATGATGTGGTGTGGCTCGTTGGAGCTGGGGTAGGCGATAGGTAAATAGCATAGAATTGAAATGTTAATTACATAGCAGAGAGAGGGTGGGGGAGAGAAAAGTAGAGGTAGAGGCAGGGGCAGAGGAAGAGGGCGGCATCTGGCAAACAGTTTAAAATACAGTTCGAGCTGCTTAGACACTGGCTAAGCAAACAGTGAACTGGATTCGTTTGCTCAGCTCTTAATCAGCAGGCAGTTTTTATTGTTAGCCGCTGGCCAAGTTTCGCTAGCTGGAGGTTAAGGCAAACAAATGTGAACTTTATTAACAATTGAGCTGTAGCTGAGGGTTTGTGGCCAGGGAAGTCAGTCTAGCTCTGATCTCGCTCCCTCCCCATCCACTTGATGTTGATGAGGTGTGAATGGCGAATGCCATCGCATTTTGTTTTATGCCACACAATGCGGCAGCCGAGGCACTCGAGGTTAATTGAATTTCTGCTGTGCGACGTCCCGTCTCGTCCTGTTCGTCCTTTTCGTCCTGGCACTGAATTGGAAAACGTTTTCATGGCTGCCTCGCTCTTAAGCTGGTTAAGCAAATTCATAATAGACCCAAAATGCAGTCATCATCATTTAGCGCGTAATTAATTGAATCTGACTTTAATTGAAATGTTTTCAGCCTATTCAATTTGATTCTACGGCTATATGTAGAGGCAGGTGCTAGGAGCTTCCTACTATTGAGTGCTTTGGGTGCAGTATTTAACTGTAAACAGTTTTATTTTGATATTATTTTAATTTAGAAGATATGTTTGGATAACATCTTCAATTGACAAACAAATTTTTTAATAAATTTTAATTTTAAATTAATTTTGAAATATTTTTTTGGAAAATAAAAAAATATAACAATATGCAGTTATATCATTGTTATCTAAAATGATTACTTATACAAAAATATGTGTTACATAATAAAATAATTTGTTTATATTACATTACAAAAAAATAAATAAAAATAAAGAAATAAAGAAATAAAGTAAAATAATAATAGTAATAAATTATATATCTTTACATCAAAATATTTTCGAGAAATATATCTTATTATCATAATTGAACAAATTATCTCGCTCCGTTTTCATCTCGCTATGATTTCATCTCGTTCGCTGTTTTCAGCTATCGCTTTCGCTATCTGTTTTCAGCTACCGCTACGGCAGAGCGTAGCACATCAGTTGTTTTTGTGCTACTCGCTACTGCTGTAGTTTTTGACGAGACGAAACTGAGAGCATAGCAGAGCACAAACTTTTTATTGTTAGGCTACAACTCTGCTACGGCTCTCGTCAAAAATGAGAGCGGTAGCGAGAGCATAGCACAATTTTTATTGCTATTGCTGCTATAGAGTAGTTTTTGCAAACGCTGTATAAAACAATGAAAATACCCAATCATAATTTTTGTAGAATCCTGTTCAATTCATGTAAATCATATTCTATTAAAGGCTTATCATTATTATTGACTATATTCACATTACACAGATGTCTATAAGGAGACGCAACAATGAAAGCATTTCTACCCCAATTGTCTTGTCTTGGCAATTTCAGGGACTTAGCGCTAGAGAAATTTGAATACGCGAACATTTCGTAGTGTCACGTTTTTCTTTTCTTTTGGATTATATTTTTTTGCTTTTCGTTTTGGTAATTTAATACAATTTTTCTTTTCTTTTTTTGCCATTGCTTCTGAATTCAATTAAATGTAATCGCATCTATTTGCTGCTCAGGCATGACTGATTGCCAGCCAAGTGCAAGAGAGAGATAGAGAGAGAGAGTGAGATAGAGAGAGAGAGAGTGAGATAGAGAGAGAGAGAGTGAGAGAAAAATTGAAATTAAAATTGAATAAATAGCTAAATAAACACGCACTTTGAAAATAAATGCTAATTTCTTTTGCTCCCGTTTCAATTGGCACTTCAAGGATATGCCAAAGGATCAGTTACGCAATTTTTTTGTCGCCTCCTTGAAAGTGCTTTAAGTGAGCGGGCACGTGCCAAGGCAAATCCTTTTAATGTGTCGCCCAAGTTGTGAATTTGCCAAAAAAAAAAATGGGCGACAAATTCCCGAATGAGATTTTTCTATTGGGATTCATGTAAAAGTTTGATAATAAATTTATAAGCTGTACACAAAATATGTGATTGCATATAATTATGTTCGATGATTTGAGTTTATTGGATGATAAATTTAAGAAGAACTCGAAAAGAGTTGCATATAAATATATATATAGATATCATAGGTATAATTTTTTTTATTTATGTGGACATATTCGTCTGCTTGGCTTTTCTTGAAATTGTTCCCTAGTCATAGGTCAATTGATTAGCTTCTATATCACGCCCATCATCAATGATACCATGAAATACCGAAACAGTCGGAGGCATTAAACTTCGCTTATTCAGTTATGATATTACAATATAAGAAAAGCTTGCCTTGACCCGAAGTTTTTTTTAGATAAATTTCTAGCAAAGAGAAATAATACTGCTGCTGATTTAATGACAGTAGATGCCTTAAAGTTTCCGCATAGTAAGGGGAGCTGAAAAGAGAATGAATGAGACAGACGGAGAGGTGTAGACATACTTATGTAGCTCATGAATTATGCGGCGCTAACAAGCCACAAGTTGTCATAAAAATCGCAATCTGAACGGCAATTACCTGTTGATGGGCATACGCTAGTTTAACCCTCAATTACAGAGTGCTGCCGGTGCTCAGTCTGAGTCTCAGTCTCAGGGGTGAAATCGAGACGACCGCAGACCCTTGCCTCGCTCTCTCTCACTCTCTGTGTGTGTGTGTGTGAGGTGTGAGCTGTGTCCCCAGAGGACGCATCAAAATTTGATTAAGTGAACTTCTTGGTGGGCAAATTAAAAAACACTTGCACGTTGAATCAATTTGCGAATTTTATAAATCTTCATTTGCACCTGAGACGTGAGGCACAGCGCTCGACGCCCCAGAGCAGCGTGCGGCGCCACAGGTGGTCGCAGCTTAAGCGCCTAAGCCCAGCAGCGAGACGTGACGGCGGCGCGCTGGCAGGGATTTTCGTTGGCTCTGCTTTAGTTTGTATTTGCATTTGCATTTGCGCCTTGTTTCAATTAACTAAAATGTCCTTAAATGTCCTCAAATGTCCTCTGGCTGAGTGTTATTTTTTGTGCTTATTCGGACTGACCAAATGGGGTTCATTGTCCATTTGGCAATGTTTTTAATTTCTCTAATGCCTTTTCTGATCTCTCTCGGAGTGCACTCAAAGGACCTGCGACCGACCAGCCATGCCCCATGTCCTTCTAGCCGGAGTGTGTGCGGCTTTTAAGAATATTATACAATTGCATTATGACGCCGCATTGGCCAGCCAAGTGTTACACAATATAAATTGATGCGCATTGTCCTGGCGGCCAGCGAAAAAGCGAGAAAGCTGCAAAGTTTTCAATTTCAACCATATATCAAACGCATCAAACGGGGCGGCAGCCTGGAACGCCCACTGTGCGTGCCTCCTCCAAAACCTCCGGCTAAAAAGAGCAATCTAGATGGAGAGAGAGAGAGAGAGGGAGAGAGTGGGACAGAGAGTGAGAGATCATCAGGTTTGAGGCTCTGCCAGTTGTGTATTACAAATCGCTCGACGGGCGGCCAGGACACAGGACACAGGACGCAGGATACGGCGACTGTCGACCGTCGACTGTCAATGCTCGAGCCGGTGGGTGGCATAATTTATGGCACTCGTTTCTACTTCCAATTCTGCGCTTCGCTGCGGTTATTAAAATGCTCAATGCTCTTACCCACACACACACACACACGCCACGCACAAACACACTCACACAGAGACACACTCAGAGCATCCAAAACTCCAGATTCAGCTCTCCACTTGCTGTTAGACAGCGCAAAAAGTGTAGCACACTTGCCGGCGCCGCGTAATGGCAACTGAAGTAGCAACAACAGCGACTCAGCGAAGGCACAGTGGGACAAAACTGATTTAGATGGAAGGCAAATTAAATGAGTGAGAGGGAAAAAATTAATAATAAATATAGTGTAGTAGTAATATAGTGATATATATTACCTATATGTTATGTAACACCTACATACATATATAGTACGTATATATATGTTACACAGTGCAAACGAAGTTCCTATATGTTATGTTGTTATGTAGTACCAATATATAGTAAAGTACCTAGTATCAGGCTCACATACATGAAGTGAATTTCCTATATATGGATAGTTACAGCCCGCATACAATAGGCATAGCTCCTATCTACAGTTAGTACACTATTCATATTGTATATGCATGGGGTACCCATATATAATATAATACTTTTATATAAATGATTGCAGGTTTGCTCGTATATTTGCCTTTATGTCTCGGAATACATCCGCGCTATAGTCTATAGTTGCTACAGACGTGGGAACTTCATTGTTTTTATGCTTTTTATATGACTATTGTACCACTGTGCCTGGTTGTCGTCGTCTCGGCTTACGCTCTGCCTGATAATCAATAAAATGTTTTGGCATTTACTTTCATTGTTTGCTGCTGCAACGCCCATCCAGCCACGCCCACGCTGGCAAGCTCGAGAGCTATTTGCATATTTGAAAGAATCGCCTCCTCGCCCCCTTTTTGCGCTTTAGAGTGCTCGGGCATATTGCAGGCTTTATATGCGCTGCTGTCGTCGTCGTGCTCAAGTCCTTTTGCACCGGGCGTGCCTGGTGAATTGTCTTTACTGTCGACGTTCATTTGGGTTCGCAGGCGGAGAAGGACAACGACGAGCCAGTCGCTTAATCTACTTAAATGTCTTTGAAGGAATAAATGTCGCCTGCCTCAGCAGAAAACAAGAGCGAACGCTGCAGTTGGCTGTGCAAGGCTGTTGAATACTCGTTCAAAGTTGGGAAAGGGATAAGATGGTAAGAAAGCCATGAAAGAGTAGTTGTAGAATATAGTATTAGAATATAGTAGTAGCGTACAAGTCAAATATAGTAGAAGTACTTAAACATACTAATAGTAGAATATAAGTAAGTAGTAGAGTATATAAGTAGTAGAATTTAGTAGTAGTAGTATTAGAATGTAGTAGCAGCCAAATATAGTAGTAGCATTAGAATATAGGAGTAGTATTAGATTATAGTGGCAGATATATACAGTAGTAGTAGCAGAATATTGAAGTAGTAATATATTATAGTAGCAGCTATATATAGTAGTAGTAGTAGTAGAATATAGGAGTAGTAGTAGATTATAGTAGCAGCTATATATAGTAGTAGTAGTAGTAGAATATAGGAGTAGTAGTAGATTCTAGTAGCAGCTATATATTGTAGTAGTAGTAGTAGAAAATAGGAGTAGTAGTAGATTCTAGTAGCAGCTATATATAGTAGTAGTAGTAGAAAATAGGAGTAGTAGTAGATTCTAGTAGCAGCTATATAGTAGTAGTAGTAGTAGTAGAAAATAGGAGTAGTAGTAGATTCTAGTAGCAACTATATATAGTAGTAGATTCTAGTAGCAGCTATATATAGAAGTTGTAGTAGAATATAGCAGCAGCCAAAGTACTTTATGGGAGTGTGCTTTAACCTCGGCAGATGGCGACATGAACTGAATGAACCAATATGCTCTCTTCACTTAATGAACGGGCATTTTAAAGGGGGGAACGCGTGTTATTAACATGGATTTATGGCATATCCTTGGCTGACTTAAGACGTGCTATTAGCGTACAAAAGTTGTAAACAAGTCAGATAGCTATACATACATACATGACATACAAATATACACATATATATACTCATACATATATATGTATATCTATCAATCAGAATCAGATTTGGAATCAGTTTCAAGCTTTGCGGCGCAACAGAGCTGAAAAACGTAAAATTTTTGACTCGAGGCTCAAAAGGTAGCATCAGATAATTTCAATTAAAAATGCCTTTGAATAGGCATTTCGATCGTTGGCTGGCAACCCCCCGACAAAGGACTTGCCATTGATGTCCTTCTTGTTGTCCTTGTTGCTGCCGCTGCCGTATCAGCACTTTTAAATCAAAATGGGGAGGCTGTCGCTTAATTGAGTTTCGCTTTGACGGCAAACCGCATAAAAGGCGACTTTTAAGTCTTCACATGCTCCGCCCCGCAATTAAAGCCGCTGCGTCCTGCGGAAAGCCTTGGAAATTTAATATTCTCATAATGAGCGGAAAACTTTCATGCATAAGCTGCAAAACAACTTTTGTGGTTGCTGACCAAGGGAAGCTGGGCTTCTCTCCTCTGGGCGCTCTTAAATGACATTCTACATATATTTTGTTGCTTGGATCAACAATGAATGAATAAATGTGGACGAATTGCGTCAATCAATCAAGCCCTCAATCATGTGGAATTCCTTAACTTTAACTTGAGAATATAAATAAATAAATGAAATTATTGGATAATTTATATTAATTTAATTAATAAAATATTTAATAATATATCATCAAAATCAGTCAGAGTCACCTAAATGAAGTGCTGTTAAATAAACGATAACATTTATGTAAATGCTACCATTCTCTGCGATTCTCATAAATGAAAGTAAGCAGAATAGATATTTCTTAAATTTTTTACGTGTTGTATAAAGGGAAATATCATAAATGTATGTACTTACATATGTATATACAATATATATAATAATACAAATAGTATACATATGTATAATATAATATAATATAATACAATAATATAAATTTGGAATATTTGACTAGATGAATAGATAAACTAACGTTATGAGCGTATTCAGCTTATTAGGGATATGAAAAGATGAATTTGAATCACAAATATGAATGATATAGTTCTCAACGCTTTAAGATCTTACGTATATCCTCACTCAAATACGTTTCGCTCACTCTAAGAATATTTAACAACCCTGACTAACAGAGATGTTGCTTTTCGCATTGGGCAGTTTGGTGGTATATATTTACATACATACATATATATATACATCATAAAGTTATCAACTTGATGTTGATGAGCTTGTCGTTGTTGTTGCTGTTGTTGTTGTTGTTGCTGTTGTTGATGACGCTGCAAACAAATTTGCGCTGTTAACAAAGGACGCGTCGCTTCTGCTGGCTTTTTGTTGTCGGTCGTCGCATTCGCCACGCTTGTCAGTGGCAACTCGAGGGGAGTCGGGCTGAGTCGGGCTGGAGTCATTTTGTCAGACTGTCTGTAGGCCTGTCCGTTCGTTCCTCATGCCAGCCGTGATGCTTGATGGCAGCATAATTGATGCACTCGAGCGTAAGTGATTAGATTCATTATGCTGCCAGTCTGGCAACGCCAATGGCAACACCCAACACCATAGCAGAGGCAGGGGGCAGGGGGCAGGGGCATCAGGTGTCCATTTAAAATGTTTAAAATATATATTTTAAATTAGAGATTTCTTTGTTCGAGCCTGCCAAATGATGTGTGACAGCATTTTTATTGCCGTGTCCATGGCCATTCATCGAGAGAGGCCAGAATCGAGCTGGAACTTCGATTGGCAGCTGGGGTAAAAGCCAACGCATGCCAACATTAATCAAGACATTCTAAGGACCGAGCTATATATACAAAGTATTTATGCATTTCGAGGGTAAACGACAAAAAAGAAGAGAAAAAAAAAGAAACATAACCAAAAACTCATAAAAGGCTCAAAACACACGCCGAGGGCGCAAAAGCAACGTTTCCGGTGTGTCGCTCGCCATTGCCTGCCTGGGGAGTCGGGGGTAGGGGTTGCCTGCGTGGATGACGAGGGGCAGAGGGTAGAGGTCCATAAAACGTGTGTGCATTCTAGCTTAAAATAAAGTCGCAGGCGACTTGTTATACTCATTCACAAAAGTGAAACGGGTATATTGGTTTTGTGCAATGTCTGGCTTGCTGTCCGTTCGTCTGTTCGTCAATCAGTCCATCCGTCCATATGAATGCAATTTTGAAGTTAGAGACTTGACTGGGTCGTGCCAACTTGGAAAATGGACTGAATTAGTATTCTGCAGTCGGTAACGCTCGACCGCAACGTTCTCGCTTGTTGTTGTTGGCACTTTGGCTTTTGTGTCGTTATTCATTGTATTCGCGTTTGGCGAAATATGAATGTGAATGCGAATGCGAGTGTATATTGTCCTAATGGATGCTCGCCCATTTGGGGTTGGCACTATTCATAGAAATCGTCATATGCTAATTAAGCAGAAAAGTACAACTAAAGACATTTTGAGCCTTATATTGTAAGGAAAGTTGGAATATATTCATGATTTGATTTCATTAGCATGTATTCTATAAATCTATTTTTCAGCATTGAACAGTCGAAAAAAAAAAGATATTATGGAGATGGAGATTTTCATACGTACGCCGTCCGTTTGATCTCCTTTTACCTACACTAGCTGAGAACTTAAGGAATCTTGAAATTCAATGCAAAACAGTTTATTAAAATTTCGATGTAACGTATTTCAAAGTCATTTAGAAGTAAAATAAATAGCAATAACCGTATTCATTTAAAAATGTATTTCTATATTTCAAGGCTCAGAAAAATCTTTCATGAAGCCTTTCTTTTCATATTCGGCAATCTACAATCAATACAACAAATGCATTTCATATCGAATTGTTTTCGGTTCACACCAAATCAAACATCGAGTCCCCATTCACTGCGGCCATGTCTCGATTACACACAGTTGAATTGAGAGACACGAGACAAGCGCCTCTATCAGAGTCTTAAAACTAATAACAGGCAAAACAACTTGAGTCCCCTTCGCGCCGTGTGCGTGTCTCATATCTGAGTTGCTTCCAGCTATTTGCACACAAACAAAAATAAATATTAAATCTCTGGCTGACGAAAGCGAAATCGTTTTGTGCCGGAGAGCTAGAGAGGGAGGGGGAGAGAAGTGAGAGGAGTCTCTGGCCACAGTCTTGCTCACTCCAGAGAGTAGGAAAAAAACACCCTCAGGTTTCGATTTACGGCTTACGACTTACGGTTTACGGTGGCACGCGCTTATCGAGCTGAGAGCAGCGTTTAGTTTGTGATTGAGTGGGTGGACGTGTGGATTGACAGCATGAATCGGCTGAATCAACAAGCAGACCACCACATCCATGTCCATTTGCCGGTGACCAGGCCACAATTTCAACTGCGCTCGAGTTGGCTACTTTCGTGGGCTTCTGGCGAGAACTTTAAAGCCGTCTTGCTGCAGCTGGTAATTAAAACCGAAAGCCTTTTCCTGTCAGCTATCCATAAGCGGATGAGCCAAAGCGTAACCCACTCCAATTAAGGATGTCGCTGCGAAAAGCCATACATCATTGAAGCCACGGGGAATCCCAAACAAAGATGACAACGCGCTGCCAGTGGGAGAAAAAGTCTATAAAAGTTATTTTGTAATTAGTGCAAGAGTTACAACAACAGCAACAACAACAACAGCAACAACGACAAGAGCCAGAGCAACAACAATTTGTTGCTGACTGAAATTGAAGTCGACTTCTGGGCGCCGTTGCACTAATTACCGCTGACGTGGCTCTGCCTCGGCCCGCCCCGCCCCCGCCCCGCCGCACCGCCTGTCGCGCCTGTCAACTCAAATTTGACACTTTTTTCGCACAATTTATGAGACGGGGCAGACAGCCACGCCTATACATTATCGAGGGCTGCACAGTGGGTACTGATCACAAAGTTCAAATCAAGCTTAAAAATCTGTTATCCCAATGGGGATATAGCTCAGCGGTAGAGCATTCGACTGCAGATCGAGAGGTCCCTGGTTCAAGTCCGGGTGTCCCCTAAAAATTGTATATTTTTTTAAAATAATTAAATCTGAGAATTAGTCATGAATTTATAAAGCTAGATTTTTTAAGGCTCAAGTTCAAGATAAGCTTAGAAGTTCGAAATTAATGAGGGTTTGTAGTTCCGTAGCGTCGATCATTCGGCTGCGAAAGGAGAGGGTACCGGGGTTCTAATCTGATATAGTCACAGTGGAAAAATTCTTTTTTTTTTTTATACTACATCAAATTTTTAAATAATCCGATTCGATAATTTAGGAAAATGCCTTCATATTTTTTTTTATTCTGCAAAGAACACTTATATATTTTTTAATATACATTATCAGTAATTCATTAGTTTTAAGCTTGAATAACTGAGAAAAGGGAAATTCGAAAAGAGGATTCATGTGGTGTTAATAGGGGTATAGCTCAATGATAGAGCATTCGACTCCAGATCAAGAGGTGCCTGGTTCAAGCCTACACTTTGATCCCTGTACGAGTGAGACTTTTTAAAATATATTTTATATTATTGCTAGTCAAATTTAAAATATGACCCACTGTGCCTTGTTTGTGGGATGACACTTGAGCTGCGGCAGCAGAGCTCCCATGGTTGGGCACTTAGTTTAGAGTTTTATGAGCGCAATTCGATTATTCTTCATTTATGTCAATCAATGCGATTTTTGTTGCGTGCTTTTCGTTAGGCGCAGGATGCGCACCACCCTTAAGCGTTCTGTTTAAATAGTAAAACGGACGCACACACACACACAAATACAGAGGACTGCCAAAAAATCTGGAAATTTAATATCATATCAGAATATTGTTATTGTTATTGTTGTTGTTGTTGTTTTTGGTGCCTTGGAGTCTCTGCTTTTGTCGACTGTCTGGGCGGCTCTCACTTCCTGTTTAGCTGAACGTATCCTTTTTTGCCAATGTGATGGAAAAAATGTTGAGAAAATCCTCTGCGGCACCGTGCGCCGTGCCCCTTGCCCCGTGCCCTGCTTCTGTTGATTTTCATTTCATTTCCCAGCTATTCGCTGTAGTTGTTTACATCCGCAACTTTATTATAGCTTTTGGCTGAGTTGCAACTGTTTGTCTGTTTTGTCTGTTTGTCTGTTTGTCTGTTTGCTCTATGCTTATGAGGGTTAGGCCAATGCGTCGTATTAGCAACGTCGTCAGGGCAGCTGCCCAGAGACAGCAGCAGCAGAAGAAGAAGCAGCAGGTTGGAGGGTAAAATATGGAAGTACTTAGAGATGAGCCATAGGTTTTTATGGATTATGAATTGGTTGGCTCGGCCTGCTATGGGAAGCGAGGCAGTTGCCGAGAGTGTTTGCTTAGATTAGTAGCTACTTTTAATGGAACTGCGAGCTGCCATATACATGATGGCTGTGATGGCTATGATGGCTATGTGATATGGAATCGCTTTATATGCCTTACAATAAAAAAAAAGAAAAATTAATACGTTTAAAATGATAAATAACAAATATTACTGATTTAATATGTAATAATATTTTTACAAAATTTAAATAAATTTAAATCTACAACAAAATTTTTTATAAATTTATTTTTTAAATAATTGTTAAGTACTAGATAATATTAATAAGTACTATATGCAGTAGAATCCGGTTATAACGCCACTCAAGGGACCGTTGTTATACCCGGAAAGCGCTATAAACGTATAAGTTTGCTCATAAAAGTTTGACAGGGACCAGAATTTTCGTCGCTATAACCGTACAGACGCTATAGGCGGTGTCGTTATAGCCGGATATTACTGTAGCTTTAAATTTTGTTGTAAAACCCAATTCCCGATTAAAAATAGTAAATAGTAAAAATTAAATAAATTAAAGCAATTAACAAATTTAAATAATATTTAGTATAATGTTTTTTTTTTTTTTTAAATAAATACAATATAAAATATATATGCAAAATTCAATGTAAGATTTAATATTTAGTTATTTAACAAATAATTATAAACACTTCAAAATTATATATATAAATATATTTTCTTTGTAAAATTTTCTGTTTAAGCAACAATAAAAATTACTTACTAAAATCATTTAAATTATTTTATGATGGAATTAAAACCTAAAATGATATTTAAATAATTTTATGTGAAATTATTGATATACTTATAATACTTATATTTTTATAATACTTATCCTATTTATTAAATGTAGTTATTTAAATTTAAAAGTGAATTGAGTTTTAAATTTAAAATATAGCTTACATTTTAAAGAAATTAAAAAAATGATTATTTCTTTTAAACGTATCCATAATTATTATGAAATTACGTTTTATATTTTTAATAGCTGATATTTAAGATTTTTTCAAGCCTTTATTTATTTTCTTTTTAAGTATATTATTTTCTTTTTCTCTTTTATTTTTTCGCATCCTTTTTGATGGCTATAAATTTGAGTATCTCATTAAAGTCTATTAACTTCAGACAGTTGCTTTCAAATGAAAATGAATTGAATTGCATTAATAAAAGAGAAGTCAATGTTTTGTCATCTCATTGAGGACAATCGAATTTGTTCGGCTGATAAATTGTCATAGTTAATTTAGAGTAACTCAAGAAAGCAAACCATAAATAATGTGAAAACTTGATATTAATTTGTGAGCAAACACGCGGCATTCAAATAATTCAAATGGCTGATAGATCGTTGATTTAAACTCAAGCTGGACGCTGACTGGCATTACGCTTGGCCAATCAATAACAAATGACAGGAATATATAGCGAAACATATATACATATGAATATATAATAAATATGTTTATATGAATGTTGCAACATAAATCGCGGCAGCGCACAAGCAAAGCCATAGAAAAGCAATTGAAGCCAAACAAAGTAAATATTCAAAATGGCCGACACTTGCGCTATATAACAGACAGTCAAGCGATACAGACACATATACACATATATACTCTATGCTATACAAATATATAGTTATATATCTAGCTAAACAATGCCGCCTGTGCTTGGCAACATGTTAGCGCCGAGATTCACATTGCTCGCATGCCGCATGCCGCATGCCACACATAGCTACAGCTATATACACACGTTCATATGTATGTGTGCGTGTCTGTCTGTGGAGGTGCACTCTGATTGGTGCTCGGGCAGGCCAGGTGGTTTGGCCCCCACCACCGGCCAAACTCGACCTGCTACACTGTTGCCAAAAGCAACCCTCAACCAATGCTGAGTGCCAACAAATTCCTGCACATCCACATTGAGCCTGGCTGAGCCTGCGCAGCAGCCTCACGCGAGCTTTTCACCACGGCCCGCTGTGTGGGCCGAGTGCGAGCGAGACGGTAGGAGCTCTGATTATGCTCGCCGAGCATAAGCTGGACCAGAGCATCCTGGACTGGCTGGCCAGACAAGAAGGGCAAATGCTGGCTTTGCCGTTAGTTTCACTTCGTGCGTTGTCCTGCTGAGGCCAAAGCGAAGCGCCGCAGCGTTAGTGCCCAGTGAGTGTGTACACAGAGATAGCAACTATATTCCAATATATATATATGTGTATATACATATATATGTGTATATAGCTGTCAATAATTATAAATAAATACTATAAGTAATCGAAAGTGATTTTGTGCTAATCAAATGTTGTGATTAAACTCGTTTTCTTTGGAAGTAAAAAACCCCACGCGTTCGACTTCCAATCAGTTGGCATTCCAGTTCCAGTAGTCGAAAATTTCCAGTGTATATACCAAGGCAGCAACCCCAGCTGGGCTGCCTATATATATATGTATATATATATAGCTTTTAGATAGAGACAGCTGCTTATGTACTTGCCACACAATGTTGCAACTGTCGCATGCGCTGGCAGCGCCAACCTGGGCTACGCTCATTGTCTGATCCTCGCCAGCTCGCCTGCTCAGCCGAGCTGCCGCACAGTCTTCAGACAGAGTTGAACGCGGATCGTCTACAAAAATCGAGTCTCGTCGTCGTCGTCGTAGTCGTAGTCGAGCCAGCCGCCGGGCTCGACTTCAACTCTGTCTGAATGTTGTCGCGTCTAGCATTAGCTTAGCTTTATTTTTTAATTTAATTAAGTTTAACTTAAATTTTTTTCCGTTCCACTTTCCTCCATCATTTAATGGGCGTGTGTTGCTTAGAAATCGTATGAAACTTTCATAAAATATAAAGTAATCTGAAAAACTCTATATTTTATAATTGAAAATCTTAATAAAACTTATTAACTAGAAATCCACTAAATTAATAAAAAATAAAATAAAGTGTATAAACGAAATCTTTTGTGTCTAAATCTAAACTAAACCGATTTTTTTTTAACTTTGAACTCTCCATAAAACTAATCTAAAATCACTTACATAACCCTAAAATCTATATAACACTTCGACTCTCTTCTTCCTCGTTTCTTACAGCGTAACGTGTTATGTTGTAAACGATTTGAGCTACAAAATAATAAATATATATCTATAATCTGTGTACCTTATTTGTGATATCATAACCAAAAAAAAAAAAAGTTATTAAAATATAAATAAAATTTATTTTAAAATATTATAAATTTTGTTGTATAATTTTAAAATTTAATATATATAAAAACACATTTAAACGAAAATAATATTAATACGAGAACTGGCATTGGGATTACGTGAGGCGCTTACATAATCGAGCCGAGAAATGGATTACGCAATACTCGTGAGCAATGTAAGTGACGGAAGGCCTAAAGGTCAAGTGTTATAGGGGGACGACTGAATAGTCATTGATAGTTATTGATTTCTTTTGTTCTCGTATCTAGACTGATGGTATGAATAGGAATAGGAAACATTTATGAAGAGATTGGAATGCGATATATTATATTTTCGGTTACGACTTTTGCTAATTTTGCTTCATTTTAGAGCACATCAAAGTTTATTTAAAATGAACTTTAGGACAAATTTAAATTAAACCTTTAAAATGCTCAGCTCTTTACTCGGCTGTCGTTATATGTAAATTTACACTTAAATACAATACAAATTTATTATTTATTTATCATTTATAATGACTTTAAGAAAATTCTGAAAATTAATAATGAATTTTGTTTTAGCTAGGGTCAAAGTATACAAAAACTTTAATAGAAGAGATATGTCTATATACCAATTATTATTATTTTCCCAATCTAATAGAAAAAAAAAAAACATTTTAAAACCAATTTAAGTTTTCAATTCAAATTTTTCTGTCAAACATTTTTCCTATGTCACCTTCATTGCTATTTAACCTACCCCAGAAACCAATTGCAAGACCCGCAAAAATTCAACTCGACTATCAAATGGCAGGCGAAATTTATGGTCATAAGCCGCTTAAGAAACATTTGCAGCCACAAATGAATGAACGACAAATGTGGCAAATTATGAGACTTTGAGCTCTTCAGGCTTTGCTTATCAGCAGCAAAACACGAGGCAGACAATAATAACGAATACTGTTTAACTCTCAATTCTTCTCTTTTGGCAGGCAATGTGAAAATGCAACATCAACACCTTTTCAACAACAACAACGACGAATAACAGCAGCAGCAGCAACAAATTTGGAACCCCGTCGGAGCGAACGAGCCAACCAAAATTGAGTTATAAAATTAGCCCCGCTGCGATTCGACACGCCCAGAGAGTAGCTAAAAGCCAAGCCGCCGTGAAGTAGGCAACAAAATATTTATGCGCACAAACGATAACAACAAGAACAACAACAACAACAACAATAACTAAAGCCAGTGAACAAAAACAAAAAGTCGCATCATGAAGGGCTTGACGGCGTTTAAGGAGAAGGCGACGGGCGTTTTCAGCGGGTGAGTGGACCAGCAGAACGAAATGAAAATATCATGAATAGAACTACACTGCGCAACGCAAATGGGGTTGTTATAAGAAAAGCAAAATAATAATTAAGAGACAAATTAGAGTTTTTATGGGAATTCCAATAGAATAGATCAGTTGGCTTTTTTTATATAATATTTTGGATTAGAGCTCTTCTCTCTTTTGGGTAATTTTATCTCGGCAGAAATGAATGGATGAGCAACATATAACATAAAGGTTAGGAGAAGAAATACACATATATAATGTTTCCTTAATATATTTTAAACCGCGATCCGGTCTAGTAACTTTTCTCCTAGAATCAATGACAACAGGAAAGAAACTCTTGTAAAACCTATATATGCAGCTTTACATGCTTTGCTAAATTCCAACTTTCTCTAGGCTAGTGTCGCAAATGATGAGTGTGCAATATGCCGAGACTGAAATATGATTGCAATCAAATGGCAATGGCCAAAAAAAAAAAAAAAACTGAATGAAAAATAGGAAAAAAATTTAATTTAACGCAACGTTGATCAGCAACGAGACGAGAGCGTGACGCGTGGTTGGCTGAACTTGACCATGCAAAAAGGATGCTGTGGGAAGTACTTAGATAGGCGGTGAGGGCGGGACTTAGCCAGCGTCGCGAAAGTTGGGCACGTGTCGTCGTCTCGCGCTGTGGCGCGTCGCAAAGTTGTAAAAATTATTGGCATGCTTAACAAGTCATTAAAGAGGCCACAAGAAGCTGCAGCCAACTACGGTCTGTAGTCAGTCAGTCAGTCAGTCAGTCAATCAGCCAGCTAGTCCGTGAGTCAATCAGTCAATCTGTCTGGCCGCCAGTTATGAAAGGCAACGGCATGCCGAGACGTTCACCGTTGGCTCAGGAATTTCGTGCACGTTGCCAGCCGTGGCACGTGCTTCCAGCGGAAGCGAAGCAAACAGCTGCCCCTGCGTGGCACTGATGGCTCATGGTAAACAATACACTCGGCAAGGGCATTACTCTAGGGCATAACTGACTGTATAATACTTGTTTACGGTTCAGTAGCACGAATTGAAATCGTTGTACATTTATATGAAGATCTATATTTAGAGGTTCAACTGTGAATTCCAAAGCTTGATTATTCTTTATGACTTAAATACTCTGTAAGATTGATATGTCTATATAGGTAAAATAATAATATCATGTCGATTGATTCACAGAGAGGAGAGGGGCCCTATCAATGCAGGTTGATCGGAGAAGCTCAACACCAAGCTTGTGAAAAATACACAAACATTTTGCATAAAATAATAAAGTTTCGCCATGCCTCAGTGCAGAACTATATAAAATTCTGAGTCTCACTGTAAAGGATATAAGCTATAACATTCTTTTACTCGACATGAAGCTCTTAGCTCCACAGGTATACGCTTTAAAGCTGTGTATGATGGAATAGCAAAGAATGGGATGGGATAGGTTATGATGGCATAGGCTATCTTACCCCCATTTACTTGTTTACTATAGAGCATATAAATCGATAGTTCTTATACAGCTGTTACCGATTAGATTTCTCATTTCTGGTTCATTTAGCTGTCAGATTTCTTAAACTGAGAGAGTTTCTACATTATTAAGCTGAGGAATTGAATAGTGTATATGATATCGTTTTTCTATTTTAGGTAGATCGTTTTCCGATTTTGGCAAGTTCTCTTGATTTATGGATATATTCAGCTATGTTTAAAACAACAAGCTTCTAGTTTCAATGGCGTCAAAAGATTTGGTAAACTTGATATCTAAACCGAATAAAGGATTATTCATAGAGACAATATGCCCCTCTCACAGCCTAAACGAGTATAAACAGTATAAAGAGTCATGAGCATATTGACTCAGAGCACTAATAGTGAATACGAATGTGAGTGTGAGTGTGAGTGGGAGTGTGTGTGTGAAAGTGAATGTGTGGTATGCAATTTTTATGGGCACGCTCCTGGCAACAGCAGGACTCGATTACGAGTGAACAACTGATTTGCTCAAGGACTTTTTCGAGCGGGGAGACGCGCGCAGTGTAAATTAGAAATTGGAACAATAGGTGATAGCTCGTTTTCATTAAGGAATGTGTGTGAAGCATCGAGCGAAAGGGAGAAAAAAGTGTTGCATACCAACAGGCAGTCAGGCAGTCAGGCAGCCTGGTCTCCTTGAAATTCAAAAGGCTGCACGCAAATGAAATTGATTTCGACGAGCTCATTGAAAACGGTTGCCAGGATCTGTGCCTGATGTCGAGTGGCACTCGAAAGGCGCGCGCGAGAAGAAATTGAAATGCGTACAGCTTCAAGGACAAGTCGAGCATTGTGTCCTCAGCGAAATTAGAATTGTCGAGCTGCCTCCCAGCTGGAGTCGCCGAGTCGTGTCTCTGACAAGCCAAGTCAAACATTTTGCCCCAATGCTCGACTAATGGGCGCGTCCATTGTGGCCCAAGTTAAAGCCAGGCCACAACAACCTTCAGCCGACTCCAACTCCGCCTTCGTGGCTGCCAAGACAGCGGCGCCAGTTAGCCATAATCTAAGCGGCGCCAAAAAGTCTCCAACATTTTTACTGACAATCAAAACCCGCCAAATAAGTGCCAGCAAAAAAAAGAAAAGAAAATAAGAGAAACTTGAGCAATAGTTTATCAACAAAGCAAAAAAGCAAGAGAAACTCTAGACAGTCGAGGAAAGTGAACTTCACTTGGCACGAATTCGAGATACGCTTGCCAATAGTGCGATGATGTATGACTAGAAGCTTTGGGCATAAAGTGATATAAGTTATGTTAGAATATATTAGTTTCATAGTTTTCTTCATCTTTTATCAGCTCCGTCAATCAAGCAGTTCGGTATAAAATGACTAGAGATATTTCTTATAGTTTTACAATTAAAAATTTAGTTTTCTATGCTCAAATTTTATTAGTTCAGTTTAATCAGTCAATCATGAAAATCTATCAATCAGTTAATGAAGTCAGTCAGCTAGTTATGTAGCTAGAAAATTAGTTAATTGACTTTGGTTGAGCAAATCAGTCAGTCAGTCTGTCAACCAGTCACTCATTCAATTTGTCGACTAAGCAATCTATTTATTAATCAATGTCAGTCACATTATGAAATAATCAGTCAATCATTCAAGCAGACAGTCAATGATTAGCCAAATGAGTCAAACTGTTAAGCAATCATTAATTTTTCTATGAGCTAAACATTGTCTGTCAATCAAACAGTCAGCTTATCAGTTTTATATTCCTTTAGTCAATCAATCAATCAAACAATCTGTATATAGGCAAATCAACCAGTCTGTCAATCAAGTTATTTATCCAAATAGATAATATACGTTTAAAATGACACAGTCAATGAACATACATTATTGGATTGATCAATCAGGTAGTCAATCAATCAGCTATCTTTATAAGAAAGCTAATGATGTTCTGTATACAATAAATTCGTTCAATTAAGTTAGTCCCTCAATCAGAAGACTGAGCAACTTTGATTGAGCAACTTTGTCAATCAAGCAATCAGTCTAGAAGCTGAAATAGTATATATAGAGCGATAACTTCTATTGACTACAAATCATAATCAATCCAAGCTACACGCATTATATATGCTTATATAGTTAGGGCTATCTCATTGCGCTCCTCCTCAAACAATGTGAACAAGTTCCAGCTACTCTAAACAAAGTTATATAAATGTGAGTGTGCATGTGAGTGCATGTGTGTGTGTGTGTGTGTGGGGATCCATAAATAGCGGGTATAAAATTGGCGACAGACAAGCCGGCATTAAACTCGGTCAAGGCGCAAGGCACAAGGCACAAGGCAGCAGGCACGAGGCAAAGACTGCGAGGACTACGCGGACTAGAAGGAAGCTGCGTGACCAGACGAGGGTAGCTTTGGCGTCAGACATTTGAGTTATGTGACAAACGGCGACGCGGACGGGGAAAAAAGAGATATTGAAGTTGGCACAGTAGTGGATTTTTATTCTGTATCGAAGGAGGTGGGCCACGGCGTTTGTCTGCAAATTTATGAGACGGAATGCCAAAGAGTCTGAGAAAGAGACAGAGAGGGAGAGAGAGAGAGAGAGAGAGACAGAGAGAGGGAGAGGGAGAGAGTTGCTAATGCCACCAGTGATGAGGTTATCAATGTTGATGTGTCACTTAGGCTGGGTTAATGCTCGAGCTACCCTCGCCTATGCATTAAGCCAAATGTCCACAGTCTGTCATCAATCAGCCTTTGTCAGCGCTAAATGCTAGCTTTAAGCCACAATCTGATATCGAAATCTGAATCGAGAGCGGTTTACCTGGCTGGGAAAATCAGTTTTCTCGGTCGCAGCACTTAATGGAATTGAATTCAGTTTCAATTGAATGAATCACCCCCCACGGAAGGCAAACAAGGTCCCTCAGGGCAAGACAAGAGGCAGTCAAATTTCTTGCCCTAACAAGCTGAAAATATTTGTGTTTTTACGCCTCCCCTGAGCCAAATGCCAGACTCTCCCTCTCCCTCTCCCACTCGCTCTCACCTGTTGCTCGACATTGTCAACTAATTGTCATGAGTTATGTGACCTCTCACCTTTATTTCCCTTCACCTTTCTTGCAGCCTGAAGCCGAATATGGAGAAGTTCGAGATATCGCAGAGCTATCATGGAGGTCACGGTGGCTACGAGGAGATGGAGGGCGGCGAACGCGAGGGGCGTGGACCTGGCGGCGGTCACGCCTACGACGACGACGACGATCGACCCGACTCGCCCGCCTCCTTCGAGGAGATCGAGCGCCCACCTCTGCGCAAGATCGACAAGTACTGCAAGGCGGAATGCCCCTGCATGCCGGCACGGTACACAATCGCTACGATGGCCTGCGTGGGCTTCATGATTGCCTTCGGCATGCGCTGCAACATGTCAGCGGCGAAGCTCAAAGGAGAGCATAACGGGGTAGGTCGAGGGATAGAAAACTGCAGTAAAAATTAACTGAAAATTCGATATGAGTTGTTATGGACTTGGCTATATAAAAAAATAAAAAAATAATAATAATAATTTAGAAATTTTCATAGAAATATTTGTTTTTTATTTTTTAGAGTACTTTTGATTTATATGGGTCGCTGAGTGAATGAAATCATTTCTACACCCAGCTACACTGAAAAATCTAGCAAAATAAGTCTTATGTCAAACTTCAAGAAAATATTAATTTTATTAAATTAAAACATTTTTAAAATTAACAAAAACTTATTATTAACGAATACTCAAAAAATTAAGACAGCTTATACATATTAAATTTCTCATATAAATGTGCTCTCTAATGTTCTCATAAAGTCTTTAAAAACATGAACGGAATTCGAGCATGGGAATTCAATTCAATTTGCCTCATTTGATGGCAAAGCTGCTGTCAATTAGAGTGTGTGTGCGAGTATGGGAGTCTATGTGCGTGTGTGTGTGTGTTTGTTCACATCACTCAAAAGTCACACACAAAGCCACGCCCACACAAGAGGCACACAGGCACACATAGAGCATCCGTTTGGCGCTCGTTAATAAAAGCCCGCGGCACAAAATTTTAATGATTGCGACTTTTACTCTCTCACTCACTTGCTGTCGCTCTCTCGTTCTCTCTCTCACTCACAGACCGTCTTTATGAACTGGACGGTGGCAGTGGAAAGCCACGTGGACTCATCCTTCTTCTGGGGCTATCTAATAACACAAATACCCGGCGGCTTCATTGCATCCAAGTTTCCAGCGAACAAGATTTTCGGTCTCTCGATTGTCAGCTCCGCCTCGCTGCATTTGATTGTGCCGTTTGCCATGACACTGATGCACGGCCATGTGGTGATAGGCGTGCGTGTGCTGCAAGGACTCTTCGAGGTGAGTCACGGAGAACATATATCTATCATGTAGCACATATCAAATATACCAAAAACCAAATCGAATTCGTTTTTGAGCAGATCAAAGCTAAGGATTACGCATGTAAAAGTGTAGAGGGGTAGCCAGAGCTGGGGGGTTGCTTTATTGTATGTGTGTGTGTGCGTTGGGGGGGTTGCTATATGATAAAGCAAATATGTGAAATGAAAACATGTTCCGGATTTGGGGCACACACAGAAGGCAAAATAACAAAAGCATTTATTTTAATGCGATTTCTTTTGTGTCTGTTTGGCAATCATTTTTTCTTTCTTTCCCCCTCACTCTCTAACTCTATTTCTCCCTCCCACTCAGGGCGTAACATATCCGGCTTGTCATGGCATTTGGCGTTTCTGGGCGCCGCCTATGGAGCGCTCTCGCCTAGCCACATTGGCCTTCTCCGGCTCCTACGCGGGCGTCGTTGTGGGTCTGCCCCTGTCCGGGCTGCTGGCGGATGCGGTGGGCTATCAGGCACCCTTCTATGCGTACGGCACCTTCGGCATCATCTGGTATTTGTTCTGGATCTGGCTGTGCTTCGAGAACCCGCGCAAACATCCTGCGATTAGCATACCGGAGCTGAAGTACATTGAGAAGTCGCTGGGCGAGTCGGCGCATCCGACGATGCCGTCCTTCAAGACGACTCCGTGGCGCGAGATGATGCGCTCGATGCCCGTCTATGCCATCATTGTGGCCAACTTCTGTCGCTCCTGGAACTTCTATCTGCTGGTGCTCTTCCAGTCCTCCTTCCTCAAGCACAAGTTCGGCTTCAAGGTCGAGGAGGCGGGCTTTGTCGGCTCACTGCCCCACTTGATCATGACCACGATTGTGCCCTTCGGCGGCATGCTCGCGGATCATCTGCGCAAGAACGGCATCCTCTCCACCACGAACGTGCGTAAGCTCTTCAACTGCGGCGGCTTCGGCATGGAGGGTCTCTTCTTCCTCTTCGTGGCGCACTCCCAGACGGCAGTAAGTCCTTTTGGGAACTCTATTTAATTATTTATATGATATAATTCGATTTTTAAAGAATTTTTGTTTACCCTTATTAAAATATATATGTAAATTTATGGTTATTTATTATTATATTTTATACATGATATTAATAAATAATTTTTTCAATTTTTATTTTTATAAATTTTTCTAATTTAAGAATAATAATTAAATATTTAAAAAGAGAAAATGTTTTGTTTCCGTCTCAGAGTATCCTTATAATCGGAATACATTTCTTATTCAAAATTATATTTTTTCTATATCTCCTGATCTCCATCCTAGCAAAGCCATTACCAGTACTATGTTAAGTCACTGTTAAAATACATTTTTAACCCAACAGCTCGTTTCTGTGCGCACAAAAAAGAGCTATATGGTGAAATATGATATTTAACAGTACGGTAGATAGACGTACTGTTAATTAACATGTAAACTAGCAGTAGCTAACAGTGCTCTTACATGCTTTTATTTATAAATTATTCCTCTTACTTTTGTTTTTTTTATTTTAATAGTAAAAAATATTGACATATTTATTATTTATATATTTTATTTTTTTTAAATATTTATACTTTCCAAATTATATGGATAAATTAAGTATATATATTGTTATTTATATTCATGCAACATTTTCTTAGACTGGCGCCATGTTTGCTTTGACCTGTGGCGTGGCGTTCAGCGGCTTTGCCATCTCCGGCTATAATGTGAACCATTTGGACATAGCGCCTCGGTATGCGAGTATATTGATGGGCTTGTCGAATGGCATTGGCACCTTGGCTGGCATAATCGTGCCCTATGCGCTGGATGGCCTCATTCAGAGGAATGTGAGTGGATTGAGTTGATTGATAGAGCTGTACGATTTGAGCACACTTTATCTATATTTGAACTATAGCCGACTGGCTGCTGGACCACTGTGTTTACCCTGGCCGCCTGTGTTCACTTGATTGGCTGCACTTTCTATGGCATTTTTGCCTCCGGCGAGCTGCAGCCTTGGGCCGAGCCGCCGCCTGAGGAGCAAAAGGTGTGGGCACCGCCGGCGGGCGCCATTACCCACGGCGACGATCCCAGCCAGGCGGGTATGATGGGCAACTACATGAAGGAGACGTCATTTGTAAGCCAAGCACGCTATGCATTAGGCAGACTTAATATCCTTCTCTCTCTCTCTTCCTCCCTCTCCCTCTCTCTCTCTCTCTCGCTCTCCACTCTGCAGGGCGCACCGGAGTACACGGAGCAGAGCCAAATGCAGCAATCGAATGCCATTAGCTACGGCGCCACCGGGCACGTGGCCAACAATCCGTTTGCATTGGCAGCGAGCGCGCCCATTGCCGAGGAGCCCGCCCAGCCGAGCGAAGGATACGGCTACACGGACTACACGCAAGGACAGGCGATGCCCTCGACGAATCCCTACGAGCAGCAGGCCTACCAACAGCAGCAGTAAGCGATAACAAATGGCAGATCAACTGATATACAATTAGCTTTTAGTTATAGTCCGTTTATTGTTTGTTCCTGATGGGGTTGATTTGTATATAAGATATAAAACCGACACACACACACATATAAATATATATCTGAAACTGAAAACGATAATGAACTTCAGGCCGAGTCTAACGAATTTCTATATAGAACAGAAGTCTCACACTCACACATACACACACGTCACACTAACACAATGAAACTATGTACCTAACAGAGCAACTACATATTGTACGCGTATACAGGACACAAAGGATTACGTTAAACTTGGCCCCCCAAGAGCAAAGCACAAAATCTATAGCCTACTTTTAAGCGTCGCTTGCGCAGAACTCTATTTACAAGCTACAGCAGAATGAGAAACAAATATACATACATATATGAAGACAAATAGAAACTATTATGATAATCGACATTTGTGTATATCATTAAAACCGACATAATCCAGGCACACGCAGCACGTCTCAAATCGTTACGAAATATTATTATAAATAATTTCAAACTAACTATATAGACACTATATATAAATATATTATATAATAATAGCGAATTAATTGTTGTTAGCAGTTAATCAATTATAAATAAAAACTGCAAGTTTTATTACCGTTAATGATATTCAATGTATATGGATAAAGGCGCGACTCTGAAGGTCGTCAATATCTAAGCATTAGTAAATTTTAATCATAAACTTATCCAACTAAAACTAAGCAATTGTTGATGTTCGGCACGAATGATAAACAAAAAAAAAAAAAAAAATGACAGTATACTTCTACTACATTTAACTCATAATTATAAATTATATGACATTTTACATACATATATATGCTTTTGGTTTATGGCACGAATCGAGCAATGGCATGATATAGGTACTAAACTCATATGAATTAGCATAGGCCCATAAGCATTAGCTAGCAGTAGGCGCCAATAACCTCAGAATTGGTCTTCATAATATGCTCTTCAATCTTCAATCTTCATCCAACGATTTTCTTCATATATATATAAAGAATATATATAAGCAAAAACTCCTGCTGGCCTTCAAGCTTTAACTCTATTTTTGTTTTTTTTTTTCCAAAATTTTACTTGTAAATATTTTAAATTTTAATTGCACTTTCTTCAAATGCAAATCACGTTTTATTTATAATTTGTAGAATCATTTATTTATATTCAACAAACATAATTTTTTTTTAATATATTGAATGTAATATATTTAAAATAGAGTAATTTATTATTATAAAATTTGAAAATTTAATTCAGAAAAAATAAAATTATATATATTTTTTCAAATGATACTTGTAACCTACAAAAATATTTTTTCATTTTAAAAATATATCCCTTATTCACTTTTGGCTCAGCAGCCGCGTTTTGCTTATACAATAAAAATTTAACGTAAATCATTAAAAATATTTTAAACTATTTATAATAATATTTATGCATGTTTAATAAAACGAGAAAACAGGCAGATTCTTTATGTATATATTACTCAATAATAGCACAATATAATAATTAATATATATTTAATGTAAATATTTATTTATATTTATTAATACTATTTTTTGAGAGCACTTTGGTAACATTAAATGCACCGAATAAATTTGTCCTTTAAATTTATTATTTAGCGCACAATAAAAATTTATATAATTTTTAATTAGTTTTAGTTTTAATGCACTCGTTTTATATAATTTTTGTATTTAAAAATTACTCAAATATTTTTTGAGCACTTTAGATAATTATGCACCAATGTTATAATCTTTTATTTATATTTTTAGTCTGAGCACAACTTCACTATATACATATTTCATTCTTATTATTTTCATTCTGCATAGACGCACTTACTTTCTCCGTCAACTGTACAACTATATACAACGCATAATTTAACTGTATTATATTATTATTGTTAAAAAAACATATACCTATTAGCAAGTATTATATAAATATATATAAAATTGTAATATTAAACAAATTATTCACAATTAAACCACTATGTATTAATAAAATGTGAAAATTTTCTAACTAAAGAGTCAATTCTTATACCGTAATTTGTACAGAGCAGCGAATATTATATAATTATATATATACTAATATCTATACATTAATATTATTTAGAGCCTAATTGAAATCGGATAAATTTTAATTGTTATGTGTGTTGTTGGACTATAAACTAAAGAAAACAACAAATACCAAAAAACTGCTTGTGAAAGCGACAATAAATAGTTAAATAAGCTTTGTTAATATATATAAATATATCTATATAGTGAAACACATGTATTCATTTATGATTTAAGTGTTCATCTAATTTAAATGTAGGCTGAAATTTCGATGCTTTTACTCAAAAATTGGCAGCAAAGGCAAAAACAAAATAAACGTTCGGCCATTGGGGCGTATGTGTAATATTAGCATTAATCGAAATCAAAATCAGAACCTGTATATATAAATGCATATATAAAATGCGCTCAAAACTATTGTAGTTATTATCAAATACATATTCATATACATGAATATATAAATCTCCGTATGTATATGTGTGTCTCTAGAAGTTAAAGGTTCTTGACAGGAGAGATGAATATAAACGAGGCTCTCGATTGTCATTAGCTCACTTAACTATACATATGTAAACTGGAATGATATTATTTGCAAGTCTATAGTTTGATTTCCATTTATTTTGAGAGGCAAGAAAAGCTCTCAAGGCTGTGTGGACAATAATAACAAATATGTTAACAAAAGCGCCACAGTGTTTATTGTTTTACCAAAAACATTTCTATAGATGTATGAAGCTCTAGCTAAAAACCTCTTACGAAATACTTGTTGAACGTTTGACCCAACTGTCTGAATGCATATATATATATATATTTATATGTGCAATATAACTAGCTAAATGCCATCATTAAATGCTTTTGTGAGTAATTTAAGTGTACATAAAAAATAAAATTCATATTTAAATAGTAACAAAATATAATAATAAAAAAAGAAATCATAAACTGGCGAATCGGAGCACAAACTGCAATGAATATCATTTAAAGCCCATTAACCGGTTATAACTAGGGTACTACGACTATGACTAAATACAAATATATTATAATAAACTCATCTATTACATATAGACGCACAATTAACACAAATTCAACTTACCCAAGCAAGCTGCGGCAAGTCGTGCTTCAAATATTCTTTTCAAAGAATAAAATATTTGAAAAGTCTATTTCGATAATCGATATATTCGTGCTATGTATATATATTTTAAATTAAATTTAAAAACAATATATATATATATATATATATATATATAATTAAATGTATTATTTATGTGTTTTGTTCAACAACTAGTGAATGTATAAAATATATATAAAGATAAAAGTAAATCAAGATCCCTTTTCTGGCAACACCCGCCCAATGTTGTATAATTTTATGATCTAGTCTAAAAATGGTATTCAAGAACATATTTCATAATATATATGCCGATATCATTCAAACTAATTACAAATAATACTTAACGAAATGGAAAAAGAAACTAAATAAAAATTGTATTTCATTTAAAGCCACAACATTATTTCATAGGCCCCATCAAGCAACCCGACTATACGAACCACATATAAAGGCTTAACAAATTATACCTAAACAAAAAATTGTATTTGGAATTCAATAAACGAAACATGTTAACAAATTATGCCGAAAAAAACAACTACAGAGAATATTTTGTGTATTTTTTTTATTGATTTTTAGCTAAATTTAATGATTAGATTTCGATTTGTACGAGGCGCGGACGACGACGATGGCGGCGGATGGTAAAAACTAAGATGAAACGAGTGGGAAATAAATACAAGTACACGTAATTAGGAGACAACGAACTAAAATCACATGAGTGCTACATCGAACATACTATATGTCTATGTATATAGAGTAAACTCGATTCGAACCAGCCGATCAGCGCCTTACGCCCTGGTACTCCCCGTTGGCCCGCCCCTTGCCCGGAAAGCCGCGTGCAAAGGGCGCCTTCGCATTCGTCGTCACATAGTAGTTGCCACGTGCTCTGTTTGTTAAACACAAATCATGAAATACATATAGAAAATAATAGTCGAATATTTGTCAAGTCGACTTACTTGTGCGAACAGTGCTCGCCCATGAGCACATACTCCGAGTCCTTGGGCTCGCACCATCCTATCAGATAGGTGAACAGATTCGGACAGGGCCCCGCATAGAAGCCTCGCTTCGTTGTTATCGACTCGATAAAGTACGGCGTGACCTTGGTGTGATCGCAGGCCAAAGTTTCTGAGGAAAGTTTTAGATGTGTAAATAATATCTCCATGTATGAATGAATACAGATTAACTGCTGTTTGCTCTACATAATCATAAACTAAAAACTGTTTCGATTTCTACTTGATTAATTTTTTAAATTGCTACCTGAACTCAATTTTGGAGCGCTGAACCCTATCGGTAATAATAAGGGCAATTGGAAGATATAATTGATTATCGATAAATGTGTTACCGGATAATTCCAATATTTTAAATATTTATTGCATTACAGTAAGAGAGAGCTCAGGGGAATATTTCTCTAATTTAAACATTCCTATACGTACTCTGACTTATCGATAATTATCGATAGTTAAATATATCCAGTTAGTCTCAAAAAAGATCTCTATATCAACATACTAGATTGCTTACTAGATTTCAAGGCTCAAATCTTTATTTATCGATAGTCGATAAGTTCTCATCGGTAGGAGATACGGTGATATCAATAGATTTGCTTCTACTTATTTGCTTGATTTTAAACTCATTTTTGCCAACTTTTGGCACTATTCGAAATTGATCGGAACCCGATACAAATTCATCGATAACTTTCTGTAGTCCTTAGCTCAGGCATCCCCCCCCCGAAACTTACGAAACAACGTGGCAGAGCCGACGCACGCTGGCTGCCTGGTACCGCCATTGACATAGAAGTCGGCATGTCCACTCGAGTGCCACTGTCCCAGGATGCCGGCGCCCGTGTGCAAGACATCGACAAAGTGCGCATCACTCGTGTCCAGATCGCGTGAGTTGTTCGCACCCGCATAGAAGAATATGGTGGGATCCAGAGCCGTGATGCGCCCGATCTTGCCCTCCTCGGGCTTCAGGTAGTTGGCAACGAGGCCCGCGATGTGGGCGCCCACGCTGTAGCCAATGAAGTGCAGATCGTCCGGCTGGACGCCGCGCGGATGTCGCGCCAGGTACTTGACCAGCTGCGAGATGCAGAGGCTGCCGAAGCGCGGCGCCCACTCCATTTGACTCAGGCAGGGCTCCTTCACCGCGTTGCTGTAGTCCACGATGATGATGTTGTACTCGCCGATGCTGAAGTACGCCTCCCGGAGGTCCGGGCTGGGGCTGAGCATGCGACCGCCGCCAAAGCCATGGATGATGATCTTGGTGGGGTGTCGCGGATTGAAGTGTGTGTAGTAGAGGGCGTTCGGATCGAGCACATCCAGATACTCGGGCTCCTCCTGGGTGCGCCGCGTGTACAGGTAGAACTGGATCTTCGGGTGCGGGCAGCGGTACGGCTTCTCGAGGCAAGAGTCTGTGACATAGACTTGAGATTGATTTTGGCCCGCAGCGACAGCGGCAGCAACAACTGCAGCGTTTTGACTAGCTGAGAGAGAAAGAGAGAGGGAGAGAGTGGGAGAGTGAGTGAGAGTGTGAGTGAGAGTGTGAGTGAGAGTGTGGGTGAGAGTGAGAGAGAGACAGACGGAGTTAGTTGTCGGAACACCTTCACCTCCGGCTGTGGCTAAACGGGTTTTTTCATTTCTTTTTCTTTCGTCCGGCCAAATTACATAAGAGACATTGAATGTTGGCGATTTTGTGGCAAATGTCGATGCGACTGCAATTGCCACATTTGCCAGCAGTTGCTGCCACATTTCTGCAATTGTGGCAAAAGTAAAAGTCAGCCGCAAGCGAGCGAACGAGAAAAAACGGAAGTTTGCAACGGGCACTCTCATCTGCTATTATTTCCAGTTGTTGTTGTTGTTGTCAGCTTGCCAGTTGCTGCTATTTATATCACAAACACCGTGACGTGACATAACTGGATGCCGGCTATGCGTGAGTGTGTGTGTGTGTGTGTGTGTGAGTGTGCATGATTCATGGCTAGAGCCATAAGGAAAACCCATACTCAATGAGCTCATCTGCACAGCTGCAGCACTCGTAGAGTCACATAAAGAACAAGTTCGGGATCGTTTGCATGTTGACTTATCAAATGGATATGCCAAATAATATTAATTTTACTTTTCAATTCGTGCAGTGCATGTTTTTTATAGTTTGATTCATTTGCGGAACTAGTTCATAATTGATCAACCGTACCTTTCAAGTAATAATATTGATTTATTTGCTAGTGCATCTTGGGTCTCAAATATATGATTAATATTTAGATACTTAGCCGTTCACTTCTATATATTTCATATTTTGGATTTTAATTTTAATAGAGTAATTTTATTTTTACTGAAGTGATATAGGAATATAATCAGTTATAGGAATATAATTCGTAGCTGTGACAAATAGTGTCGAAAGCAATAATAAATTTGTTCCGTATCAGCGTTACCTTATTTCTAGAAACATTTCAATTGAGGAACTATATAAATCCAGAAGTCGATTTATACGGAACGCCTTCAAGTCGAGACACAGTCAGCACTAACAGTCGAGCACCAGTTGCGCTTTGCATTTTGATGGCCTTATTAAAAATTAAAAATCATGTATGTATGTGTATATCTCTCTATATTTAGATATATGTATATACATAGGTAGAATCGGCCTTCGGCTAATCACAGTCGTTGGCCAAGTGGCCCACTTTGCTATGCTAAACCAGCTGCTCGATGTCGTAATGCAACCGGTCTGCAGCTCCCGCAGTTGCAGTTGCAGTTGCAGTTGCAGTTCAGTTCACGGTAATAAACAGTGGTTCATTTCACTGGCCAAAGATCAGAGTGAGTGGACTTTGCCTTTTAGGGCAGCCGGCACTCGATATCAGCTCACCTCATGGCATAGTAAGCGGGCGGCAACTAGTCGAAGAAGTTCGTCCGTCTTTGGTACTGGATAACATCTTGTCATATGAAATGTTGTCATAATGATTTTTCAAATACCCTGTAACCAATGGACAATGACGACAGGGTATATTGACTGTAAATCTATGATAGAGGGTTTTCTGCTAGATATATTTTTTATTAAAATCGTTTGCATTCAATAGATTTTTACATTTACAATTAAGACGACATCTATAACTATCGATAACATTATCATAGAATTCTGAAATTAGTTCAATTTTTTTTTTAATTTTCTATGAGACTACAGAACAGATTATTATTTAATAGATATAGTTATCTTTCGATAAATATCGATATAAAGTCATTCAGTTCGATACATATCGGCCTCAGTCAACTCTTTTGATTTTGGAATGATTAAAATTAACTGTATCTCTTAAAAATAGATATTCTCAGAAATTCTGTATTCTCTTTACTATTAAATATAAAGAATTCATTAACTGATAATCTCTTTACGTACAACCACAATAGCAATATCTACCAAGTATCTAGTAGTCGTGCAGACCTGACTGAACTCGCTTTTACAGGTTTTGCCTCTTTCATATGTTGTAAACTTAAGCATGCGACATGCGATTGTTTTGCACAATCGCCAGCAGAGCCCAGCATAATTCAGTTTAGTCAATGCGTTTATGTTTTGACCAACAACCCGAGGGGGGCAGGCGGAACGGGGGCGTGGCACTGCAGCTCCCCCGCAATGCAATTAGCAATGGGCCGAGTCATGTTTCTGGCTGAATTGCGGCGAGTTTTCAGTTTCAGTTTTTAGTTTTCTGGCCGCTTTCATCGCTTGAGCAGCGAACCGTTTGGCGAACGTCTTTTTGTGTCTTATGTAAGTTGGTTTTCGGACGTGTACTTCGAGTCCGTTGCCAGCCAGCACTACGAATGCCAATTAAATGCCTATTTTAGCGTGTTGGCTTTTTCGGCAATGTCGAAATCGTGTAATACACGAAATGGTCAGCCGGAAAAGTCGAGAAGAAAACTCAGCTCCAGAAACCTCAAAAGCGAGAAAACGGAAGCGACAAATGCGGAAGACTCAAGCAATAGGCAATGGCATACTAACAACAGTAGCAGTAACAACAACAACAACAACAGCAGCAATAACAACCAAAGCAAATACTGCAACAGCCACAACAACAATTTGAGACTTGGTTCATCTTTTGGCTACGTCTTTGCCTTTACGTGAAAGATGTTTTTTTTTATGCCTTTCCCACTTTTATTGTATTTTGTTTTTTTAATTGTTATTGTTGTTAAATTGTTATGTCTTTCTGATATTTACAGCTGCTGTCTCTCTCTCTACGGGTTTGTTTACTTTTGGTCGTTTTTTTATAGGTTTTTATGCTGCGGCTCGAATTGTTTGGCCTGAATCATTTGAAGTATTTGTTGTGCTTTTTCTTTGTTTATCATTTCTGTTCAACGGAAATTCGTTGGAATACAATGAAGTTACAGAAAATATTAGATTATTGCATGTTATTCTCAAATTGAAGTTGATCTAAAGTTGTACTTAGAACTCTAATTACGAGCAGGAACCTGAACTAATTTGTGAGTATTAAGGCAACTGATGAAATATGAATGTGGGCTCCAATTAGAGGCAAGCGGTTAAGCATATGACATAATATGAATTCACAAGGTGAAAAGAGTGAATTAGTTATTGTGCAATGTCCGTCTAGCTGTTCGACTAATCGGTGATAATTATGAGTATACACTCGTGGATGTTAGTATATGGTATGCATCTCTATATATCACAATTTAACAGTTAAGTTCCTGCAGATGTCCCATTGAGATTGACCACTCCTAGTAGGAGCTTGACAGATTGTGGCTTCTGTGTGAAATGGGGGTAAACATCTGTCAGTCTATACTAAAAATATAACTACAGCTGCGGTCATAAAAATAGCACTGCGATGGAACACTTAATGATGGACAAATATATATAATATATAAATATAATAATAATAAATAAATAATAAATTTAGTAAAAATATATATTAATATTAATAATGATTTCAAATTGTTTTCTATATATATAGAGGCTGCTTTGAACCGTATATTAATTCAATAGTTAAGCCAAATATATATCAAGTTAATTTAAGTTAATTAATTAATTTAATTGAAGTGACTTCTGTTCTACTCGTTCGCAACACTTGTAGCACAGTGTAATTAGAATGCTCTTCAGCATGGCAACATTTGCCTTTATAATATTTTTGGCTTTCAGCTCTTGAGAGAAGGTCAACAGGCAATTTATCAAGACTATTATATAATTTAATGTTGTTAGTTCATTAAAAAATAGCTAAGGTCAACTGTGACTTAAGATTAAAGAACTAAAAATTAAATAAATAAAATTATGTTTGCAGTTAAAAAAAGAATTACAAATTTAGTTCAGCTAGTGTATATTTGATGTCTCGCAAAAATAGCTCCCATAGCTCATTTAATGTTGTATAACCTAAGACAGCTGCACTGCACTTTAATTAAAGCGAAATAGCAAACACTCAGCACTTGACTTTGGCATTCAGTTGGCTGCCTTCGTCTGGCTTTCGTGACACACACTTTTGCAATGCGCATACGCCCCATTAGCCGGTCGCAGGGCCAGAACAGCGATTCGTGGCACCTTTGAATGCCACCTTTGAATGTGGAATGGCCCTAACAACAACAACAATAACAACAATTAAAGTACAAAATGGTCATAAAATGGCACGCTCAATAAACTTGAACACAAACTCTTGCGAAATACAGCAGCGATGGGTGTCAAGGTGCAGACACACAGACGGACAACTAGACGAATACGAGTAAAAATATGAATACATATATGCTATCATATGTATATATACTGCATATGTGTGTGTGAGTGCAGATAACACAATTAATTAACTGGGCCAAAACACAACAGCCGATGCCTGGGCAGGGCACATTTTGCACATCTTTGTTGCTTTAAATTAATTCAAGATATGTGTAACACGATTTGTGTAAAGCTGATTCACAACAACGATGTGAAGAGGATCAAGAAGAAGAGATATTACAACAATAACAGTGAGTGGTAAAAAAGACATTGGCTTTTGGCCAACTGACCCAAGCCACAGTGGTTAATAGCTCATGATCTAGAGCTGAAAAATAAAATTTTAAGTGCTTGAAGTCAACTTGTTTAGGCTAATGTCTCTAAAAATAAAAAATTCAAAAATAACAATAAAAATCAATTGTGCCCAATTTATATTCATTTACAATTTTCTAATTTGAACCAAAATTAAAAAAAAAAAAAAAAAAAAAAAAAAAAAAAAAACTCTATTTTCAGGAGGTTTTAGGTAAAGTTTCCTTAGTAAAGCTACATCCAATAAGAATATTACAAACTATCGCTACCGACTACATAAAATTTGTTCACGGTCTTAAAGCCGTAAATTTATTGCTGTTAAATTCGTCTTAGTCAATGAGTGGAAAAGCGTGAACCAGTCAAAAAGTGCATAGCTAAAAAACTTTTAAAGATATATAAAATGATTTTTAAACTAAACTATTTTTATTTTTTCATATAAATTGGCTTATAAAATCAATTATTTTTTATTTCAGATTTGGATGTGGATTATGATATTAATTTTGTTATTTTCATGATAAAATTTTTTTTAATGTAACATTTAAATAAAGTGCTGTTAAAAAAAAAAAATTAAAAAAAAAAAAAAATGTTTGTTTTCGCTCTAACATTTCTGTGCAATGTTTTTCAAGTAGAATAAAAATTCACTTGTTTTACCCATTTCAAATTGATTTCTAATTTCTTTTGTGCCTTGCAAGTCTGTTGGACAGTGTGTCGAATTTGTAGCTACAGCACGTTCGAGCTGGTCGCAGACAGACAAAAGCCTTTGGCTAAACACATAAGTTGTTATAAATAGTTATAAGTAGTTGTTTGTTGTAAATGCGGCTACTGCTGCTGCTGCTGCTGCCTTTTGAGTACGTGCTGCGCAGAGCATCAACCTTAATGTTTTCAATCGAAATCAATTTCAAAATATTGTTGCTGAATGATATGAAGCAAGGTCGACGACAACAGGCAACATTTGATGGCCTAATGTCATAAAAAACAGCAAAAATATTAAAAATAAATATTGTGCAATTTATGTGCCCCATAATTAAAAACGTAAACAAAAGAAATATTCAGAAAAAAACGCGTCAGCAGATGTCATAAATGTTAGCGACTGCCCAGCAGCCAGAGCGAAAGTAAAAGTTTTTAACTTAAACACGAGATTTCTTTTTAGCACAGTGCCTATACGTATGAGCACATATGGGCATGTATGTGTAGGTATGTATATATGCAAACAAACCGGCAAAATCCACAATGAAAACGCTGAAGCTGAGCCACAAACACAGAAGCCGCCGAATCATATTTGTTATTTCTCTCAGTGTGGAACGCACTTCACTTTGATTTGTGTCAATTGCTCTTATATAAGTTGGAATCTATGAGCAAGTGTACAGATATACATACATATATATGTATGTATATTTCTTTCTCTCTCTTCACAAATATTTACTGTGTGGGTCAAGGTTTTCGTGCCTTTGACATTTATAAACAAAATGCAATTCGCGCCGTTTTTGTTGACTTTAGCTTTTATTTATTTAAATATGAATGCAGCGGCCACAGATGTTGCAGCGGGTTGTTGCACTCGGACTCGCTTCACACTCTCGATTTCGATTTCAATTTCTGTTTCAATTTCAATTTCAATTTCAATGCACAACCAGCTGTCGCGGCATAATGCCGGATGCTATGCATATGTTAAAATTAGCGGTGTACGCGCGAAACGCCCAAAAAATAACGAAACCCGTACAAAACCAATAACAATAAAAACAACACAAACACAAACACCAACAACAACAACGACAACGACAACAACGACCACTTTTTGTGCAACACTTGATCTTGGCTTTCGCGGCGGAGCAAACACTCGCACTTGCTGTCAAAAGCTCTTTATTTGCCGAATTTCAGCTGCGGACGTCCGTCACGTTTGCGCGCTGGCGAGCAACTGTTGCTCGCGTTCGTGTCTTAAGTCTTTCGGTTTTGTTTGCGCTCAGCCCAAAAAGTTTGTGGAGCGCGGTGCCCAAAAAAAAAAAAAAAAAAAAAACAAAAACAAAAAAAAAATCAACAACAACATATAACAACATATATATAAAAGCTCGCTCTGTGACTTGAGGAGCTTTTAGTATTCGTTTTGTTTGCAGCTTTTATTGCTTTTGGGCTGTTCTCGATTTGGAGCAATTATTTCGAGCAATCGAAAATGCTCCCCAGCTTATAAAGTTTTGCTTTGACTCTACCTTGCATACATTTTAAGAGATATATTTAAAAACCTTAACATTTCATTTACTTGGTAGATTATCAGAACTCCGATATTTCAGGTACGATTATTGAAATGGGTCCCTTGGCATAAGGATGTTTTTCATTAGTGCTCAGAAAAAAGGAACCAGATGAGCTGCAAAGAAGGAATCGGAGAGAGAAGAAGAAGAAAGAGAGAGAGAGAGAGAGAGAGAGAAAATGTAGTAGAGCGATACAGAGAGAATGACAGATGTAGACAGAGAAAGAGATAGAAAGAGGAAACGAGCAGAGAAGAGAACAAGATAGAGAATGTAAGAAAGCAAGCAAATGAGAGATTGAGAGAAAAAGAGTTGGAAAATTAGATCTGGATATATAAGACCCTATAACTTACTTCTCTGAAACAAAGTAGCCCATTTGAGTGTTGAGGCGATGGGCGTGGAGGCTACAGCGTCGCGTGAAATACTGCATCCAGTCGCTGCATTGCTGGGCCCAGAAGCCGTGCTCGCTAACTATGGACTCGCCGTAGTAGATGGCGGCGCGGAAGTGGTTGCAGTTGTAGGGGCGCCAGCGATTGATGTATGTGCAGCCGGGTTGGCTGAAGTGATCGAGGTTGGGATAGAAGTCCGCGTGGCCCATGGCCGGCAGCAGGGAGAAGAAGAAGGGATCTGTGTGAATGACATCCACGAAGTCGGCATCGCTCGCATCGAGCTTATCGCTCAGCCTATTGGTCATAAAACCAGGTCCAGCTGGATCCAGACCCGTTATGCGCGATAGAGGCTCCTGCACAAAGTTGGCCGTCAAGCCCGCCACCTGGCCGCCCAGACTGAAGCCAATGAGATGCAGTTGCTCCCGCCGGTAGATGCCGCTGGCCAAGAGGCTGTCGATCAGCTGCGCCAGGCACTTGGCCACCACCGGAGCATTGCGCACCGCCCACGGATAGTAGCAGGGAAACCGCACGAGGCTGCCGTAGTCAACGGAGATCACATGAACGGGCTGCGCTTGGAGCAGGACGTCGCGCACCTCCGCATTGGGCGTCAGGCTGCGGTTGCCAGTGAAGCCGTGGATGAGAATCTTCAAAGGTAGGCGAGGCTCAAAGGAGCTCGCCTGCAGATTAAGTGCATCCAGCAGAACAGGAGCATCACGACTGGAGCTGGAGAGTGCAAAGAGAGAGAGAGAGAGTAGATATAGTGGAGCATCTGCGCCCGACTCTCACTCACTTGGTATAGAGCCAAAAGCTGATGCGCGAGTTGGGACACTCATCCGTGGCATAGACACAAGGCTCGCGCTGGAATCGTGGCGTGTCCAGCCTCACTGAGCTGCTCCACAGCAACAGCAGCCAGCAGATCAATGGAATCGCTGCATTCATCCGATATTTGCACATCGCGAGCAGCTGGAGCGCATTGGCCGCCTTCCCTAATGCTAATTCTATTAAATTCACTTCGCCTGACCTTGAGCACGACTCGGCCCTTGAGGCGTCCCCTATGCGCTGGCTCCGATAAGAAGTCAAGGCCCCAATTGTAGGTCAAGCCATCCACTCCAGCTGCGGGCTCAACTCCATTTTCGCAAGCCGATAAGGTAACTAAGCCTATAAAGTGACTTTCGAGTAGTCCCAACTCTAGGCAAAACTTGCCGATCGTAGACTCAATTTGTGGTCTAAATTATTGGTATTACATTCAATAAAATTTTTAATAATGTTTGGGTATGTTGGCTTTGTGTAACAGATAAGGGTGATACGCTACCAGACCAAAGCAGTATACGGTTATAATCTAAATACTACTAATGTTGTTTAACTTTAGATTCCTACTAACATTTTATTATTAGTATTAGTATTAGCTTAGCTGAACCTAGGAATTTGAATGATTCCAAATAATATTGCCTCGCAAATAGGTATGAGTGAAATATATAATAAATACATTTATTATTCTGATATAAATTAATTACTTTAGATTAGTTGGTAGTTGATCGCATAGCAGATAAGTCTTATCGGAGATATTGTGGCTAGGAGAGCTAGAAGAGCGGCTCGTCAAGCGACTCCTGCCAGTTCAGTTGTTTCTCCAGTTCGTTGGTATCCACATCGCTGTCCTCCAGCTCGGGTACGGACTCACCCAGTAGCGGCTCGAAATCGTGTTCGATTTCACTGTGCCTCGAGCTCAGGTGGAACTTGGCCACGTATTTGCTGTTGTCCTCTTCCACTGGCTTGCCCATGGCGTAGGGCGGCTGACTGCGTGTCTTGAGGAAGAAGGAGCCGCTGAGCTGCTGCGACACGTGGTAGCCCATCAGAGCGAGCTTGGAGCGTGTGGAGCACAGGCCAAAGACGTAAATCAGCCAGCTGGAGCAGTGGCGGCCCCAGAAGCCCAAGCTGGAGTCGATGGACTTGGCATAGAAGCGCGGTGCACGTTCGTGGTTGCAGCTGCCCGGGTCGCTGGGATTCTCCTCCAGGCAGCCCGGCTGCAGTGGTCCGAAGTTGGGATAGAAGTCCACATGGCCCATGGGACGCATCATGCCCCGCCCCAAGGTATCCGTGTGAATGACGTCCACGAATTCCGCATCGCCAGCATCCAGTCGACGCGCATTGTTGCTTAGGATGAAGAGTGGCTTAGCCGGATCCAAGCCGGTAATCCGCTTGGGCTTGCGTTTCAAGTAGTTGGACGCCTGTCCGGCCACCTGACCACCGAGGCTGAAGCCAATGATGTGAATCAGCTCGTGCGGCACAATGCCGCGATCGATGAGATTGTTAATGAGCTGCGCCAGGCATTTGCTGACCAGTGGAAGGTTCCTCACAGCCGCGACATAGCACGGCTCCCGCACCAATGGAGCGTAGTCTATGGATATCACATAGACGTCCTCGTTGTCCAGCAGAGCGGGCCGTATGTGGTTGTTGGGGGCGAAGTCTCGGTGGCCTGTATAGCCGTGCAACAGTATTTTCAGTGGGCGTGATGGCTGAAAGTCCCAGGGATTCAGATCAACGGGATTCAGCTGGATGGGAGCATCGCGCGTGGCGCTGTAAAGAGGGAAAGAAATGAATTTATAAATCCGAGAAGGTGAAGCGGAAGATGACATACTTGGAGTATAGCCAGAAGGTGACATTCTCATTGGGACAGACAGCCTCAGTAGCCACAAAGCAGCTGGGATCCAGTATGCCCAGGATGGGATTGCCGAAGCAAGAGCAAATGCCAGCTACGGAAAATTGGGCACAAATGAAATGGGAGTAACTGAAGCATGAAAAATGCTTACCGAGCAGCAGTAGCACCGTTGTGGTTGGCCTCATTTGAGCTTCTAGCTGGAACTGTGCCTCCAGCAGCGAAAGTGCGCGCCTTTTAAAGTGGCGCCTAATCAAAGAGTGCGATCTTTGCGGCGCGTAGAGATTCGAGACGTTGACATTAATATGTAAACACCCACACACGTAGGCAACAACACCTGCTAATTCGCAACATGTTGTGAGTTAGTTAATTAGGTCATTATTGAATGAAATTCGGTATTCCAAATGTTTCACTTTTTAAATGCTTTTTATCAGCAGATACTAGAGTCGACATCTATGTTTCGATTGAGTAGGCATGCTGTTTCATTGCCATAGCTATTAGCTTTTGTTTGGGATCGTGATATACATTACAACATGGTGTACTACATTGTAATTCATAATTGTATTTATATATGTGCACACATATATAATTATGTATTTTTGTTTTTATGCAATTAAATTATTTGAAGTTTATACCATGAGTGAAATACACGTGTCGCTTCAACAACCATGTAACACCTACTAATTTGCTCATTTCGTGTTATTGCCAATTTCTTCACTAGAGAGCACAATTGGCGTGTAAAATTAATTGTATTTTTAAATGCCTTTATCAGCTAGCACTGAGGTCGCCATCTATGTTTTGGTTGAGTGAGTAATGTATGCCGCTTGTCATAGCTATCAGCTTCAGTTTGTAGTCTTGTTCCTGCTGTCAGGCTAAGTGATATGAGTCACAAACGATGTATTTATAAGCTGTTCGATGGCAGGGAGCATGCAAGCAGTGCATATGTTCAAAAATAATTTTAATTTTAATATTGTAATATACGTACTGAATTTTTATTTCTACTTAAATGTTGTGTACATTAGCTGTCGTAAGATACACATTATCAAAAAATACTTGATTAGTTTTATAAGGATTTTTTCTCAGCGCAAAGTCGTGCTATATTGCGGTTCGATAGTTACGTGTGCCTTATTTACATTTCACTTGCGCATCTCTAATGCAATTTCTTAGTAAACAACAACAGTTGTTTTCACCTACAAATTTGACCCGGCAGCTGATTGCCGATATGATAAGTTAAACAAGATTTCCAACTCGCAGCGTATGAAAGTGCTGTTTCATTTGTAATTTTCCTGAAAGGCGCAAGGTGTGTATTGATAAAAGCTGTGCATATGCACATTCGTTCTTTAAAACAAATATAAACAAAGTTCTACTCCTTAGCGTGGAGCGAATCCTGCTGGACTATCGTTGTCTGACGATATTAGTGGAGGAATCGGCATATTGATTTGAAAAAGTGCATCTCTCATAAGTGGGAACTTGAGTTGTAAAGTTTAAAGTGTTTTAAATAATATTTCATATACTACAACTGTATATCATTTCAGCATCTGCAAGACGAAGGCATTATGGCAAAACGTCGGACGTGGGAGCAGATGCGTCACGTTTTCCAGTGTGCCGTGAGAGCGGTGCATCCGGAGAAGATATTCGAGGATTATAAAATTCACGACCTGCGACCCTCAGCCAAGAACCAGAGTGTTTATATCAAGCTAAATGGAGAGCAACACGACATAACTGACAAGACATGTCACATTGTGGGCTTTGGCAAAGCCGTGCTGGGCATGGCCAACAAGGTGCAGCAGGATCTGAGCGACTGTTCCGCGGGCGGTGTGCTAAGCGTGCCCCTCAACAGCGTGCAGCAGTACAAGCAGCCCATCAGCCCGAAACTGATCACATATGAGGGAGCGCCCAACAACTTGCCCGATGAGATGGCACTGAATGCAGCGAAGGCCATCAAGAAGCTGGCGGAGAGCATGACTAGCAAGGACATACTCTTTGTATTCATTTCAGGAGGCGGCTCGGCGCTGTTGCCCCTGCCCAAGCCTCCGCTGACGCTGCTGGACAAGCGCAACATAGCGGACAAGCTGATGAAACACGGCGCCAGCATTCAGGAGTTGAATACGGTGCGCATTGCCTGCTCGGATATTAAAGGCGGAGGATTGGCGCGGGCGGCGCAGCATGCTCATCTGTGGGTCACCTTTGTTCTCAGCGACATTGTCGGGGATCCACTGGAGCTGATTGCTTCCGGGCCAACCATACAGCCCAGCGGCAGGGGTGAATCTGCCAAGGATATATTGATAAAACATGAAGTGTGGAACGAACTGTCAACGGAGCTGCAGCAGTTCTTCGAGCAGCTACCCACTGAACACCACCAGCAGCCACTCGATAATGGCAAAATCTTCGTGGTGGGCAGCAATTTGGTAGCTACCACAGCAGCAGCCAATGAAGCCACCAAGCTGGGCTACATTCCCTGCGTACTGAGCTGCTCCATACAGGGCGATGTGAACAGCGTGATGGCGGACTATCAGCGCCTGCTGCACGGCATCCAAGAGTTCAAGCAGCGCAGCATCAATCAAGAGCAGCTGCGTGACAGATTCGCCTTCGACGAAAAGAGTTGGGATGAGTTTGTCAAAGCGCTCGAGCAGCATGTGACGAACAATAAGCCGCTGTTTCTTATCTGTGGCGGCGAGCCAGTGATCCAAGTGAGTGCTAATCAATAGCTGAACTATACACATAGCTATAATAATATTGCCCGATTTATTTGCAGGTCACGGGTCAGGGCCTGGGCGGACGTAGTCAGCACTTGGCGCTGCTCATGTCGCAGATGCTGCATCGGGATGAGTTGCTGAACGACTGCAGCTTCCTGAGCGCCGGCACGGATGGCATTGACGGGCCCACGAGTGCAGCGGGCGCCATAGGCGACAGTTGCGTCATCGATGCCTATCTGGCTGGCCATACACTGGACGAGCTGGCCAACTGCCTGCGCAATTGTGATAGCTACAACTTCTATAGCCAGCTGGAGGATGGCGGCTTTCATATGGTCCCTGGCCACACGGGCACCAATGTCATGGACCTGCATTTCCTCGTCGTGCCGTAACAGTTTCGTTCGCGTTTCGCTGGAAGCTTAGCTGCTCTTGAAACCCGGCCGGAGGCATAGTTTCAATTTGTTTAATAAGTGTACAGACAGTTTTTACGATTTTCCTGTTTAATTTTAACTTATAAATTTTTACGACTCGTTTCATTACCGCTTTTATTCTCTTTTTTTTTGTTTTTGTTTTTTGTTTAATGTGCATTTCAAGTTGCTGTCTATGCTGTGCCGCATCTATGCTCAACCGAGCAAACATAAAAGTTGGCAATTGGCCTCTTCCTCCCTCAATGACAAATAATAATATAATAAAACATTTTGTTCTCTGGGCTCATGAAATCAGCAATATTCGCATTTTGTTGTGTTTTTGGCCACCAGATGAATCGTGTTGATTTTCATGACTGTTCTCATATATATGTGATAAATCATGTGGATATTTCTATCTATATGTATTTATGATTATTATAAAGCATAAATATTTGAGTTTTTCTTAACTTTGTTTGCCTCATAAAAATGCGCTGCCAATAAATCATCTTAATTGTTTAAGACCCCAAAGGCAAACAGTAGCAGCCGCTGCCGCAGTCGCTGTCGCAGTCGCTGTCGCAGCAACAATAGCCAGCGATAATTGCAATTAAAAATGTAAATTTATTTGTTTAGTTTTATTTTTAGCAACAACAATAAAATATATATAAAATGAAAAAAAAAAAAAAGCAGAACAAAAACAAAATCACCAACAGAAACTAAAACTCGACGCGCGCCCAGTTGCAATTTACAATTTTACAACTGACACTTTGCTGCATATTTTTCTAATTGCCTTTTTTCCCCTTTCGCCTCGCTTTTGAATGCCCTCACTGAGAGTATGCGACATATGTGATGGCGTATGTGCATGTCGTACACAAATAAGGACGAAATATAAGCAAGAAAAATTATATAAAAAATATTACAAGTTAAAATGGGATTCATAATCACAAAATAGATTTTTTTTTTAAATTATAAATAAATTTATAAAAAGAAAAAAAAATTAATACAAAAATTAATTGATTTTTTTTCTATTTTATTTAAGATTCTGAATAGTTAACATAAGTATAACATATGTATAACATAGCATATTATAATCAGAATAGTGAACATATAAAATATAATTTTTTATATAATGTAATTTGTAAAGTTTTAGAGAAGTCTAAAAAAGTCTATTAAATAGGCATATTAATATCTTAATATTATACTAAAATATTTCAAATCAAGTATGTCAAACTGTTATTGAAAGTGAGTCGCTCAATTTTTTGATAAATACTAAATCAATTACAAATATAATAGCAATTAATGAAATACTACATGAATTATAGCAACAACGGACAAAATTAAGATAACAGTTCTGTTTCTCACATTTGTCGCATGTTCTCAGTTGGCAATTCATAGTTATTCACTTAAGATTTGCTTCCTTATGGATCGATCATATGGAATACAATCGCAGCATATTATTTAGTTGGCATTCAAACGTTGTCTTTATGCGCCACATTCGACATTCCACGTTCGCTTGCTGAGCAGTTAGAGTATTCACGCGTCGTTAACAACCAGACAAGCTGTTTGCTCTGTTGTTTTCTATTTTCTTTCCATTTCATTGTTTTATGCACAATAGACACTATTTGTTGCTATTGCTGCTGCTGCTGCTGCTGCTGCTGTTGTTGTTGTTGCTATTGTTTATTATTGTTGTTACAATAATTATTTTGCCGCGCATTTGGCACAATTATTAAATAATCACATTCGCCTTTAGTATCTCAGTTTTGTGCTATTTTCATTTATTTTGCATTTGATTAACTTTGTTATTAACTATATAAATGCTTGTACAAAAATAAACAACAATTACAAGAACAACAACTATGAAATGCAGCTGCTAAGTGATGACTAAGTCTGCAGTTCTTTCGAATAAAATATGTCTTGATAAATCGCACTATCTAATTACAGTTCATTAAGACACATTTTTCATTCAAGCAAAACTATTTTTGCTTTTTTTATTACCTTTTTTTCTTTGCAATATTTAAGGAATGTGATGATGCTGATATAGCTTAGAATAGAGCTAAAAATAAAAATTATATCTATATATTTTTTTGTAATATAAGACTAAAGATGATTTTTCGAGAGTGCATTGAAGAGTGAGTAATTATTAAATATAGTTAAATAAATATAATTAAATTAATTTTTATACCCTGAACCCATTTTCAATGGGAAATCAGGGTATAATGGTTTTGTTGAAATGTATGTAACAGGGAGAAGGAGGCGTGGCAGACCCCACAAAGTATATATATTCTTGATCAGGGTGACGAGCTGAGTTGATTTGGCCCTGTCCGTCTGTCTGTCCGTCTGTCCGTCCGTCCGTCTGTCCGTCTGTCCGTCTGTCCGTATGTATGAACGCGTCGATTTCAGAAGATATAAGAGCTAGAGACTTCAAATTTTTTTTTAAATGTCCGTAATTACAGCGCGCATATCAAGTTTATCATTAAAAATCGATAACTCATCCCAATCTTTTTTTTATCGATAAAAACCCTTATCGAAACCCAGTTATAAAATTATATCTTCTACACCTTTATTGCTAGAGTCTCCAAATTTTTAATGTATGCTTATATGCAATTTATACAATTTCGGTTTTTGTTAAAATTTACCCCCCACCTCTAAATTCACCCCCTCACCCTCACTTTTGTAAAAAGCGTATTTCAAATACTAGAGACTTGTGCTTTGGCAATTACATGCATATTCATGTTATAATCATAATCTAAAAGTTTCATGAAGATCGTACGTCCATAAAAAAGTTATTAAACAATTAAGTTCTCATAGTAAGCGCACACTGCAGCCCATGCGTGTTTATGCGTGGTTGCTTGTATGTGTATGTGTGTGTGTATGTGTGTGTGTATGTGTGTGTGTGTATGCGTTTGTGTCTGTATGCGTGTGTGTGTATGTATACCTGTGTGTGCGTACGTGCGTGTGGGTGTGTGTGTGTGCGTGTTTTTTGTGTAAGCTGAAAGTCGCGAAAAAGTATTGAAATATCTATTGCTCCAAGGGTTCAGGGGATCTCGTAGTCGAGCAGTCTCGACTAGAGCTTTCTTACTTGTTTATATTAATTATTGTATGCTTTAAATTATTTTATTTAAGTTTCAATTCATAGCCTATTTATATATCTTAACCTATTTATTTATTATTTTACCTATTTATATATTTTTAAATATTTTATTTTTGCATTAAAAGAGCATCGAATATTTATTTATTATATTTTTGAATTATTTATCGAACAAATTTAAAGTTAAATAATGTAAATATCAATTGGCAATAGTTTTTCTTCTCTTGAATTTTCTTGATAATTATCTTTATATTAATGCTCATTAAGGCATTGCTTCGAAAGAAGCTGAATTGAAGCTAATCTGTTTTAAATGAGCGAGCGAGAATTAATGAAATTAAACGCCTGCCCGCAGCTTAGGGCCGGAGCCCACGCGCAGATCTATGAGCTGCGATTAGAAACGTTTCCGTTTCCGTCCTAGCTGTGCTCAGCTGCTATATTTAACACTAAAAGAGCTGAGTGGTGGGGTTAGGGGGTCGGAAGTGGGGCTTGGTCTGTCAACCCTCGCGTCGAGGCGAAGGCAAACTTTGACAGCAGCTGCTGTGGAATGTCGCGTCAATTTGTCTGCCTTGTTGGCAACAATCTCAGAGCGAGTTGAACATCTGCTTCGATGATGATGATGACGATGATCGTGATGATCGTGATGACTATGAAGATCATGTTGAAGTGATTGTTGTTGTTGTTGTTGTTGTTGCTGTTGCCGTTGAGTGCAAGTGTCGCGTTGATTTATTAATTAAGCATTGGAGAGCTGCGCGTGGCAACTGCGTGGCTAATGAAGTACTCGGACTTGGTACTCGCATACGCTGGCAATTTTAATTAACGATCCGATCCGATCAGATCAGATCTTTGTATGCACACACACACACGCACACGCACACGCATATACACTCTTGTATTTATACATATATCAAATAGACTTTTGGGGCAGCTGAGTTGTTGACTTATGACATCACATCCATTTGGACAGCAGCTGTGCCCAGACAAGCTGACGACGCCACACACACACACACACACACTTACCCCATATTGCGTACACACACATTGCGCATACGCCACGTGGCCGGGCCAGCAGCTTGAGACATAAAATTCTGTGTAAATTGCGCTCGCTGCGCATCCCCACAATTTGTGAGGCTGTGCTTAATTTGTCTAGACAATGGCAAAGTTCATGCCGAGTGCCAAATGGAATCATATTCGTATCTATGAGCACATTGCCTAAGCAATCGCATCGCATCGCACTCGCACTCGCATTCTCACTCGCAAGTTCAATTAATGTTTTTTTTTTTTTTTTTTTTTTTTTTGTCACATGTCTTTTCTCTGCAATTTGCATACAATTATTGCTCTGGCTTGGCCATGATTCATGCCCGTTCCATGATGTGCCAATGGAATGTCTTAATTTGAAGCATCTGTCGGGGGTTGGCAGCCCCTGTTTCCATATTTGGGAAATATACGAAACCAAAAAAAAAAAAAAAAAAGAAAAGAAACCCCCATCGCATCAAGTGCACTGAACTGCTACCCAATTCCACTGAAAACTCCGACCAAATCGATGTGACAGACTCACAGTGGGCAGGAGCTGGGGCATATCAGAAGTGAGAAATCTGTGCTTAATCAAGTTTAAACATGCAATATGCTAAAGAGCGTTGAGCGGCCTTACACGGACTCCCATTTCCTATACACAGGAGCCAGGCCTTAAAAGAATTCCTCGTTTCGGTATGTGGAAAAGCTCAAACTGAATTTTTATTATTTATTTAATATTTTAAATAGTGAAAATAGCTAAGCTAAAAGTATTTTAATTAAAAAAAATCAATAATAAAATTTTATCTCAGAAAAAGAGTTTTAAGAAAACTTAATTTTATTTAACCAAAAAGTAAATGCAATGATTTTCGGACTTACAGGGTGAGTAGAGCACAAAATGTAATTTTTTTTTTTTTAATTTTCATAAATTTATAATAATTTATTCAAATTAATATGTGGTATATATGTATATCGTTTTTTTTTTATTTATTTTTTATTTAAATATAATATTTATCATAACTGAAATGAGTTATTTTAATTAATATATAGTTTTTTTTATTTGTATTTTTGTATTTCGTTTTTTAAATTTATTTACTTATTTTTTTAAATAGCTAAAGCCAATTTATTTTACGTAATATATTTCTTATTAGTTTATAAATTTTGAAGACTACCCTTGTGTGCATATTTCAATTCATTTAAAAGAAATATTTAATGCAGTAAAGCAGAATTTTTTACGACCTTTAATTAACGCACAGAGGCACTTCAAGTTATGCAATAAAGTTTGAGCAGATGAATAACCATGAAATGTAATTGAAATTAATTTTTAGAAATCATACTTGCCTTTCTCCTCCATTTGTAATCAATTAAAGAGCCTCTTGCGCTGATTAGCGCAGCTGAGCTTCAAGAGCTTCAGATAGTAAGCGAAGAGCAAATGGAAATGGAAGAAGAATGGGAATGGAATGGGAATGAGGAGTAAATCATATGCATTTCATCTAGCGCCATTTGGCAACGCACCAATTAACGATTTATGGATTATTAGCGTGGCACAGCTGTGGCAGTGTTAATGTGCAGTCTGCCATTTATCAAAAGCATCTGCTTCATGGCCAGAGACAGAGCCGCAGTCGGAGCCAGAAGGCAGCTTAATGTCAATCTGTTGGCTTGAGCTGAGCTGCAATTGCTGCTGCTGTTGTTGCCTCTTGGCTATTAATGCATTACAAATAGGTGCGCCACAACAGCAGCAGCAGCCGCAGCCGCAGCAGCAGCTCTGAGAAGAAGATGCAACCACAACTGGCAACATGGCCATAGACGCGTCGGTGCCGTTGACCAATGTGACTGAAGCTGTGGCAGCAACTCAGACATAGTCTCTGTGTGCGTGTGTGTGTGTGTGTGCCTAGCAGACGACCTCAAGTGTTGGCAACAATCGCGTTTGCCTGCTGCACGCTTGGCCGCAATACCCGCACTTAAGTGCAGCAGCAGCAGCAGCAAGCGGCAGCAGAAGCAGTTCAAGTTTGCGTCGAGGAATTCCTTGCCGCTGAAATAATTAAGCATTGCAACATTGTTTATTGTGGTTGTTGTGGTTGTTGTTGTTGCTGTTGCTGTTGCTGTTGTTGCTGCTGTTGTTGGGGTGTTGCAGGCTCGTTTAACAAGGCAGTCATCTTAACAAGTGCCTAGCCGAGCTGTTCTACAGCTTTTTTGCGCGCCTGCCTGCATTTTGTTTGCAATCTGCTCTTTGCCAAGGAATTTCCATTTTATTTACATTAAAAAAATCTACGGCAGCAGCAGCAGCAATGCGAAAAAATGTGACGAACGAAGCGGCTTTCGATTTGGCCCATTTGCATGCCTAGCGCTAGCAACATTGTTGCCGGCAACATTGCTGCCAGCAACATTTGATCTTTTTTTGTTTTAGTTCGTCTTTTGCTGTTTATCAAATTGGTTAACACACTCAAAAATTAAAAAAAAAAAAAAAAATAGCCGAAAAGAAGAAGAAGTCTTGCTGCTGATTATGAAAACGCACAGGTTATAAGCCAGGCATAAAAACTTATAATGCCAGCATAATAATTTAATTAAAGCAAAAAGTTGTTTTTCCGCTTTGTTTGTTTGTCTCTGCGCGTTGGAAGGCAAAGCAGCTCATAAAAAATTAATTAAAAAAAAAAAAAATAATAAATACATGTATATATAGAAAATATGTATATAGAAAAAGCGAACAAAATTCAAAATCGTTTTTGCCTTCATTTGCCAGACATATGTAAATATATACATATACATAAATCTGTCTAAATATATATATATATAAATTGCATAATTATAGGCAGTAAGCTCTAGTTGGTCGGCCGGCTTGCAATATTACTTCCTCGGAAGCATTGGCTGTCCGGAAATGCAATGCGTGAAAGTGTTGCAACTACTTGTTGTTGCTGCTGTTGTTGCTGCTGCTGTTGCTGTTGCAGCTGCAATTACGTTGCTGCTGTCAACGGAAAAACTTTGCCATAATCTCAAAGTTGGCTTTAAGCAGAGTCTCTGCACTGGCTGGCAGCTGTGTGCCACAGCCTGAGCACACCTGCCGCCCCTTTTGAGAGCATCTTCGCACCACCGCTGCCTCCCCCCTCTGTGCAGTGAAACAGCAGCAACAGCAACAACACAATGTGTTGTCCGCGTTTATTGATTTATTAGAAAATTCCAATGAACAAGTTTTAATACAAGACACAGCGTTCAGTTTGGATGTTTTTGTGCTGTGGCTAAAACAAAAACTACAAAAACAATGCATCGCAAAGAGCATGGCAAGACTACAGCATCATGCAGCAGCAACAACAACAACAACAGCAACAGCTGCAGCTACAGCAGCAACGACAGCAACGACAAGCGCAACACGCAGCACTGGCGCTGGCAGAAGTAACAAGTGCAATATTTTAATTATGCTGCCAACAGCAACGGCTGCAGCAACAGCAGCAACAGCAACAACAACTATTTTGGCCAACAGTGTTGCCAGATGGCCAACAGCGTTTGATTGTCAACAGGGCGTATGGATAATGCTTGAGTGGAAATCGCATATAATAAATTTATGTCGAATATATATTATCAAAAGTCTAAAAAAGAATATATTTGATTTATTTTATGTCAATAATATGAGCTAAAAAACACATGGGAAATATATAACTAAAGTTATTTAATTAGGCAAACATTTAAAAATAAATTATTCACATTAGCTTTAAATAATAACAAATAAAAATACAAATAAAATTAAATAATATAAATTAAAAATTAAATAAAATTAAAATAAATTAATCAAAAAAATTATAAAATTTGCTAAAAATATTATTTATTAAAATTATTATATTATTATGGATAAATTTGTCATTAAAATTAAATATTTACGTATTCATAATAAATGTTTTTAGACTTATTTTTCTATATATAAAATATTAAATTATATTTAAATTATTAAATTATTATTTTTATTATTATTATTAAATTATTTAACATTAATAAATATTATTCATACAAACATAAATATTTATCACATTTTAAATCAATTGAATTTTTAGAATATTAAAGACAGAAATAAATAAAAATATTAATAATAGATAAAGAATTAATAATCATTTTCAGAATATGGATATATGTATAACAATTTAAGAACATTTTATATCTACTCTTTCTTAGAATTGTTATTTTATTTTTATGAATGTTTCTTATTTATTATTTGTATTTTTATACCCCGATTTTTTATATATTTATATATATTTAATTTAACTCTTCCATTTTTAAATTTTCTGACAAGCTTCCCTTCGCATTTCAGAAAACGCTTAAAATTGTCACATTGTATACAAAAACAGTCTGGCAACGCTGTTCGCTTCAATTCACATGGCGTATAATGAATACGCTCGGTCTTAAGCATTTTGCAATCAATTTAGATTTACATTTGCTGCACTGCGCCATGAATGCGGAGACTCAGACCAGTTGAGATGCCGATTTCGGTAACCAAATCAACAACAACAACAACAGCGGCAACAGCTAGCAACAGCAAGAAGAAGAAGAAGCAGAGGGAGAAGTCAAGCAGAGAGCTCTGGCAAAGAAAGTCGCGCAGCTGAGCTCAGCCATGCTGAGAGAGTTGAATATTTGTAATTGTCGTATAGCTGGACAGTCGGACTTGTTTGTTTGTTTATTGTTGTTGTTGCTTTTTGGGCTTTATTAATAATTAATCGCACAGGCACAGGCACAGCCACAGACACAGACACAGGCACACGCACAGACACACAGCTACATAGTAGAGACAGAGCCGCACACACATGCAAATCGCTGCTTGGTTTTAATTACTCAACTTAAATGGCGCTTGAGCTTGAGCGATTTAAACAAGTTGTATGTGTGTGTGTGTGTGTATTTGTGTGTGTCGATCGACTCTCACTACTACGCGCTCAAACTAAGTAACTAACTAGCTCGACACAGCTGCTGCTGCTGCTGCCGCCGCTGCTGCTGCTGCTGCTGCTGCTGCTGTCTCTGTGACTCTGCGGCTCTGTGCCGCCTGTTTGCCTTGCCCGGCCGCTTTGGACGCTCATTCAGTTTTTTGCGCTCAGCGCTCGTTGTACGGAACCGAAAGATTCGTCGTTGTCGCCAACTCGAAAGCTCGATCAAAAAATAATATATATATATTTATATATATATATATGTGTGTGTATATATGCATATGTATATATAAAAACATAAAAAAAAATTTACAATTTACAACAAGCTGCGGCGGCAGCTTGTCATAACTTGATCTAACTCGTTAAGGCAGACCCAGCACATAAATCTGCATATCTGGCCAACGTCTATATATATACACACACACACATGTGTACATAGATAGATGTGTGTGTATATAAATTTATAGCTCTTTTTTTTTTTGGCTGTAATATTTCGCTTGCTGTAAATAAAGTTAAAGCTGTGCAGCAACAACAACAACAACAACAACAACAACAACAACAACAACAACAGCAGCAGCAGCAGTCACAGTCCCAGAAGCAGCAGCAGCAGCTATTGTAGATAGCAGCTGAGCTCAAGAACTGTAAACAACTTCCAAGACTCGAAAGCTCCCTCGACCCCGACCACGCCCCACCAGCCCGCGCCTCCTCGCCTCGCCTCGTCGCCGCGTCGCGTTAGTTCCGCGATTGTGAGCGTCGCTCAATGCCGATACCGATAACGATAACGCAATCGATTACCCTGCGCGTGTGTGTATTAATGTGTGTTTGTGTGTGTGTGTGTGTGCAGCCTTCTGCCATTAGCCATTTGAGCCAAAAAGCCCACTGTGCAGGCAACATGTGAAGTGCAAGTGTTGTAGAAATATTAAGCATGCATTGATAGCAGATATATGTATATGTATGCATGTATAGCATATATCTGCAGCAGTTTCGGAGCAGTTATCGATAACAGCATTGTATGCGCATGTGTGTCCAGCCGAATATAATGTATGCAACGTTCGTGAATTGCCAGAATTGGTTGTTGTTGCACTTGCAGCCAAAGGATTTGTGGATTTTGAAGCGTTTCTAAGACGTGCAGCAGGTGCACCAGGTAAGATCGCACTCTCTATATAGCTGTGTATTATATATTATTATCGTGCAGTATATTTATATCATATATTTGTATTATATTGCCAAGCTGCTTGTATATCTGTATAATGCGCATACGACATGGTGGCTGCGTATCTAATTTGCATATCCATCTTACGTTAGGCGAAACCCCTGACTTTTCATTTCGTGAACAAAGAAACAGCTGTTGCAATGTTTAGCAAACGTTTTAATCTTTTACGGAGCATCAGCTCAGCGTAGAGCATTCGAAATGAGCTAAGAATTTGATCAAAGCTTTGATTTATGTCAAAAAATCGGACTTCTTACCCACAGTGCAAAGGTCTGTAGGAAAAGTGTTTAACATTTGTTCCGATTTACTAAGATTTATTGTCAGTGCCTAGAACTGGTTTTCTGTTACTTTCTACAATAACTATATATGTAAATATATATAATCGTATTATATATATTCATATAAAATACTGCATATTATATACTGTATTATACTGCATATGTTTGATTTATTTATTTTAGTTCTTAGGATTTCTATACTTAAGTCAGATTCAAGGCTGAGCATCATCATAGTTTTTAGCTTGTTTGAATCTGCAATTATTTGAAAATCTAGTTGGTTGTCTTTTCTATATTAAATATTATGTATATTTTGCAAGCAAGATACTAAAATATTTTTTTCAATATTTATAAAACAAAATTAAAAAAATAAAAAAAAAAAATAATAATAATAATAACTTTTAGTTTGACATATTTAATTTTTTTTAAATATATATATTTTTTTTAAATATTAAATTCTAAATTCCTTTTACAAATCCAAAAACTATCTTTTCTTCACTATATGAAGGATAAAACTCTATTTCTCCGCATTTTTAATTAATTCATTACCATTCGTATAAGTTCGTTTTCCTTAAGAGAGAGAGTGAGAGGGAGAGAGAGAGAGAGATAGAAACAGATATACGAAATGTGTCCAGAATTAATTTGTAATATTTAAATACAAATATTGCAAAGTTTTTTTAAATAAATTTTTATTATAATTTCGAATTGGTATTTCAAGTTCCGGGCTTTGATTGATGTTCCGAAATATCATAAATTTTCAACTTGGATTTGTATATATAAATTAAATACGAAATCAGAATCAGTTAAGAATGAGCAGCTCTCAGAATTGCTTTTAGCAGAAACTTGAATTGAGTATGTTGCTTAATTGTTTTTGGAATTCCGTTAAAAGGGATTTTATTTATTACTTTATCGCTTTGTGGTGCATATTCATAAAGTGCGACATTCCTCTATTGTCAATTGGCCAATTGTTAGTTGAGACTGCGATTGCTAACTGGGCTGGGTCTATGTAGAGCTCTTACACTGGGGGACTGGGCACGTAGGTAACGATCGGCCCTAGCCAGATAGTGTCAGACGGTGTCGTACAGTGGTCGATAGACGCGATAATTTATGACGCCATTTGGTTAATTGAATAATTGCATGTGACTGGCTGGCGTTTGGGCGTGTGTGTTTATTGGTTTATTGTAAATCGGTTTATTTATGGATTTGCCAACGCCTCGAGAGAGAGAGAGGAGGAGAGAGACGGAGAGGGAGAGATCAAAGCCCCAACTGTCTCTCGATTAGCATTGCATAAGCCAGTTAGCCCAGCCAGCCCTGCCAGCCCCGCTCCGCTCCGCTCAGCTCAGCTCAGCTCCGACATCGGGCCATGGGCCATGCTCCACATTTTGTCGACTCACTGAATCGATGGCCCTATCGTATTACCCCGATATTTGCGATGCTAATCGCTGTACGCCTTTGACATTTATTAAGTGCTCTTCCATTTATAACTGTCATTATGCATAAAGAGAGACGGACAGAGACGCACAGACAGAACGAGAGCGAGAGAGAGAGAGAAAATGTTTGCTGGCTTTGATTGTTTGACCAACAGAGATAGAGAGAGAGAGAGAGAAAAAAATACGCACACATTTTTAGAAACTTGTTGGCTTAGGTGTGAAATTGATAGCCACAAATGAAGCTGACGCGTAGAAGAGGAAGGAGAAGGAGAAGCAGGAGGAGGAGGAGGTGGAGGAGGAGGCGGCGGCGGCGTGAGGTGCTGGGAGGTAGGAAACTCCGCAAACCTGATAACAAACTAAGCAGCAACAACAAGTGGCAAGCGGCAACAACGAAGGTCTTCCACTTTCTGAAATTCGACAAATACAACAACAACAACAACAGCGACGAAAACTTAAAAAAAAAAACAACAACAACAAAATTGTGAAGCGGGTTTCTCGCTCTGAATTGTGGCTCGAATTGTTGATGTGGCTCAGGCAAATCACAAGGCGATGCGATGCGATGCTATGCGATGCGATGTGGTGCGGCTACTGCGAGCTGCTCCACTGTTGCTGCTGCTGCCTCTGATAACAACAAGCCAGCAATGCGGCAATAATTTGCTGCAGCTGTAAGTGGCTACTGGTCATCAGCAGCAGCAGCAGCAGCAGCAGCAGCAGCAGCAGCAACTGGCTTAGGCCAGTCCAACATTTTATCAAAAGTGGAGGCATTAGCTGCCCCACACGCAAACTGGTCACACTGCACACACACACACACACACCTGCACACACCTGCACACCTGTGACTAGCTAGAGAGACAGGCGCACAGCGGCAACAGCTTCCAATAGTTTCACTTATTTTTACACACATTTTCTTAACGATAAAATAAATTCCACAAGCAGATGCGGCTACTGCAGCCAACCAAGCCGAAACTGGCCTGCACCAACACCAACAACAGCAACATCAGCAACAACAACAACAACAACAACTTTTGCTATCACGTTTCCATGCAATGCAAAAAAATAAAATAATATTTTTGCAAGTTGCATGCCGCATGTACTTGAATTGAGCAAGCCTCGCCTGGCTTAGGGCTGTGCAGGCGCGGGTGTTGCCAGTGCGATTTCATTTATTGCTTCACATCTATATATAAATTGTATGTATGTATGTATGTGTCACACAAGTGAACTGGCACTAGTTCCGGTTGAAAGTGCTGAGAAAATGGTCGAGTTCGGCTGGAAACTGTGGAGCAGTGCATAAGGTGGCAACGCTACAGCAGCTTTTTGTTTATCTTTGATAGAAATTCTTTGAGAGCGATTTAACTAAATTAAATTACATGATAAATATAATATATATATAATATTTAATATATCATATTATGATCCATATAATTATTCAAAAAGTCGTATATGGAAAAATATTCCACAAAATCATTTCTTAAAGGACTACAGAAAATCGTTTAAGATATAAGGTGGCTACGCTCAAGCAATTATTATTTTCTATATATGTTTGCATATGTATGCACAAGGGGACAGCACTGTATTATTTCATTTTAACTATTCATATATAAAATACATTTATCTCATCGATTCATAAACCAAATTGTGATAATTCCCTTCAAAAGTATCGAAAAACTCTTCAGTTTTAACGCACACATACATATGTATATCTCAGAATCATAGACCAAAGTGGACCAATTGCGACTATAAATACAAGTGGCAACGCTGCCCCACAATTGGGTCACAATTGATAGGGACTAGTGCGAAAAGTGTTGTGAAACTCTTGAAGTGCTGTGAAACGTTTCTCTGACAAGTGATTCACTTGCTGATTCACTCGGCTCGACAAGTCAAGTCATATCTGCTGTATTTCAACGACCTTCTGCATATAAGTAAATAGCTCTGCTAATTAATGCAAAATTTACACACACGATAAACCTAAACTTAGATATAAGAATCGAATAGAATTTCGACTGAGTGAAGGTCGTTTGCCTCTAAGACATTTAGTTCCTCAAAAGCGTGATCTTTTAGCATCAAAACTTTCAAAGTTGAATTTGTGAACAAGTCGATATCTAGTTTATTATAGAGAATATACGCATATGTATAAATAGTATAATGGATTTTCCATTTCTCAGTTACTCGGATTTATTATTAGAGAATTTCCCATATAAGTCGCCTTTGTTATTCATGTCATATATAACAACTCAGATAGCAATTGTTTGTATGTAACTATGTAACTATGTTTTCATAGAAATTAAGAGTCGTCTTCTTAAAATAACTATCATACTTGTATTTAAACTGAGACTCGGAATGTGGGATTGAGCAACTCGATAATTGATTAGTTCTTTTTAAAAATTTTTTTAAAGAAGTTTCTAGATATCTATGATTGAGTGCAATGATCTCTGTGTTATTAGATCTTAGATTATACAAATGCCGTCAAAGAACTTTTTCGACAGTCTGTCCCACTGGAGGTTCTACAAGATTTTTGACAACTTACCAGCATTACCAGCAGTCAAGTTAGCATTTTATCATTATATAAAGTAGATCCTTAAATTCGATATACTCTCTCTCATAATTTGATATCTAAGAACTCATTCCTAGCTTAATCGATTTTTAATTGATAAGATTTTATAGTCATAACAAAATACCTTTACATATACATATCTATTTACTCTAAGCTCTCATATAGCTTAAATCCAACTTCCGTAATTTTCCGCTCCCTTCTGTAGATTATCGATTTTCTAGTTACCAGGTCATATAATACACGCTAATCACACAGTTACAGTTACTATCTAAAATTGTGGCTGCACTAACGGTGCCAATGTTCTTCTTCTACATCATCATAATCGTCATCATCATCATCTTCTAGTTAGCTAATAGCAGCTCAGATTCCAAACCTCAACCTCAAGCCAATGTGGCTGTAGCAAGCGAATGGCCTTCGAGTGTTTCACTCGCGCTCGCGTTCGTTTTCCTGTCGCCTGTCGATTATCGTACTTATATACATTATATATAGATATAGTATATATATGTAAGTAGTACAAACTACGCTGAACTAAATTCAGCCACGAAGAAAGAAATGTAACTGTGGCAACTGAGGTGCAGGGGGCAGAGGAGCAGCTGGACAGAGCAGACGGGGCATTGGAAACTTTGAGGGTCCACTGTGGAGGCTGTGCTGATTAAGTGCCGCCTGCTTCTAACTATTCAGAGAGTCAGCCAAAGAGCGAAAGAGCGAGAGAGAGAGACTAAGAGAGCGAGCGAGAGTTGAGCTTTTATCATTTTGCTGCGGTTTTTCATAAAGCGAATTTCAAGTTCGTTATACGAAATCGCAGTCAACAGCTGATTTTGATAGTTGTTCTCGCTGCCATAGCATAGCGTATACGTAGACTTTCAGCGTAGACTGTGTGTATATATATATGCGGTATAACAGTAAATGTAAATTGTGTCTCCATTTGAAGCTTATCGAAATGAACGCGCGCAAAAAATAATGCATAAATAAATAATTAATAAGAAATATACAATATACACACATATGCATATACATAAAAACATATACATATATGTATGCATATATGCGTGTGTGCCAAGTGATTTGAACTTTGAAGGCAAGACAAGTTGAGTTTGAGTTATGAATTTATCTAAAATCACAGCATGTAGTCGCTATCGATGTTGTTGTTGTTGTTGTTGTTCCCATTGCCCCGGCTACATTTGACAAGTGGTTTGGCCCAAGTGTCAGACATGATAAATCATATTTGTATCTATAATAGATGCAGACGTACACCAGTCTATCTGCATATCAATGTGATCGCCATGGCGCGGAGAAATGGCGCAAGCGAACGCAACGCCCAACTGACCCAAAACTATATCAAGTTCATATTAAGCATACGCAGCGTATACGTTCAAGAATTTATTGTAGATCAAATGAAAAGAACTAGTTTGCTTGACAGCTGATATTCTTATATGTATATATTATATTCTTTTTTATTTACTTTTAATTGACTGCCAAATAATTTGTCACCTTGAGCTGAGTTCATTCAGCCGCAGTGACAAAATATGTGAGCACATCATTAAAGCCATTAAATGTGAACAAAAACACTTAACAGCTTTTATCGTTGTTATTATATAATTGTTCGCGAGACACAACACATTCTTCAATTTAAGCTAAGTATATATATATATATATATATATATATATATATATATACTTAGCTTAAATTGAAGAATGTGTTGTGTCTCGCGAACAATTATATATATATATATATATATATATATATATATATATATATATATATATATATATATATATATATATATATATTTTTTTTTTTTTTTTCATTTTTATGTGAGCTTATGTTTAATGGAGTTCAGTTCATGAACATATTTAACAATAATTTAAATTATTATTAATTAATTAATTTAATTAATTTTAATTTAATTTTAATTTAATTTTTAAATATTTTTTATTTAGTATTATTTCTATTTTTAGTGGTTGCTAAAATATTTACATATATACATATTTTTTTTAAATTATTAAATATGTTTTATGTTGATTATAAAAGTTTTTAATATTTATGTATTTATTAAAAATTATACATATCACTAATTTAAAAATTGACCTTTTAAAAAAATTTTAAAGCTTTCATTTTATTTTTTAAATATACATAAAATTTATTTAAGAAAGCTATAAAAAAAAATACTTAAAAATAAATAATATTTATGAACTAAAAGGAAATACATTAAAATAAATTAGTAAAAAACGAAAAAGTGTTTAAAACCAATTTTAAAAAATTTGTTCATATTAAAAATATATTAACATATTTATAGCACAAATCTATGTTAATTTCTTCAGCTGCGCTGCTAGACAGCTTTTCAGTTTCATTCTATTACAATTTTTTAACATCTCTCGATAAATAATCAATAACATGCCTTAGACAATTAGCACAAAAACTAAAAAAAAAAAAAAAAAAAAAAAAAATCAAAAATAAATAAATAGAAAGAAAAACGAGCTCTTCATTTGCTTCATATATTGGATTACAAGAAATCGACTTTGAAAACACGTTTACAAGCAGCTTGAGTTGTTATTGTATAGATGCTGGTTGTTGTTGTTGTTATTGTAAGTGACAGCGTTACAGTTTATAAAGCGTAACCCTCACAGTTAGTTAGATACGCCAGTTCGAACCACTTTCGGTTGGATTTAAAGAGTTGAAACTAGGTTTTCGAAAATGAGAAAATGCCAGTCATATTTATTTTCAATGCGAACACAAATAAAAAAAAAATCAAATATCATGTTTTTGCTATAAAACTAAAATTAAAATAATATATTTTATTGAAACTGGAATATGCTGAAAGAGTTTCAGTATAGAAGCTGCAGCATGAATTTCATTATTGTAATTATCATAATTACCAGCCCCTCTCCATCTCTGGCTCGCTCTCTCTCTCTCTCTCTCTCTCTCTGTCTTACTCACTCACGCATATATAAAATGAGTGTGAGTGCGAGTGCGAGTGTGAGTGTGCGTGACAAGTCAACATCCTTTGGTGCATTCACTCATCGAGAGGAGAGCAAAGCTCTAAAACGTTCCATTTTCGTTGATGCAAATCGCTTATCAAGACAAGAAAGTGCCACGCACAGCCTCCACTCCACTACATGTGTGTGTGTGCGTGTGTGTGTATGTGTGTGAGTGACTAAGTTAGTGACACACGCTGCAGCCACTGAGAGCTATCACTGCAGTTGAGTTCAGCGCCAGCCTCGCAGTCTCCCGCCGGCGACGAAGACGAAACTGCAACTTGGCCCCTGATAAGATGCCGATGCCAGCGTCGCTGCCGGCGACGCTGCTGCAGTCGACGTCAGCGTTGTCGCTGCAAAAGGTCTTCTTTGTTGCCCAGCGAGATGAAAAAGCAGCACGAGGTTTGTTGAGGCGGCGCCGTTTGCAGCAGCAATTTACAAAAACAACTGCGACCACTATGCATATAACAACAACAACAGCAACAACAACAACAACGAGCGGCATCGACAACGACAACGACTACTCCACAACAACAACAACAACGACGTTGATTGCCCCGGAATGCCGTCAAACAGGTTAAAAATGTAGGTAGAAATTCAATTAAAAATTGGTTATTTATTTATTTAGCTTGCAACGAGTAGTAGAGCTACCCGCTCCCCAGCTCCCCAGCTCCCGAGCTTACCAGCTCTCGCCTCGTCTCCCTAACCCACCCTGCGCAAGCTCCTTCCTTTAGCATAATCTAACTAATTTAATTAAATTTCATTTATGTGTCGCCTGTCAAAAACAAAACGCTAAACTCACGACTGTCAATCAAATGGCAAATTTGAAAGTGAAAACTTCGTCCACCCCAAGTCAACTCCTACCCCAACCCCTACCCCCACCTCTGTCTCACGGCGTGTGCTAAACTGTATATGAATGTTGACTACGAATATGAATATTCATAGTGGCTGTAGAGTGCAGTCGAGTTGGGCTGCAACTGCAGTCAACAGTTCGTTTTGCCACAGAAAATGCAATAAAAACTAATGTGGCAGCAAATTTGCATGGAAATCAATCAAAGTGTGTGGCGGGGCGAATGCGAGGGAGGAGTCGACTGACAAGTACCCTGTAATAGGAAAGTCATTTATATGAAAATAGCAGCTAGAATATGAAAGTCATAAAATGGCAACACATACTATATGTTAGTTAACATTATAGAGACATGTTAATAACATCATTTTGCAGCTGAATAACATTACAGAGCTATTTAATTGCTATAAAAATTTTCTTTACTTATTTTATAAATTTTAAAAATATATAAATAATAATATGAAAAAAATATATATTTAATATAATAATTTATGTAAATAATCTATTTTCGATTTTTTTGTTTTATTTGCATTTAGTCGAGAAATATATAGGCATGAATATATAAATATTTATATTTAATTTAATTATATATATTTTTTTTCTATATTTTTAAATATCTTCTGCGATTTTGTTTGCTTTAAATTTAATTAATAATTTTTAAACAAATTTTAAATGTTATTTGTTTGCAATGCATTTTTGCAATATTAAAGTGAAATATCTATTGCAATCTATATAGATTTAGATACGAATTTATTTTGAAATTAAAAAGTTATCTTTTATTCATTTTAATATGCTTCTAAAAATAAATGCTAGACTTTGGGCTTTTTAAATATATACTCAAAAAAAAAAAAAAAAAAAAAAAACTCGAAATTTTTGAAGAGTATTCCAGTATGCAATAAATTTAAACATTTCCATAAATCAATAAAATTTAAAATGAATAAAGAATTTTTATTATATTACTCGCTCAAGCTACAGCTTTGAAGAATGTCGTTTAGGAATCTTTATGGATGTAAACAAGTTGAGTGAGCGCAGCTACCCCATGGACTGGATTATAAAAAAATAAATGTGAACAATTTATAAGCACTTGCACCAGTTAAATCCGATTGCATTTGCTTCTATATTAATGCACATTTTGCTGGTGAACCGCAAAAAGTTAATTTTAGCATTGCTATAAATAAAATACCTTTGCGTCCCACTAACAAATGATCAAGCGATCGAGCAAACGAGTGAGCGAGTGAGCGAGCGAGCCTTATACGATACGATACGATACGTAAGCCCAGATATAGTTACCACCCAGACCCGACTGGCTGGCTAACTGGTTGCCATCCCCCTCGCTCTATCGCTCTGTCTCTCTCGCGTGCCAACTGATATTCATTTGATGGATCGTTGCAATTTGTGGCCGTGACATGCATGATAAAGATACTAATACGATCGATTTGAAGATCAGCTAAAGCGGCTGCCGTTCATCAGCCCGAAGGAAGCTGTCAGCCAACTTCTGTGCAGAAGAACCTTGTTCCACAAATCGAACAAGAAGAAGAAGAAGCAGCAGCGGCAGCAGTAGAAGAAGAGAGTATGTGCTCAGTGAAAACGAAAATAAAAATTCCTACTCACAATTTCAGCTGAAAATCATTTGTGTTTATCCATTCGGCAAATACAATATTGTATTATGGCCAATTGCAAGAGAATTTTGCCTTCCAGGAAGCCATCCATACTATCTTGATGGAAAACTTTTAGAGTACATCTAGCTGGCGAATTTTACGATATGCGGCGTTTTCTTTCTAATTCTCAAAATGAAAATATTAATTAAATTTACGAAATCTGCGGAACAGTCCAATTCAATGAACTACGATGACAAGCACTTTTCCTTAGAGGTGAAAATTGTGAACTCATAGACAGTAGTTTGAAAATATGGCAATAAATATGTGGATTGATAAGTTGAGCAACGCGCAAGGCAAGAAACTCTAAGATTTATAGCAAAAATCTGCTGATTTTATAGCATATTCTAGAAGCGAAACATTATTAATTTGAGATGAAATTTTTAAAGTTGGAAATATAATAATTCTCTATATTTTCTGTTAAATTTATATGTTATTAAAATTCAGCTGAAGGTCAATATTAATAATAGAATTAAACAAATAAAAATTCTTGAATATATAATTACATAAATTAAATCTATGGTTAACCAAAAAACATGAAATAATATCTGAAAGAGCCAAGCCAACTAAGTATAGAACACTTTTTATAGCTATTATATAGACAAACCATCTACATGGTATTGTGAAGGTTTTTCGCCCAGGTAAATGAACTTTTGCCAGCTGTGCCGCGTGCTCCAGCCATGACCACCAAATGGAACTACTATATCGGGCGAACCAAAAGTTCACCTTGGAATTTTCATGCAACTTTCAGGTGTAAATTAATTGAGTCATAAAAGTCAAATTCGAGCCAAACAAAATAAAACGCAGCACAAGAAACTCAAATTGAATCCGAATGGAAATTAACCTAAAATGGAAATATATTTATATACATACATATCTATAAATATATTTTTGATGAAAAAATAATTTTATTCTTTTCTCTTATCACTCGAAATAAAAATAAAAAATAAAGTATCCCATATAAATAAATAAAAATAAAAATAAATATATTTTAGCTGATAATGACACGAAAATTAGCTCAAGAATTATTAAATATTTGACTGTGATGTCGGGCAGTGTATTGGAAATATGGCTAATCGTTTATGACCTTATAGCTGGATGCTGGCTCTCTCAGTTGGCTGGCCATTAAAAACTTATCGATGGCCAAATTCACGGATAAATTATAATAATTGAAATATGTACTTTGAAATGTTAATTGCGCTATGCGATTTGCGCTTGTTAATGCTAATCGGCAAACATAAATTCAGGCCATAAAACACGCAGCTTCCCCAACCAGATATACATCGATCGATATAGCTATATATACATACATAAGTAGAATATATATAAGAAAGCTTTTGCCGGCCGGCAAGGCGCGCATATGTATGCAATATGTTTTTTCTTTTTTTTTTTTTTTTTTGTTGCTTTTTGGTCAAGGTTAGTGTCGAAGCGAGAAGCGAGAGCAAACAGCTTTTAATTTCCATGAGCGCGTTTTCGGTGGGGCAACAAATCAAAAAACAGAATACGAAAAGTTTGCATTTAGAGGAGCTTAATATTTAGACAGAGAACCGTTTACAGTTGGCCAAGTGGCAAGTGGCAAGTGGCTGGCAAACTTGCAACATCATCATTATGTAGACACATACAGACACAAGCGTGTGCCTCTGCCTCTGCCTCTGCCTCTGGCCGTCCAGCTGGGTCCCAGTGGTCAAGGTTAAGCAAACGAGCCACAGCAGCTGTATCTTTGTATCTGTATCTGTATCTGTATCTGTATCTGTTGCTGTGGATGTATCTGCATCTGTATCTGCTCGCTGCGCCGCAGGACATCATCAACGAGCCGCTGTTCGACAGGCGCGCGCACTTTTAACGATTTCGATACAAAAATTATTTTGCTTTCTGCGCTGCTCATTAATTCGTTTCGATTAAAAATTGATTTTTTCTCGACTTGTGTTTTTTTTTTGCATCATTCTGCAGCTTGTTGTGCATAAAAATCACAGCAAGAGCTCAGCTATATATATGTATATAGCTATATAGACAGGCATACATACATATCTATTTATACATATATATTTATATTGTTTTATCTACATACATATACATGTGTCTGTGTGTGTGTGTTTGTGCCTGGCATTTTTGTCTAGCGGTAGAAAAACAAGTTGCTGTTGATTCGAGTAGCTCTGAAATTTTTATGGCTGCCCTCCCCTCCGCCTCCTCGCCTCTCCAGACACTGCCAGCCCCGTCCTGCCCGCCCCGCCGCGCCCCCCTGTTGGCTTCGCTTTGTTTATGTTTTAAGTACGCTATGTGCAATTCTTTTGGCAGTTCGGTTTGTTTATTGGAAGACCGCCGCAGACTTCCCTGTTTGCCACTTGTTCGAACGATTCTCGACTTTATTACATATTCTTATTTTCATTTTTTTTTTTTCGCTCAGTCTGCTTCCACTTATGTTTTCCCTTTTGTTGTTTGCCGTTTGCTTGTAATTATATATGTATATACAATTCGAAAAATACATACATATATATGCTCATAATATGGCAACACACTTATCCATTACTGCAGCTAATTAGTTTATAATTTGGACTAAATATAGTCATGTAGACTATCAACGACTAAAAATATACAGACAGTATATACATATGTATATCTGTGCCTCAAAGGCGGCATGGCAAATCGAAAATATACAACATATACAAAATATACATATATATATATAACAATATTACACGGTTTTCGAGTCTTCGGACATTGAATAGTATTTTGATCTTAGAGTTCTGTAGGCTTATTAGGTTTTGTCCTCGTAGACTTATCATCATATGATAATATATTTAATATATTTCACAGTGTTTGGAACCTTAGAAACTCTCGCATTTTGTATTTCTTTCTAAAATTTGCGGTCAGATCTTTAAATAATTGTCTAGACTAATTTTGGAATTCCGAATAAAATAAATACTACATTTTAGACAGCTAAATTTATAAACAAAACTTAATATGATATTGTAAACATGATTTTGGATTTTTTTTTTTTTAATTTGTATATATAGTAAAATTAAGATGAGCAAGATATAATTTCAAATTAGTATATACGATATGTGTGATTTATTACTTCGACATCGATGTTATCGATAAGTTATAAATATGAGAGTAGACCTAACAAGCTACACAAGTCAGGAATATGAAGGTATACCTAGTAAAATTCAAAGATTACAATGGAATAGAGGTAATAAAGCCCTTAATCTTTAACATTTTTTGCCGACAGTTTCTTTTATAAATTACAAATCAAATACCCATACATAGAAATGGATCACGCAAATATTAAATATTTAAATACTTTTAAAAATAACTGAAAAAATTTATTAAAAATTTACATCTACAAGATTTACTCTAGACTTGACCTATAAAACAAAAATTATTTAAGATGCTTCTGGAGTCTATGAGTGAAATATTTATGCCAAAAGAAAATCTATGCAAACATAATAAATATTTGTTTAGTTGAGATCTTAAATTTCTAGAAGATTTAGATTTCTCAACAACTTTTTAAACCATTTTTTGTGTGTTTGTTTGTGGATTTAGATTTTCTTTTTTAGTCCGTGGAATTCTTAAACAAGATTTGGCAATGTGTGTAGCACACGCCTCTATCCAAGACTTCTGGGCGCTCTCTCACGTAGGCATTGCAAAAATTTAGCAATGATTTTTTTTTCTGTTTGTATTTAGATTTTTTTTTTCTCTCTTTTTTGATGTGAGGAAATTAATTTCACAAGTAGCTGTGAGTATGCAAAATTGAGTGCGATTTGTAGGTGGGTGTAGCTGCTGCTCTTCTTTTTTATTTTCGGGTGTGCTTTGCGGAAAAACTGGCAATGCGTTAATATAATTAATATTGCCTGTTCTCAGAACCTGCTAAGTAAACAAACAGCGTTGTCTACGTGTCCCAGTCTAAGAATTTTGAATTTTGAATGCTTCAAATATTTTGGTTGCTTTTCAGGCGAAGTTGTCGAGTGAATTGATGTTTTGTATTCATTAGAAATCGATCAAGTGGGCAACAAGACGTGGGTGGAGCACTTCAGAACTATTTATTTGACAGATATGAGCGATAAAGATTATTTGGAGCTGCCTTAGCTATGCATAAATTAATATCGAAATGAGGTAGATAGAATCGTAGAACTAACAAGTTGAGTGCCTGTTGAGAATTCCACAAAAAGTTCAATTTTCAGATTCATTCATGATTTTTCTCTGTTCAAAAAGTGTTGTGAATTTCGATTTGCGATTTTGATATATATTTAATTCAATTTATCAATTTAATTTACTTATATTATATTTTATATATAGATTGAATTTGATATTGTCTGAGCTGAAGCAGAATGAGCTACTATTGCCTATTTCTATCAATCGGAAGTCAACTTATCATTCTCTTATTTCAAAATCTTCCCCATTTTGAAAGCAATTCAGTCTGACAACTATCATGGCCAAGTTGTTTGTACAAAGTCCATTGATGACGGAAACCCTCTTCTCACCACGAAAAGAAAGTCAAAAGCCAAAGTGTTGGCCACTTACTTAGAGCCGTCGATCCGCACTCAAAGGCCGATCGATTGGCATAACAAATATCACGCATACGCCGCATAAGCCGGCACACACACTTTCGACAAACACACAGCCCAAATGCATTTAAAAGCTCATTACCAATGCTAATTGAGTGGAGGCTGCAGCCAAAACTGATGCATTTTTTTACACACTTCTTCTCGAGTTCATTTCGCCTTGCTCGAACGGGCCCCGCTCAGTGTTTGTTATTATCCAAGTGGCCACACGTTAGCCGGCCGCGTCTTACATAAATTATTAACAGCTAAAAGCAAATAAATAAACAAACAACGACCAGCCGCAGCAGCAGCAGCAGCAGCGGCAGTCGCACTTCTGGGCCATCGTTGATCATTGGCAACGGCAGCTAAAGCTGTCATCATTCATAAGCGAACGTGGCCAAAGTTCGGGCACTGGCCCTGGCATTGGCCAGGCCAGCACAGAGATTATTGCTATGGCTGCCAATGCAATGCAATGCTCCTCCACGACTTAACAGCAAATCACTAAACATTCTCAAATATTTTGCTGCGGCAAAACTACAAAACATGCGCACGTCTCCAGCACCAGAGCCTTGACAAAAGAAATGAACTGTTTTAAAGTGCTCCCATAGCATCAGCAGCACAGCATCAGCAGCAGCAGCACCAACAGCAGCAACAACAACAAACAATAAAACCAGCGGAAAACTACAAAACCCAAATTGAAAAATCATCAACCTCATCAGCTTCAGCTGCCCTAGGGCGCTACTGCCTTCTGGCTACTACCTTCTGGGCAGCAGCTTCTGGCCGGGTCAATATTTGGCTAAGAAATTTTTCACATTACCAGCAAGGCGAGAGGAGTTGAGTGTCTTGTTGAATATGCCCTATCGATGGTGTATGCATGACGGGGTATATTAACTAATCGATGACGCAGACAACATTTTGAAATGAGCAGAATGAGTAATGTTTTATTGGCATGAAATGAAACATTGTTATAATTAAATATTGTTTTAATTATATAAATAACTTTGAATTATTATTGATGTACTAAATCCATTGAAAATGGGAAAACCACCTGTTCGTCTGTCCATCTGTATTTATGAATGAATGTGAATTAGAAGCTTGAAATATTTTAGAAAAAGTTGTAATCAAATCTGATGTAAATCTTTACAAATTGCATTTAATCATTATTTTAATTTTGTTGTTAAATTTATTATGTTCAAATTACCTAATTTGAATTTCTGTGTAAATCGAAAAAAAAAACTGATCCCCTTGTCTTTCGAATTATCGGGACACGACTGTTCTACAGTTTTCTCCCTGCAAATTTCAGAGATCTTGATGTTATATGCTTCGAACATATGTTTCTTCCATTTTAAAAATTTTAATTTGTAATACAATTCTTTGTACTGAGACAAATTTACAATTTTCTCATATTTTTAAGGGCTGCCTGAACATAGAAAATAATTAGAAAAATGATTCAATATTATTAATAAAATTTAAAAATATGTATCAGAATCTTGCCATATGCATTTTTAACTTCTTTAACTCTCCATATATCATCCTCCCTTATATACGTATATTCCAGGGTATTTGTTGATCGAGCTTGCTTGGAGTTCTGCTGCGCTCTTGTTAGGCTGCGCCTTGGTGTGTCTCGCATGTTGAGTGAAATGTTGGCAATACACACACATGTACACACACGCATTACTTGCTCACACACACACATACACGCATACATGCACACTTGCCTTGTAGCCTAGCATTGTTTGCATAGCATCGAGCTCGACTCCGTTGCCCCGATCTTGGACAGCCTCTGGTCAACGTTTTGTTTGATGTCGGCCTCGTTAAGAGCCAACGAAGCCAACGAGTTGTGGCCATGTTAAATGTTGTTGTTGCTGTTGTTGTAGCTGTTGCCTGCGCTGTTTGCTCGATGAACAGTTGAACGCTGTTGTTGCTTGTTGTTGTTGTTGTTGTTGTTGTTGTTGCCTTTGCTGCCGCTTACTTTGCATTAAGTTATTTTCATTTTCAATAGGCCATGGCTAGGAGGCTGACGGGCGGCAACTCCTCCAGCAGCAGCAGCAGCAGCAGCAGCTCCTCTCTCGATCTGCTCCTCTTTCCTTTCTGCTATTCTACTCCTATCTAAAACGAAAAACGAAAAAAAAAAGAAAACCAAAACCGAACTAAAACTCCGTAAGCCTCCTGGCATGGAGTGTTTTCTTTCGTTGGCGCATTCGAGTGCTCTCCAAACTGTTGAACTTCACTTGTTTTCTCCAGCTATTAAGCCACTTGAGCGTTCCATCTTTCTCACAAATAGTTGCCTTGGGCCTATAAGACAAATTTTTCTCTTTCCTGTAAATTTTTACATTTTTACATATTTTTTTTTGTAATCTTTTCGGGCACGACCAACAGCGTTTTCACGGGAATTATGCAAATTTGGTCTGGTCGGCGGGTCGATGAGCGTGTGATTTATGCCTATAAATCGCTCTATCTGCTACTTCTGATTGCATAATTAATGATTCAGGCTCAAGAGCGAGCAGCAGCGGCAGCATCTCCAGACGCTGCTCTGTGTGGGAAAAGTCTCTCTCAAGCATCGAGCACTTCTGGTATGAGAGTGTGTGTGTGTGTGTGTGTATCTAGAAGTTGCCCGCACTCGCATTTGTTTATTTATCTTTGGCTAAGCGCTCTCATCATGTAGCAAAGTTGCAAAAATTGATTTGGCCAAAGGCACACACACACACACGCACAACAAATCAGCGCAATTATCAAAAATTTTCTATCAGCTGCTGCTGGCCAAACCATAAATTACCAATTAAATGAGCTTGTGCTAAGAAAAAAAAGAAGAAAAAAACACACACACAAAATTTTCTAACTAAATATTGAAACGCAAAAAGCCAAATTAACCAAAAGAATACAAATGCGTTTTTGGCCAGAGCAAACACACACACACACAGCAATACTGTACAACAGTGGGTCAGAAAAATATACATACGTCGCAATTGAGAAATGCGCATTTTATGTTTGATGCATCGCGTTTAAATTGGCTCTCATTAGCTCTCGCTCAGATCGTTAAGAGAGATTATATAGGTTTCAGGCTGATGGAAATTGATTTATGTTCCAATAATTATTAAATGCAAATATCCTGTATATATTCATATGTGCATGCTGATCGATTTATATAGTATAAGTCGATTTAACTAAATTCATTATGCATTAATAATGATATAATAAAAATTCGATATTCGATGGAGAACTCAGTTTCTAGGGGTAAATAGAATAGAATAATTATACTGAGTATGTTCAATAGAAATATTCGATGTAAATACTTCATGATTAAAAGTTGACGTAAGTTGACCCAAAAAGAATTCAGCATCTAATTGGGGAAAGTTATTTTGTAATGTATGTATGTGCAGTCACTGTCTTCATAGTACTCCATTTTCTTTATTCTCTTTACCTTTATTATTCTTACTGTGTCTGTCTTCTTCTTCAATCTAGCTCTCTGCCTATATCTCTGACTTTTCCGCTCTTTCTCTCTGAATCTGTCTTCTTCCCTGGACTTATTTGAATTGTCCTCTCTCTTTCTTTCGCTGCTCCACTCTCTTTTCTTTCTCTCTCTCTCTCTCTCTCTCTCTCTCTCTCTCTATTGACATTGTCTGGCCTCCGTCTCTCTATATCTCTCTCTTCTTTCCTCCCTGTCTCAATCTTTTTCACTCTCTCTCCCTCTCGCTCTTTCTCCCTCTCTTTCTTACTTTGGTTCTATTGTCTATGGTCATTCTCCAGCCCTCTTCTCTCTATCTTTCTCTCTTTCTCATTGCCACTGTATCTCTATCTCTTTCTATATATTTATATATATTCTTATTCTCTCTCTTAACCTCACTTTCATTCTTTCTTCATCTCCTGCTTCTGTATCTCTCACTACATGAATTCTATTTTTCTGAAATATAGTCTACCTATCTCTTTGTTTACTTATATATATTTAGACTCTTCATCGATATTATTGATTTACATATAAATGAAATATTTATGTTTAGTATGTTGAAAATTCGCCTAGCAACCACTATGCAACGCATGTCTGTTCATGATATCTACATATGAATGAATGAGCTAATGAATACTTTTGCCAGTCAGTCTCTTGCTCATTATGATCCATCTTTTCTCTCTCTGTCTGTCTCCCTCACTCCCTCAAGAAAAACTGTGGCTAACAGAAGAGGGCTAGGTCAGAAGGAACTCGGGGTATATACACCTATAGCTGCAGGTTGATAGTTGAAAAGGTTGCTGGACACTTGCGGTAGGGGTGCGGGGTGCTGATCGGGAGCTACGCGGCGCATTGGCAATTGCGCGAATCTTTTTTGGCGCGTTTGCGCTTTGCGATTAATGCGCTTGTGTAAATAAACAATAAATATTAAGTGCGCGAATACGCCATGGCGAACAGCTTCCCAGAAGCGAAGTAGTGCTGCTCGAAGGGGGTGCCAGGGTAGGGCTGCGACTCGGGAGTGGCATGCTGCCCAGTTCTAGAGTCGCGCAATTAAATTTACCGCTTTATGCTGGACTCGCTGCCTCCTAACGATTGCGTGCGGCATTTGCCTTTTGTCATTGGCGACCTTAGACCGAGTCGTTGTCGTCTCCATGCGGCCCCGCCGCCTGCTGGCCGGGCAGGAGGCTGCGCACGAGCGCCACTCGGCAAACTTTTGGCTGCAAATGTTGCTGTAATGCCCAATCGAGCATGGCCGCTGCTCAGTCTGACGCTGCGCCGTCTAAAGGTGTTGCGAGGCGGTGCTGAGGTGGCGATGAGGTGGTGCTGAGGCGGTGCTGTCTGGAGCGCTGCGCGTTCAGGCGTAACGCACAAATTGTATTGATAATGCCATCCAAGCAGACGCCGAGCCGAGCACCGCCTTTTGTATTTTTTCTCATGGCCCGTAAATTGCATTGATTTGCGTGGCAATCTGTTTGCTCTGTAATAAATTAATGCACTTGGTTTGATTCCAACGCTCCACTGTTAATGGTCAGCCAGAACTGACTAACTAAACCAGACCAATCCATTCCGTTCCGCTCCGATCGGCGATTCTCAACTTTTGCATTTCATCGGCTAAATGTCAAGAATGAATGAGGGAAAATTGCATAAAATATGGTAGAAATTTAAAATAATTAAGTGTTATATATATTGTGTGTTATTTTAGCACATCATGATGATATAAAGTTGCTCAATCTTCAATCTTTAGTTTTTAATCTTAATTTCTTAATACTTTTCTCATATAGAGAGCTCTTCCACCTCTTATATTTATGTCTCTTAATATTTAATAACCAATTCAGACTTCAATCTTCAGTATATACTTTGACTTATGTTTTCTCTCCACAATTTCTAGCTTTCAGTCTTCAATCTTAAATATACAATACTCCATGGTCAATCTATAGCTTTTCAACTTCAACTGTTTGCTTCAATATTGAATTGTGTGCTTCAATCTTGAACTTAAGAAAGTTAGATCAAGTCTATTCATACTTCCATCTCAAGATATTTAATTTAATATCTACTTTTAAGATCATTAAAAATTTTTATGTAAATCCTAGTACAGTCTTCTTTTTTTCGATAGTAGAAATCTTGCTTATATGTAAAGCTAATACTATACCAGGCAATACTTTATATCAGTCCGAAATTCGATTGCCAAATCGTTTCATAAGTGATTAAGCAATTCGAAAATTTATGCCTTTATGTTTCGGGGCAAAGTAACTTCAGGCTAGTTTCTTGCGTTTGGTTTGGTAATGGAGCCGCAGACTCAATATATCGTATATATGTTGGCAATATCGTAAGTTCTAACATGAAACACTTCTTGGGTAACCTTCGGCACTCGGCGCTCTACGCGGAGCAAACATAAATAATCTAAGTGAAAATAAACATGAGAAGCTCTGGCCATAATTCAGATCAGACTACATTGTGCTAGACAGAATCTCTGGCAAGCGGACAAGGTTGATTGAATACTCGTAAATTTCGTGAAAATCTCTTCGCAAATGTATTCACAAAATATTCATTCGAATCGCGATTCCGATAATAATTTAAATGTACTTGAAAGCCACAGGCCATTGCTTATATAACAATATAGACTGAGGCAATACCTGGAACAGGAATCGAAAGCGAAGCGAACGAAATCAAAGGTCACAATCAAGCACCAAACTACAAACGATTTTCCACGGAAAATGCCCAAAATGAATACGCGTGGCAGCAACTTGTTGGCCATATTTAATTGTTGTTGCCTTTAAGTTCTGGCTATACGAGTTGGCCAAAACAAAAGGGGTATATTGGGTTTCGTTTGCTGTGAAGTTACTCGAATTATCACTTAATTTAGACTGAAATCCGGAAGTTAAGTGTTATAAAGGCTTCAGATTCTCTTTCTATATCTCCTAGAATCGATCTAGAGTTAATAAATCTCTGCTATCATTTTCTCATTTGTAAGGTCAATGAGGGCGTGGCATAACTAATCTAAAAGAATGAAGATAGATGTGATCTACTCTATAGATCGATCCATACTTAAAGTAGCAAATATATGTACATATTCCTAGGGATATATAACTGCTGTTATATTCATGAGTATAAGCATCTATTCATCTTTGATTCACTTTAGCTGTGAGCGAGTATGGCGCACAGTCGGTTGCACCCGAATGCTCCAAGTTGTTTTGCCTGTTGCTAATTGTATCTGTGTATCTATCAGATACGAATTCGACTCTAGATATAGCCATTAGCTGTAGCTACTTATAACAAGATTCGTTGTGTATATTTTGGGGTCTGCTGAGCGCGCTGGGACCTGTTGCCGCCTTTTGATGTTGATTAATTGCAAATGCTGCTGATTGATTTTTATTGCAAATATTGATAAAAAGTTTTGTATTAATTAACGTGAAAAACACGCGTTTTGTGTTAATTGGAAAATGGTTATTGAAACTAAACAGAAACCGAAAAGAGCGAGAGAGAGGGAGAGAGAGAGAGAGAGATAGAAAAGCCACAGTGAACGTAGGACCAGCTACAACGTGAACAAACAAACAGAAACGCCAGCAGCTACTACAGCTACAGATACAAATACTGATACAGATACAGATACAGATACAGATACAACAAACAAACAAACAAACAGACCGTGAGATACAAGATACAAGTTGCATTTTGTGGAGCGTACAAATTAACGCAGCCGAAAATTAAAAAGTTTTGAGAACAACAACAAATGCAAGAACAACAAGCTGTGGCTGTATCTACATACAGATATGTACCTATAGCTGTACCTGTACCTGTAGCTGTATCTGTATCTATACCTGTAGCTATAGCTATGGCTATGGCTGTATCTGGAATTTGATTTATGCTCAACTTTGATATTTACCGCCTAATAAACAAAAAATTAACGCAAACGCAGCAACAACAACAACAACAACGAAAACGACAAGGAGAACAACAACTACTATAAGTATCTGCATCTGCTGCTGCTGCTGCTGCTGCTGCTGCTGTATCTTGTCTCTTATTTCTCGTATCTTGTATCTATTTGCGGGCCGCCTGCAATATTCGCTTTGATTCTGTGGCACTCGCCTGACATGCGTGCGTCTGTCAGCCAGGCAATTAAACAACATCAGCGGAGCTGAGTGGCTCCGAGCGATCCTTCAGCTCGCTCGCCCAGATCGATAGGTCGGCCAGCTCGCTGGGATCTATCGATCGGCGAGAACTTAGCGCCGGGCGACAAGCGCGTTGAAATGCGCTGCGTTAATATTTGGTATTTGTTTGGGCGTCCAGCGCACAATAGCTCATCGAGCGGCTTGCCGCGTTGCCAGCCCACCGACGTTGTAGCTGCCACACACACACACACACAAATATAAACACACACACACAAACAGAGTTGAGTGTGTGATAAAAGTCACATGGTAATTACAAATTTATCGGGAAACCTGAAGGAATCAGCCAATCGTCACTAATTAATTGTTGCGGCTCATTTGTTGGCAGGCGAGCTATCGATTAACTATCGATAACAAGCGAATTAAATATTTGTGCAAGGCTTGTTGTCATACAAATAATCAAGTCATGAATAAAGTTATAAATAATATGTAGTCAATAATAAATAAAGCGAACAAGTAATAAATAAATTGTATCACTAAGATACAAATTTATCGATATACATACATATATTAACCTACTTTTTTATGAGTGCTTGCAGTTCAATATTATCTATAAATTAATTGCTCTATTTACTGATGGATATAATTGGTATTATATATGTATGTATGTATGTGTGTATGTATGTATATGTCATTTGTGTTTTCATAGATTAATTGGTTTACGTACATAGATAAGTCATAGATAATAATCGGCAATAAGTAATGAATAAATAAATATGTATTTATTTATGTTTATTCTATATTTATATATTTCTTAATCGAATATATTATACTAAAATATATTTATATTATTTATATTTTTATTTAAATATTTATTGATGAATCGATATTATTAATCAAGAATTCCTGAGGATTTCAATTGTATCAAAAAGCAAAAAATCATAATGTCATAATTGCAAATTATTATTAATATTAAGAATTAGGAAAACTTTGTATTTACTAATCTATGTTTAGTCGACTGATTACTGTGGAGTTAGTCTAGCTAGTCTAGCACTTTTCTAGCCACAAAAATAGGTTTTCGTTTCAATGTTTAGTCAAAGTAATTAGTCAACTGTCGTGGCCGAAGGGCGCATCACTCAGCTGCAGTTGTCGGCGCTGCTTGAAGTGCGTGTGCGACTGTGCGTATGTGTGTGTGTGTGTGGCAGGACTTGGCCTTTAGCCTAGAGAGAACGAGGCGACGCCTGCGCGTCTATGCGGCTGAGCTGTTGTTGTGGCATGCCACAGCAGCAACAAGTCATAAATCAAGGGCTGAGTGGCAGCTGGCAGCAGTTGGCCGCAGTTGTTGGCCAGTCAATTGGCATGGCTAATGCGATGGCAACTCATAAATTTATTAATTTTTAATTAAAACCAACAATGATTTGTAATTCCACAGCCAGCACAGCCAGCACAGGCAACAGGCAGCGCCTCAGAGCCTTTTATGGAGCTTGGGCTGCTGCTGCTGCTGCTGCTGTTGCTGCTGGAGTCTAGTCAATGGAGCTGCAGTGCGTCTGTTGATGCTGGCCCGGAAACAACTCATTATCCTAATTAAAACGTGCGCCATGCGCGCCCGTTTGCCATATATGTGCAATGCACGCGATCTGGCAATGAGGCGAAGCTGCGCGACTGCGCATGCGAAATTAGAGGAGCAGATGACGTTGACTCGCGACTCGCGACTCGGGACTCGAGACTCGTCCATTCATACGCACTGTGGGCACAGAGAATTGCAATTGGTATTGGCATTGGTATTGGTATTGGCATTGGTATTGGAATTGGAGCCATGGGCCAGTCAGCCAGTCAGCCAGCTAGCCATTCACTGTAAAAGCCACGTTCATTGTGATGCGTTGCATTACAAGATGCCAGCTGGCAACATCTTGTAGCAGCAGCAGCAACAATTGCTTTGGCCACATTGTTGCGGCAACATTGCGGCTGCTCAAGCATGTTGCATACTGATCAATCAGGCGGCTTCTTTGGCCAACAGCTTCTGTCGTCGTCGTCGTCGTCGTCGTCGTCGTCAATGAATGGCTTTAACCATTTTTGGTCTACAGTTAAATGCTGTGCAACATCTGCTGCAACGCAATTGCATTCATAATGAGGCACAGTGGGCAACAGAGTATGGGGGCGTGGCTGGGGCAGGCACTTCATAAATTGTGCTGTGCAAAAGTTTATAAATTACTTTCAATGTCAAACATGCGCTTATAAATAAACAGCCGCACAACTGGCTGCCACAACATTTGCAGATTTTTCGTGCCCCAACTATAAATAGCAACAAAAAAAAACATCTCTAGACCGCATAAGTATCTCAACCAGCAGCAACAACAACAACAACAACAGCAGCGAGTTAAACAAACAAACAAAATTGCAAATTGAATTTCAGTTTTGCGGTTTGCACTTAATTTGGCAATCGCTGCAATAATTTTGTTTACAATTTACGACTACCGAGTTCTATGTAAACTATTTCTCAACATTTTCCCAAGATTTCTCTAGCGCAGAGCTCCCTGTATTCCCCTGTCTCTACCGCTCTCTCGTTATCTCTATCGGACTTCTGGTTTTTTGTGGCTGGGCGTGAATTTATGGCGACAAGTTGACAGATTCTCAAATGATTTTATCATCTTGGCAACAGCCGATTGGCAACAATGTTGGCACTCTACCTGTGTCTCCCTCCCCCTCTCTCTCTCTCTCTAGATCTGTTCTCCTATTTAATGGATATGCTGCAAGATTTGTTTGGATTTTGCGCGAGTTTAGCTTTTTATGAGCTGACTGCAGCATCTCTTCAATTCGCAACTAAAGTTGGCGGATCTATTGCATCTGCCTGGTCTGGCTTAAACAGATGCGTGCTGCATCCATAACTTACTTTATTGACTGCTAACTCAGCCCGAAGACGCCTCATGGCAACTACTTCCTGTCTAATGGGGTCTGGAATGTGCCAGCCATGAAGAAGAAGAAGACGAAAAAGGCTTCAACAGTTTGCACCACATTTCATTGTAATTGGAAATAAATAATATTAAATAAATAATATTATATATATACAATTTGCTGACCGTCCTATGGATAGATAGGAAACAAAAATAGACCGCTGAAGAAAATAAATGAGTAAAGAAAATAAAATAAATATATAAATGTAAATGAAATTATATTTATATATTTTTATTTTATTTTTAATATTTTCAATTTTTATTTTTTATTTTTTTTTTTATTTATACAATTTTTTTTTTAGTTCTAGTTTACCTAAAAGGTTAATTAAATCTTAAAAATAAGTAGTTTTTATATGAGAATAGATCAATAAAGTGGCAAAAATTAAAATTTATTTATTAATTATATATAATTAATTATACTTATAATTTTAGTTTTCCTAAAAGGTTAGTTAAATATAAAAAAGTAATAATTTTTATTTGAGAATAGATCAATAAAGTAGCAAAAATTAAAAATAAATAAATTAATCATATATAGTCAATTATAATTATAATTATTATAATTTTATTATAATTAATTAATTAATTAAAATAAAATTCATTTCAAATGTGTAAGTAATAAGAGCCGTATAAACATTATACATTTTAAAACTTATTTCTATTTAAACATTTATAGTATTGATTGCAATTAAGTTAACATATAAAATAAGTTAGAATTGTATATAAATTAGCATAAAAAACTTTCTTTATTTTATGTCTCTGTTCTGATCTATTCTGACTGCCATACAAAGTAATATAGAAAAATCCAAATCGTATTTCAATCCTAGCCTTATTCATAGTAATAAGTGCCAAACCCTCACTGGCACTTGCAACACTGCACTGAATACTTTGCAACGCATTTGCAACACTGCGCAATGCATTGGCACAGACATTTGGGCAATGTCTATGAATGCCAATTCGAATGAAAATTGAATTGATTAATTTTTACAGCCAGATGGCTGAAATGGACTTGAGGCGCACACGTGAACGAAACTAAAGGAGCTATACGAACTACAATATATACATGCGTGTGTGTGTGTGTGTGTGTGTCTATATATGTGAATGCTCACACAATAAGCGGGCAATTAAATTAATAAAGCAGAAGAAATCAAAATATCGACAATAAATATTGAGCAACATTGATGTAAGTGTCGATAATTGCGCCAACGATTACAACGAGAATGTACAGTGAGTGAGTGAGAGGGGCAGAGGGCAGTGGCAGAGAGAGATGGAGATAGAGGGGGTGTATTTACAGTGGCTGCAAGCATGTTTACGCTTGTGCGAAGACAATGTAAATTAATGTGCTGCGTGTTCTTTGGAAAGTTTATATAAACAACATTGCAACATTCACTTGATGATGATGCTAATGATAATGATGATGTTGACGATGATGTTAATGTTGCCGATGGCAGGCGCCAAATATTTATGAAATCATAAAATTTGATGTTTCCCCTGTGGCACTTGACATTCTGAGTTGCCGTTAGTTAAATTGCAGTTGCAGTTGCCGTTGCAGTTGCAGTGCTAATGATGATTTTGATGTGCAGCTAACAGCCCAGCAAACAAATGAGATGAGATCAGATGAGATGAGATGAGCATGAAATGGTTAAACAAGAGCTGAAACTATACTGAATGGTCGATTACATAAAGTGCTGTCTGTCTCTCTACGATTTGTTTGTTTTATGCTCCCGATTTTCGGTTGCTGTTGCTGTTGTTGTTGCTGTTGTTGCTGTTGTTGTTGTTGGGCTAACAATTGCCGTAAATAAATAGTGAATAGCGAGTGAGCGTGAGCTGGCCTCAGATCAAAGGCCTATCAATTAGCACCCGTTTCGATTATGTTGCATGCTGCACTCACAGCCAACAACAGCAGCAGCAGCAGCAACAACAACAACAACAACAACAACAGCAGCTAGCAGCAGCAACAACCATTTGCCGCCAATTCGCACCCAATTAGTAATAAATTTGAATGTCTTGAATGCGGCAATTGCCGAATCTCGAAGTCGAAACTGAAATCGAAATCACAAATCTGTATTTCAATCTGCATTCGAATCAGGTATGGGTGCACTGAGAGAAATTTGGGAGAGAGTTTGAATGTTTATCATTGAAAAATTTAAAAAATTTCATTTAAATAATAAATTTGAAGTAATTAATGTGTTAAATGTGTCTACAAAATATTTATATTTTTATTTTTTTATAGATGTAATGCTATAATAATATAATAAACTGACCCATGAGAAGGAAGTAACTGATTTCTTGGCTCCTGGCCTAATATAATAAATGATGTTAACATATAACATACAATAATAATTGTAAAGAATCTTTAATGTAAATAACATGAACAATCAAATTATTTAAAATATGAAAACAGATTAGAACAAAAGTGAGAGTAAACAGAAGAAAAGAATTGGGAAACCCCTACACGATAGGGGAGAATATTTTGGCCAGTCCAGCAGATGATCTGAAAGGGAAATCGTATTCATATTTTTCTTTCTAATGATACTTTTCTTTCCTATGAATTCCTATTCATTTCTTCTAATATAGTCTGATATCATGAAGTGTGTACAAATTTTAAAGAAAATAAGAATTCAAGTGGTAAATATTTTATATCGATATAAAGCATTAAAGCATATTAAAAAATACAAATGAAAAACAATAAATATTAAAAATTAAATGCTTCACTAGAATATATATTTTCTTGAATTTTGAATTGATTAAAACAATATTCTGCGTCAACTAAAAAAAATGAATGAAATGTTCTTCAACCCCAGCTGACGTATTTAGATTATCATTTAAGATTTTCTCCTTTAATACTTCTTCAGTCTCTGCCTTTGATTCACTTGAAGTGAGCGCAATTTCTCTCAGTGCACGGCCGTGTAACTGCACTCCATTAGGACTAACAGTTATGGCGGCCATTAAGTTTTATCGATGGCGCTAGCCCAGCGAACACAATTTGATTTGTAACCACTTGAACTGTGGTGGCCGCAGTCAAGATCCACCTTTGATATTTTCACACATGCATAGGAGAGAGGGAGCGAGAGAGAGAGAGAGAGAGAGAGAGAGAGAGAGAGCAGCAGCTAGGCTGGAGGAGGCGGAGGCGGCGAAGGAGCCGATCGTACGAATGAAATAAAACTTAATTGCAATTGACTTTTAATGCACATGCGGGCCGCTCCCGCTGTGTTAATTCGAATCCAAACTGTTTCCCATCGGTGAATTGCCCAGATGGCCAAAGACTTCAAACTTGGACTTGAACTGTGCAGTGGGTCTGGGGAGGGAGCCACCCGCTGGCCCTCCTCACTCCTCCGGCTCTCACTGTCTCTCCCCATAGAGAACAATTACCAAGTGGCGCTAATAAAAAAGGCCAAGACATATATTTTGGTAACATTTATATGGGTTATCTCTATTGATATTATATGGGGTTGGCTGTATTGAGTTACGCGCTCCGTTCGCTCTGTTCTCGAATGCATAAATCAACGCATTACACGCATTGTCCGGCTCTAATGGCTGGCTCTTTGGGCATAAACAAACAAAACCGTTTTCAGACAGACGCACAGACGGAACAACAATGACAACAAGATGCGGACGAGGCGGGTACGTGCATCAGCATCAAATTACATTGAAAGAACTGCGTTCGGGCTAACAAAACGTTTTTCCAGCCCAGGATCAGCTTTCACAAAACGCAGACTTAGACTTTGAGTCCCCAGTTGCCCGCTGCCAGTTGCCAGTTGCCAGTTGCCAGTTGCCAGTTGCCAACGTCGTCAGACAGCCAGTCAGTCAGTCAGTCAGTCAGTCAATCAGTCAATCAACACAATAATAACGTTTTAATTGAACAAAAGCCAAGCCACAATCGATCCAGTCGAACAACAATTGCCCTCGTCTTCATCTCAAACTCGATCGCCTCCTGCTCCTGGCTGCTCCCTGTTGGCTGCTCTTGCGGCTGCTTTTGTTCCTCTTCTTATGTTTTCAGCGTCTTTCCTGCGAGCCTCTGTCTCAGCCTCCGACTGTCACCTTTCCATCAAGCGGTGGCAGTGAAAGGCGCTGTCGCTGTGTTGTCCACGTGCCAGTCGCATTGTTTGCCAACTTTTGTTCTTCGGCTGCTGCGATAATTGATTAGCTGGCGACTTTACAGTAAACCAGATGCAGATACATTTGGTCTGGCTAAAAAGACATAGGTACAAGCATATACAGTCTGGCTAAATATTGAGATACCTCTTAGTTAGTTACAGAGGTTGAAATATAAAATATAAATATAAATATAAAATATAAATACATTTTGTGTGAGTAAAGATAAAGAGTAAAGATAAATCCTGTATAGATGCAATTTGTCTGGTAAGATACGGAAGCAGCTTGAGCGATATATAGATACATTTACATTTATATACATACACATAGAGTTTAAATACAGATACTTTATGTATAGTTCTAGAAATATTTATATCATATCTAGCTAACATCTTAAATCACATTGTCGTTGCTTGGAAAAATTATGTAGTCCCAGACAGTTTTCTTGTACAGCATACAGATACTTCCTGTATAGTTGGATAGATAAAGATACACACTGAAGTGCCTATGATATACGGATACTATATACTATCTGCATTGCTTTATTTTTTATCCGGCAGCAGAGAAAGATATTTGTAGTCAACCAAAAACATGAACTTTTTTTAACCATCGATGTATCTAATTGCATTTTCCTTGAGAGAAAGATATACAATTTATCTTGTCAAGCAAACAGATTGTTATTGATACAGATACTTTCAGCCTGCCTTAAGCAAAAACATGCAGATGCATTTTTGCCTTATAAAATAAATCTGTATATTCTCTACATCAAAAAGATACATTTTGTATGACCTTCAGATAAAGATACTTTAGAATATAAAAATAAGTATAGATTCATTTTTCTTGACACAAGGATTCAGTTGTATAACTGTAGTATACCTAGTTTACGATTTGTAAGATAATAAGATTCATTAGTAACCCCATTAATACAGAATGAGTGTGAAGAGGGAAAATATATAGATAAAGAAAAGAGATAAATACATCTAAAATTACAATGAGATATATTTATAGATAAATTTGGCATATTTCCGACTCCTCGCATAGTTACAGCTAATACAGCTACATTTGGCATGATTCGATGAGACAGATAGTTTAGTGAATGTAAAACCGTTTGGAACTTAGACTTATAGAGTGGGGTTCGTTCGGTATAAATAGTTTTAACAGGTGCACAAAAATATAATTCTGGAAACTTCTACAGCTGTACAGCTGCAGACGTTGATTCTCAATAGTTTTATTGGCTATACTATATCGCACTTAATTCAATATTTTATAGAGAAACAAAGGTATTAAGTTGTGCACTTGAACAGACCGCGATGTGAAACTCATAATAATGAATAATAAAAATTTATTGAAACCTTGATACAGTTATATCATATCTAAGTTATTAGAACTTGGAACTGAAATAATAATCCCATATGACAAATTTTCGTTCTTCCTATAAGTGAGTGCTCAGCCTACCTCTCTCTCTTACTTTCTGTCTCTTTCTTTCTTCACTTAGTCAACTTTAGACTAATCCTATTGTTGGTTGTCTCCAATCCAAACTGTTGTCTCTCGCTCACTCTCTCTCTCTTTCTCTCTCTATCTCTCTTTCTCTTGCATTCTCTCTGTGTTCTGGTCTGAGAGCAATTATCGCACGCCCCCGTTGCGTTGGCAAAAAATAAAAAGGATCAGAAACTGTCTGAAAGTCCTGCTGTGCGCCAAGCCAAGCCAAACTGTGTCAAGTCCTTTTCCTAATTTTCCGTTTTCCATTTTCCATTTGCCTAGGCCTCTGCTTGGCCTGCCAAGGATACTTTATAAATGACACACGCGTCCGGGTCGGCACTTGATAAATGAAGCTGCGACTGTGAAGCCAAAGCCGAATCCTTCAGCCTTCGTCCTGCAGCCTGATAATGAATCCCTTTAGTTGCCGCTGTTGTTGCAACAGTTGTTGCTCTAACTGCAACAGTTGTCGGTTTTTTGGGAGTGAAAGTAGCGCCGGCGCTTCGATCCGTGTGGGCCAAGAGCCGGGCTGCAGCGAATTTCCGATGGTAACTGCAGATAGGCCGAGGGTACGAAATGTTTAATGAGAATTTTTTGGTACGGGCCGCGCTGTTGTGACTGGACCTCAGTTTCAGGTGGTCCAATACCACGTAAGGGCGTGAGATAGGCAAAAAATAAAGCGAGTTAAGTGTGCAGCGGAAGAGACTGATGTAGCGAAAGATACCCTGTTAAGACTTGATCAGACAGCTATATCACATAAAAGTAACTGCTAAATATCGATAGCTATCGATTATTGCTCAAGTTGATGTGCGTTAGAGGTCTGCGCTATCGATAACTTATGCTTACTAAAGTTGATAGCAAAAACTAGATATCTATGGAAGTTAATGTAATATCGATTTACATGAGTAGCTGAAATAAATCGATAATTTAAAGAAAATGGTATGGATATGGATATATATGATATGGATATGATATGCTACAAATTAAATGAAACAATACCGATATATCGATCAACTGAAATACAAATTAATTTAGTTTAGGAAATATGTGAAAGCAAAAAACATTTGGAAGTTGATTAAAATCGATTCACGACCTGTAAATCAAGCCCGCTCTTTAGAAACGTTTACAGGGTATCAAAGAACATACACCAGGCAAAAGGTAATTAAATGCCATTAAAAGTTGAGCGCCGACAATGCGAGACAGAAGAACGAAGTCAGCAGAAGGAAGATCGACAGGCAAAGTATCTGTTTATCTGTCGAATGCAGTGAGAGTGGACTGGCACAGAGAGAGGCATAACAAGTTGAAACGAAGCAGCAACACAAAAAACGAGGAGGAGCAGCGAAACGCACACACACTCACTCTCACACACACACAGACGCACACACACACTCACGCAGCTGTGGCAAGGGCGTCTACGTGTTGGCTGCGATTAACATACAAAAGGATCTCGCGTGTTTTTGGAGCCGCCTTCTGCGCGTGCTTCTACTTGCTGGCTCATCCGCCAATCGGCATGAATCACACCAGCACCGGCAGCGCTGCCGGCACCATCAGCACCACCAACACCACCAGCACCACTGGCACCACTCAGCCAACGCGCTGCAGCCAACGCGTCGACATTTCAACACAGCCAGCGTCGGCTTTTTTCTTTTTTGTTGTCTTTCTCTCGTTATTTTTCTTGCCTTTGCCTTTCGTCTCGATTTGTGAGAGCTGCATTGTCATCTCTTCCGGCTTGGTCATAGATCTGTCTGCGGAAATTTGATGCTCGCCCGGCTGACCACAGACAACGTCAAGTGCAGCCAGGACAATAGCGCGAACAATGCCCAGCAGCTACTTAAGCAGCCTTTGGCGCCAGTCGCCCCGAGAGAGCCTCGAAGCAACACCAGCAGCAGCAGCAGCAAAGCCAGAATGTCTGGCAACGCTTAAGTTGCCAGACGTCGCGATCATTAGCGACGCCAATGGACACTGGACACTGGACACTGGACCCTGGACACGTAGTCAGCTTTGCAGTTGCAGCATATGTACAGGAAAAAGATGCAACAAAAGATATAAAACAAGACACGAGGCTGAAAAAGATTTACAAGACACAATGCGAGTGCCTCACACACACAGAGAAAAAACTGCCTGTGTGTGTAAGTAATGCACTTAAGCTGATCAATGTTACTGCGCTAGATATAGCTACAATTTAGGGAGGCTAGCTTCATAAATTCTAAATAGATAACGCTCCTAGGATTGCATGAACCTAGTTGCCAATGCCAATGACAATGATAATGACAATGACAATGACAATGACAATGACAATGATAATGACAATGACAATGACAATGACAATGATAATGACAATGACAATGATAATGACAATGACAATGACAATGACAATGATAATGACAATGACAATGACAATGACAATGATAATGACAATGACAATGACAATGACAATGACAATGACAATGACAATGACAATGACAATGACAATGACAATGACAATGACAATGACAATGACAATGACAATGACAATGACAATGACAATGACAATGACAATGACAATGACAATGACAATGACAACGACAATGACAATGACAATGACAATGACAATGACAATGACAATGACAATGACAATGACAACGACAATGACAATGACAATGACAATGACAATGACAATGACAATGCCAATGCCAATGACAATGACAATGACAATGACAATGACAATGACAATGACAATGACAATGACAATGACAATGACAATGACAATGCCAATGCCAATGACAATGACAATGACAATGACAATGACAATGACAATGACAATGACAATGACAATGACAATGACAATGACAATGACAATGACAATGACAATGACAATGACAATGACAATGACAATGACAATGACAATGACAATGACAATGACAATGACAATGACAATGACAATGACAATGACAATGACAATGACAATGACAATGACAATGACAATGACAATGACAATGCCAATGCCAATGACAATGGCAATATCTATGATTGTGATAATGATAATAATAATGACAATATCAATTATGTTCAATTATCATTGCTAATCAACCACTCAGTCCCCTCCTTGACTTCATTACTCAACAACAACAATTTAGATACGTCAAAGATAATGGGATACAAAAAGCAACATAAATACATGAAGAGCTTGTAGGATTACATGCACAGCAAATAGTAAATATTTATTAGTTGTCCGTTTTCCAACTCTGAAATCCATTAAGAAACCGCATTTGCTGTGGCCAAAAGAGAGAAAAAGCAGCCAAGACAAAAAGTAGTCGACCGCTCAGTTCAAGGCAAAGGCAAAGGCACAGGCACAGGCAGAGGCACAGGCAGAGGCGGCTCCACCTACCCAGGGCCAAGTTGGCCAGCGTCGTTTTGGCTGGCTTGCAGCACCTGCTGGCCAACAACAACAACAATAACAACAACAACAACGACGACGATGGCAAACGAGGTCTGCTGCAACCTTTTGTGGCAGTCACTTTGGCTGCCTCGAGTCGCGGGTGTGTCAAGTCATCTCCACAAACAGCGGGCGAAAGGCAAAGCCAAAGCCGGAGGCAGAGGCGGAGGCAGAGGCAGAAGGGAAGGGCAAAAGGCAGTTGAAATGCATTTAACTGTTTGCATTTGTATTGGTAGCTAGTTCCATTCAGCTGTGTGAGTGGGAGCGAGATGGCCAGTGTCATTCCATTTCGGCCCTGCTGCTTTTACCTCTTGCCAACCAATAAAATTATACTAATTCTTGACTTTTTGATTTCATTTTGTGTTTGTTGTTAAGGATTTCGTTACCTAAGCACACACACACGCACACACACTCAAGTGTCTCTCTCTGCATGTGTGTGTGTGTGTGCACTAAAAAGTGTTCATGGCCTCTCGCTCGCACCTGGTGCCGTGTCGTATCGGCAACGATCACGATCTGGCATGGGCCCTCCCTGGCTGGCCCTGGCCCCAGGAATTCTGTGCGCCTCGCATTGCGAGACAGTTTGGTTTTATACTCGGCTCATTGCGCGCGTGCAACTCCCCGAGCGAAGAGTATTTCCAATTTCATTTCATTTCGATTAATTTTTTTGTTCTTTCGCTTATTACCTTGTTCGATGTTCACCTGTGCAACACGGCATTGGCTTGCGATACGCTTTGTTTATTGTTAAAGCTTCAAATTGACCGGCAAAGTAAGTAGAAAATAAAACAAACGCTTCAAAGTAAAATAGAAATAAATCATAAAATAAATATAAACTTCAATAATTCAAATAAAAAATTAAAAAAATAAATAAATAAAAAAAGCAAAATTCAGATTCAAATAGAAAATAATAAATAAATAATATAATAATATAAAAAAAATAAATAAATGAAAATCGAATCTAAAATATTTTCGTAATTTTTATTCCTTTATTGCACTAAAAAATATTTTTAATAAATTTTTCTGAAATGTAAAGTAAAAAAAAAAAACTTATTTTTAAATTTTAGAATAATAATAAAAAGATTTCGAAAAAATAAAATAAATAAATATAAATATATAAACAATTTTATGCTTTGTCGATTTTTTGCCACATTTTGGAAATATATAAAATAAATATTTCAATTTTTTTTTTAAACATAATACAATTATAAATAAAAAATAAATAAATAAAAAGAAACTATAAATATACAAAGATAAACCAACTAAATTATGAGAAATAATATAAAAATAAATACATACTAAATAACTATATTATATAATATATACTAAATATTTCGCAGTAATTTGGAATATTATATAATCATTAAATATTTAATTAAATTTATATCAAGCTGTGAAGCATTAAAAAAAAACTTTATTGCTCTTATTGTTTATATAGCTAAATAGTTTTAATGAATTATTTATGGTTTAAGCTATAAACAGAATTCATTTTAAACGCACTCAACTAAAGAAGAATATTTTATTTAAATTTAAACTTTATATATATTTTATTATCTTCAATACAAGCTTTTAGGTAAATATTTATTTTATTCTGTTTCCGCATAGTTGAAATCCTTAGCTTAAGTTTCTCAAAACATCGCAGAAATTCTTGAGGTGTCCATTTTCTTATAAGTCACCCTTCGAAAAAAGCTCAGACTCAAGCTCAAAGAGCTGAGCCCGCAATTGACTCAATTATTGTGAGAGTGCGCGAATGCGAGTGCGTGAGAGTGTGAACGTGAGTGTGAGTGAGAAGCTCTCTGCTTAGTTTTCAACTCAATTGACAAAAAAAAAAAAAAAGAATGAAAAGAAAAGAACTCGTTCGGCGCACGAAAGCAAAAACTGACGACGCGCTGGCTGCCAGTGGCAAAGGGAACTTCAGGCGAGATGGATGCGCGATCAAATAATGATCATTGGCAACAGCAACAGTAAAACTTGCAGAGAGCCAAAAAGCGCACAGCCGAAAGAGAGTAGCACAGAGAGCGAGCGAACTGCTGCGCGTGCGACCGTGTTTGTGAGTGTGAGCATGAGTGAGAGCATGAGTGAGCGCGCGGCGCGCTCGTTTTCACTCAGCGCGACGAGACGAGGCGAAGCGAAGCGAGTCGACTGAGAGCCGAAGAATGCATTCGGCTCGGCGCTCGTGTGCGCGTCTTACCTGTAACTCGAATCAGGTAGAGCCAGACAGTGAGGCGTTAGTCGTTCCACAGCGCTGATCGAGTCGAAAACAATATTGATACTTTGGTCCCGACGCCAAAAGCCGAAGAAAATGAAGCAGCAAAAAAACTGTGAACAAGAAATTGGCGTAAAAATTTGATCAAACAAAAGAAAATTACAATTTGCCGTGCGTGTGTGCGAGTGGGTGTGTGTGCCAGAGTGTGTGTTTGTGTGTGTGTCGGAATGTCCAAAGCATCAAAACAAAAGATACAGCTGCAGATAAAGATATAGCTATATATAAAGATAAAGCTAAAGTATCTCAAATGTGAAGTGCCACAGCAAAGTTTTCGTTTCTCACTTTGCGTAATTGTTTGTTTGTTATAATTTTGTATTATACTATTTTTGAAATATGTGCTTAACTGTGCCGTCAGCAGAAACTGCAACAACAACAACAACAACAGCAATGCGCTGTAAAGCCAACGCGCAAATTGAATGTAAAAAAGTTTGAAACAATTACAAAAGCAAACACAACAACAAGAAAGTGCCAATGCTTAAAGTATCTTATAGATACTTAGCTGCAGTGTCATGTGCTCTGGCAACAACAACGACAACGACAACAACAACAACAACAATAAACACACACAATCAGTGGATACAGCGGCTGCGCCTGCGCCTCGAATGCGGCAATAAAATTTTCAACAAGAATTTCATCTATTTCATCTACAATTATCGCAAGCGAAAAGCAGACAGCACAGACTGAGATTTTCAAAGAGACAAACAAACATACATACACACATACATACATACCTATATGTATCACACATGTATATTTATCAAAGATCTATCAAATATTGACGCAAGCGTGATTTATACATAAAAATTGTGTTGATTACCTTCGACTGCTGCAACGGTAGCCAAAGTGGAAGAAGCAGCAAATAAAACAGCTGTAAATTGTGCAAATATCCATAAAAGAGAGAAACCAAAGCAACTACAACAACAGCAACAGCAACAGCAACAATTGCAGCTGCGATAAGACGCGTTCTCATAAATCTATCAAGTGTCAAAAGCGGAACTGACTCGCAGGGGGATTGAGTGCCGAGGCAATCCATCAAAATACGCGGCTTACTTAAATTAATGCAGAGCTCAAGAAATCAAAGAAAAACTAAATAAATAAACATATATAACACCATATATATATATATGTTTATATGAATGCACATCGATTAACTATCGAGAAAGGGAAACACACTTCAAGCTAGATTTCGACTTATCCGAAAACATAGGAAACTTTATAAGACTGAGGTGAGTTTGACATTTGGTTCACACACGCAGCTCAGTGCAGCTAGTGCGCGCTCTCACTCCCTCTCGCCATCTCTCCATCTCACTCGCACACACGCCCTCGCTCTGTGTCTGCCCCGACGCTATTTGCCGTTAAGCTTAGGTCAAACTTCACTTAACTTTGCTAACTGTGAGAACTGCACACACACTCACACACACACATGTATATACCCTCTCTCTCTCACATTGATCCCCTGTGCCAATATGCACAATCGTTGTGCTACAATTTCATATGATACCAAAATATTCGGTTCGAGCTGCATTTGATATTGGAAAATAAGAAAAAAAAAGCAAAGAAAAAGAATTTGACTTTGGTTAGGGCAAATGTTTTACATAACTCTTACAGGTATTCGATTATTGAGGGCATTACACTCAGGCATACGAAAGAGTTAGTATTAATAAAATACCAAGTAAATTGCATATATAGAATTGATTGATGTATAGCTTGTTTTTGACTAGTAGAGTCTATCAAGAGTAGATCAAATTTAGCTCTTTTGAGATTCTTATGAGAAATTCAAATTCGAATTTTACCCATAAATCTCTCTCAATATATGTACCAATATTTAAACTTATGCTATTAAATATATATCTATATAGCAGGGATACTCTTACTATTAATTATATTTTAATTGAATGCATTGTATCACAAAGCGAAGTCTATATTTCTAAGCTTTAATTTCTTCATTAGGCTTTACAAATATATATACCGTTCACATACCATATAAAGATGATATATACGATTTAAATATATACTATTGATCAGTATCTAACTGTTCTGGACAATTATTAAGCTAGCATTATAATCAATTTCGTTAGTTGGTTAGTATAATAAATACTTTATGATATTCCGATTGCTTCTTTGATTTTTTTTAGCTTAATTCTTCATAATTAAATTAACTAGTGACTAGATTTATCAAAAGTACTATTACATAAAATATTTTTAATTGATAAACAGAAAATATTTAGCTGCTTATTTTCATAAATAACTAAAATAATTTTTCAATATATATATATGTATATTATAGTTTTTTATTAAATTTTGTTCTGGTACATTAATTATATATTTAGAAATATATTCGTATAAATACTTCTATTTTCTTTGTTTTACCGCTGCTGCAAGTCTGATACTATAGAGAGTTCATATGTGCATATACATACATACATATACATACGATATGTATATGCGCTAGAAAAAGCTATCGCAATTAAGCACGTTCTCTAAAGTTTTTTAAACTCATTCTACTAAGTAAATGCAATTATCAAAAAAAAAAAAAAAAAAAAAAAAAAAATTGACAACTATCAAAAACGTTTGTGTTTTTATTCTAGTTTTTTTTTTTTTAGTTGTATGTAATTGATATAAGTAATATAAAGTCAAACATGACACATGAAGGTTTATAAATATTTTTAAATATGTATATTTCCTTTTTATGTAGAAGTGTTTAAAGCTATATCTGAATTCTATGTCTCAGCTTCCACACGAATTCCCATATATTTTATGATTCCAAACATCCTTTCATATCAAATAATTTTACAACTTAGTGGAATTCCCTCGGCATATCGCCAGCTCGATCAAAATATTTTCACGCTGGCGACTCTCATAATATATCATAATCGTAATAGACGCCCAAACGGGATTCTGGGAAATTGGCCGACAACAAAGTGCCGTAGTGTCCCGAGTGCGTGTCGGCAAATGCCCACAAAGGACACGTCGAATGTCCTTTGGCACATAAATTATCGGCCCAAAGACATAATATGAATTGTATTTGGCTCTGGCCTCATTGTAACTGTTTCTGTTTGTATCTATGTATCTTTGTATCTTTGTATCTTTGAGTGCATATTGTGCTGACTCGCTGAGTGTGTGTGAGTGTGACACAGTTATGGTCTACTATATGTGGTCTACCATATCATCTATTGCCCAACCGGAAAACATTAAACAAAATTTGTCAGTTGGCAAAAATGATTGAAAACTAAAAAAAAAAGTGGTAAAAAATTATATAAACTTGATGAAATTTGAGTCGAATGCTTAGCCGAGTTATTTCATTTTCGCTTTTTGCGCTCTTGAATGACAGCTGGGAAAAGCCCAGCCCAGCATTGCGCTCAATAGCGGAAAACCCCCGGAAATGCCAGCAGGTATGCGACTGCTGCTCCGACTCCTCCATCTCCCTTCCTCCTCTCGCCCAGCTCATCTCACTCCTTTTCTCAGTTGTTCTGGGAAGATATTAAAAACTGAGAGACTAGAGAAAACAAATTATGAAAATTTCATAATGCATTTCGATAAGTCAAACGTCTAATGCATAATTATGAAAATTTTCATTCAGCCCCGGGCGCCCTTTTCTCTCTTATCGAAGATCTTCGACGAGGTACAAAATAAAAGACACCCCCCAGCGTGTGCCAACTAATTCGAATCGAAATGTTCTTCTTCTTCTTCTACGATATATACATATATATTTTTTGTTTTTTGAAAATTCCTTTGCCGCCTCGTTTTAGATAAGATTTTAATCTTTATGTGAAAAACAACATGTAATTTGTTGTTCGTGTGCGCATATATGTGTGTGTGTGAGTGTGTCTGTGTGAGGGGCACGTAGACCTGCTTAAGGTGCGCCTAGGCAGGCTACGGGACTCATCTTTGAGATAGAAATCTGAACAAATTTATAGCCCATAAGAAGAAACTAGAAATCTATATAGAAAATACTTTTAATAAATAATTTTCATAAATTTTCCCCAAGAACTCAGATAGTGACAATGTTGGAAATTATCCGATTGAACTCGATTGAAATGCCGCCCTGTGTATAAATCAAAAAAGGGCCGATAAGTTCGTCTTACATGAAATATTGAAAAATGACGAAAAATTATGACGGCCCCGTTGGCTTCTCTAATTTCTACGCCAAACACCCCACTCTCGAACAGGTGTGTGTGTGTGTGCGTGTATGTGTATGTATGTTTGATTTGTATTGAATTTCTAAGCGTAGACACAAATCGCTGCTGCATAGCTGAGATCGTGTGTCAGCCCGAAAAGGTGCAATGTCCGCCGCGATTGCAACACCACACAGAAAACACTCAAAACTGAGTGGTTCGCTCTCTTTCTCATTTACTCACACTCTCGCTCTGTGTGTGTGTGTGTGCGTCAGCCAATGAGCCACAGCTCACTTTGTTCGCATTGTTGCCGGCAGGACGCATGCACGCACCTTTCGCTGGTCATAAAAGTGCGCTTAAGGAAGCTGCTACCTGACCATCACGCACACACACTCACACACATACATCAAGCAGCAACAACAACGAAAGTCACTCAATGCCCGCTCTCACACTCAAAGCGGCGCCACGCTGCGCTCAGAGCGCGCAGCCGCAAACGCATTATGCGAGTGTGTGTGTGTGTGCGGTGCGCATGGTATAGTCATCTCGCTCTGGCGCAGGGCGCACGCGCTACACAAGTTGAGTGAGTTGAGTTCGAGTGGCTGGCGCTGCCGGCTGCGCTGCCGGCGTCGTTTTTAACCCTATCGACAAATGCTAAACGAAATTTCCTATGTTTTTGTATCGTTTCAGAGTTGCAAGCGACCATGCGCGCATGGCTTCTACTCCTCGCAGTGCTGGCGACTTTTCAAACGATCGTTCAAGTTGCTAGCACCGAGGATATATCGACCAGATTTATCGCAGCGATAGCGCCCACAACAACAACAACGACGACTAAGGCCATAATTAATACTAAAACAGCAACAGCAGCAACAGCAACAACAACAACAGCATTAGCTAAAGCATTTAATCCATTCAATGAGTTGCTACTCAATAATAACAACAACAACAACAAGAGTGATAGTGATATAAATATGAAACAGCAACAGCAAACAAGTGCCGTTGCATTAAAACAATATAACGAAGTGCATAAATCAAGAACAGACCAATTAGAATATTCCAAAAATTCCAAAAATAAGCATAAACAGCATAAGCATACTAAATCAACTAACAAAATGGCCAAAAACCAGCCAAAACAACAACAAACACACACAAAAACAACAACAACAACTACTACAACAACAACAACAGCAGCGCCGCACATACAAGTGTTTGGCCCCGCCCCCGCATCAGTTGACGCCGCCCCATTCGAGAGCACGGACAGCGTACTGGGGGAGTTCGAAGTGCCGGGCATCGCGGACGCAATCATCGCCGAGGACGAGCCAGCCACCTACAGCAGCAAGGAGATCATCAAGGACAAGGTGAAGCCGGATCCATCCACTCTAGTCGAAATCGAGAACAGCCTGCTCTCGCTGTTCAACATGAAGCGGCCGCCGAAGATCGACAGATCCAAAATCATCATACCGGAGGCCATGAAGAATCTCTACGCCCAGATCATGGGACACGAAATCGATTCCGTGAATATACCCAAGCCGGGACTCCTGACCAAATCAGCGAACACTGTCCGAAGTTTTACACATAAAGGTGAGTGCATGAAACTTGATTCAGCTATAGATTATCCATATGAATGCTCTATATAATATATACACCAATTACCATATATAACTTGAGTGGGAGAGAGAGAGAGAGAGGCAGTGTAGAAAGAGCTTTGGCTAGGCTTAGCTAATCTGCATATTCTATATGCAATAGTTCACCTGATAGTTAGAACTGCATCTAGAGCTAGTTGAGGCATCTCGTATTTGATATATTCACAAAAATGTTAGTTAATTTCCAGTTTCATCGTAATGTTCCCGCATAAACCATTTTGATGGAATAGTATGAATTTTAAACTCGAATTTTTTAACTTTTTGCCTAAATACCTTTTAACAAAATATATTATATTATATTATATTATACATTAAACAAACTTTCATTGGATTAAAAAAAAAAAATCTAAAAAATAAAGATTCCTTAAGATGCAAAATTCTGGATAAAACATTAATAATAAATATATACAGTAGAATATAAAAAGTATATGAATTAGTAAATAAATTAAATTCCTTTTATTTTATTTCATTAAACGATTTCTAATGGAATATTTTTAAATATTCAATTAATCAATTAATATTTTTTACTATAAATTTATGTTTGAATAACATTTAATTTTATTTAAATGTTTATTAAACAATATTAATTGATTATAACAAATATTATTTATTGTTTTTTTTTATATATATATAAAATAAATAAAATTTATTAATATTCAATATTATTTTGAAAATAATGTTAATACTTTCTTAATTTATATATATTTTTCTGAAAACAATATAAATAAAATATAAAGTCTATATAACAAATATTGAGATAGCTTATGTTTTCCAGCAACATTAAATGCTAGGTTTATTAATTATTAAATTTTATCAAAACTTGAAGATGAAATCTTTTTAAAATTATGAAATGTAAAATAAATTTATTTATGCTATTTTGAGAACTGATAACAGACTAAATTAAAGTCTTCTAGTCTTAACAGATATTTGGGTAGTGAAAAATTACTCAGGAGGTGGAAGAGGAGGATGAACTACAAACTTTATGTTTCTAGAAGTAAAACTTTCTTAAAACTTGATTATAATATATATAGACAAATAGAGTAACTTAAAAGTCTAACTTGTAGTAAGAATTCAAGATTTCCGTATGAATTATATATTTCCGTAAGAATTATATATTATATAGTATAGGATAAATCCCAAAGAACTTCTTATGACCTAGACATTAGCATACGTATCTTTTCAATATTGTAAAGAAAGTAAAAAGTTCTGCAGCTAAATATAATTAGGATATTGCGTGCACTATGGCCCTAGTGCCACCTATTTGCACCTGCCCGCCGTGTGGCAGTGGCAGTTGGCTCGCACTGGCGGCCGCAGTTAAAATCTGAATTTGAGCAACGCGTACTTTCCGCTAGTGAAACGCGAATGAAGCGACGGCCAGGATTTTCCCTCGAAATTGTAGTTCATCTAAGCGATTTGCATACCTGCCCCGAGCCGACAGAGCCACCTTTACAGGTATCTGCGCATACGTTTCATCATTCACGCAAGCGTTGAGAAATCACGCGGAAATTCCGCAGCTTCAAATGAAAGGACAACAGAACGGCGCACAGGTAACGCTAGCGCGCTCTCTATCTCTCTCGCTCTCGCTCTCGCACCCTCCCTTTCGCACGCGCAGTGTCCTGGATTACCTGCGCTGTTGGCCGCAAACTCTTAACCCAAATGTGACCTTGAAATTTTTCTAGAGAATTACACCCGGAACGTTTAGCGCATGCGCCAAATGGCTTTTATATTGTGTTTGTAAAAATAACAATTATTATTAAAGCGTATTTCGCATTATTTTCCACAGGATTAGAGGGGATGAACAATAAAGCAGTTAGGCCAGATAGCACAGAGAGGGAGAGAGAGAGAGAGAGTGTGTGTGTGTGTGTAAGAGAGGCACACACACACACACATCTATATATATATAATAGATCAGGTAGCACTGCCAAGTGTTTAAAGCCAAGTGTCTAAGCCGTGCTCGAGTCTCGAGTTTTGGTCCTTGCTCAACGCTCGCCGCTCGCCGCTCGTCGCTCGTCCTGCGGCTCACAGCGTTTACGACTCCTTTTCGTTCGCCTCCTTTTGTTTCGTGGTACTTGAGATAGTTTTGTTCCCCGGCTTCTTCCACCTACGTCGCATCACGATTCAAATTAAGATTTGCGCCTTGCACCTTGCACCTTGCACCTTGGCGGTGCGCAAGAGCCGCTGCGGCGCGCACTCGGTGGGTGGGTCAGGTCTTTTGCAGCAGGCGCCAGTCGTAAAAGTCGGCTGCGACAAAGGTAGGCGACAGACGACGAGCCAACGCGCACGGGAGGGAGCGAGAGAGGGAGAGATCGACAGAGAGTGTGAGCCCGAGAGGGAGGGAGAGCAGATCCTAAGCTAAATCGCCCTGCCGTGCCATGGGAATGTGCCATTTTTTGTAGCCCACATTTGCTTAGTATTTATTGCAGTATATATGGTATATACTTTTGGTGTATTTATATTTATAACTGCATATTTAATATACTTTTATTTTTATAATATTCATATATTCATCAAGAGCTTCTTTCAACTGCTTTCTGTTATACTTATTCCGCAATACAAGATTAAAGACATATAGAAATATTTTCCTGTTTCTAAAACTGGTTTTTATGATTTCTCTGAGTAGGGCAAATTCTAAACTCAGATTATATTATCATATACATCACACATATTTTCATATATGTATCGCATATCTATCAAGTATAAATATCGTCATAATATATTCATATATCTCTCAATTTTTAATAGTTCCTCTTCTTCTTTCTTCTAAACAAAAATACTTTTCATATATTCCAATTTAATTTGTTTTCATATCTTGTTTTATTCCTTCTTTTCGATTTTCGTTTCATTCTTGTACTTTTCTATATATCTAAAGATTTTTCTGATTTATTACTGAAGTATGCTTCACGTACTTTTCTAAAACTCTTCCTCTTAGCTACATAAATAATTCCTGTATTAGATATATGCAAATATATTATAATACTATATATATAATAATATTCTATTCCAAATATTTCCAAGTGATTTGTTATCTTACATAGTGTTCTATGAAATGTAGATCTACCCTTTTCTTCTTTAAAATTGAGTTTCTAAGCTCTTCTAGCTTTTTCTGTTCTTTTCTTTACTATATCGAACTTCCATTCTATTCTTACTTCAATTCTAATAAATTTTCATGACATTTTATCTTGTATATTATATTATTTATATGTCTTAATTTATACCTATATCTATTAACTGCAATTTGCTAATGTTCCATCATCTCGTTCTTCCCTATTTGCAGATAGTAAAATCGACGATAGATTTCCACATCATCATCGGTTTCGGCTGCACTTCGATGTGAAGAGCATTCCCGCCGAGGAGAAGCTGAAGGCCGCCGAGCTGCAGCTGCAGCGATCAGCGCTGAGCGTTAGCCAGGCGGTGAACCGGACGCGCTACCAGGTGCTCGTCTACGACATAACGCGGGTGGGCGTGCGGGGCCACCGGGAGCCGAGCTACTTGCTGTTGGACACGAAGACCGTGCGCCTGAACAGCACAGAGACGGTGAGTCTCGATGTCCAACCGGCCGTTGATCGGTGGCTGGCAACACCTCAGAAGAACTTCGGGCTGCTGGTGGAGGTGCGCACGATGCGCTCCCTGAAGCCGGCGCCGCACCACCACGTGCGCCTACGCCGCAGTGCGGACGAGGCGCACGAGGAGTGGCAGCACAAGCAGCCGCTGCTCTTCACCTACACGGACGACGGGCGGCACAAGTCGCGCTCGATCCGGGACGTGGGCGCGCGGGAGGGCGGCGGCGGCAACGGCGGCGGCCGCAACCGGCGCCACCAGCGGCGCTCGCGCCGCAAGAACCACGAGGAGACCTGCAGACGGCATTCGCTCTACGTGGACTTCCAGGACGTGGGCTGGAGCGACTGGATAGTCGCGCCGCCCGGCTACGATGCGTACTACTGCCATGGCAAGTGTCCGTTTCCGCTGGCCGACCACCTGAACTCCACAAACCACGCGGTCGTCCAGACCTTAGTCAATAATATCAATCCAGGGAAGGTACCAAAGGCGTGCTGCGTGCCCACGCAGCTGGAGGGCATCTCGATGCTCTATCTCAATGACCAAAGGACAGTTGTGCTCAAGAACTATCAGGATATGACAGTTGTGGGCTGTGGCTGTCGATAAGCCGCAGAGCAGCACAAACTGAAAGCAGAAGCAGCGAGTGAGAGAGAGAGAGAGAGAGAGAGAAAGTGAGTGAGCAAGTGAGAGAGAGAGAGAGAGCATCAAATGCTGTTTGGTTCCAAGCCGTCAATGCTTTAAACACAACGCAAACAAAATGGACTGAATATTTGAATTTTAAGTGTAAATCGTAGACTTTAATTGTATGTAGAGCGAAATGCAGCCACCACAAGCGACCGACCAGCCCCAGCCTCCTGGCCTACCAGGACTCCAGGCTCTCAAGGGTCCGCCGCCGCCGTCTCTGTCACTTTCCACAGCCAGGCTTTGGAAATGTTGCACAGAGCCAAACGCCGAGACGCAAGCAGCAACTGTAAATAGCCGCCCCCACCATGCCCCCACGCCCCCACGCCCCACGCCATCACGCCCCAACCCCCCAGCAGTCAACAAACAAAATGCCATAGACCGCACTCTGAGATACTTTTGTATCTCGCTGAATTGAACAAATTGTATAGAAAAGCTAATGCTAAGCTATGTAAAAATCGAATCAGGCTAACGAGAATGTCCTGCAAAGAGTAGAAAACTTGAAATTATTATAAATATATATATATATTTATATATATAGTTATATAGATTTACCTTGCAGAGGTATTCAAGTTCGTTCCCCAAAACTAAGAGTAAAATGTATCATAAATCAAAGCTAAAACTTATTAACTAAATGAAAGGTTAAAACTAAAGTTAAACTACAACTAAAAACTAAATTAAATATAAACAAAAACAAAAATTGAAAGAAGAAAAAAAAACAACAACAAAACTATCGTTTATTGTTATGCGTTTTAAGCTAAACTCGAATATAATAATCGTATGTTAAATATACATAAATTAATCTAGCATTTAATTTATTACATTTAAGCAGCATGTTGGAAAAAATTAGTAAAAAGTAAAAAAAAAAAAAAAAAGAAACAAAAACAGAAGAAAAGAAAGTACTCGAAAAGCAAATGTCGAAACGTAACTGCGCCTGGCATAGAGGAGCGCGCCATTTTATTTTGTAATTTTCTTATAAATTTTTATTATTTTATTTATTTAAAAACAATGCTGATGATGATGATGAAGATGGTGATCATGATGAAGAAAGTTGAAAAAATATAAATGAAAAAATCGTATTAAAAAAACATATAAAAACAATTTAAACGCTCTGCCTTTTTATTTACTATAAATAGATTTTTTTCGAATTGCTGTTCAGCGTTGTCGAAAAATTTTCGTAGCGCGTCGAGGTGAGTAGCTTAACAATAGCCGAAAATCCCCCCTCGCTATGTACCTTCGATAGCTCAGTTGGTAGAGCGGTGGACTGTAGACGGTCAAATACGAGTAGATATCCATAGGTCGCTGGTTCAAATCCGGCTCGAAGGATTTCAATTTTTTTATTTTTTTATTTTTAAATTTTTATTTATTCTATTTTATCTTAAATTTGGTTGCGTATTTCGAAAATTTCGTATATATCCACAGAAAACTTGAAAATGATTTATAAATATTACTTTACTTTTTCAATTAAATTTAATAGTAAAATTTGAATACACATATAATTAAATTATTTATATTAAACATGAATAGAAAATAGAATATATATTTATATATCTTAAGGTAAGCTGTAAAAAAATGATTTCAAAATCACCTGTAATAATTCTATATATCTGTTAGCTATGTGTATTTAGTTACATCTGTTTTTCTCATTAATCTACAATTTAATTAATTATAATCTTATCATACTTTAATTCCATTTTCTCTTTTTATTAAAAAAAAAATATTACCATGATCCTTCGAGCCGGATTTGAACCAGCGACCTATGGATATCTACACAACACTTGTGTTTCACTGTCTACAGTCCACCGCTCTACCAACTGAGCTATCGAAGGTCTATATATGGTGCCGCCCCAATTCGGTTTAAAAATAGCTTTCGAAGACAATTTTGAAGACGAATCAGAGCAAGACAACAACAATTTCGATCACATTAAACAAAAGTGAATGCAAATGCTTATCGCAGCATAAAAGCTAAGCGCTGCCCGCTGCCCGCTGCCCGCTTATCCGCTTAACGGAGCAGCGGGCATTACGTGTGCTGTCGATAAGATGATAGCGAGTGCACGCGAACTTAAGTGCTCGCAGGCATTCCAGATAAACGCAATAAAAACAAACTATTGTGAATGTACAAAAATCACCCAATGTTCGCACTGATATTCGGATTCGGATGAAAAACGCAACGCGTGGCGCTTAATCGCGAACAGTTGCCAAGAAGCATGTTCGCTTCCCTGCGGAAAACTAAAGAGTCGAGCATAATAGATAGCAATTTACTAATGTCTATTTTAGTATGGTACAATCAAGAATAAATATTAGTAATATATTTATTTGATAACATAAATATTTGTTTAAGTATTATATATATGTATATATATATATATATTTATTTTGATTTTCTTAATACAATATTTGAAAAGTTTTCTAATTTGTTAAAAAATTAAATAACACAAAATTTCTAGAAATATTTGTATATAGGAAAAAAGGAAAGTATCCAGGATACAATAAATGTTTGAAGTTCATTTAAATAGTTTTTCATTTAATATAGTTTTAATATATATCATAAAGTAATATTTTGGACCAAACTAAATTTTGTAACAAAAATTAATTTTTCCTTTTTTCTTTAATACATTCCGTTTAATATTAAATGTATATTAGTATATTAATTACAATTTAATTATTTTTGATATATAAAAACAAATAATAACAACATAAATAAAATTGTTTTTAAATAATATTAAATATTATTATATATTAAATTTACATGTTTACTTTCTCATTTTCAATTTCTGAACTTGGAATTCTATATTTAGTATCCATAAGCTAATTATAGATCACACGCATGGTTCACATGCAAAGTGCAGTTGGTTAAGCTCAAAGCTCGCCTCGTAAACAATGAAAGCTCTCAATTGAAAAACGCACCAATACAAACGCAGTCACCAATACACAAAGAGGCATCAAGGCAAATGGCGCGAATCAATCAGCTGGCGATCTAAATATGATGCAACATTTGTTATAGAGAAGAACGCGATTATTATTATATGTTTGTACTCGATTATTTATATGCACAGACATATATGGCAAGCTGATAAGGAGGATTGTGCCAGACAAGTAAATTGAGGTTTTTGTCACATATATGTATGTATAGAAAGGAAAACGACTTGAGGCTATTTATAGAATATCTCAGAACAACAAGTACAAATGTCTATGTCGGGTGTTAACAGCTGTATATTACTTGTTCACGGTATCAATGAAGCTATTGTAAGTGCATTCCCGTTTCGATATACCTCAAGGATATGTATAGCTCATTGGTCTTGCTGTGGAAAGTAGGGGCTAGACGAATTCCTCCAGCAATTTAACGATTTTAAGTCAGTCTCGATTTCCTACGACCCAGTAGAATACCAATATAAAGTAAAGTTATAATTATTCTGTTCTACCTCTAAAACCACGCCCTTTAGGGGTATTTACTCATCTCTACTTAACTTGCCAGTCGGACGAAGGTACAGCTGAAGGGTTGGATAGTCGGAAGGACGGACAGACGGACATATAGACATGTATCAAGATGAACCACGCACGAAGCTAATATACTTTTCTCTTTTTATAAACGAGCATCAAGATTCTGACTAGAGACGAGCCAAGACAAGTTTCGAATCCGTGTGAGTCATGATTGGATTTTATTTATTTACTGCGTCTGCTCTTCTTCTTCTTCTTCTGCTGCTTCTTCGTTTTTATCAAGGTTCGGTAAATTAATTTATCCCGGTTCCGTAGTGCACTACAAAGTCAATTTTCGGCTCAATTAAATGACTCATCCGAGCGGCTAAAAAGATGCTGCAAACAGAGCAAGGGGCGCAGCAGTCGGAATTTCAGATTAGTTGCTAAATAAAATAAAACTAAGTACAAAATGTTGTCAAAAATTGAGAGAGCAGAAGGAAAAGGTGTTTGAAAATTTCCCGGAACTTGGCAATTTTTTCTTTGTAGATTTTGACCAAGCGATAAGACGCCCACATACCAAAAACGACGAAGAAGAAAAACTAAAGATTCATTCAATCATCGCAGGAAATTGATACCAACATCAAGAGAGCTAAACCGAAAGGAAAACTAGAGAAACTCTTTAGATCGTTCCATCGTGATAAGCCGAGGGCAAAACTATTTGAGTCATTCTTAAAAAAATTATGAACATAACTAGTTACCTGACCGAAATTATGCTCTCCTCCGGCGATGCGCTGGACGCGCCCCCCGCCGGGCACGCTCGCCCTCGGCCTGAAAGGGCCAATCATTTTCTTATCTAACAAGACAGTTTGGGCAATCGATCCAATATGTTGTATATATATATATATATACATATATGTATATGTATGTATATACGTACATATATACATACATATGTATATAGAATTTCCTTCATTTTTAGCTCTCATACCTTGCTCAATGGATCACACAAATTGCCGCAAGGCGCTTAGCTGTACCTCTTCCTTATATATTTATGTGTGTGTGTGTGTGTGCGTGTTTTTGTCAGTAATTAACCGTAAGCTGTCAGTTTTTTCGCTCTGCTAGCCATACTTCTATATACAATATATATTGTATACATATATAGATTAACTGATATTTCCACAAATGCATGCTTAGTTACTTGATACCCTGTATTTACTTATGGTAGGAAGATCCGATTTGCTGTAAATTATATATCCGAGTGTAGTCACTCATATACAGGGTGTCTTTATCTCGAGCTACAAAATAAATATTAACATCTATATAGAGGGTATATTCTGGTCTCTATCAAATATCAATATATTAAGTGATTTTCAATTACCATTAATCTGACGAATATTATAGACCAACAGTATGTATTAATATAGATATATTATACATAATAATATAAAAGTTTACTCCACTTAGTAACGTTATATAGAGTATGATAGCTATATTGACCAAAAACATATATTCATATTGTAGTTCCCTGTCTTTGTGCACTCTCATACAGGGTATCTGGCGGTCAGTCACATTCACACACAGCTCACGCCTACTTGTTCTTTGTTTTATGACTTGCTGCCTTCTCTTTTTGTGTTTTTGGCATCCTAATTGGTTTGTTAAGTATCCCGCTCCGTTCTGCTATCCTCTGCTGGGCCTGGGCCTCGTGTGTGAGCCGTCTCGCTTATCAGCAAACACTTTGCGAGGCGCCGCCGCTGCCGTTGCTGTTGCCGTTGCCGCTGTTGCCGCTGTCGCTGCGGTAGTTTGTTCTAGGCCAGGCCAAGAAGCCAAGTGCGTGCCCACCTGCCTCTTGCTTGCTGATAAGGCACAGCTCTAAAGATTTAGTTTCTTGTTGCTTTGGGCGCGTGTTTGCTGCATGATTCACTTTTTGGCTTGGCCACAGGCGAAGTCCCGGGCTCAGCCTGCCGCAGAGGCGGATGAGTCATGGACAGCGTTTTTCTAGGTGGCCCCGTTAATTGTTGCCGTGATAGCAATGCAGCGCCCCTCTTTGTTTACACGTCTAAGCGCCGTTGTTTGATCCACCGAAATAACAGACGAAAATCCAATTCGAAAACAACAACAGCAGCAGCAGCAGCAGCAGCAACAACAATAACATCGCTACGTTCATTGCTTGCGCAGCAAAGCTCTTATCTCTCGCTCGCACACTCACACGCTTGGCACAGCTTTCGCTCAAGAGCGCACGCACACATACAAGCATACACTGACTGGCAAACGTTTTGATTTATTCAACGTTCGCTCGCTTGCTCACTCGCTCGCTCGCTGATAAACACCATTCGCGTCGTTTGCTCATTTATGCGTTTTGGCGCACGTTGCTCATCGACCTTCGATAGCTCAGTTGGTAGAGCGGTGGACTGTAGAGTGAAAATACTGAAAGTGTAGACATCCATAGGTCGCTGGTTCAAATCCGGCTCGAAGGATCTTGTAAAATTTTTTTCTTTTATTTATTTTTAAAAATTGTAATTAATAAAATGAGTAATATAAATATAGGAAAAAATATATTTTATGCGTATTTACATAAGAAATTAGGTTTATTATTTTTCTTTTTCTATATATTTTTAGTGCATTAAATGAGTAGTGCATTAATTGAAATTCTAGTTTGCTCGAGACTGAAATATATGTACATATATATATATATATATATATATATACAGATCTCTGATATAGCATTATTTAATAATAATTGAGCTTGCACAAGTGAATTCGTTTCTGATTAATTTATTCGCATTTAACATTGATCGCTTTAAAGTTGAATTTATTTTATATGGGCTACCCAGAGAAAGGCAACAATTGTATGCAGCCCAATTTGCATGGCCAGACGCAGTGCCGCTTCGTCGCTGGGACTCATCGTCTCCCCAAGGGGCAACCGGCAGACGTGCAACAAAGCCAACCAGAAAATGTCTGTCAAAAGTTGTTGCAGACGTCCTGCCGCTGTTTCGGCTGATGTTTTTGCTGACTGGTGGCTGCTTCTGCTTCTGCTGCAGCTTCTGCTTCTGCTTGTGCTCCCAAACAGATGCTATCAATACATCATTTGCCTTTGTGCTGCTGTCACAAATTCATTCACCTGTTCTCGGGCAGCGGCTGAAAATGAAGCCGCAAACCTGGCCGCCACACAATTATACTGCGTTGATCTCCAATTAGGCTGTCGAAACTCCATTTACACTGCAACGGGCGTCCCATAAAATATGAGACTTGGCCTTTCATACTCATACACACACACATACACAAAAAGCAGAAGAAAAAGGGAATAATAATAATAATAATATATGAAAAAAAAATACTCTTGCTGTGCTGCGCGAGTTGCAAGTCATCAAGGCATCTCCAGGCAACATCATCATCATCGGCAGGTTAAGTAAATACAAATATGAATGAATTGCTGCGCATCTGACTGCGGATAGATGTGGATATGAATGTGAAGATCTGGATCTTGGCGAATCATTGTTGGAGTGGAGCACAGCTTGAGTGCAGGCGCTTCGCCTCTTCTGACTCTGCCCCCTCGCACAGCTGCAGCTTTTTGGCCTTTGTCTCGTTTCAACAACTGTTTTACGAAAAGCAATTCGTGTAATTTGCTGCTCCTCAATGGGACATGGGGCATGGAGCATGGGACATGTGGTAAGTGGTAAGTGGTATGTGGAAGCCCTAGGCATGCCTCGAGCTGCGCATTAATTAGTTCAGCACTCATCGTTAGACGCATTCTGCCAGCTAGCCACAGGCATTTCATTGGTATTTGCCAATCTAACGACGACCCACGCTCGACAGAACTTAATACCCACAACTCTCTTTCACTGAATTCTTGAAATTCCAGTGAGAAATGAGAAAGTTGTTGACTTAACTGCACACTCTACTATAATGCATCAATATATTAGTTTATATCGTATGATCAAAGTGAAAGAAGATTGTAAAAGCGAAAAGATTTGCATGGAAAATATGTGTGAAAAGCTTTTCGATTATGTTTGGATCTAAGTGAAGAAGCAATGACAATGACAATGACAATGACCATGACCATGACAATGACAATGACAATTGGACTCCGAGTTAGAGTATCCATTAGATATGGAATTTTTATTAACAGCACGCACATTCAGTTAGATGCGAATGAGTGATGCTGCCGCCAGATTGTGGCATGAAGCAAAGCAAAAGTCGCGTCGCCTTGTCTGCAGCTGCGAGACTTGCGAGCTTTGCTTTCGCCAGAGACTGACTCTCAGCAGGCGCTGCTGTTGCAGTGGCTGCTGGAAAAAGATCTATAAAAAAGTAAATCTTATTAAAGCGTAACTAAATGCCTCGGATTAGTGTCTAACAGGCGGAGCGTGGCTGCCCCAACAGGTGCTGTGCAAATGCCACTTAAACAGGTAGCCTGACAGCTGGGCGGCGCAGCTAGCTGGGTGCTTGGCTAACCAGCTGGACCCCACAGGATCCGGCCAGGGTATTAGCATATAAGCTGCGCCACCTAATGAAGCAGCTGATGCTGCAGCCCGTTCGCTGCCTAAGTCTTTCTCGAACACGAAACGGAAGCAAGCTGCACTCAATGCAAATTCTTTTAATAAAATCAAAATCAGAATTCAAATCAAAATTCAAATGAAAACAAAAACACAAACAAAGCAATTAATCAGCATTTGCAGCGAAACTAAAGTCGATTCAGATCGTTTGCAATTGAGATTTGTCTATTTGTCGATAAATTGATAATCGCATTTAATGCTGATTGAAGGGCTCTCCTGGGGGGTTTTGTCTCTCATTTCCTGCAAATGGGGTCGCTGAATTTGTCGCGGTTAATCGCAATAGCTTAAAGATAAAGTACAACCTGATTAGAGCTCCCATGAATATTTATAGATACGATAAATATTTAAATATTTCTTTGTAACAGAATAAATAGAACTTATATTGGTTTATTGATCTAGTTTATTATATAACATATAGCTGTAGCTAAGAGTGCAAAACACTATTGATGCAGGGATTCGCAGAGATATCAATACAATAAGATTACAAATATTTGGAATATCTAAAGGTTCGTTTGGAGAAATTCATGTTCAACAAACTTTTGCTTTGTTGAATTAAATGATTAGAGGATCTTAAGTGATTAGAAGGGGTATTTTATAATATTTAGAAAATAAATATAATATATAATATAACCGACATATTATATGACATATTAGGAAATTAATAATTAGATTAATCAATATTATCTCTGAAATAAATTTAATTACCAATTATTTTCCAGGGTATTCTAATTCTAATATTCTAATTATGAATGTCACTTGGTTAGCAGTAGCCAAGAGCGTTGGCTACCCCTGAGTCTCACAATGCTGCAATTAATTAAACCAAAGACTGGAAATTGAATTTGAAAATTGAAAGTTGACACAGAGGTTGACTGGGCTGCGGCTGGACTTGGTGTTAGTTTGATTTATCATTTGCTAATTGAAAAATTATACTGCAAGTGCATTTGACAGCCAGTTAAGTCTCAAATGTTGTCATTTATTGTCGATGGAGGCGAGGTGGGCGGGGCAGGGAACGGGGGACTGGGGGTTGACTAATACGAGGCTGGATGGAAGGGTCGATGCGAAGTGGCTGACAGTGCCAATTTATTGAATGATCGAGCCCAAGTGCTTGGAGCTGCTTTGTAAATGATACAACTTTGGAATTTTTCCTAGGAATTTTGATTGAGTTGAATAAACAATTGACGTTCATTGATTTGCAGTTGTTGTTGTTGCTGTTGTTGCTGTTCGTATTTAATATGTAAACGAATTGTGTAAGTGGTTGGGCGCTAAAAATAGCTCAGGCGTATGCGAAATCGAACTGCGAATTGCGAGTGCGATTCTGTGCAGGCGATTCGCAAATAAAGCAATGCAAACACAAACGAAAGACTTAGGCAGCGAACTGGCCGCATAACAGCAACAGCAACAACAACAACAACAACAACAGCTACAGCAACGACTGCTCATTGTTCGGCCAGCGAAAATTTATAAGCTACCAGGCAAATCAATGCACATAAATAAACAAAATGTGACGTTGAGCGAAAGACAAGCACTTGAAGTATTTTAATTGTCTAAATGCCACCACTGATGATCGCCACCGATCCACCGATCTACCGATCCGCCGATCTACACATCTGCCCATCTACCGTTCCACAGATCTCCTTGGCTTGGCACACCCGATTGCCACAAGCTTTGACAAGCAGCAGCAACAACAACAACAACAACAACTGCAACGGCCGCCGCAGCAATAACAATTGCGTTTACACTGCACAACAAAGTTTAATAAGCATTTACCACTGTTAGCATGAATCCTTAAGAGCATTAACAGCTACTTAATTTAATATACTTATACAGTGAAAATCATCAACAGTCACTTAACATTGTATTCAATGTTATTAACATAGCTAATCAAGGTTATATATTTTAAATTTAATTATATGTAGAAATTAAAAATAAAATATTTAAAATTAAATTAAATTCCAATTTATTATTAATTCATTTAAATATATTTGCTAAAAATGAAATAAAATTCATATTTAATAATTTTTTAAAATTATTTGTGATCAATTGTAATATTACAGAAAATTAAAATTGAATTTGTTTGATATTAATATTACATCTTCAACTAATTCTTGTAAATATATTTTTATTTTTGACTATTTCTATTTTATAAGATGCTATTTTTTGATTTGTTTTCGTCATAATTATTAATTATATTTTATTTTATTTTGTTTTCTTTATTTATTTATTTTTTTTTATTTAGCATTTAACTATTTGTCTTTAATATTGTTAAATATGTAAATATGTATTGTTTCGCTTATACTTTATTAAATATCAAGAAAATTAGTAAATATTTAATAAAATTTAAAATCAATTTAATTATTTTTTTGAAACTAAATTTTACTATCTAAAATTGATTTATCGTTGATTTTTAATTTTTTATATAGGACTATTGGATTTTCAATATTTATATTTTAATTTTTGTGCTGATATATAATTATGTCAATCCCGATTCTTTTGTCGCACAGTGTTTGCAGCGAGTTTTGAGCGTTGTTCAGCACTGTTCGTTCAGCTTGGCTGCACAACTGAGAGGATCTGGGGGAGAGTTAAGAGCTGGTGTAGCTGGTGTTTAGCTGCAGCCGCTTGCGCCTACGACAATTTATGTGTTGGCTTGAAATTTCTCACAGAAAACAAAGGAAATTCCAATCGAACGAACGGAATGTTAAGGCGAGTAGCGCTGCGAGTCGCAGCTGAAGTCCTCCGACTTGAGTTTCGCTTAGTCGATTGGCCCGACGCCGACGACGCTGTAGCCGCTGCTGACATTTTGCATTTCGTGCAACGCATTCCTTGGGGCGCTGCTGGGCGCATGCGTACCACACACCAAGGCAGGAGTAGGCGAGCCAGCAATGGACAACCGACTCGAGCTCGAACTCGGACTCCGACTCGGACTCGCCTGTTGCCCAAGCATTGACACTGATGAGCCGCCGATGTTAGCCAGAGGCGCTCTCCCTCTCTCTCTCTCTCTCTCTCGCTCTGTCATTCTCTCTGTGTGTGTGCAGTCAAGGTGGTCACCCCAAATGCAACACGCAACAACTACAACAACACGAACTGCGGCGTGATTGTTATGGCTGCGTTGCCAGTTGGGAAGTTGGGAAGTTGGCAGTCACCTTGTTCCCCAGTTGCATTGTAAATTCGTAAAACAATAAAGAAATAAATTACTTTCGGCCGCAGTGCAAGTCGAAACATTCAACAACTCCAGCTTCAGCTTCAGCTCCAGCTCCAGCTCCAGCCTCAAGTCCAAGCTCAAGAACTCTTGTACTTGTGCTCGTGTGAGCCAAGAGGAACAGGCAAAAGCGGACAGACAAACGGACAGACAGTTGGCACAAAGAACACGACAAAGCGTTGAAATCGTCGTGCCTTTTGTCTGCCACGGCAAATGGCCAAAATGGCCGTTCTCGCTGGACCAGCCAACGCGGCAGCCACAACAGTCAACAGCAGCAGGAAGAAGCAGAAGAAGAAGAAGATCGGCAAGAAGCAGAGCTACAGTGAATACCCAACGTGTACCTCCTACAATTCTTTGCCTGCGCTACCCAAACATAATGTCTGACATGAACTTTGCGCGCTGCCTGAAATTGCAATTTTAATGCAATTCGTGAGCAACCGCAGCCGACTTCTCCAGCCAATCGTTCAAGTCCAAGTACAATTGGACCACCCCGACAGCAAATGCAACTGCAGAAACAGCCAAGACTTCGATTCAGACATCGACGGCGACGGCGACGGCGACTGCGACTGCGACTCGAATAGCCATAGGGGCTGCCAAGGCTGCTGCAAAACTGGGGCTGGCCAAGGAGAGTTACAAAAGAATAAAAATATATGCATAAATATATACATATATATGTGGACGTACATGCATATGTATATATGGATATAGATATCTGTATGAGTGCTACACCCGCGCAGCCGAGACTTGCTAAGAAAACTAGCCGAGTGGGCGGCTTGAAAAGTACTCGAATGAGTTCGTTTGGGCTAAAATGAAGATTGTTCTGAAACAGAAATATTAGTGCTACTTGTAAAGTTAGAAGAAGAAGATTAATATGGAGGATCATATATCGCTTGACTGCTAATAGATCCTTAGAGATTGACAGACTTTGACCTGAAGCTTATGATTTATAATCGAGATATTGTATTGTATTGTTATTATTAAATATTACTATGTTTATATGCAACATTAATAAACAACAACAATTATATAATTATAGTTTTTTCTAGGTTGAGGATAAAAAGTCTTAAAAATTTTTACCCTCCGCCCAAATTTATGTAAATTTATAATGTAGATACGCTTTAAACAACATTTTAAAATTTTAATTTACAATAGCTTTCAATTATATAAAAATTTTGTTTATTGTAGTATTTAATTTTTATTTATGTAATTATTAATAAATTTTTGTAATTATGTAATTAATTTAATTATATAAAAATGTTGTTTATTGTAGTATTTAATTTTTATTTATGTAATTTTTTTTTTTTAATTATTAATTTCTTGTTTATTTGATATGGTATTTTATAGAAAATTTGTCATGTTTCCTTTTTATGAGAATTTCAGAAATTTCATATACATATCCCACAATTTTCACGAATGACCTTATGCTTACGCATTTACAAGAAGAGACAAAATAAATTGGATCTAATAATAAGCAGCATAAAATTTTCATTGCTTTTAAGATGACAAATTTTTGTACACAGTTCTAAAATTTAATCATACAAAGAATGTAAATAAAATTTTCTTTTAACCTCAAATAGTTTTTCATTGTCTAAATTATGGTTAAACTGTTTGCATCATGACAAAAATATTTAAAAACAAATAGCTATAAAAATGAAAATATTATCTGAATTCCTTATCCACATTTCATTTTATATAAAATTTTGCCCATCTTCAGTTGCTATTATCTGCCATACCAAATAGTTGTTAAATATTTCCAGAAATCTTGTTATTCGCTTGTTAGCTTTGTATATTATCAGCAAATAAATTGTAATTACGCACTCGAAGCTTAAGTTCGTTTAAGACAATCTTTATAATTATTGATAAATCGCGGCAATTTAATAATAACCAAAATTAATAGACGAATGCAAGACAACAAGAGCTGCCTGTCCGTCTGTCTGCTGGCCTCATAATTGCCCCACACAGAGCGCGCTTTATCGCTGATCATCAACATTTTTATAGAAACTCAGATATAAGTATATATAAATATATAAATATAAATATGTGTGTGTATATAAAGACAATAGCTCTTCGATCGTACCTCGTGTACATCTTTTCAGTTTTTATTTATTTTTTTTTGTGCTCGAGGCAGAACACAGAAAAACATTTGGCGTTGCCAACATGTCTGCCATGACAAAAGCCAGAGCCAGAGCCAGAGCCACAGCCCAGAGTCTTCTTGTGAGTCTTGTGAGTCTTCAGAGCGTGTTCGAGTCTGAAGACTTGAATCTCCGTGTCTGGGCTATCGACTCGAGCTGTGGCTCGACTGACAATGAGACTCTCATGAAATGCCAAAATGTCTAGCTGCGAATGCTACACGAACAGCAGCCAAAAAAAAAAAAGCTACAAAACAAACCAACAATGATTTCAATAATGAACTGTATTTTTGTATGTTTTTTGTGTAATTTTTTGTTTTCTGTTCTGTTCTGTTTTTTTTTTTTTTTTTTTTTTTTTGTTGTTGGCCGCGAGGGCTTAAAATAGATAAACACACAAGCTGTTGCTTGTTGCTGGCAGACATCGTGTGTTGTTCATTTGCTGCTGCCACGCCCACTTTACCCTTAGCGGCCCCTGAATACGGCTCAATACGTTTTGCGCCTTTAATGGAATTCAATTCAATTCTTATCGTGCGGCAAATTATTGTTATTAATTATTTGAAAATGAGGCAGAGAGCAGAGAGCGGGAGCTGAAAGGGGAGCGGAGCGGCTTACAGGCTTAGAGTAGTGTGAGGGAGGAGCAGGGGGGTCGGAGCACAACAACAATTGCTCAAGGGCTGGGAGCGACACGCTGTCTGTGACTGACTGCGGGCTCGAGCTGCCTGATTGAAGCATAAATAATTTCATTATTATTATTTATTAGTTGTTGTTGTTATTGTTGTTGCTGCTGTTGTTGTCTGTTGTTGGGGCGCACCTTTAGCAAATTAGAAATCGCCGCATTCGCGTTGATTGCGGATTAGCCCCCAACTTGACTGGCTGCCTGCCTGATTGACTGATTGAGTGACTGACTGGCTGACGGATTGACTGACTAACTGAACTCACACTGAACTTCTGAGCAGCATTCATATTTCATCAGCTCTTTACACTGGATTTCTGCTTACAGAAAAAAAAACTAACAATATTTATCTGCCTTAACTATTGTGCTCAAGCGAGTATTGAAGTCGGTTAAAAGACAGAAAAAAAAAACAATATTGAACAGTCAAAGATTTTGTAACAATTGAAGCTGTCAGCTTGAGTCTTCAAAAATGCTTAATAGTTTAACTAGACTGGATGGCAATAAGTAGATTATATTCGAGAAATTTTTTATGGAAAGGAAATATATTTACTTTACTCTGAGCTGATCGTAGAGTTGGCAAAGCTTTAAAATGTTTAAGTACATTCTAGAGTGAGCTATTGAACAAGAAAGAAATAGAATCGTTTGGTGCAAAGAGATAGACAGAGAGAGAGAGAGAGAGAGAGAGAGAGAGAGAGAGAGAGAGAAAAACAAAGAATGATGTCGAATGGCACTTTGTGGGCGAGTGAAATAGACAGAATGGGAGAAAATGTGAGAGTTAACGTAAGACTGCAAAAGGGAGTGGCAAGAAAAGGGGCGAAAGAGAGATAGCATGAACTAGAGGCAGAGATAGTGCGAATATAGGTGAAAGAGAGAGTAAGAGCACTAAAAATATAGACGAGAGAGAACATGAAAAATGCAGATCTCGTGAGAAAGGCAATATTAGAAAGAGAGCAAGAATGGATGATAGAGCTACAGACAAAGACACAAGAGCATAAAATTACCCATAGGCTTATCAGTTGACTTCCATTAAATAATTGAATACATTCTCAGTTTAGAAATGTCTCAGATTATATAAAGCTGACAAGAGCTTCACTCTTCTGAGTATATATTTGATTTAATAATAGTAATAGAAATCAAGGTATTTTTTGTAAAATGATTTATTCGGAAACTATAAGTGAGCATGGAAGTTTTTGTGTGCTATTAATAATTTTACAAGTGCAAGTTCTATAATGTTAACTTAATAATAAACAAACATTCTTAAGTAGAATTTTTTATTTGTATTATTTATTTATTTCTATTTTTTCTGTATTCTGTGTTTTTTATTTTATTAAGTTATAGAGATTATTTTTTAAAAATAAAATATATTCTTTATATATTAAATATGCTTAACTGATTTGTTTTTAGATTTGAGCTTCTTTTCATGTAGTTTTTATAGGCATATTATATATTCTTACTGACTGACTGTTTATTTACCATATCGGCACGATTGCTGACTAAGGAGCTCGAAGTGAAGTACACTTGAAGAAAACTTGAAGTAGTTCAATGTCTCGGCTAGTGTAGATTGGCTTTGTTGCCCTTTTCGACAGTCTCTTCAGTTGTTTATATAATCTATAGATGTGTGTTTTTTCTGCTTCTTCAACTGCTTCAGCTCGTTTATTTTTCTTTCGCCGTATAGCTGAAAACAACAATGTGATCTATTCATGGTGCGACGCTGTCAGCTTTTTGACATTTGCGCCGCGGCGTGCCAAAAAGTAGCGAAGCGTGTGGCGATCGCCGCGATCTCAGAGATCTCGAGACTCGCAGATCGCAGATCGCAGATCACAGATCACGGCAGAAACTGAGATCTCAGTTGGCAGTTGTGAGTTTTGTGGCTGAATACAAATTGGTAAAGCCAACAGAGGCAACAGCCAACAGCCAACAGTTTACAGGATGAGCTGAACCTGAGTTGAAGCTGAAGCTTAAGATGAAGATGAAGATGAAGTGATCGCACACAGCTCAGCACAGCGGGCAGATCATATAATGATCATTCATCATCATAATAATGGCAGGGTAGTCAGGGTTTGTGCCCAGCTTTCATTGGGCATTGCGTGCCCAACAAATAACAAATAAAAATGTCTGCATCTTGGCCACATGACAGGCCCGAAAAGGCCATAAATGTGTTATACTCGTACGCAAGACGAAAATGAGCTTTCATATGCATTTTTAATGATTCGTAATGGCTGTCAGTTCGCTCTCTATATATGTGCATATGGGCCTCAAGAGTCGATCAAGTGATCCATATTGAGGCGAATTTCGCTTAAGATCAATTTTTAAGCGAATCAGCTCAAGTATTTGCTCATATATGGAGTGATTTTATTTGCGCTTGCGATCAACTTCACTGTAGGCGGAATACATGTCAAGGCATTCATTCTTTCAGTCTTTAAACTTATTCCAAAGCATTTTGAATTTTAATTACAACTTTTTTTTTTTTTAACAAAAATCAGATTTTTTACTAAAGTCAATGAACAAGAAATTAAAAAATAAATAATTTATTTTATACTTTTAGGACGTAGGTCTTTAGCTTTAAAATTTCAGTACTTGGTATTTACTCCAAATAATCTCTAAATATATATTATAAAATGAATGAGCAGTAAGATTATTCAATTATTAGATCAAGAGTATACGGCTATATTTATAGCTATATATCTCAAACTCATCCACCCAAATGCTCAAGTACAAAATATTTCCATATTTTAAGGGGAGCAGAAAATATGGAAACATGATTGATATATGATATTATTAAAGTGTATTTGAGAGCAACTCCTAAGTATTTTCATATATGATCTAAAAGTATTCTCCGAATTAGAACTAAATTATTGGAACCAATATTCAACCCTCCCAGCGCCCTTCTACGCGATTTTCATTCATGTAACTACGCCTCACAGACAAATCGGCTTAGTAATTCAAAAGATCGTAGAGCTCTTTATGTCCAGGCCCAATTAAACTTTCTTTATGATTTTTGGCTCTCAAAATGATGAGATTAAAGATTTGAGTTAAGCCTTAATGTCTTACTGTTCTTATGCTAATCAACAACGGTATTCTATGCTTCTCAGGCTTATCGAATTACACACTTAAAATTGAAGTGCCCTAAACGTTTTGTTTCAATCAAAATCAAAATCAAATTCAAGTTTGTGGCTTAAGTCTTTTGTGCTTGTTGACTCAAACCTATTTAGCTTTCAACAGCAAATCGATGTGTGTGTATGTGTTTGTATGTGTGAGTGTGCGTGTGTGTGGTCTACATCCTGACCACAAATTGCTAATCAGCCCATCAACCACACACAGAGTGACAGAGTGAGGGAGAGAGAGAGAGACTGAAATTTATGCGTCTTATTAGCGCGTCTCAAATATTTTCGCAGCAAACAAATTAGCTCCACTTAGGCGGCGCAGATCTTTCATTGGAAACCCAATTGGCAAAAATTATTTCATCAAATATGAAGACTGACAAAAAACAAAAAAAAAAGAACAAAAACAAAAGTGAAGGCGATAAAACCGAAACGCTGTTAGCTGCGTTTTTACTTTTGTCTTTTTTCTTCTTCTTCTTCATTTAGCTGGCCAACACCCAAAGTGTCTATGCGCACACCTTCTTGACTATGCCGCGCGAGTTAAAGAAATATAAATGAAAAAACACAAATTGAGAAAAAAAAAAAAAATCCCAAAAAGCCGAAACGAGACATAAAAAAATCGTTAATAAATTTCTCATATATATATAAACATATATATATGTATATATACCTATATACACGGTGTAGGAGCAGCAGCAGCTGCTATGAAATGATCACAGCTGCAGTCGAAAGGGAGCTAACCTTTTATGTGGACCCGGGACCCGGGACCTGGGACCTGGGCATGGGTAGGCCAAGCGAGATAATCTAAAGTAAAACTCGTGGAGCATAAATAAAAAAGAAATTACTTAATTTCTTAATAATGTTGTGCTGTTGTTGTTGTTGTTGTTGTTGCTGTTCGCCAATGGCTTGTTTCGACAACTTTTTTATAATCCTTTTAGGCCCCGCGGCCCTTGGCTGCACTGTGAGAAATGCTGCAGCGCTACAGCAAGCTGTTGTTGTTGTTGCTGTTGTTGCTGTTGTTTGCTGTAGTCGGCCTGTGCGGGCCTTTTGCATTCTGTTGAAATGAAATCTTTATTTCCTTTCGTGACTATAATTAATAATTTTTGGTTTTGCTTGTTTTTGGCTTTTTTTTCTGTTTTCTGTTTGCTGTGCTCGGTGTTCTGTGTGGCTAGTAGAGTTAACAGCATGCAGGAGCAGCCAACTGGCCACTGATCACACCACACACGCAGCTAATGATGATCATCTTCATAATGATGTTGTTGATGCGGCCGGGGCGGAGGTGAAGGCGGAGGCTGTGGCTCACTCTGGCGCTGCGGCTGCTGCCTTTTGCCTTATCACAAAAAGCAAAAGAAACAACAAAATGTTTTATGCCTGAAAATTGTTGGTTGTTTGCTGTTGTTGTTGTTGTTGTTGTTGTAGTTGTTGCTGTTATTGCTGTTGCCTTTTTGGCCGCCTTTTTTGCATGGTGGCCAACATGTCTCCCGTGGTTTGTTTTGGCCTTTTCGGTCTTTTTGGGTGGTTACGGGCACTTATACTCCTTCGCCTGTGTGTGTGTGTGTGTGGCATAAAGCAAATGCCCGCGTAGTAAATCATTTCCTAATTAGCGGTCAGTCGAAGCTTTTGAAATGCTGCCACAGCCGCCACAAGACGAGCCATGGCTGGGGCATCGGCTCTCTCCCTCTCTCTCTCTCTCTGACTCTGAATCTGGGTGCAAGGTCTTCTTCTTCGTCTTTTCTTCTCTGTGGCACGCCATGGCAATTGGGTGGGCAGGTACCGCTAATTTGAATATAATTACAGGCCTATTTGCATGTGGGCTGCGCCCTTGGAATAAAACTGCACCAAACGGCGGAGTCTACGAAGACGGATTATTGGCATAGTTCTCGCCCTGGAGACTTGTAAGCGATCTGCCATTATAGCTGCTGCTAATGGTTTCTTTTGAGAGAAAGATTTATTTATTATTTGGCCTCTTTGCTAGTTTTCACAATTGTAGAATTTAAGTATTAACCATATAACTAAAAACAGTTGCTGCTATCGAAAGTTTCAGTTATCAATTGCTTAGAATCAATTGCAATTGAGCATATCCTAAAGATGTAATGAATTTGTGCCGTATTTATAGGAGTCGGAAAAGAAAGCGAGGGTAAGATGAGGAAGTAAAGAAAATGAAATGAGTGGAAAAAAAAAATGAAATGACTTTGAGTTTGATATAGTTTTTTAAATGGCAATAAAAATATTTTGTTTGTTCGTAATATTTACTAACAAAAGTGCTTTAGTTAAAGAACAAGAAGTAATGAAACCAATAGAGAATGTATTATAGCTCATAGCTGATATAGTCGAGTAAGTGAATAATCAATGGGTGAGTGAGGGCATTCTTTACTCTCATTCTGCTCTCTATATACATATGTCACAAACTCACAGAGCAATAAAGCTTTCCCAGTTCAGCCAAAAGTAATGGACAAACTTGGTCTTATACGTATATTCAATAATTTATTTCCACATTTTAAAATATCATACTATATTTATTTTTAATATTTTTTGCTCATTATACTATTCTGTGATATATTAAAAAAAATTGCTTTACCAAAAGAAAAGACCACGCTCAATATGTTTCATGTCAGGTGCGCTGGCTCTTTACTAATATGCCCATTGCCCGCTTTAATAGTTGTCCATTAATTGAACATTATTTCAATTATAAGCTTAAGTAGTTTGAGTTAATATTGAGAACGATGCGCTGCGAAGGCCAAGCCAGCGATATCCAGACGATATCCGGCAGAGAGTTGCCTTGCCCAGTCTCTGCCTGCCCAGTTGCCGAGTTGTTCAGTTGGGCCCACGCTGCGTATGCGCATTGCAAGATTGGCAGCTTAATTAACAAAAGTCTCGAGCGAGAGAGAGAGAGAGAGAGAGAGAGAGAGAGAGAGAGAAAGATGAAGATGAAGGAAAAATTAAGTGCAAATGGGCAATTAAGTGAGTAATTTATGAAACGAAATGTTTTCAGCAGTTAACGGCTTATGGGCAAAGGATCAGACGACCGGTTAAACAAATTGAGTGCGCCCCCAACAGGCACACACATACACATACATATATATACATATATGTATGTACATTTATAAATCGATATATAATCGGTGCGAGTTCGTCGAGTATTTTTGTCTGCTTTTTGCATTGTATTAACTCATAAATTCGAAGTTCGTTAAGAATGTCGAAATAATAAATGCCGCTGCCACATTAAGCCACCAATGCAACAACAGCAGCAGCAGCAGCAGCAGCAGCAGCAGCAGCAACAGCAACAACTACTGCAAGCCATCAACAAAACAATGAACAATCGATTAAACACAAAAAGCAACAGCAGCCAACAGCAGAACAAAGACAAAAATGCCGACAAAATGCCGAAGAGAGCTCAACGCATCCCATTGGATGAACAGATGCAGCAGCAACAACAACAACAACGAGCAGCAGCAGCAACAGCGAACAACAACCACAACAGCAACAAAAGAGAAAATTATAATAAAATTAAATATTTTTTGACTTGCTGTAATAAGAACTATAAGAAGTTTATGCATATGCATAAGTATGTAGTATATTTTGTATATATATGTTGGTTTAATTCTTTCGTGGTTTATATATAAAATAGTTTAATGTTGTTAAAATAAAATAGTTAAAATAATAATTTTAATATAATGCCATATTTTTATAATCGAAATACTATTGAAAATATTTTTTGTAATATTAAAGAGAATGAAATAAATAATTAAACAAATAAATTAATAAATAAAAAATTTAAAAAATAAATATATAAATAGAAAATAAATTAAATTAAATTAATTATAAATTAATAAAAAATAAATATATAAATAGAAAATAAATTAAATTAAATTAATTATAAATTAATAAAAAATAAATATATAAATAGAAAATAAATTAAATTAAATTAATTATAAATTAATAAAAAATAAATAAATAAATAAATAAATAATTTAAACGATTCCAATACAATTCAGAATTCATTCACAATTCGGCTGTTAGCCATATTTAGTTGAAATTAGATATAAAACTCAGTCGTAGCTCTTTATAGTTGTTTTCTACAGCTCAACGACCCAAGCTTACCGCACTTTTTACAGGGTATCCAGCAACGCCAGCCAACACAAAGGGCATTGCAATTTGTAGCGTAGCGTCCATTAACATAAATTAAGGGAAATGCCCCAGCGACAATGTCGCTTTGCCACTAGTTGGCAGTCACAGAGAGTGAGAGAGTGTGAGCAAGAGGGAGAGAGAGAGGGGGACTGACACACACAGACACACATTGGGTTGAGATGGATGCAGTGCAGCAAGTGGCGCGGGGCAATTTTATGTGGAATTTATTAAGAGATGGGCTAACAAAACAATTTATGCCTTTTTAATGGCTTATTAGCCATTATTAGTCGCGCTTATCGCGCCCGTCTTCAAAACACACACAACAACAACAAGAACAGCAACACAGACACACACACACACACACACACACATACACAGTGTCTCTGGCTCAGTGTCAATTTCAGTCAGCTGCGTCCTCGAACTTGGCCAGCGCTCAAATTTCAGCAACGAATGCGACGGCTGCTGCTGCTCTTGTTGTTGTTGTTGTTGCCGTTGACAAAAATGAAAAATTATCGTAATAAATTAAATTTGCTATCGCAAGGCATTAATTCTGCTCACAAGAAAAAAAGACAAGCAAACAACAACAACAACAACAGCAGCAGCCAATGAAAGGAATTTCTGTTCTGAGTGTTTGTTCAATTTGTGTTCTCTTTTTGTCAGTTTCTTCGTTTCGTTTTTTCTTTTTTTTTTTGCTGCCAATTTTAGAAACAGTTGAAAGTGAAGCTTAGCGAAGCTTAGTGACAGTTGTTGCTGTTGTTGTTGCTGTTGTTGTTGTTGTTGTCACCATTTATTTGCTTATAACTTTTTTGTCGTGGGGTTTTTTCAGTTGCAGCTGTGCAAGCATGATGACATACAAAAGACTTAGGCAACGAACTCGTTGGCTGCCATGCTTCCACTATCAATTCAGCTGCATTGAAAGCAACTTTAGACAATTCAAATTATAATTGAATTCAAATCATATGGCAAAAGTATTTCGTATAAAGCATATCTCAAAATATTTTTGCTAAAGATATTTTTTTTTAAATATTTATATATGGGAATTTTGTGATAAAATATCTAAAAATTAATGCTAAAATATAATGTAAAAAAATTAATAAAAATAAATAAATAGGAAAAAGCATACAAAAATTAAATAAAAAAAAAAAATAAAATAAAAAAATTGTAAAAAACGTATTTTTTATTTTTCTATTAATTTTTGTTTTTTCACTTCCAATTACTTATAATTAACCGAAATTCAAGAGCATACCTTACTATTCATCTCTTTTTATATTACAATCTATTTGGCAGGTCCAGGAAGTACAACTTTTTTTAACAGGTCTTTGATTATTATCAGTATTTTCCTTAAAGTAAATTATTTTACTTATTATTATAAAAACTTTCTGTCGACATCAGTCTCAATGGAGCATAGACAAAACCGAGATGGGGTATACGCCACAGCAAGGTTTACACGTTGATCCATTTCTGGATTATTTGCTCCTTCGGATCATCCCTGTTCACAGTATCTGTACTCTGTAAGTGACAGCCGTACTTCTTATAGAAGTTTCCAGTCGAAGACCTCAGTAGCTGTATGAGTAAAAAGTCTATTTATACTCGATTTCGTATTGCCTGGCTTCGAGCTTGTGCCAAATCCTAGTCCATAAATCGCTGTAGCCAATTTGTCTGGTCTCAGCCAGAGGCTTTTGGGCACTCCCCATGGCTTCATATGCTATCGATATTTATAAGTAAAGCGCAAATAGTTAAACAAATTCAGATGGACTGTGGGCACTGTGACTGTGGCAGCAAGTGGTGCCAGTTTGGCTGTTTTGTCGCTGGCATGGAAACCTGTATGGAATTTTTGACAAATGCTTAACATGCGACAGCTGTTTACCCAATAAATCCATTAGCTGTACAAACAACAACAATAAATTGTACTATTGACAAAACAATGTGCTGGCCTCTGGGTGTGACAGTAATCACTAATTGTGGCTTTTAATTTATCATTAGCGAAAAGCAAAGAAGAAGGAAAACGCAAAGCCAGCCAGCGGATGGGCTAAGTCAATTATGAATGTGCCCATACTTTCCCAGCTATATATGTGTATATATGTGCATCTATAGCCAATTGATTCATCAGGAAAGTTGTTTACTATCAACTAGTTGAGTTATGCCCACAGTGAGGAGCAGCTGACGTCGCAGACAGCGCAGCGCCAGCTACGTTGGCAACAAAAGACTCAGGCAACAAACTCGAAACACGCTCTCTTATAAGTCAAGTGTGTGAGTGTGTGCGTGTGTGTGTGTAGCGAAGCGTAGCTGCATCTTATCTGGCCAATCAATCTTTGTTGTTTGTTTAAACACGTTTCATAAAAATTAATTTTTTTATTTATTAAGCAAAAGCATTTTATGGCGTGCTGTGCGATCAGAGCCCAAGCCCAGGCCCAAGCCCATGCCCAAGCCCAAGTCCCAGACCCAGACCCAAAGTCCCAATACACCTTTCGTATTCCCAGTCTCAATCAGTGAGAGAGAAACACCTGCTGCGTTTTCTCTCGCTCAGCTGCGGCTGCTGTTATTGTTCTTATTGTTGTTGCTGTTGTTGCTGTTGTTGCTGTTGTTGTTGCGTTATTACCATATGATATCATCACCCGAAATTCCTCGCTCGCAAATAAATCCAACAACTAAATGAATTTCAAATTCTTCTGCCCAACGTCCCACTGCTTTGTTTGCAGAGCATCAGGCAGCGGCATCATAAAATATTAATTAATTAGTCGAGACTCGGTTAGAAAGCGTGCTTCAACAAACACACGCACACACACACATGAACAGCTCGATAATCGCTTTGATAGTAAAATTAGATAAGCTTGACCATCAATTTCTATTGTATTTGCTTAACAAATCCAATCAAGTTCAAGTTTATGGCGTCAGCCACAGCTCTCTCCCTCTCTCTCTCTACGACTCTCTTTCGTTGTCTCTCCATCTCCGTCTAGTTTTGGGCCAACAGTGTCGCTGACGTTGAAGAAGTTGTTAAAGTTCATTTATTGTACTGAAAGACGATGAGAAAATCATCGAAAAAAGAATTCAGACTGATCTCGAGCGATAAGCTGTTTTTATTTTTATGCCATGATTTAATGAGTTTTATGTGCCTCACAAAAATACATTTGTAAACTTGTTTCAAAACACACACATTTAACCCATTAAGACATTATTAATTATAACATGACCCACAGCTCGTAATCAATTCAAGAACGAGGGCCAAACATTTCCAGGAAATTTAACAAAAGCTAAGACTTCTTTAAAATGAAGCTGTTCTAATAAGAGTTATGAATAAATATGATTAAAGCAAGAGAATAATATTTAGTAAAATTAGTTAGTATGGCAAAAGATAAGAGTTAAATGGAACAAGTCATTTTTTTTATTTATTATTATTATTATTAATATTTTTTTTTCCAATCTTAAAAAAAAACATTGGCTATAATTATAAAAGTTTTTATAAATATTTATGTTTTCACAAGCATGAATAGTGCAAAAATATTCTTCTGAAAAATTATTTAGCTAATTTAATTATTTTTAATACAAACAAATTTTGTTTAATTTCTTAAGTTGATTAATTTCTGTATTATTAATAACAATAGTGCTTAAATCAATTTTTTTCTGTTCAACTTTACTGACGGTTTTTGAATTTTTTCACACATATATTCATTTTAACTTATTCATTTATTTTATTTTTTTTTAAATTTATATTTCCATAAATATTTATATATTTAATTGAGTTTAAGTAATTATTATTTATTTTTTTTTTTTAAATTTATATTTCCATAATTACTATTATATTTAATTCAGTTTAAGTAATTTTTTTTTAACCTCTTCATTCTAGAGTAAATAGCTTATAGCGCACAAATAACATAAGTAGAAAATGCAATAAATTTTAAACCCAATATTGCAATTAACCTAGCATAATCTAAATTTTTATTGAAATTGTCATAAAATTGAATTAGTTTTTATTAGTGCATTTCTTGCTGTTGTTTTTGTTGAGCAATTGTTGTCAATTTCATGGGTTAAGCGCAAAGTGAGCGCTGTACCACACGGCGTATGAGCAATAAGGAAATGCGCACCAGAACGTTGACGACGCCCACGCGATGCAATTTGCAGTGCATAACACAAATGCATAGAGACAAAGAGAGAGCAACAGAGACAGGCAGAGAGCGAGAGAGAGATAGATATTTTTTATGAGCTTGCCTGAGCACTAAATCAATGTGCAACAATTAATGTTAATGTGTGATGTTAAATAAAATGCTGAATATATATGACAGAGTCGCGCTCTGGCTGTCGCTGTGGCAATCGTACTTGGACCTGTTCCTATTCAGATTTGCGTGCCGCGCTTTATAGCATGCACGTTTCAGTAATATGTCAAAATCAAAATAGTCGCGCGCCTCGTTGCATTTGCAATTAGTCAACGTCAACGTCAAAGTCAACGTTAACGTTAACGTTAACGTTAAACTTAACAAACAGCAACAACTACAGCAACAACAACGGCAAATAGTTCGCATTGCAGTCGCAAATTAATTGGCTAACAAATTACAAAACAATTAGAAGGCATTCCTGAAATGGCAACAGCCACCCCTCCCCTCTTCCCCTCCTCCTCCCACACACACATGCATCAAGCAACTGCAAAAGATGCGCTCAGGCATTCCAAATATGCAATTTAGATGCAGTTCAACAAGCGCTGTGGGCATACACGACTCACTAAATGCACTACCAAGCGGATGGTTGAGCTAGCAAATGCTTGGCTTGAATATGAGTAGGCCTTTAATGTATATAGATTATAAATTTTGTTTGTTTTTATAAAGAGTTTTGACAACTAATTTAATCATATACAATTTATATTTATTTCCTTTAGATTTTAACATGCAGTTTACAATGAACATGCTTTACTCTACCAAGCAGATAGTAGAGCTTGCAAATGCTTGGACAGATCTTTAATCTATATGTATAATGTATATCTTTTATGTATGTATATTCAGAGTTTCGAAAACTCATTTAGTCATTTACAATTTATATTAATTTCTTTAATATTTTAACATGCAGTTTACAATGAACTTGCATTATATATGGAAAATTCCCTAAATTTAGCCTAATAGCAGAACTTTTCATTCAATAAACTCCTCTTGCTTAGTCACATATCTAATTCATCTATTCTAACTACGCTAAATGCAATTTTAAACAACCTAACTGACCTAGCTAATATGCCCTGCTTTAGCCTACAGCTCATACAGAAATATTTGCTAACAAGCTTTCAATTTTGTAAACAATTTCTGTGATTTGACAGATGCGATTTCAATTGCCGCTAAAACTGAATGCAATCGGCGCCCAAATCGTTGAGGCGGCGCTACCAAAATTGGCGCCCCCAACAGACCAAAATGGGCAAGAAAGATATCGAGATAGAGAGAGAGAGAGAGAGAGAGAGAGAGGGTGAATAAGAGGCGAAGCGATAGCCCGATCGAAACACTTAGCCAAAACAGGTTGCACAGTTAGCTTTACCTTGGTGGTCCATTGGCAATTGTCGGCTCACGATTTTTGAGGCTCGCATAGATCAAGTGGAGAGGCGCTGCTGATCGCGTGGAAATATTTCAAATACTTTTCTAATAGCCGTTCGCATGAATGAATTGTTTTCTGACTCTCTCCTCTTCGGCTTTATGACTGGGCAATTGGGCTGTAATAAAAATGCATTTCATGCCATAAGTGATTAAGGCAGCGCTCGCTGCTGTAATTTAGTGAGAAGAGAATGGGGGAAGGGGAGGTAGTATGGGTAGCACTGATTCTGATAATTATGCAAGAATTTTTCAATATATTTAATCAGCGCTAGACAAGTGGAAAATCATGTTAAAATTGAAGTGCTTAAGTTTGTGATGAACATGATATGTAGGTAGGGTGAGTGAGTTGAGAGGGGACGAAGGCAGGAGAATATGAAGAAGAGAAGATTTCGTAATGAGTACTATGAATAATGATAATTAATTATTATTTAATTTCGAATAAATAACAGGTATTTAAACTAAACAATCTTGGCTAGGAATCTCACTGATTGCGAATAATGAGTAATATGAGAAATATCAAGATATTATTATATTCAAGCTTGGATCATAAACTGTTGAAGAAACCTAAGCAGAGTTTGTATAGCCATTGAAAATGAGATATCAGGGTAGCAAGATTTTGTATGTAACAGGCTGAAGGAGGCGTGGCAGATTCCATAAAGTACATGTATTCTTGAGCTGAGTCGATTAAGCTATGTTCCTCTATCCGGCTTTCCATAAGCTTGAACGCATTGATCTCAGGGGATATAAACGCTAGAGACATGAAATTTTTATTTGTTGTTATGGATTAAAATTCGAAAATCAGCCAAAAAAATTTTTTCCCACATCTTTGGAGTCTCAATGAATTTCGATTTTTGTTATATTAATATGCGTTTATGTGTTTTCCTTATTACGAACAATTGCAGTGATAGATAGATAGAGGGTGTGCTCAAAAGTCAATAAATAAGTAGATCATAAACAAATGTCAGCTTTGAGTCTTGTGAAATTCAACGAATTCAAATATTTATCTATTAAATTGTAATATGAACGCATGAAGGGCTGCTCACTGTGTTCCAGTTCCACAAATGCTCGAAGTCGGCATGTGTAGACTTTATTTATGAAACTTCAATCTCTCTCTCACTCTCTTTATATATACATATTATTTTTACCGCTTCGAATATCAAACGCTAAAAGCGAATTTCAACAGCTTCGAATCAGAGCTGTGCGCATAAACAAAATCTCGAGTCGCAAATCTTTTCTCAAGGGAAGAAATCGCAGACAAATTGTCTCCGAAAAAAAAGAGAAGCAGCAAAACATATGTAAACAAAGCAATTGATGTTGTGCGTGTGTGTGGTCGGCTATCGATTACAATTGCACTCGATTATTTATACAATTGAGAGCTAATGGCCAATGGCAAATGGCTAATGGCTAATGGCACGGCCTGTTCAAGAGGCGGCCCCACAGCGTCTGCCATAAATTTCCAAATGTCAAAACAATAAAAGCTTAGAAAATAAATTTAGCACATGGCAACAGCAGGGCGCGCGGACTGCGGGGCGGGGGTGTGCGAGAGCTGCTTGAGAGGTTTTGCTTATGGTTTTTGCTACACTATGGAACAGTTATAGCTTATGATAAGGACAAACATGTAATAACTGAATATGCAAAAATAAATAAATGAAATGAATAAAAGAATTAACACTATTTATATTATATCAAATAAATATCAGCAAATAAATATATATGTAAATAAAAAATTTAAGCGTTAAAAATATTGAAAATTATTATAAGAAATAAAAAAATTATGACAAACTTTTCTAGCAACTCAAAAAATAGAATAAAAAAAGAATAAAAAAAATTAAAAAATTTGCATACAAGATAAAAAAAATTGAATTTTGTTGTTCAGTGTTATTAATGAATAAAGCTTAATTTTGCTTACTTTTGTTGTTGTTGTTGCTGTTGTTGCTGTTGTGGCTGCTGCCGCTCAGTCTGCTCATATTTTATTTTATGGCACGTTATTGCTGCTGTTGTTGCTGTTGTTGGGCTGCTGCTGCTGCTAAATAAACAAAAGGCGTGTGTCGACGTCGACGTCGACGCTGATGGTGACGCTGACGTCGTCGCTGCCCCAAGGCTTTGACTTTGAAAAGCGTTTAAGCGGCTTAAGCGTTTGGCTAACTGCCAGCACAGAGAGAGAGAGAGAGAGAGAGAGAGAGGTAGGGTGAGAGAGGGGAGAGGGAGGGAGAGAGATCTGCGATCTTTACGGCACAGCAGCAACAGCAAAAGCTCGGGTTCTGGCTGTGGGTCTCCGAGTCTGGGTGCCACAGCGGCTGCGGCGCTCGTCGCTGCTGTCATCGCATAACAATTTCGCCAGCTTTGTTGTTGTTGTCTTTTTTCTTATTTGTTATTATTATTATTAAGTTTTTTCTTGTTTTTTTGTCTTTTTTTTTTTGTGCTGCAGGGTGTGACAAATGATCAGGCAGAGGCAGAGGCAGCAGCAGCAGCAGCGGCAGCCGCAACGCGCGACTTGTGGAGCCAAATTGTCTGGTTGGTTGTTTATTCAAGTTGATTTGTTGTTATTGCTGCCTTTGCTGTTGCTGTTGCTGTTGTTGTTGCTTTCAGCTGGCATTTACGCACATTACTTTTGATTGCAAACATCTCTTTCTCTCTCCAAGTGTATGTATATGTGTGTGTGTGTGTGTGTGTGTGTGTGTGTTATCATGCACAACAATTTGTATGCATAGAAAGCTAAGGCTTAATGCGCTGTGCTTTATAAGTCGTAACATTTAAATATTAACATATTCTGAGAGTTTGTTTTTGCACTTCCCTGAAAACAAAATAGTTATATATACTATATGTATATATGTATATGCTAGGCAAATATGGCTCGACAATATGTGAAAACTGATTTACGATGAAAACTATCAATAAAATTTTATATGAATCTACTATATAGTATAAAGTATTTGTAGAATATGCCTAACAAGGCAGCCACGGCTGGCCTATACGACATTTCAGATAATCATAAAAAAACGAACCAGTCGCTGGAATGTATATAAATATATCGATGAGAACTATAAATAAACTTTTATAGCGTGCGGATTGGGGAAGTGAAATCAAATAAAAATCCTATTTGATTTATTTGAAAATGAGAAAATATCTCAAAATTGTGGCTAGTGTTGATGGGTTGAAATAGGAAATAGTGTGGATGGGTTAAAATTTTATAGCAAGCAAGAGTTACTTACATTGCTTGCTATAATACTATATAAAATACTCTTGTATTTGATCTGTTTATTTTGCGAAAGTATTTTAAGATTATTCAGATTGGAAAGGTAAATTCGAATATATTTTATAAAATTTTATGATACTGTAAGATTTATTTAAAGTATTGATCTGGTTTTTCTGTTACAGAGAAGTATGACTATGAATCGAAATACCATGATTCACACTTTAGGTCTTCATTTCTTGTTTGATTAACTTCAATCTGAATCGAGCCACTGCAGCTCAATATCTTCAGCTAAACAGCTCGCGTTAGGGTATTTGCTTTTGCGTCAACAAGTTTAGCAAATTGTGTGTATTTCTTTTTACGATCTTGCATAAATATTTGCCTGGCTATGCAGAGTGCCTATAGGTGTGCGTGCGTGTGTGTGTGTGTGCGTGCTTTTGGCCATAGCCAAAGAGCCGTTTAAAGCAAGTCAAAGTCAAGTTTTACGATATGCGCAAACATAAATAACGAACTGCTTATGGGTTTGTCGATTTCAGATTTTGAGAGACTCGCCGTCGTCGTCATCGCCGTCGTCGTCGCCGTCGTCGCACAGCTGCCCCTTTTGTCTATGGGCTAATTTATTGGAATTTTATTTATAAATGCGCAGTTTAATGCTGATACGATAGACGCTGCTGAGCTGCCAAAATGGGTCACTAAGCGTGACAGTTATGGAGCAATATTGCGGTCAAAGAGTGCGTTTCCAATTGGAAAAAAATACAAAAAAAAAAAAAAATATATATATATATAAATCAAAATAAAATATTGCTTGAGAACAAAAGACTTAGGCGACAAACTTGGCACAGCACCTACCGGCGACTGTGGGCGTGTGCCGTAATGGGCGTGGGCGTGGGCGTTAGCAACCGTTGACAATTACGCATGCTAATCGTGTTGCTTGTCAACGTAATTAAAATGTAATCGCGCGCCGGTCAACTAATGAGCGACTTGTCATAAACCATATACAGGGGATTGGTTCCATATGGAAATGGAGGAGGGATGGTGCTAAGGTGTGAGAGGGGATGGCGGGCGGGAAACGAGAATTGAGATGGATAGGTGAAACGGGCGCAGCTATAGTAAATAATATCTTAATGGTGAATTAAAGCCACAAACGCGTTTTGACACCAAGATCGGTTAGCACTAGCCGCCACGCCCCCCAGCAGGCAACCTAAGTACGCCCATGTTTTCTATTTTCGTACTTTGCGGCTTTGCGGTTAACACTCTTTTTTCTGTTTTCCGCTGTTGTTCGCACTATTTTGTATCTTACGGTTGTTTATGGCACAGTTTCGCTGTGTGGCCCAAGTGCGAGTCGAGTGCCTAGCGCGTGGGCACTAAGTGAATGCTATGGCACTACAAGTGACATTTGAATGGAAGCCAAGTTGAAAGGCTCTTGTCACGACTCAAAGGCCAAACAGTTTGCCGTCGATCACACACACACACACTCACACACAATAAATGTGCTAATCGGCCGATCAGCGTGTGTGGACGCGATATCAGCTCTCAAGATCATGTTCCTCGCTAATCTCTGGCAGCTAATCAATCTGGCTAAGTAGCTGCTGTTGAGATTTGCATACAAGAGTTGGCTGAAGTGCAGCAAATATGATCTTTGAGCAGCAATAGGTTTGATGTGGAAAATATCGAAATAGTTGAATTTGTGATAGATATTTAAAATATTTAATTTATGTGAGCAGTCAAAAAAGGTTTGGTTTGGAGCTGGTTATTAAATTGGGATCATTCAGAGAAAAATTTGTGATGGTCATTTAAAATTTGTAAAATATACTCTTTATGCTCGTGATCATCTTAAAGATTTTTGTTTAATTATATATTAATATAGCATAAATATTTATATTATATATTTTTATTGCATAAAAATTTGGCAGAATCTTGTTTAATATACATAAAATTTTTTATATACATTTATATATAATATTATATATGTGTATTTTAATATTGATGAAGTATATGTAATATTTTAAATATTTTATATAATTATTATAGAATTATCAATATTCATTATTACAAAAATCTTATAAATGATGATCTTTTTATATACATTTATAATGTATATTTAAATATATTTGATTTCCTTGCATTATTTATTATTTTTAGTATTAACCAATTGTAAATCTCTTCAATTCAGATTTTTTTTTTTTTTTTTTTTTTTTTTTTAAGCCATAAGTAACCCCTTTGTGAGCTTATTAGCTATTAATTCTGCCCATTTGGGCTCAATTCAGATTGATAAAAAAATATGTTTAGCTTAATTCATTGCCATGTAATCAATAATAATGTAACCAATAATCTTGGCCTTATCTAGATGCTCTAAAGTTATCTATCCTCGTTGCTTAGTCAGCATTGCTTCTGTGCTTTTGCTTCAACGACTTCTTCAGCTTCAGCTGCACCTGACGTCAGATGTCTTAAAATCCAGATTAGTTTATATAAATAACAGGATTTTATGTCGCACAGCTCAGCTGCAGTTGATGGCGACAATTTGGCTTCTGCAATGCGCAAAATTGCTGTAGCTGTTGTTGTTGTTGTTGCTGTAGCTGCTGTTAGTCGTATTCATTAGCGTTTGGTCGTTTGGGTCTATAAGCGTCGATTTTTCATTATTAAAAATGAAAAGTGTTGGCATTAAGTGGGAATCAAGAGAGGGCCAGCCAGAGGCAGGCCAAGCCGGTCAGGCTGATTACTCATACGCCGCATTGCACCTGTTCGGTGAGCGTGTCCGAACGACAACAACAACAGCCGGCGGCTGCTGCTGCTGCTGCTATGGCGACGACGGCAAAACTTAATTACTAAGCAGGAAATATTAGCGCACATAGTTAAAGCAAATAAAACTAATGAACAAGAAATATTAATTTGGCAAAATAGAAACACGCAACAGTAGGAAAACCCCATCAAAACCAAAGCCAAAGGCAGCAGCCGGCAGAAAGAGAGATGGAGTCAAAGCATCGAAATGATACGAAACACAAAGCAACTTTCAATTGAAGTGCCACGACGGACACTTTTGCCACGAAAAAACTTGAACATGCATTTTAATTGCAGCCCAGCCGCCTCTCAGTGCCGAATGCAAGGCAAACACAACTTCAGACACAATTTGTACAAACACACCGAGGCAAGAAAGCAAAAGCTGTGCCCAAATGAAATCAAAGACAAGTTTCTCACATACACTAACTGAGCCTTATTTAGGTCAATCGCATGTTAAATCAAATTTACATGAGAGAGAGAGAGAGAGAGGGATAGAGAGAGAGAAAGAGAGAGATAGATTCTAATCCGCAATATCACATCTCTGCAGTAGTGCTGCCTTTTAAATTTCTATAGTACAAAATAAATATAATATATGCTTATTGACGAGAATATTACATCCATGCTCATAAATGCCATTTGGCATATCTGTATATACAGTTGAGGCCATAAAAATAGTTGTGCGAATTAACATTAAATATTAGATAAGAATACTTTGTTCAGTTCAATAGGTCGATTGAAGTTTTAATTAAGTCTATAGGCTTGATAAATTTATTATATTTTTATATTTTTTTGGGAAACGAGCTTAAATATTTAGACATACATTAAAACTACAATTGATGACTTAAGTGTTTGTATATAAACTCAATAAAAATATTGTATATTTTAAATAAAAACAATAAATAATATTGTGGCTTAATACCTGTTACAATATCAAGCTAATTTTTGGGATTAGTTTTAAAACAAATATTTGAATTAATAATAATGATATATTAATAATCATAATATGATATTATTTATATCTGATTAATTATTTTGGTACATATAATATAATAATATAAAGCACACAACAACAACAACTATTCACAAATAACAACCAATTATTTTTTATTTACTTATCACATTACATAAAAAAAAGTTCAGTTTGCATTCGCATTTGCATATGCCCCATTTGAGAAGAGTATGAATAATTGCACAAGCAATTGTCTGCAGCATGTCTGGTTGCAAGTCGTCATCGGCTGCTGTTGTTGCTGTTGCTGCTGCAGTTGTTGCAGTTGCAAACGTCTCGCACGAGGCTTCAGCTCGAAAAGCTCTGATGCTAACGATGTTGTTGGCTCGTTGAAGTCTGCTGCAACCAGCCGAATGTTGAGCAATCAAATCAAAAATACAAAAACAAAAAACTGAAAAAACAAACACAAAAAAAAAAACATTGTCACGTCAAATTCATGTCATTTAATTAATTTTGTTTACTTGCCGCAACGATAATTTGTTGCTGTTGTTGTTGCTGGCGACTTGTTGTCTTTGAAAAAATTTTCCATTGCCGCATGGAAAACGCCGCTGTTTATCATATTCATATATGCTTAGATATTTTCTATGTATATATATATATATATATATATATATATATATATATATATATGTATTTACACACATACACACACATTGATCACATGGCATGCCGAAAAAATAATTTTCCCACATGGCTGCACTTTATGCAAAGCACAATTCGCATGAAATCAAACAAAGTTGTTTTTGCTTGAGTCTTATACACACACATACACACACACACACATGCATGCATATATACAGCAGCTCAACATTTGAATTTTGATTTTTTTATAGTTTGCCGACAGACTCTTGACGGCCTGTCAAATAAATGTCGCTTTATTCAAATTTCGCTTCGCACTAATTGTCTGGGGTCTTTAGCTTAAGACAAAGGCCGCAAAAGCTGCTGCTGCTGCTGTGGATGCTAACAAGCCTCCAAGCTTCGAGCCCAAGTGCAGATTAGCCGTGTTGGTCCACGGCTTGGGCAGACTTTGTGTCGCAGACTGGCTCCTCAATCAACTTTCGATCAAAACGCGCCGCACGGCTTTTGTCTTCGCTTTGTTTGTGTTGGGCGCAGAAGCCGCAGGAGGAGGCCGCAGGAGGAGGCGGTTAGCTGAGAGAAAAGGTTAAAGCAAAGATCCTTGAGTGGAACCTTTTGGCGGCATTTTGCATGGCTCATTTGATATTTGTTTTAGATGCGTTACGATAGATCACAAAAAAATTAAGGGAAATAACCAAACAATTGGTAACGATTACCGCACAGTGGGGCCAAGCTGTTGATTGAGTTCTCAAAATAATAATACTAAATACAAAAGTAAAGAATACAAGAGAGAAGTAACATACTTATTTAGAGTTTGCGTATTAAATATATATGTCTATTATTAACGTCTATCGTTTATCGTGAAACATATCGATATACAACAAATTTATATGCTGTTTATGTATATTTAACTAATTTTGGATAAATAAAGCTTGGAGTCTTGGAAGATATTGATCGATAAATAGTCAAATCGATAAATATAGTGAATGCTATAAATCGAAATTAGTTATCATAAAGTTATCGATAAATACAGTAAATATCCAAGCTCTAGGTGTGCCACATTTCATTAATGTTAATCGATATATTAATCGATATACGAAATTTGTGTGTGATCGATGTCCACTGTGCAGCGGCATCTCATACGGCGGTTAATTCAAGTTGAAAAACGGAAATTATCAAACGAAAGAGATACGAGTGCGAGCAACATACGACACCGGATGTCTGTCCGGGCTAAAGGCATGCACACAAATATACTTATATATATATTCATATATACATACATATATGTATTCTATATGTATGAAAGGAGCAACAGGCAAAAAAGGATAACTTGGCTAACAGCAACAGCGGAGTACAAAATGTCTGCTTAAGCTGCGGATGAGTTAATTAAATCTGTCAATACTCCAATACACACACACACACACACGCGCGCGCTGAGCTGGGGGCGGGGAGGAGAGCGAGCGAGTGGCATCAAACGACCATGTCCATGTCATCGTCCATTCAAGCGCCCATCATCAACGGCAGCAGCAGCGGCCATAAAAAATGTAGCGCAACATGTGCGGGCCACGAAGCGCAGGAGCAGAAGGAGCAGCAGCAGGAGGAGCAGCCGCAGCAACAGCAGCAGCAGCAGCAGCAGCAGGAGTAGGCTTACGGGCAGGGACCGTGCAGCGAGCTGCTTGCCTGGAATGTAACTCGATTCCTATTAACTCATCAAGTTGGGCGCTGGGGCGTTGTTTTTTTCTCTTATTTTTTGTTTTTGGGTGCCTGTGGCCCGTCCTGGCCCTGGCCTGGCTCTGGCGAGGCAAAAATTAAATCAGTTTCGGTTAAGCAAAATGCAACAAAACCAGAAAAAGAGAAAAAAGCTGCCAAAAAAACGGGGCTTAAGGCAATTTGTAGCCCTGTGCGGTCTTTCTGCGTGTGTGTGAGTGTGTATAGGTGTGTGTATGGGTGTGTGTGTATAGGTGTGTGTGTGTGCTTTTATAGAAGCAAATGTGTTCACACAGTTTACTAATAGCTCCATAAATAATAACCAAAGAGGTCAAAATGTTGGCCCAAATACACTGAGAAAAAATAGGGTTAACGAAATGAAGAGTCAGAGTTTGAGAGATAAAGCTTAAATTTTATTTTAAAATTAGAGAGTAGAAAAAACTAGAATTAAAAAAAAAAATTAAAGTAAAATATTTTGGCTTTTTTCTCTCTGTTAACCATTCGGTTAAGCTTTCTTTTATTCTACTAACCAAAAATAAATAAATAGAATAGCCTATAAGAACAACAAAATTTATGTGGTAAAAAGACAAATGTGAAAAAATAAGTTAAATAAAAAAAAAACAAGGAAGAAGGCTCTAGTCGAGACTGCTCGACTAGGAGATACCCTGAACCCTCTAAGCTGATATTCTAATCATTCTGCACTTTTATGCACACATACATACACATGCATCCACACGCACGCATAAGCCTGCGCTCTGCTAACTGCGCAGTAAGCAGCGACTGCGCTTGGGCTGCGCTGCAGTGTGGGCAACATTATGAGAATTTATCTGTTGAATAATTTCTTTTGTAGACATAAGATCTTAATGAAACTTTCAGAGTGTAATCAAATGATGAATATGTGTGTACATTCCAAAGCACAAGTCTCTAGTACTTGAAATGCGTTTTTTACAAATTTGGGGCGAAGGGGGCGTGGTATCCAAAATCTGTAAATTACAAAATCTTTGTATCGATTAACTTTATATACAACCCAAATTTGAACACTCCAGGTCTAAAAATGTTCAAATTAGGCTGAAAAAACAAAATCAATTTTTCGATTATTCTCGATAAAAAAGTTATCGGACGATTTATCGAAAAAATAAAGCAAACTCGTACTGCGTATGGTACTCACGAGTATGCATGCCAAATTTCAGCTCTCTAGCTCTTATAACTTCTGAGATCGACGCACTCATACGGACGGACGGACGGACGGACGGACGGACGGACGGACAGACGGACAGGGCTATATCGACTCAGCTCGTCGCGCTGATCAAGAATATATATACTTTGTGGGGTCTGCCACGCCTCCTTCTGCCCGTTACATACTTTTTCACAAAACCATTATACCCTGATTTCCCATTTTCAATGGGTTCAGGGTATAAAATGACATTCTTAATTTCCGTTTTTAATGATCTATAAAGTTGCTTCTGGGATGCCATTCTTGTCTTTACAATTCTGATAACACTGATCCTCTCATGAGCCTCTTCAAGTTAGGGAAGAGTATATAACAAAATGTGGTTTAATCAACGAAAAGCTAGAATCGAAGTTAGTTAGGTATTTCTTTAGCAGACCTCACACTATGCCTATTGTACTAATTTATTTTATAATTAATTTGTAACTCTGCAAAAACATTTATCTACTCGTCTCACATCAAGATGCTCCAAAAATAATTTGAACTGTAGACATTAGCAGTGATCAACGGGCAGCAGGCAAAGGCAGAGGCAGCAGGCGGCGAGCAGCAGGCAGCGAGCAGGAGGCAGCAGGCAGCGAGCAGGAGGCGGCCAGCACGTTGTGGCTCAGCTCGCTGAGTCGCGCTACTATCTGCTGCTTGTGCCATGCCCCACACAGAGAGGGCCGTTGATGTGCGTGTGTGTGTCTTGGCTGTGTCTCAAGTTTTCAACAACAAGCTATAAGCCAATAAAGAAGAAACAAGACCAAACAGCAAGGATGGCCCAACAACAACAACAACAACAACAAGTAAGAAGGCTCTAGTCGAGACTGCTCGACTAGGAGATACCCTGAACCCTCTAAGCTGATATTCTAATCATTCTGCACTTTTATGCACACATACATACACATGCATCCACACGCACGCATAAGCCTGCGCTCTGCTAACTGCGCAGTAAGCAGCGACTGCGCTTGGGCTGCGCTGCAGTGTGGGCAATATTATGAGAATTTATTTGTTGAATAATTTCTTTTGTAGACATAAGATCTCTATAAAACTTTCAGAGTGTAATCATATGATGAATATGTGTGTACATTCCAAAGCACAAGTCTCTAGTACTTGAAATGCGTTTTTTACAAATTGGGGGGAAAGGGGGCGTGGTATCCAAAATCTGTAAATTACAAAATCTTTGTTTCCATTAACTTAATATACAACGCAAATTTGAAGACTCCAGGTCTGAAAATGTTCAAATTAGGCTGAAAAAACAATGCCGATTTTTCGATTATTCGCGATAAAAAAGTTATCGGATGAATTATCGAAAAAATAAAGCAAACTCGTACTGCGTATGGTACACACGAGTATGCATGCCAAATTTCAGCTTTCTAGCTCTTATAACTTCTGAGATCGACGCACTCATACGGACGGACGGACGGACGGACGGACGGACGGACGGACGGACGGACAGACGGACAGGGCTATATCAACTCAGCTCGTCGCGCTGATCAAGAATATATATACTTTATGGGGTCTGCCACGCCTCCTTCCGCCCGTTACATACTTTTTCACAAAACCATTATACCCTGATTTCCCATTTTCAATGGGTTCAGGGTATAAAAAGAAAGCGCAGGCAAAGAATACCTTAATTACGGTTAATGGAGCGTTCGAAAACCCGCTCCTTACTATCTCACTCGGAGTGTGTGTGTGTGTGTGTATGTGTATGTGTGTGTGTGTGTGTATGCGAAAGCCACAAAATAACTTAATCACATTTCAGGGACCACAAAAATTTGCGGGCCATGTTCGTAATTTTGTATATAAATGAGAGGCCACCTAATGAGCCTGATTAACCATAGACCGTCAGGCGGAAAGCGAGCGTGCGAGTGGGACAGCGATACAATGCGAAAGAGATAGGTAGCGGCATAACGCGGGCGGTCGACAATTTAGCGGTGTTTCATTTAACTGCTTTCATGCCACAGATCGCGTCGAATGGGACGCGTCCTTTTGACCTCGACCAGAAAGCTGCAGAACGAGAGCGAGAGCGAGGGAGAGAGAGAGAGAGAGAGAGACCCAAAGGAAGACAGAGACTCGATTTCTTCTTCTTTTTTAGCATTTTTATGATGCGAGACGAAGATGCTTTTAATTTGCGTACGATGTGTCAATGATGTTGGAGGACCATGTCGTCGCGTGTGGCTTTCCTTATTGTTGTTGTTGTTGTAGTTGTTGTTGTTGGTAATAAAAATCAGCTTTGCTTTAAATGCCATAAACAAAACGCCTGAAACATTTTCGCTGACAGATGTCTTCATTGAAAATTATGCAGGCAGTCTGAGGTCGTTTTTGGGAACCAAGCTCCGATATCGCAGGCCCAGACTCCGGGCCGACGAAGGCTAAAGATTGGAGCTCTGGCTCTGGCTCTGGCTCTGGCCTGGCTCAGGCTCAGGCGTCAGGTGGCATCAACCGTGAGAAAGTTTGCTGCTCGCTCAGCTTGATATGATGTTCGTTGATTTTTGCTTTTTTTTTTTTTTTTTTTTTTGCTGTTGTCTTAACTCTTAAGCTGTACTTGTTAATGTTGCTTCGTTGTTGTGCTTAGCTTGTTTATTCCTCACGGCTTAAGCTAAGAATGGGCAAAGCAGTCGAGCCGAAACATTAAGATTGTATAAGCAAGGCTCTTATTGAGCTAAATAAACGATTTTTAATGTTAATTAGTTGACGAATGGGTTTTTAATGGAAGCAAATTACAAGCAATTATGATATGACATATCTAGGTAGCCAACTGCCCATAGATGGCGCCACTGCAAAATCTAATAAAAGTTTAAAAAGAGATTTCATATACAAATGATGTTGCATATGAGAGCGAGCGAGAGATAGAGAGAGAGAGAGACAGAGACAGAGACAAAGAGAGACAGAGACAGACAGAGAGACAGAGACAGAGACAGAGCGAGAGATAGAGAGATAGAGAGTGAGAGAGAGATGGAGAAAGACAGATAGAGCGAAAGATAGAGAGATGGAGAGTGAGAAAGAGATGAGGAAATACAGATAGAGCGAGAGAGAGAGAGGGAAAGAAGAATTCTCTGCCGAAATCTTAATAAATATTGTATATTTAAATACATTTTTGGTTAAAAATCTATGATAAATGAACAATAACTTAGATTCTATTAGATTCGATTTGTCACTCTATTTCAGCGTTGCCAGAGAGCCAATCGCCAGTTGATCGGGAATCACTACGGATCTATATAAATATAGTTTAAAAAAACTTTACTACATACATTTTTAATAGACATATATGCTTTATATATGCTTTGTAAGCCTGATCTCTGAAATTATCAATAATCGAATATTTATCGATATCATCAATATAGATCATAATGGGTTATAGTTATCAATTCTAGCTACAATCATATATATTACTACATATAATTAATTAGGGCATTCATAAACATACGTACATATATGCATATATTCAGATAATCTAATGTTATCGATGCCGCAACTGAGATTAGCCAACATTATTTACATTTATATTAATTTAACCATAATTAGGCAATTCTCTTCTGGTATCTTTATTAAGCATAACAAGTTTTGATCCCAAATATGTTTAGTTTTATCTTTATTATTATTTGTGCTCCCCCTGCCCGTCATTTGGGTTCTGCTTAGTCATGTTTTGGCTATTTGCGAAGAGCAGCCGAACAGCATAACTTAATCATAACTTTTTGGGTGGCCCCAGCAGCAATGGCCAAAACAATGCTGAATTGTTCTCCACACACACACACACATACACTCGCTTTGATTTCAATCTGAAACTGAGCGCCTGGCCGAGCATAATAATATTGTATCATTGTATCTGAAGGAGTTGCCGACATCGTGAAGTTTGTGTGATTGTTGGCCTAAGAATTGGCCTGGTCTGTAGTCTCTGGTCCAGCAGCAGCAGCAGCAGCAGCAGCAGCAGCCGAGGCCCATCATCATCTTCATCATCAATGGCAGCTTTGGGCCTACCGTACAGAAAAAGAGAGACAGAACAAGAAGAAGAAAGGGAGCCTCGCCACAAACTCTTTTTGGGCGTCGTTTTTGGCTTTGGCACGCTGAAAATTTTATGACTTCATTTGCTGACCACCAAGCAAGAGCAGCCAAAAAAAAAAAAAAAAAAAAAAAAAAGAGAAGAGAGAAGAAGAAGAAGCAAACTACAAGCTGAGAGTAAATAACCAAACAGTCGAGAGGATTGCTTTATAATAGGTTGTTGTTCTTCGTCTTGTTCTTGTTGTTGTTGCTGTTGTTGGTCTGGGCATGCAATACTTGGAATTTCATGCAGCGGCAACAATGCTCTCAGCACAAAGGATTCTTTGAATTTTGATCAACATTTCGATTGGGTGGCACACACCGAGCACTAACTAGTTGTCTAAGTAGCCCCAACAATCAAAAGAACTACAAACACCGAAGAGAACCCAGCGACAGCCCACCTATAAAGCTAATCAGCAATTTCATTTAGCCGAAAGATCGGAGCGAAGCGAAGTTCTCGAAAAAGTAGAGTACGTTTTGGGAGCTATTGAAGTTAATAGATTAGGTAAAATTTCTTTTATAGCAATGTTTCTATTGACATGTAAATATGTTAATATTATTATTAGCTTAATATTATCTGACAATCTCCTGATCTAATGGTCTTATATTCTTCTGATCTCAGAGGCATTCGCTTTTGCAAGCTTCTGGGATCAGAATGGGTAGATTTTTCTATCTTTATATATATTATGGGAGAGTGGGGACTACAAGTCGATTTTTGTATCTATTCTCATTCTCATTCCTTTTAATTTCTTTGAGTATTTTTGACCTACCAATTAATCTGGTAATCAATCTATGGCAATTCCACTTTTAATATTTTTCGGCTTAGTTCATCAATCAATAATTCATAATAATAATCAATCGATCTATAAGCCGATATACCGATCTATAGTTCGATCAAAGCTAATTATCTATATGGATAGCAGCATACCCTATAATTATCGATCTATAAATTGGAATGAAGCAGGTATCGATTTGATCTCAATCTATGATCTAATATATATATTTTGTCTGGTTTATCCTATACTGATCTATATATATACCAAGGTATACCTCTATTTACTAACTAGCCCCGCTTTCCACTATTTGCCTTTAGTGAACTTCTCCTTTTCTAGATGCTGCACTCTGGTATTCTGCGACTCTCGCTTTTCTCAGCTTCCTCCCCATTCCTTACTCTTCTCCCCCCTATTCACCCCCCGCCACTCACTCCCTCAGTCACTCGCCAATCGCAAACACGTATCGTTATCTGTAATTTATGCACTTGTACTTTGAATCACTTAGTTGATCTCGTTTCTCTTCTGCTCTTTTCTTATTTTTTTTCTTTTTATATCCTGCTGCTGCAGCTCCTGTGCCACTGACAGTGACTGCTTTTTGTTGTGCACACAGAGCGGGAGAGCGAGAGAGAGGGAGAGTGAGGCAGATAGAGACGACAATAAGGCGCTGCGATTGCGATCTTATCAACAATGCGCAACGATCAACAGCAACCGCAACAACCAGAGCAACAAAACTTGGGACACACACGCAGCAGTAGCAGGAGGAGCAGCAGCAGCAGCAGGAGCAGAAGGTTGAGCAGGAGCAGTGGAAAAGGGCAACTGCTGCAGGAGAGGATTGAGGGTAGATCTGTGGCAGCTCGAGTGGATAGCTGCTGGCTTAGCACAGACACAGATAGAGAGAGAGAGAGAGAGGGAGAGAGAGATAGACTCTCGGCTGGGTGCGTGCGTAGAACAGCTTCATAAATGTAAATTAGAGCTCGTTTAGCATTGACTATGGGCTCGTAAATAAATGCCAAATGACATCATTATCAACGTGCAACAGTTGCTGCCAACGGGCAACAGTTGCTGCCACCAGTTGTTGCTCTCGTTTTTGTTTTTGTTTGTCTCGTTTGCCTCGTTATCGTTTTTATGCTGGCTTTGATGTTGTCGATGCCAGCGCTGATAGTGACAGAGTGAGGGAGAGAGAGAGCGGGAGCGGGAGTGAGGGAGAGGGAGAAACAGGGACAGTGGCAGCATTGGCTTATCAGTGAATGGCGATCGTATGAAGCTGGTGATAATGACTTGTAAGTACAAAATGCCTTGTCAGCGGATGTTTCTCGATTTAGTTGTTGTTGTTGTTGTTGTTGCTGTTGCAGCAACTGTTGCTGCTGCTGCTGTTGGTGATTTTATGCCTGCCCATCACTTCAATTAATTTGGCTGGCTTAATTTGCGTTTTGTTGCCTGTCTCGACGTCTTTTGCCTTTTACAAGCAAATCGTGCGCCTCGGCGTCCGTTTGTCTATGCCAGCTTCATTATTTTCCTTTTCCATATCCATTTCCAGCCTGGCTGTGGCTGTTGCAGTTGCTGTTGCTGTTGCAACTTGTAACGCCGCAGCAACAGCAGCAACAACATCATGAAAAATGCATTTTCAATTCAACAACGACAACAACGTTGAGGAGGATGAGCAACAACAACAACGACAACAACAACGACAAGCTCTCAAAAACACTGCAGACTGGCAGACGCGTTCGCAGTCGCAGCTCACTTAAAATTCTTGTGCCTTGTATCGGGCTGGGCATCGGCGGGCGGGCGGGGGTGCCGCGGGGCCGCGGGGCAGGGCTAGGCATAGGTGGACACTGCTGCACTTACAGCGATTGCCGCAGAACTTTTGTCAAGTATTGTAAAATTGTTTTGGCAGGCCAAAGGCGGCAGGCGGCGCTACGAGCATAAAAACAAAAGACGCTGATGAGTCTTAAGCCCGGCAACAGGCTTGTCCCCCAGACTCCGAAAAGAATTATCCATCTGCGCGCAACACTGCCCAACAGAGTTGAGGGCTGGTGCTGAACAGAGTTGAAATGTATTGGAGGATACGATTTACAGAAAAATAAATAACCAATAATTTGGATAGATTTACTCTTTATTTTAATCTCTTTAGCTCTGATTTTTCTCTGGCCTGAACTTTAAGAAACTCTCTTTGAGTTTAAATACTGTATTCATTGATTGAATAAATTTACAGTAGTGACTTATAAATGGTCTGCTCTATGGCACGATTGTCCTATACAGCGTAATAGATGAAAAGATATATAATATATGAGTATTTGTAGAATTTATATAGAATTTGGTATGAGATCCTTTACTATTTCCTTTCCTTCTCTATATATGCATATATATGTACTTATATGTATTAGTGTATTTCTCTGTTTCTTTCTTTCTATCTCTCTCTGTCTATGTCTCTGTTTCTTTACCTCCTTCTGCCTCTCTCACTCTATCTCTCTATCTATCTCGCTATAGTTTTTATTTTTACTTTCTTCTTCTCTCTGCTCCTATATGAATATATTTATTAAAGTTTATTCTTTTGCCTTTCCCCCTATATCTCCCTTTCTCTATTTAAGACGAAAGCTCTCAAATGCACTAAAAATCTTCCACAGACTTATACCACTTCAGGACCATAGTGGATCATTGTTATACTATCTCACGCCACAATACTCGAGATTTTTGATACAGTTAACATTACAGATAACTCAAAAAGCTCGCGCTTCTGCCTTAATTTCTAGCTAGCCTCATGCTGTCCAGTGTAATCGAAGTTCAAGTTAATGGCTTTGACTTGGCCCCATGCTCAACATGGTCAAGAGTCACAATCCAAGTCCAACTGCAACTCGAATTCCAACTCCGAAGTCAGAGTCAAAGTTTTGTGTTTTGTGCGTGTTTTTTCCTGGAAAAACGTCGCCCACATAATTTTCAATTTTGAGTTAGTGAGTGACCGGATGTTGGCGATTGCCGTGCAGTGCCTTCTAATTGTTGTGCCTGCCTGCGGGGGCAGGAGACGGGGTCAAAGTGCACTCGAGTGTGAGGCAGTGGCAGCAGCAGCAGCAGCTGTTGCAGCAACAAATAATTTTCAAGGCAATTAGTGAAAATGTTTCAATTTACAAAACATCCAAATGATAAGCGGGAAATTAGTAAATAAAGACATCAAAGCGCGCATCAGGTGGAGGGCAAATTATAAAACTAGAAACGAGCCCAAAAGGAAAGCCGGCGCTAATGGCGCTACACACACAGAGAGAAAGGGAGTAGGAGTGAGCGAGGGGTGGGGGGATCGTCGACTGCATACAACAGGTGATTAATTATAAACACTGACAAAACATAAAAATACAATTTTTATACCGCGCACCCAAACAAAGTAGACGAAGGGAAGCCAAAGGGCCAAAGGCGGTTAACAAATTGGTTAGAACATTTTTATGAGAGCAAAGAGAGAGAGAGAGAAAGGTCATTCCGTGTGTGTGTGTGTGTGCCCATTAATCGCGGGTTAATTGCCTCACAAAGCGGTTAGCTAATTGCCCATAGGCAAAAAGGTTGAACAGGTAAGAGAAACGAATATCAATTGAAAGGGAGTGTGTGTGCGAGAGAGAGAAAGAGAGAGAGAGAGAGAGAGAGTGTGTGTGAGTGAGCGGGGGCGTGGCTAATTCCGAAGGGGCGACATTTGAAGAGACAGAATCTGGGGGCGTGTCTCTCTGCCAGAATATTTCATGTGAGCGAATGTTGTTCGAGTTTGATCTAGAACAAAACTGAGTTCAAATCGATTTCGTTAGGGAATCCAAATTTTTAATGGAATGTAAAAGTCTATAAAAATTATTTTTATTGCACATCAAATTTCAACGAGGGTGGGCATTAGTTTAAGGTGTATTAAGCAGTCCTAATGGCCATATAAAAGGAATATAAATATAGCTTCGAGTGCTCGAATGAGAGATATTATGGCAGAGGTCGGGCGTACCTAACTCCACTTTCTATGTGTTTAACCAGAGAGAGAGAGAGAGAGAGAGAGAGAGAGAGAGAGAGAGAGAGAGATAATAGTAGATGGATTGAGTTCCCCGAGCCCCGAGCTCGTATTGAAATGTTAATTCTATTGCAATATGCAAAGGGAATATGTTTCTACTATATTAAAAATTATTTTAAGGACCTTAGCATATCTATATTTCATAACAATTCATAATTCCCTTCTTCAAATTGTTTATTCAAGTCAAGCTAAATTAAACTAATAACTTAAATTAAGTTGAAGCTGAATTACAATTGTTGAGCTACTATGTTAATCATTTCAAGCGTAACCCAATTACAGTCTGAACTTAATATGTGTGTGCGAGTGTGTGTGTGTGCGTGAGGTAACTTCATGTAAGTTCAACATGATTATGCACGAAAATGAAACGAGCAAGAAATTGAGGCAACCAAAATTACTTATGGAGGCAGCGAGCGAGGATGAAGCTGAGAGGCTGCCACAGCCAGCTACACTCTCCATGTGTGTGTGTGTGTGTGTGTGTGTGCGGACTGCACACGTGGCATAAATGCGAATGAATCTTCTAGCGTTGACGACTGGCAGACAAAGCGGTGCGTGCAATCGCAGCCAAAACAGCGTCAGCGTTGGCCCGAGCCCAACCTGAGCCTCGGCGAGACAGATGAGGCTGAGTGGAGCCGAGCGGAGTGGAGACAGCGGAGACAGAGGATACGGAGCGAGGCTGGCAGAGATGCTGTTCGAACGGAGATGGTGGCTGGGACCACGCGGCATAAATTGCGCATAAAACATGGAAAATGAAGCGATAAACTTGAGATACGCGATCGTAAAGCAAAGCAAGCTCGTCGTCATCGTCGTTGTGGGTTTTATATGCAGTCCAGGCCCAAGCACAGTGTGGCAAACAGTCTCGAAAATTGATCAAAATATTGTGAAAATCCTGTAAGACAGCACCATAGATATTTCTTTTTTTTTTATAGTTAACTTTAGAAATGATATAATATCTTATAGGGATTATATCTCAATGGCAAAAAATTAATATTCATAAAATAAATTTATAATAAATAGATAAATTGACGATATTTTTGTAATTTTTGTATATTATTATTTATTTTAAATTTTATTTTTAATTTGATTATTTTTTATTTATATACGTATAGAATAATTTCAGATTTTATTTTTATTTTTATTAAAGTAAAAATTTAGTTTTTTTACTTGGTTAAAAAATTTGGAAAAAAGAAATGTCATATATAGTTTAAAATTATAATTGTTAGCTTAAATTTTTCTAATCGAAATTTATATGATATTTACTTTTAACTTGATCATAGATGTGGGTCATTCTTTTTGATTTCTTTCAATAGAATTAAATCCCAGAAAATGTACATTTCAAAAAGCTAGAAAATAAAAATAAAAGTTAAATTTTTTTATTTATTTTTAAACTTTTATAATAACAAAATATGTAATAATATTTGTATTATGTGTAATAATTTATGTACAATAATAAACAGTTTTTTAGTATCTATGCACCTCAAAGTATGCAATATATAATATCTGCCTTATATGCTTTCTATGAAATAGATTTATAGAAAACCAATTTTTGATTAAACAATTTATGTTAAATTTAAAACAGTTCATATTATTGTAAAAAGTTGTTTGATCTGTTACGCCCCACTGTGCGCGTCCGCCGTTGTTGGGGAGTTGCCGGGGCAGCATTGGTCAGTCGGACGATGTCAGTGTGTTTGTTTATGTTTGATGAAGCTGTTTTCGGGGAGCGGCAGCTGCTGCTGTCGTGCTGTTGTTGTTGTTGTTGTTGTTGCTGGCCATTAGGCGCGGCCTGTGGAAAGCCTGCGGTAACAACAGCAACAACATCAGCAACTGCGACTGCGGCAGGATAATGACAACCCAAAGCCAAGAGCTGGAATATCTGTTGATCCAGCTCCAGCACAGTTATGTAGCATTGCTGCATTGCTGTGCTGCATTTTAATGATGCGAGCTTTGGCTTGCGATGGGCGTGGCCAAGCCATGCTGATGCGTCACGCAACGCGTTGCGGCTATGTGTGTGTGCTTCAACTTCTTCTTCTTCTTTTTTGTTTGTTTTTTTTATGATTTCAGGAAATGGCCAAAAGCCATGAAGCATCATCTTTTCAATTTGTATATATATATAGAGAAGATATATGTACATATTGTTGTTGTTGTTGCTAACAAGCCGCTAACAAAGGCAAACAGGCCACAGCAGCAACAGCAGCAGCAGCAGCAGCCGCCGCAGCTCCTTCCAGCTCCTGCTGACAGTTCTTTGAGCCTTCAGCCGGCAAATATTTGGCCTGCTTTAGTTTTTCTTTTCTCCGTTTCGGCTCGTTTGGACGTCTCTGTTATTATTTGTTTGATTAATTAACATGCCACAGCGGACCACCAAAGGTGGCAACGAGCCAAACGGCAGCAGCAGCAGCAGCAGCAGCGGATCCAGCTAACAACTAAATGCTGACAAGGATAACACACAAAAGTCAACAACAACAACGACAACAACGACAACAGCAACAGCAAATAGTATGTGAATGATTCACAGCTCGATGATGTCTCAGCGCGACAGTTTGAGAGTCAAAACAGTTTGAGCAGCATTTATTAGCAGCAACTGGCCTAGAAGCCAAGCTGTCTATAAATATTTTGGCTAGATTCAAGATTTTATTGATTTATTTATTTTTATTTATTTTTTTTTTACTTAAAATTACAAACTACAATTCATTTCAACATTTCATTAATTTGAATTATTTTTTAAATTTATAAATCGTATATATTTCCAATTTTGTGTACAATAAGTGCAGTTTTTCCTTTATTGCTTTAGGGCTTTAGCGCTACAGATCTACGGATCAAGTCTTTTTCCTTATTATTTAAAATTATTTAAAAATATATGACAATAGCTCCAGAGATTAATATTATATTAAACCATTTTAAAAAAGTTTATTTTTTAATTTTTTAATTTATTTTAATTTTATTTCTGTTGTTGCGCGCTATACAGCTAGGAATGCATTGAACTCCATATTCACTCTAATAATTCTCTCAAAAATAAATAAAATAAAATATTTTTATAATTTGTATTAAAAGAAATTAAATGAAATATTATTATTTGTAAATAAAAATATGTATATTAATAAATTTATAATATGTACATAAATAACGGCTTATTAATAAAGCGTATGTTAATAAAATAAATACAAAAAAAAAAAAAAAAAAAAACAGAAAAGTAATTTAATTTCCAATCTAAAATTATTTTTATCGCTCATTATATGGGGACAATTAAAAATAATAAAAAAAATTTCCAAGAAATTGAATTAATTATAATTATTATATAATTAAATTATTGTTCTTACTCTTAACATAATGAATATAGTAATATAATCAATAGCAATATATTATAAAATAAAATAGTAATTATATTGCATTAAACTTTTATATATTTATTATTATATAAGCTTCTTTTGAGCTATGCTCAAGTTCTTCTCTTCAAACAGTTCGACAATCTGCGCCCGACTCCAAAATCGAACTCAAGAGTCAAAAGTTTGAGCCAAAGAGCTAAAAGGTTTATGGCTGCTGCACTTGGACTCCATTCATGCGCCTCTCAGCTCCAGCTGCGTGTGTGTGTGTGTGTCTATGTGTGTGTGCATCCACTTCATTTTATAGTCTTTGTGGCGTTTGCTGTTCTTCTGCTGCTGGACGTCTGACTGGCTGTGCTTTTTGTTCATGTTGTTGTTGTTTGTTGTTGTTGTTGTTTGGGGCTCGCTGACGAGGCTCTTCGAATTTTGGAATTTGTTCAGCCTTGTTAAGAGTTGTTAAGATTATGATATATGTACGTACATATGTAAGACTCCCCATATATACATATATACACACTTGTGCTTATATATGTGAGTGTGTGTGTGTGGGGCTTACTGAAGACGACGACAGGCGGCGGCCATTATGTTTCGCAGCAGGAATGTGGGAATCGTTTGGCTCTGACCATTTTTCAGCTACCTTCGCGCTGTGCTGCTTCAACAATATTTACACACACACACACATACAAATATCTATACATATGTATATAGTGAGATATATACATACAGTGGCCACATAATCGATTCATGGCTGGTACGAGTAGCATTTCTTCTTTCATGTTGCGTTGTTAGTTTCTGTAGACTTTTTTTTTTTTTTTTTTTTTTGCTTTATACGATTTTATGATTTGTTTGAGCGCATCTTTTTGGACCACCCGTGAAATCAGTTTTTTTTTTTTTTTTTTTTTGGTGTTCATCTTCTGTTTGGGATTTGGGGCCGTTGCTTTTGTTAAATTGCTCTTGTTTATGTTAACATTTAAATTGTAGCCACGGGTAGCCACCGCCGCCGCAGTAACCCAAAACCCAACCCAGATCAGCTCAGCTCGGATCGACTCAACCCAACCAAAACCAATATTTAAACGTAGCGCTCCATGAATTATCATCGCCATCAACCACATCGTCATCATCATCATCTTTAGCATTACCATTAGCATCATCATGGCGATCATCGTCATCTCTTTTTTGGGCCGCTTTCAACATGGCCATCAATTCTGATTTACGTAAAGTGTTAATTAGCCAACTGAAATGTTGAGAACGAAAAAAAAAATGGCTTGATATATTTATATTCCCGACAATATTTTCTTTTCTTATGATTCGTCTTTTCTGCTTTGAGCAATAATTCTTGGGGATAAGACAAAAAAAAAAAAAAAAAAAAAATTGACCTAACAAGATTCAAATTAACTAATTGATTGAAGTTTCGCTCGGTTAGCAAAATGTGATAAGGTCTATAAATAGAAGAGGACTTCAGCATCACTTGCCACAGGTCTCTTCTTCTTTCTAGTGTTTTTGAATTGTCATAAATAAGGTTCGTGATGTCTATATATAGGTTTCTGTTGCAATCGAATTTCCGTTAGAAACACATCCCGGATTTGAATGGCACAAATTCAAAGCATAATAAATTTAAATTGTTCATAATAAGAAGATTTGGCGATTCATTTGAGCGATATCAATTTTCAGAATCATTCGCAAATTCTATATTTAGAAATGTACAATTTTTCAATAGCTCTTCCATAGAGGAATTAAATAACTATGATCCCTAATAAATCGCTGTTAATACCATATATGGATATATATGTATAATATCACTCTACATCTACAGAGAAGTCCAATAACAACGATCCTCTTGATTCTCTTGCTCTAAGCTTTTAGAAGATATGCCCATAAATCTATAGAAAATCAACCATATATCATTTTTTTCCCCCAGTTGCCCAATCATACGATGGGAGCTCATGGGCTCAAGCTGACACGCTTTTTGAGGGAGAGTCGAATCCTTGAAGGAGAATTGAAAATATAAGGTGAGCAAATTTCAATTTAGGAAGGCAATAATATAAAGAAATTGATCTATACTTATTATTTATAATAAACTATGCAATTTTAACATATTTTGAGTCTGATTCATTGCAGAAAATTAAAGACGAACAAATATTTATTTAAAAGTTTATTTATTATAATTTCGTATTTTCCTTAAATTTTGAAATATAAAGCTTTAATTTATTAAGTATGAGTTGAATAAAATAAAGAAAATTGTAGGCGAAACTTTTTAATTTGAATAATTAGTAATTAGTAATAGTAATTTCTTAAATTTGACTTTAATATTAAATATGGAACAATGAAATTATATATTATGTAAAGAAAAATTAATAACATTTTTTTGTTGGAGAAAATAATTTTAATATATTTATCAATATATCTTTATAAATACTTTGAAATGATTTTAGATACATAAAATGATTTTTAATTTATATACCAGTATATTATATATTTTAAGTATGTAAATGATACAAAGCTTAACAATGGTAAATGTATATGTGTATGTGTATATCTTTAAGAGTTTTAATACATTATTTATGTTCCTAATCTTGCGTATTAATTTGAATGCAAAGCATATATTTTTTAATAATAAATTTTTTTTAACATAATTGAATTTTAAATTTGCATCAAAAATTCGTAAATAAAATTCTGACCAATTATCCAATAAACATTTTGGGATATATTCATGAATATAACGTATATTTTAATTATTGGATAAATCTATAAATATTTAGTTTCATGTAGTAATTTGTATATAGCTTAAATGAATAAATTAATAATTAAATTTTAATTAATTACTAAGTGTTATTGTAGCAAATCTCTTACATAGATACATTTTTTTTTTTCATATATATAAAATATTATTAGACAAATATAAAATGTAAAAAAATCAATATTTGAATATTTGTTTTTAACAAGTTTTTGTTGATATATAACACTCATATATATATGTAGCATATAGCCTCTAACTCTAATATACCCATTACCTAAAGAGTTGTTCATCCAACTATCTGAAGTTAGCCTTTCCTTGGACTGTCTTCAAGCTTGCTCAAGTTGCTGCCGTTGGAAGTAGTTTTGGAGGCACTGTGGCTGTCCCATTCATAGTTCGAGCGGCGGTGTTAATTGCTAAGGGCTCAGTCCCCGAAGTGCCGCAGAGCAACAGTGCTGCAGTGCTGCAGTGTCGCGCATAGCATTGTTGTCGCCCCATAATTGTTGTCGTCAGCCGTCGCTGACTGCTGCTGACTGCTGTCTGTCAGCTGTCCATCAAAGCGTTGCCAAGTTGGTGTTAATGGGCGCCTAGAATGCAATTGCGCAGCTCCCCATCTCTCGCTCTCTCTCTCTCTCTCCCGCGATCCCTCTGTCGAACTGTCCAGCATCTGGTGCAGCTTGTTGAACACGCTGTGCTACGCATGTTTTTGCTTGTTTTTTGTTGTCCTTCGGGGATTACGCGTCAAGTTTCGAGTAATTGCCCCCGTTCACTTTGTTTTTATTATTGTTTGTGGCTTGGTTTTTTTGCCTTGCATTTCATTTATTTTTGGATATGCTTAAATATAAGTATATATATATATATTTATATAAGAAGAAGCCACACACCGACAGCCAAGTCGCCCTCCTCTCAGCAGCAGTGAAAGCTAAGCAGTCGCTCCTAACTCGTTCCCGGCGCCTGTATCTCATTGCCCAGCGCCGAGAGCTCCTTGAGGAACTGCCGCGCATTGGTCAGCGTGGAAGCGCCGTAGATGATGCGCCTGTGCACATTGGACGTTTGCTTCTGCTTGATGAAGTCGACCAGATTCTGATACTCGATGTAATTGCCGCCGCCAACCATGAAGACGACTGCGTCCTGGAATGGTGCGCGATTCTTGGGCAGCACATCGCCGCCCTTCAGCAGCTTGGGATCCAAGTAGAGGTAGTCGTCGGTCTCTGCATTGCTGCGACATTCCATCACTTGCTCCGTGATCTTGGTAACAGGTAAGTTCTGAACGGGAAAGCAAAGTATTTATAATTCTTAAGTTAATCACTTCTCTCTCTCTCTCTCTCTCTCTCTGTCTCGCTCATATGGATACTTACGTGCCGCTTGACCACCAGGTTCTTGACGCCCTCCATGACAAAGGAGCTGCCCTGCGAGACGAGCTTGGTGAACATGGAAACGGTGCGCGTGCCGCCGCCCTCGTACTGCGTGGCCTGGCTAATGCTCGGCGACCGATTCATTATGGACTTCCAGCGCTGCACGTACGCCAAGGCAGTCAGGTCACAGCCAGCGGCTTGGAGTGCTTCGCGCAGGCGTTCGGCCTCCGACTCGGGCAGCTGCTGTGCGCATATATAGTAGATAATGTACAGCCGCAACTTGTCCTCCGGCTGGCCAAACTCGCTGTCGCGCAACAGCTCGAGCAGCGGCTTGTCGAGCGTCTGCTTCGACATGATCTTCTCCTCGATCTCGAAATAGGAATCCAGGCGGCGCGCTTTGATGCAGTTCAGAATTGCTGTGGCGATCTTCGTGTGCATATCGATCAGACGCTTCTTCTCCATGAGCTGCGGCAGCGAATTCACGGCGCTCGTCAGCAGCGCTGTTGTGTCATTGACCAGCGAGAAGGCTATCTCCGATTCGCCCTCGATGCCCATTGAGGTCTTGAGTCGTTTGATCTCCTCCTCGGAGTTGCGATAGGACTCCAGTTCCTCCTGTATGGCCTCGGCCACAGTGGGAAAAGGGCTGCCCTTGTGCGTGACCCAGAAGCGATCGTTGCGATCCAGATCGCAGGCCTTGGGCTTCTTGCGAGCGCCTAAAAGGGAAATGGAGAAGCAATTGGTAAGAACTCCAGGCAAAGATTAGATGAGTACTTGCCCGCACTGGCGGCCGAGTCGTCCTCCACATAAACCAAATTCAAGCCAAGATCAAGCACATCGTGCACCAGCGCCTGGTAGGACCAAGTGTGATGCAGAGGCGTGGCCAGATCCATATTCCTGTCGAGCAGCAGCAGCACGGGACGCTGAAAGCTGAACACTCCGCCGCCGGCTTGGGTGGCATCCATGTGAAACAGATTGGCACGGGCATCCCAGAGATTCTCGCGCAGTTTCTTCTCCAGCTTGCGAGCGACCATCTCGGCGGCGCTGTTCCTCGGACACCGGATGATCGGCACGTTACCCAGCGTGACGAACAGCGCAAAGAGCGAGTCCACAATTGAGTCCATCAGCGCCTCCATCTCCTCGTCGCGCGTGTTGGCTCGATTGATGGCATAGTAGGAGAGCTGGTCGCTCTGCTGGTGCTTCAGTATGAAGAAGTCGTCCTCCAGGCTGATGAAGTTCACGTACTGATCGTAGACCCGATGGATGTTGGCCACGCAGCCGGCGTGCAGTGCGGCTGCTGCTAGGTTCTCGATTTTACTGCGTGTGATGGGCGCCAGGAAATTCAGGTGATAAATATCGTAGAGGCCATTGGAAAAGTCCTGCTGAATCCGGTCCAGATTCTCGTCCGTGGGCAGGCAGAAGTACACGGCAGGCACATCCGGTATAGAGTCGCGATCCGAGTGAAGTTGCCTGCAAATGAAAGAAGTCATTTAGTGTGTCATCTATTTAGCCATGCCCCCTTGACCCCTGACCCATTTCAGACCGCTTACTCACACATGCAAAGTCACGCCCAGTTCTCGCAGCTCCTTTATAGATATAATTGGCGATATTATGTCCTGCCCCACTCGATCGTAGATGAGTATCTTCCACACGGGTTCAGCGGCCAAGACTTTCGGTTGCTGCGAATTTAAATTAAGCATTTGCTTAATTGCATCTGGGAAAACGAAGACAGAAAAGTGAAAACGAGTGCGTTGGCTCTGTTTCTAAGTCGAATTACGTACTTATTTGTCGCTCTCGCAGGGTCAGCATGTTGTTTGTGTTTAGAAAGATAAATGCCCACGTATAAAATATAATTTAATTAAGTAAATTATGTTTAAATAACATAATTTACAAAATACAACACGTCACAAGCGTTTAAAACGCGTTTTTGGACTAATTTAGTGCATTACAATGAAAACAGCTGTTGACTGAGAAATTGTGGCGGTCGCACAATAAATATCAAAAGCAGCTCTTCACAAACAAAGTGCTTCTGAAACAGCTGTTTGGGCCTATCATATATAAAAGAGAGGAGCACCGCTAAGGTATTTCATTATAACTAAATTCATATTTACCAATCTTATAAATTGCGAAAATAGCAATAAAAACCAATAATGCAGTGAAATATATTCGCTCTCACTAAGTTAAAGCTGTGTTTTTAACAGTACTGTTAACTAGTTCGCTCACATTCGGAACTACTCTCATGCTATGTTATTGTCGGCTGAGCTGTTGTTATTTTGCGTCGAACTTTCGAAGTGAACGGACGTGTGTTTGCGGCGGGAGAAGGCATTCGTCACGTATTTAGCACCAACGAAAACAATAATCAAAGTGAATCCGACTGTGAGTGGGTGTGTGCTTTAGTGTTAAGTGCTAGCCGCAATGATTGTGTCAAAGAAATCAAGAGGTCGGCATTTGAAACCCACAAAATGGCAGATGGCGCATCGAAACGTGCTCAACATTTGCCGCCTAACGGGCCGTCGACGTTGCGGCAGACGTGCGGTCAGTTGTTATCATTTCTTCAGGCATAGCCGCGGCTTCTTCTGGTTCATTCTCTGCAATTTGTTGCTCACAGCAAACAACAGTGACGCCCAACTTCTGATAAATGTACAAAATCAGGTATGATATATATGTGCGCTCTTGAATTGCTTAATTGTCTCTTTTTAATTTGCTTAAATGCAATGTGAATGTCAAAAATGGCGCTGACTGCGCTGCTAGCGTTGCTGCTGTTTTTCGAACACTCAAATTCGAAATTGAGCGCGTCAAAACAAGAGAACGGCAATGGGAGAGAGAGGAAGCGAGAGCGAGAGCACGTTGGCAAACATTTGTTTTTATTCATCAGCTGCGAGTTGTGTGCGCTTTGCTTTTTTGTTTTGTTTTTTTTTTTTTTAATTTGTCTGGTGAACTAATTAAAATTGTTAATTAATGAGAGTCGATGCTCGTCCCACCCATTTGTTAAATACGCACAGCTGCCCTTGAACTTATTTTCTCTTCCTCTTTCTGATTTAATATGGCTGTCATTAGCGCAGCTCGCTTTGACAGTTTTCACTTTTCGTTTTGGTTTATTTTCGTAGTATTTGTGTTTGCACGTGGCTTACATCGCATCATAATATTGACATTTGCTTTAGCTTTTCTATAAATTTTATATTACCTTTGCCAAAAACTCGCGTACAACAAAGCCCCTACATGTGTGTGCGTGTGTGAGTGTGTGTATGAAAGAGAGCGCTCTTGTGCTTTATTTTTTTGTTTATATGTGACATCCTTTAACATTGCTGGCTGCTGGCGTGTTTTTGTTGTTGCTGTCCCTGGCCCCAAAATGTCCGACTCTGTCGACGTCGCTGCTAACGTCGCTGTTACAGCTACTGCTCTCAGTGTGAGCTTTGTTTACATTCGCTTTGTTCAAACTCACAAAGGCAATGCACACACAAACAGACCACAGTACACACATACAGACACACACTCACAACAGCCGCTTACAATCTCTCACTCATGTGTATATGTATGTATGCACGTGCAGACCCAGCTGAACTTTTCGGCATTCGCAATTTGAATATTATTTGCATTATTTTCGGTGTGTAAATGTCAGACATAGTATTTCTACTATAAAGTTGAATGAGAATAAAACAACGTATATCTTTATAGATGCAGTGTAAACAAATTAATATTGAATGTTGGCAAAGATATAGCAATTAATTAAAAAGTTCCTAAATGGATTGTCAGTTGATTAGATATTAATTTGACATTTAGCTTGTCAGTTTTACTTGACAACAAAATGGATTTGACAACTCATTTTGAAACAAAATTCTGACAGATTGACAGAATTTGTAATAGGTTAAGGATAAATTTAAATTAAAATGTGTTTAATTTCTTAGGAATAAAGGTATTACTATAAATATAAATACATATATATAAATATATACTACTGTTTTAAATCAAGAATAATAATATAAGGGAAGAAAAAGAGAAATTTAATAGTAGCTTATCCTTTTTCCTTGCCATGACATTTGCTAGAAACAGAAAAACATAAATGTTTCGGTTGGTTTAGCTGGGGTGCGCGACTGTAAGGACGATTCTGTCGTGTATAAATTGTAGCTGTAGCTGTTGTTGTTGTTGTTGTTGTTGTAGCTGTACTAGTTGTTGTTTATTCTAGTTGTCATGTTGTTGAACTACATTTGGTGACGAGCGGCCGCCTCTAGAGTCGCATTCACAACAATTCCTCATCTCGCCTTGCATTTTCACTATATTTTCTGCTCAACTCTCTTGACTCTAATTTGGTTCAGGGACGCGGCTCAGATGCTGCTGCTGCTGTTGCTGCTGCTACTTTGGCTTGCAGTTAATTTGACTTCTGGCAGCAATGTCTTGGGTTTCCCTTCTGTTCTCTCACTCTCTATTTGCCCTTTCTCTTTCGCTCTATTAATATTCTAGTTTCGTGTCCAGAGTCTAGTTAACATCTAGTTGCCATTGCACTTGTTGCTGCTTTGACTGAGTCGCCTTTATCTTCTCCTCTTGCAGGGTGGCGAAGTGATACAGGAGAGCATTACGTCCAATATTGGCGAGGATTTGATTACCCTGGAGTTTCAGAAGACAGACGGCACTCTCATCACGCAGCTCATCGACTTTCGCAATGTAAGTAGCAGCAGTGAAAGAGAAAATGAAAATGGAAATGGAAATCGAAATGGACAACAATGACAACAACAACAACAACTACGTTCTCTATTTGCAGGAGGTTCAAATCCTCAAGGCTTTGGTGCTGGGCGAGGAGGAGCGCGGCCAGAGCCAGTATCAGGTGATGTGCTTTGCCACCAAATTCAACAAGGGCGACTTCATCTCCTCGGACGCCATGGCGAAGCTGCGTCAGAAGAATCCACACACGATTCGCACGCCCGAGGAGGACAAAGGTCGCGAGACCTACACGATGAGCGGCTGGGTCCAGCTGAACCGCTCGCTGCCCATCACACGGCACCTACAGACGCTTTGCGCCGAGGCCACCGACGCCACCTACGTGCGGGACGTGGACCTGAAGGCGTGGGCGGAGCTGCCAGGTGAGCGGAAGTCGAGATAATTATTATTTGATTAGCAGAAATATGAAAAGCAAAGCAAATCTCGCTCTTGAGCAAGTTTTCAATTATTTCTTGATTAACTCTGCACGAGTGGAGCCACAGAATTTGTAGCATTTGCATGTACAGTGAAGATTTATTGAGGTGTAACGGGGCTGTTTAACTGAGTTTAAGCTGCCTTTACTCAAAGGGATAATTCAATATGTATTCCCTATTTTAGATATTCATAAGACATTTCCTTTCCCAACAAGCATGAACTGCTAAATGGGCCTCTAGATTTTATAGACAAACTTGATCTGACTCCATCTCATTTTGGCCTCTTAAACCCAATGGATTTAGAAAAATATTCCCTTTAGTCTGCTTTTACTGTATTTTGGAAACTTTGCACCTGCATGGTGAAAATTTGTTTTAAATTGCATGCAAATGTTGCTAACGAGAATTTTTTGTTTTTCAGTTGCGAATTTAGGATATCAAAATATACTCATTGAAAGGAAAATTCGGGGTATAGTTTTTTGTAAGAATTTATGTAACAGATAGAATGAGGCGTGGCAGATAACATTGATGATTATAATGAAGTGATATCATTAGATTAGGGATCATTAGAATCTATATAGTATATTTAGAATCTCCGATCTATGAGGTATTCAAGAGACGCTTTAAAGAAGCAAATAATGGTGTTTATTTATCGATAAAATGAGATAGAATGAGTTATTGAAAAAACGAAAATAAACTCGTAGTGAGTTGGCCTTACAGATATATATAATTAAAATTTCAAGTCTCTAGCTTTTGTGGTTTACAAGATTGCTGCGGACTCGTCAATTAGCTTTGTTACCATAGAAATTGCTGATTTCAAATTGAATGATATAACTATTTGATTTTGTATGCCTTTAAAATATTTCAATTAGTGCAGACTTTTGCTTGAAAAAAGACTTGATTAGGAATGTTTTATTATTATACTCTAAAGAAATCATCGAATGCTTCAAAGAGCAGCTCCGCTCAGTGTTTAGGGTATCTCCTAGTCAGGCACCTCCGAACGGAGCACTCCTGCCAATTTGAACTTGTTTTCGCCGTTAACCAATTTTTCGTTTTGCTTATTTTTTGTTTCAATTTTGTCTGCTGTTGTCGTGTCGTGTCTCGTCGTTAGGCTCCTCGATTTCGAGCCTGGAGGCAGCGACCGAAAAATTCCCGGACGCCCTCTCCACGCGCTGCAACGAGGTGAGCAGCCTGTGGGCGCCCTGCCTCTGTACGCTGGAGACCTGCATCGGCTGGTATCCGTGCGGGCTGAAGTACTGCAAGGGCAAGAGTCTGGGCAGCGACACATCCGGTGCCCAGGCGCAGCAGCAGCAGCAAACGAATTATCGCTGCGGCATCAAGACCTGCCGCAAGTGCACACAGTTCACCTATTATGTGCGACAGAAACAGCAGTGCCTCTGGGATGAATGACGACGCGGCGAGCTGCAGATGCTGCAGATGCAGATGCAGATGCGCTGCGCCCGGCAGGCTGCAACAGCGACGGCGGCGTGCGATGCAGCAGCAACAGAAACAACAGCAAAGACAATAATAGCAGCAACAGCAACAGCAACAAAAACTAAAGCAACAGCAACAGCAACTGCAACAACAACGACGAGCAGAGTGACAACGACCAACAAATTACGCCAACTGCTTTTGTTGGTGCAACAGCAGATGCCTTTTGCACTGTGGAGCTTTCCGGTCCATCACATTTCCCATCATCCAGCACACACACAGACAGATACACATACACATACACATACTCAGGCTCATGCTCATGCTCGGAGCCACACTCAGGGGCATCAACAGGAGCCGCTGTCATCTCATCGTCCATCCACAATGGCCGCCAATGTGGCGTGATAATGCGCCAGCAACTCGGACAGGGATATCCATTAAACACATATTCACCCATCTGCCCCAGGAACTCATCCCACTTGACACTCGTCTCTCTTAGTTTGCATTGTTTTCTACTCATGTATGGACTGTATATATGTAACTATATGATTAGAAATATTGCCAAGCTACACTACGCTTAACGCCGCTTAGGTTAGATACAACATTTATGATAATACGCAGGGCAAAACCTTGTTTGAGCTGCAAAAGACAACAAACTAAAAAAAAATAAAAAAAAAAAAAAAAAAAAATAAGAAACATTGCATTTTTTTGTAAAACTCGAATATTTTAAAAAAGTTTATATTCATATATCATTTTCATAATCTTTAACATTCATCAATTTTCTTTGCTGCTTTCTCGATTTGCTTCCTCAACAAATTCTGGGTCTTAGCTCATATCTTACTTTACGCCAGAAGTTTCGACATTTGATAAACCTATATATTATATGTTTATTTTTATTTTTATCATCCTTAAGGCTCTTCGAATATCTTAACTTTCTTCTTTACACATTTCCTAAGTCGAATTTCTATTCAATTTCCCAAAACCAATTGCTATTCATGGAATTTGTCTTCCATAGATTCAACAATCAATCTAAACACATTTTAAACAAGTTTTCTTTTGCTGGCGACTCACATTTTTCACTCCAAATAAGTTTCAAGTGCTGGAGCAAAGAAATGGAAAATGAGAGTGGAAAAATGTGAAGTTTGCCAAACTATTTGAGTGCCCAGTAAAAGTTGCATTTTATTAAAAAATCTTGTTAAAACTTGAACTTTGATTCCATATTTTTCTCCATATTCTTAAAACTTTGATTCCATAATTTTCACCCTCAGCTCGAACTCAACTTTGAGCTTGAGCTTCGAGCAATTTTCGTAATTTCTCTCTTGTTCCTTCTTAAAAATTGCTCTACATTTTGCTTATGAATTTTGCTAATAAGATTTTGATATATTCTTAAATGTTATATTCTGTAGTTTACATATGAAATGTGTTTAGAAATGTTTTTTTTTTTTTTTTTTTTTTTTTTTGATTCATTTTACATTAGGTTGATTTAATTTTTAAATTTAAATATTAACCTAATCTTCCCAACATTTTGCATTTAACATATTCTCATTCTATCATCATTGTTCATCTTTAGTGGCTAATGCTGTTATTAACATTCTTATTGGAAGTTTCGCGGTAATTTAACATTTCTCTCAGCTCCGCTGTTGACTGTGTTTTACATTACCTCCATTACATTTATCATTCACAACTTTTACAACTACCTCATTGTAGAATCTCTCTCTCTTCAGTATTATATCATACCAAGTGTATATATTTGATCTTAACTCTTTAATGATTTTCCTTCTTCCACTTCCACTTCGCCTTCTTCCTTTACTTTGCGTACACACCTGCCTTTTTCCGCTGTTTATCTTTGCGGTCTATGTTAAATAATGGCTCATTAACTTTATTTACGCAGTTCGACAAATTTGCATTGTCCTTTTCGCCCAATCTCTCGCTCTCTTCCTCTTTGTACTACCCACTCGTTTGTCATAATTAATGTGTACATAATACAAATGGTTTGTCGCTTCATTAAATGTTCGCTTTACGCATTTTCCAACTCAATCATATTATCATTTTCCCTTCTTCCAAAACCTAAACTAAAACACGCAGCTCAAGAAATACATTTAGAGTTATAGATATAAAAGAATAATAATAAAAAGATAAAATTAAATGTGGCCTTAGCATATTTTATGAGCGTAAAAAAAAAGTTTGTAAAATTCTAGGATTTGAAAATAAACACACTTACAAACACACACACACATATACACATACACATACATACGAGTTGTACTGTCTGAATTGTGCTCATAATAGAAAAGAAACTTTTACTTTCTATATAAGTTTAGTTTATAACTGTTCTATATACTATATATATAGGAATACTAACCACAACGACTGCCGCAAATGCTTTTTATATAGTATAAAGAAAAGAAAGAAAAAAAACTGAGATGAAATGAAAACCCCAATGAAATGGCTGTTCAAAATCTAAAATTTTCCAATTGATTCTTTTCTCCTCTAGACTTTTTCCATATACATAGAACGCCCTGCCTTTAACTCGAAAAATTTACTCATATTAATTTCGTATTTGAAAAAAAAAAAACCTAAATAATTAATATACCTAAACAAAATTACAAACAATACCAAGAACAATAATCTATTGTAAAATTTCCAAAACTAGTCTACTTAGAAATGTTAGAATGGCTATTTTCCTAAAAGCATACTATAAAAACAAATTTGAAAATATATTGAAACATTGTACACAGAATTTAAAAAATAAAAAAATTAAAATTCCAGTTTCGGCAAAATAAAAAAAAAAAAAAATAAATAAAGCGAAAAGAAATGGTGATAATAATTTTTTCTATGTAAACGAAAAAACTTTCTCAACTGAAATGTAAAAAAAAGAAACCAAACTATAAATGTAAATAATAAAATAATTAGTTCTAATAAATAGTTTATATGAAACAAATTAATGCTGATTCTTATAAATAACTAAAAGAATGCAAGGGAAGAGAATAAATAATCGATTATCCGATCTAGTGCTAAGGACAAGCATTAATTTAGCCATAAATAAAGCAGCTGACAAATTCTACATTTTATACAAAATCACAAGAACTTTAACATTGTTTTTTAATTGAATTTTCTTTAACAGTCGCTGGTAAGTGCGCTTGAACCAATTGAGAATTACAAGCACTCGCTCGATTTGCTTAGTTTTTACGTTCATCAATCTTAACAGCTGAGGATCTCAACAAGTAAGGCGCAGGGAGTTCGTTTGCCAGTGTTGTCAACTGTAGCAAAGGAAAAGCTAAAGGGAGTTTCTATAAAAAATGGCTAGAATAATATGTGAGAGAGAAGTAGAGGTTAACATTGTGCTTGTGGATGTCAAATGGTAAGAGTTGTTTATGATTTATAAATTTGTATAATTTACAAATATACATACGTATATCTATATACGTATATTAAAAATAAATGAACGATAGTAGTTTAATTTGGTGGTTTCACATGCATAAGTCGAGAGTCCCCAGATCTCAAGACCTGAGGGTATCAAAGCGTTTGTCTGAATCGTAACATACTTCTATCTTGTTTTATAGGTGATAAATGGGAAAAAGAAAATAAATAGGTCAGCAATATGCCTGTTATTTATATAAATATCCATAAAATGTTTCTCAGGTGTTGAAATATCTTGAAAAAAAGCTAAATTTGCCTTTGGTAGAAATCTCAGCATTGACTCGAATTGGCAACGCAGTTCAGTTTCATTGTAATTCCCAGCTTCAAGTGCTGCCACGGCATATCCTGCGCAGGCTCTGCTGCCTGTACGCCCGTACAAATAAGATGCATCCTGCTGTGGTTGTTGTTGCTGTTGCTGCTGCAGTGGAGTCGTCCTCTTGAGCCAGTGGCAAATCCTTTATGCGATTTGTAATTCATGAGCAGTGCGCACACAGATTCTTATCATTTATTTTGCAGCGCAAATCGGTATCGAGTGCCACACACAGACACACATACACACACACACACATGCATACAGATATATAAATATATATGTAGTCTTGACTATAACTATATTCATGGCAGCGCTGGGAGGTCGTCGCGACGATAGCTTAAGACGTGCGGAAACCAAATCGGCGTCGTAGAAAATTGAATTTGCTGCCAGCAGGGAGTCCAAGAGGCAGCAGCGCTAAGGGGGTGGCAGGAGAGCACACCCGTCTCTTCTGGCAGGGGGCGGGCTGTACTGGTACTGGTTCGGCCGAGCGTATTGGGCTTTTGTGCTCTTGACGCGGCCTGAAAACGTATGTGCATGCCTAATGAGCCATGAAATGCCAGCCACGGCGTCCTTTCTCCAAATTCTATTTCCCTTTTATGCCTTCTTTCACTTCTCTTTTTTGTCGGTGGGTAATCAGCGACAGCTGGTCAACACTTGACGCGATTGACCCTTAGATACACATACAGACATGCCCATGTACATATATAAATATAGATTATATATGTATGCATGTCTATGTACGTGCATTTGTGTATGTTCGCTGAGGGCTATGTAATTACAGCGTTGAGGGCTGCTGGCGCGTAAATCAAACAAAATCAACTCGACTCGCAGCGCTCTTAATTAAGTTTACACTCTCGCAATTCGATTTTCTTAGCGTGCGAATTGGCATGAGGGCAGCCATTGGAAGTGAAGACCGAACAGTAGTCAGGACGACCAGACGACAGGCGATAAATGTGGCACAGTCGTTGTCGAGAAGTTGACTTAATGACTGCTGTCATTGTGATTGTCATTGTCATTATCATGATCATTGTCATTGTCATTGTCATTGCCATTGTCATTGTCATTGTCATTGTCATTGTCATTGTCATTGTCATTGTCATTGTCATTGTCATTGTCATTGTCATTGTCATTGTCATTGTCATTGTCATTGTCATTGTCATTGTCATTGTCATTGTCATTGTCATTGTCATTGGCATTGTCATTGCCATTGTCATTGTCATTGTCATTGCAATTGTTATTGTCACTGTCATTGTCATTATCATTGTTATTGTCATTGTCATTGTCATTGCAATTGTCATTGTCATTGTCATTATCATTGTTATTGTCATTGTCATTGTCATTGTCATTGCAATTGTCATTGTCATTGTCATTGTCACTGTCATTAATATTGCCATTGCCATTGTCGTCTCAAAATTTATTGAAATGTATTCATATAAATATGTAAATATATTCAGTCTTTCAAGGCATTTAAATTTGTTCATATTTTATTTTTTGAAAGATACTTACTTATCTGAATAGATAGCAAATGTGAAAGTTTTGTCGCCTGCGGCACAGCTCAGGCTCAACTGAGCTCAGCTCTGCTTGATGGCCAATGTTCAGATAGGAAGCGAATAACTCGAGTGAGTGCTCAGCGATTCGTTGTAGTTGTTATATGAGTGTAAGTATTTGCAGCTACAGAATCATGAATGTAAGTGTGTGTGTGTGTGTGTGTGTGAGTGTGCGAATGTTTTGCCTTGGCCATGTGCAGAATTTTTCGTATTGACTTTTTCAGGCCAAAAAGGCGGCTGTGTGCTCAACATTTGCATAACTACTTAAAAATACACACAAACATACACACATATGTATTCGAATCAGAGTGTGCTTAACTGTGGGAGAGTGTATGTATGTGTGTGTGTGTATCTCAGCGTTAAATAAATAGTACTCATACGCGGCGTAATCATCAGAACTGCCACATAGGCTGAAAAACTTGATTTTTCTCTTTTTTTGCGACGTCCAGTCAAAGTTCAGGGCTGGTAATTTATGCAGCCACGCCCCGCCTGTACAGAGCCGCCCCCATTAGCATTAATTTTGTCGGGTCACGTAGGGCACTGAGCAGACGGCAGCAAGTGGAGCAATGCTGATGACAGACCGACAGCGTTTGAAATGTAATTTTCATTTGGCAACTTGACACACGGACAGACGGATGGAGGGATGGACGGACAGAGGCAAATTGAATGCCGCAGACATTTGGCCTTAGCATTTGTTTTATTGTAATTGCAAGTTTCAACAATTAGCAGCAAGCACAACGAGGCACATTTGCCGCCGCGCCTAAAAGCTGGCAACAAGTTTTTCGCTCTTTGCGCTCGCTTTTTTGCTCTTTTTAACCCCGTTTCGCATGGAATGCAATTGTAATGAAATATTACTATATTTAAGAGCTCGCAAATGGTCGACGCAAAACACAACGCACAGAGGGCAAAATATATTCCTGGAATTACAACTAGAGTTTTTTCTGACTAGTCGAATTCCAGCTTTGAAATCATTTCGTATAACAAACAAAACAATTTCGCGAATTTGACGCGAAAAAATGCAGAAAAGAAATTTTAATTTGGCATGGTACGAATAACAGAATGTTTAAAATTAGAAAAACCCAAGAAATATATGAAAATGAGGGAAATTCTTTAAAACAAAAGTTAGAAAAGTGAGAATTGATTTCTGGAATGAGCGTGGGCTATTCTCTGCTGGAATGCCAGTTCTTGTTATTGCTTTACAATGCTGGTATGCTATTTATATAGTATTTTTAATTGCTTTAACTAAGTTGATTTAAAATAAATTGGCTATATTAAGCGTAGAAAATTGAATTTTTTTCAATTTTTCTTTTTTTATATTTGACATTGCAACTAAAAATATAAGAAGAGCAGCACAAATTGAGTCTAGCCATAGCAAGCAGTATAGTAAATGACTACGATATACCCTGTATTCAGTTAATAATAAGTATACAAAGGATTTTATATTCATATGCATATATTAAACTTATCATTTATGTAACTGTTAAAAGACAAGAATACAAAAAATAAAATTTTTAAATAATAAAAATGCATTAAATTTAAAATATGTTCTAAAATAAAAAAAAAATACAATATATATACAATACAATATATATACAAAATCTTCTACTTATCAAAAGGAACAATCCTTCATACTTATAAGCATGAGGTAATACAGCATAGCACACAGCCACAAGAAGAATAAGAGAAATCTGTTGTCATGATTATCTATCGCATTATTGCGTGAGCTGTGTGGGCGTGGCTGGAGCAACATTTAGTTGGCCTCAACTGCAATAGACATAAATCAATGACAATCAAAATTCATTTCGCCTGCGTTGATTTATTGCGTTTGTTTGATTTGGCTACAGCCAGGCAGACAGAGACAGAGAGAGAGAGAGAGGAGGGGGGGACTACAGAGGTACAGTTAGATGGTCTACTGGTATATCTGCTGGATTCCATCTTTATTCTTTTTATCGGCAATGCATATTAATGTGAGGTCTAACAATGGGGGCTCAGCTTTGTGCTTGTTCTTTGTTATTTCTGCTCTCTCTTTTTTATAAATATTAAATGTGTACACACTGTAAATGTAGTAGGGACGGGGGCTGGGGAGGCGGGAGTTTGGGTAACCTTTTCTGCCGAATCATCAATCAATCAAACGCGTGTGATTTGCTACAGTTCAAATTTCGCTCTCAGCTCAATCGCTGAGCCATTCAAGCTGAAGTACAAATATTTGCTTTTTTCCCCGAAATACAAAAAGCGTCTAGGTGAAGGCGACACAGCCAAGTCAGCCCAGTGGCGTCTAAATTGCGGGAGGGGGTGGGGAGGCGTGGCACGGCACCTTTTTGGATAGCTCAAGTGCTGTGCCAGGTCGAGAGCTTAAGCCCTCGTCTGTCCGCTTGTTCGTTCGCCCGACTGACATGGCTTACAAATGAAGGCATCCAGAGAGCAGATGAGGGAGCGGGAGGAGCAGGCACCGGGGGAACGCGACCCTTGGCATAGAAGGGTTAAAATATGTGAAGGCAACTCTAGCAGCAGCAGCTGCTACACTTCTGACTGCCTAATCTGCTATGCGATGTGCAGGAAACCTGTTACACGGCCCGGGTCGGGTACAGCCAGAGGCCAAGTATCCAGGACAACGGCCTGCCACCTGCCCAACTAACTCAACTAATCAGACTCTGTGCAATTAAATACAAAAATCTGGCTCAAGGCTCAAGCGCATTGGGTTGCACGAATTGAAGAGCGGGTAGAAAACAAAAGTAAGACACATGATAAATATGCTTGAAAATACATATGTATTTATAGTCTCTTACCATAATTTTGTTTGGATTTTTCCCAACTCTTATATATGTATAATTAAATTCTTGAATTCTTTAAATGTGACTAAGTGCTCTTCTAAAAAAAAATCAAACCTGAAATAAAACAATAATGAAGACTTAGAGGTGATTACTACCACACTTTCCTTTAGTAACGCTTTAATTTGTAGTATACATATAGAGTCTATATCATCAAGACAACAGTTAGATATATAGATCTATTAAATATGGTCTGTCTTCTTTTTTTTTTTAATTTCTGTCTTCACATATGATATAAAAAGTATCTATCAATCGATCCTGGCCTCTTCAATACAGTAAAGTCAATTATTCTCTCTCCCTCTCTCTACCTCTCCCTTTCCCTCTCTCTCTCAGTCCCTATCACTCTATCTCTCTCTCTCTCTCTCTTCCTCTACTCTTCCCTCTCTATACTATAAATTTGCTTAAAGTTTACTCAGTTTCACCCAAAGTTTTCATATTCACTCTCACTTTTCCGCCTGAAAACTTAAAGAAAATTTCCATTTACTTTGTATGTACATAAAGGGAAACTCTGTTTTTCTTTGCTTTAAGTACACACACACACAGACAGACGCAGTTTCTGTCAGTGTAGATTGTCAATCGACTGCAATTACCTGCGCCGTCTCTGTTGGGCTTTGGCTGGCTTTCAGCTCTGCCTCCGGTTGAGCATGGCCAGCTTGAAGTGCTTCGGCTGTCATCCGATCTGGGTTGGCTTTTGGGCCAGCTGCTTGACTTGTTGCCAAAACAATTTATGTTCGCATTTTGGCCAACAATATTTCGTGCACAATTGGAAATTGTGCAATTGCATTTGGCCAGCAGGCAGAGCCAGAGTCAGAGCCAGGCCCAAAAACTGAGTCGCTAACTGAGGACTCGAAGTGCTTCACCAGCTCTGTTGCTACTGCTGCTGCTCCTGCTGCTGCTGCTCCTGCTGCGACTTTTGCATATTTATTCAATATTAAAATAGGCAACAGTAAAATTGTAAATAAGTTTCGACTCGGCCTGCCAGCTGCTGCAATAATTGCGAACAGTGCAACAGTGGGGCGGCCTGCCTCAAACTTTAATGAGGGAGGCCGCATCAAGCGGAAGTGGCAGGACAATGCGACAATGGCCCAAACGACAGCGACGCATAAATCCTTGAAGTGTTCACTTGGCTTCGTCCCTCTTCCTCTTCCTCTTCCAGTTCCAGTTTCACTTCTTGTTCTGCTGCGCCTCCTTCTCCGGCTTCTCTCTGTCTTCTTCCCCCGCTTCTTGTGCTCGCTGCAACTGCCTCAAGTGCATTTGCTAATGACAAAGTCAAACTGGCGCGCTACAACGACTTTGGCAAACTTCAGCAGCCACCGCACAGTGGCGCAAGTGCTGAGAATACCGAGTTGTAAATAATAATGGGCAGATGAATAAAATTATAAATTATAACTGAATATTCAATGTTTAATTACCAATTAGTCAGGCACTTTAGAAATCTTCTTCATATGTATCAGCAGTAAAAATCAATTTTTAATTTTTCAATTATTAAAATTAAGTAAAATTATCAAATAGGTAAATACAAAGTTATAAAAAAAAAATGAAATAAAAACATTTATTGTTGCAAGTATCAAATTTCATCTATTACTAATACAACTAAATTAAATTAAATACAATTAAATTAAAAAAATAATTCGATTTTAAAAAACTGTTTCTATATTAAATATCAAGTATATATTAACTATAATTTGATATGCATACAAATTAAACCTATTTTATTTACAATCCCCTGAAGAGATTTTCAACATACAAACTATATAGTATATACACTAGTATTTTCTTTTTATCATTTAATTTTTATTGTTCATATTTATCAGATTTTTTATAACTTAGAATCATATCAAACATTTCGATTTTTACTATACCATAAATTCCTGCTAAAATGTATGGAAAGCAAACAGTCTCCCTCTACCTGAGTCACTCTCTGGAAATTAGTAATCCTTTTTGCTTGCTGCGTTCCACTGTGCAATATGTTGCGTTTATTGTAGCATGCTTTTCAGCGCGACAGACAAGGCGCCTTTTCCGCTACCGTTACCGTTACTCGTCTGTCCGTCTGCCTGCCTGCCTGCCTGCCTGCCTGGTGCTGCTACTTGTTTGTCACGGCATCGGGGTGTGCGTGTGCTTGTGTATTTATGTGTGCGTGCAATTTACGCGTCCAGCGTCAAGTGGCAGCCGTGGCATGCCACAAGCTGCAGGCGCCCGGCGCATTGCCATTGTGACCAGTTGCCAGTTGGCTGAGGCAATAGGCGCATAGTCATGCAACTTTACTCTGTGTGCGAGTGTGCGAGTGTTTGTGTGTCTTGTTTGACGGCAAGTGTTGAAAACATGTTAATTCCTAACATTAACAACAACAACAACAGCAACAACAACAACAACAATAGCAGTAGCAATTGAAATAAACAAGAGCAGCAGCAACAATAACGACAACAAGCCAACCAGGCGTCAGCTCGGCTGCTCCAGTTGCGACAGGCGACAACGGCATTTGCCTCTGCCCAAAACGGAAGTCGTGCGTTTACCCAGCCCCCGGCACACCCCCTCTGATGAGGTCCCTTCTTAAGTAGGCGCTTCATAAAAAAAGAGAGAACGAATTTGTAGCCGCCAAAAGCTGTGCACGGAAGTATTTGTCATGATATTTATCGCATAAGCCATTTCTCTTGAGTAGGCGACGGCCTCAGCAAACGGAAAATTGTGAAAATTTAATTGAAAACGTTGCCGGGCAAGCACGCCCGCCGGCTGCCAGCGGGTGGGCGTGGCGACGTATTGCGGCACAGCAGCAGCTCATCAAATATTAAAGGCTTTCGCCTTTTTTTCTTCTGTTTGGCATTGGATCAGCTGCGGCCAATGCCGAGGCAAGCTTAAAAATATTTTGTATAAATAAACAATATGAAAAATAAATAAAATATTTTAAATAATTTAAAATATCCCATCGATTTTGCATATATATTTACAAGTTTTACTTTTGCTATAGTCTCATGTGCATTAACCGTATACGAGGAATCATGGGTTGGCAAAATAAATTGAACTCTGATTTTAAAATTGCAAAATTGCATTTTTATAAATTAAAAAAAAAATGTCTATTTTGCTTTTACAAAATGAAACTTCAGTAAACAAAATCAGCAATTAATCAATTTGTCGCTCTTCAAAAGTAAATTATAAAACTAAACTGACAGTCAAAACCAACTATTTACATATATGTATCTATTTTTATCGATTATAATATTTTATAATTTATATTTTAATAAGTTTATTTTTTTTGGTAAGTTTTTTATTTATATTATGCACAAAATTTAAAATGAAATAAAGCAAAATTTGTTAAAATTAAATTAAGTATATTTTTAATTAACTTTTCAGAGTGGAATGCCACTGTTATTTATTGCTAGGCTTTTGCTTTTTTGCTGTGCTTCGCTGAGCTTCACTTGGTTCTTTTCTGGCGGGGAAGCTTTCTCCTCTTCATTTGTTTCTTTTTTTAGTGGCGTATTTTATTTTCCATACTTTTTTTTATACTTTTCACATGGCTTTGTAAATTTTTTATCGGCCAACAAACGATGCCTGCATTTAATTTAAAAATCACAGTTGAAACGCTATATCAAATTAAATATTCCAATTTATGCCTAAAGAAAACAAAAATAAGCCAAGAAAAAAAATCGATATAAAATTATATCAACTTTAATGCACGTAAATTTTTAATTAAAAAAAAAAATAATAAAATGAAGAGGGATGGAAGGATAAAATATAACAGAGCCACACAATATCTCAAGCAGATAATCCTTTTTAATGGAACGAAAGACAAAAAAAAGAAGCAAATAACGAGGGAACAGTGCATGAAAAAAACTGACGACGGCCGCAAATTAATTTGTTTATTTAGGCGAAATTTTTTGTAGCAGAGGCGCTGCGAAGCTTTTGCTGACACTTTAAAAAAAACTTTGGCCAGACTTTAAAATAAACAAGTAAGAAGGCTCCAGTCGAGACTGCTCGACTGGGAGATACCCTGAACCCTCCAAGCTGATATTCTAATCATTCTGCACTTCTTCTATGCACACATACATACACATGCACTTATAAGCACGCGCTCTGCTAACTGCGCAGTAAGCAGCGGCTGCGCTTGGGCTGCACTGTAGTGTGGGCAATATTATGAGAATTTATTAGTTGAATAATTTCTCTTGTAGTAAGAGTATCTTTATGAAACTTTCAGAATGTGTTCATATAGTTGAAATGTGTGTACATTCCAAAGCACAAGTCTCTAGTACTTGAAATGCGTTTTTTACAAATTGGGGGCGAAGGGGGCGTGGTATCCAAAATCTGTAAATTACAAAATCTTTGTGTCTATTAACTCTATATACAACGCAAATTTGAAGTCTCCTGGCTGAAAAGTGTTCAAATTAGGCTGAAAAAACAATGTCGATTTTTCGATTATTCTCGATAAAAAAGTTATCGGATGAGTTATCGAAAAAAATAAAGCAAACTCGTACTGCCTATGGTATACACGAGTATGCATGCCAAATTTCAGCTCTCTAGCTCTTATAACTTCTGAGATCCTTTTGCTCATACGGACGGACGGACGGACGGACGGACGGAGGGACGGACGGACGGACGGACGGACAGACGGACAGGGCTATATCGACTCAGCTCGTCGTCCTGATCAAGAATATATATACTTTATGGGGTCTGCGATGATTCCTTCTGCCTGTTACATACTTTTCACAAAACCATTATACCCTGATTTCCCATTTTCAATGGGTTCAGGGTATAAAAATATGAACCGAACTTGGGCATTAAATGCTCCCGACCCGTATAATAACATTTACAAGCACTTAGTTTACACATAACCTCAGCAAAAGCAGTGCCCGTGGAAGGGGTGAGCGACGGGGAAGGCAGTGGGGCAGAACAGAAAATTTGCATGCAAAATATGCGCGAGTTGTCGAGCAGTTGCTGCAGAGAAGGGCGAAAAAATACACATATTACGGGCAATGACAGCTAAACTCAGAAGGACGAAACTCAAATACACTTTCTGGCAATGTGAAAAGGTGAGCGAACGCCCAAGATTTTAACAGCCCCTATTAACTCTACTTAGAAACTCTTTTGCATCTAAGTTTCTGTGCTGCATATTTCTAATATGGAAATGCAAGTTAAATTGATTGATTAGTAAAGGTTGAGCCTAACAAAAAATTGTTAAGGCTCAAAAATTATTTATAAGAGAAACAATAAAACTTCAAGTAATTCAAACTGTCTGTTTAAGCTCATGTTAAACTTACAATGAATATAAGCAAACTGAGCTGGAACCTATTATCAAAATCTGTAAGTTTACTGTAAGTTTTAATAAAATATTTTAGAGATTTTATTATTATTACATTATACCATATTTTATATTATAATTGCAATCGTAAGGGTATTCTGGAAGAAAAAAAAAAAAATAAAAATCTGCTGAAATTGCAAATGACAAGTTTTGCACTAAGCAGCAGTACAAATAGACGAGCAGCGAGGCTTGTCAAGCGAAGGCGGCCAGTGGGCGTGGCGGTTGGCTTTGTCGTGTGCAAGTGTGTCTGTGTGCTGGTGTGTGTATCTGTGTCTGTGTGAGGGAGAGTGCAGCATGACAGCTACATTGACACACTTACTGCCCAAAAATAGCGCTGCAAACTTCAAGCGAAGTTAATAAATGGATTACTTGGATGTTGAGGCGCCCGAAACTCTGTGCCTCCGCACACCCAAATCAATGTCAACGTCTGCTGTTTTTTCCTGCTGTTGCTATTCCCCAAGGCTGGGCGGGGCCTGCCACACGTGCCTGGAGTTGATAAAGTTGCCGCGTTAACAGCCGTAAAACTTGCCACACGCAAAGGGTTTAGACGCACCAATGAGACTCCTTGCCGCTTAACGGCACATTTTTTTGCCTGCTTTCAATAAATAACAAAATGACAGCAGCAATCGGGGAAACCAAAAGGGAAACTTGACTCAAAAATTTAAAGGAAGCTTTTTAAATCAGGTCAAGCGCTGGAAAGAAATCGTAAACTTGTTCAATTATTCTATTGTATTGCTATTGCGAGGCTAGTCTGTCAGAGACTCAAACAAAATATCTCTGTAAATATTCAGCTCTTTTTTCCCTTCTCAGAAATTGCAAACTGTTAAGTTCATCGTTGCCCTTCCTGCAGCGGTATTAAAAATCACAGAATTCGCGCGCTGACATGGAAATGCTTGTCATTAATTTGCCAACGAATGCAAAGGAAAAGAAGTTTGACGTAAGAGAGGTAAGTTTGCAGGTACTCTGTACTCTATGGTAAATAAAAGACAGAAATGACAATTACAATGACAATGACAATGACAATGACAATGACAATGACAATGACAATGACAATGACAATGACAATGACAATGACAATGACAATGACAATGACAATGACAATGACAATGAAAATGACAATGACAATGACAATGACAATGACAATGACAATGACAATGACAATGACAATGACAATGACAATGACAATGACAATGACAATGACAATGACAATGACAATGACAATGACAATGACAATGACAATGACAATGACAATGACAATGACAATGACAATGACAATGACAATGACAATGACAATGACAATGACAATGACAATGACAATGACAATGACAATGACAATGACAATGACAATGACAATGACAATGACAATGACAATGACAATGACAATGACAATGACAATGACAATGACAATGACAATGACAATGACAATGACAATGACAATGACAATGACAATGACAATGACAATGACAATGACAATGACAATGACAATGACAATGACAATGACAATGACAATGACAATGACAATGACAATGACAATTCATTGCCCAATATACCCTTTCAAGTCCTCATAGAGATCTCACACTCACTGACAGGCACACACATCTTCGATTACGTTGGCTGTGAGGAATGTCGGATGTTGTTGCCAGTTGCAGAAGTCGCTGTCTGCGTTGCTGCTGTTGCATGCACTTTTAACGAGCGCCATTCTTAAACAGTCTGCCATTTTGACATGAGTCTCTAATGCTGTTTGAAATATTGCACATACGCAGCGTTGTCTGGCAGCCAGAGCGCATAGCATAGCTAGCAGTGTTACTCACACTCAGTGTGGTACTCACAGTGGTGCCCACACTCTATTTCATCCAGTCTACAGTTGGTGTTGCCGGCGCGTGGCTTCGATTTCGCCAACATTTACTTTCAATCAAGTTGAAGCTGTTCCCAGCGCTGCTTAGCTGCAGCCCAAATCTCAATAGAGAAACAAAGAGCTCAAGTGCAAATGAAATGAGATGCGATCCGATGAGATGCGATGCGAAGCAATGTTATGCGATGGGAGCAGCAGCTGCAACAGCCATTTTGTAGCTGTTGCTCTTGTCAAACTGTCGTAAAACTTTCGTCTTTGCAATTTCATTTACGCTATTCGCTCTTTGAAATATGATTTTTGTTTTGTTTTGTTTTGTTGCCAAATGGCAGCTCACAGCCATGTGTTGTCCTTGGGCAGAGTCATGTGTATGGAACATGTTCCAAAATTAAGTTGCATTTAAATTTCTTTTAAGTTCGTAGCTATCTTGGAAAATTTAGGTTTCAACTCGTTATTAGCTTAATATTTTTGTCAATTAAAAAGAGTGTACATATGTATATCTATATATATGAGAAAAGAAATATTACAAAATATAAAAAAAAAAACAAAATAATAATAATAATAATAAAAATAATAATAATATTATTTATATACATTATTAATAAATATGCATTATAATAAATACTAATAAAATATTTTAAAAAAAAATTATATATATATAAAAAAAAAAAATAAATAGGGCATTACTGAAAAAATGTAAAGAATATATAAAAAAATGAATTATAAAGAATATACAAATTATTCAAATAAAATAATCTAACTTCAAAATATTTACTGTTTTATAAGTAAATTCAACTATAAATAAAACTGAAGTTATTAAATTTGTTTTAGAATTATTTTTTTTTTATAAATATATTTCAACAAATCTTTCCTCTTGTTGAATTTCTTGGGAAGAACACACAAAGTCTTGCCAGTTGGCAAAGGTTAGCTGCTGAGAGCTGATGCTACCTGGCCAAAGAGTTCTCCTAGTCAAGTCGAGTAAGCTGCATATTTGCACATTGCCATGGAGCATATTTTCGTGAGTGCATTTTGACATATTCATACGCTTCGTTGAGTACGCAAAGTTAATGGAAATGCACACAGCCCAAAGAACGATGTTTATTCATATCTCATATTGCATGATTGTACCTATGTGTGTGTGTGTCTGCGTCTGTGTGTTTAGCCAGCTAAACAAGCTTGAAATACGCGTGCATTGTGCTGTGCAGAGAGTTGAAAACAATGGGCCACGTTTGCTTAGTGTTAACTTGGCCAACTTTGGCAGATGCCTTTTTGCCATTTTGCTTTCTACCTTTTACAAGCAACCTGCTGCCTGCTGCCTGCTGCTTTCCACCTGCCACCTGCCATCTGCCGCCTGCTGTGCATTGTTCCTGGACTATTGGCCATAGTCTGTCTAATTGCCAGACTTCCATTGATCAAATCGATTTTTCTACCCCGATTTTTTGTTCGCTTTCATAAAAATTCTGCATTTGGCAAATATTTATGGCCAGCGGGCAGATTTTTCAATTCTATTCTGAAAGCTATTTGCTGTTGCTTAGAAATATGCAGAATTGTAGTCAGCCGGAAATGTGTTCAAATCATGGCAAATCATGGCAAATCGAAGCTAGCTTAAAGCACAGTACAAAATATTTGGGTTAAAAGATTATTAGCATGTGAAAAACTTTATTTTGCTTGAAATTTTTTGTCAGTTCATATCTAATTTCTAAGCAAAAAATATTAATAAAATGTTTTTTATATATTAAAAATGTATAAAATGTAGAGTTTGTAATATTGTTTTAAGGATTACTGAAACCAAATAGCCGAAAGTAATTTAAATTGAAGTCAGTATCAGCAGCTGACTAAAACGAATTTCTCCTCCACCTACTCGGAGTCGAAAGCAAACTGAAAACATCTCTTTGGCTTCTCTGAGCTGTATCTCTTGTAAATCTTAAATAAATTACGAATTATGTGCCGCACAATTGCAGCCCAGGAGAACGCTTGTAGATGCGAAACTTCCTGGGAAGGACATTCACGTATTCCCACGGCGCGCTCAATTTATATGCTGCACCTGCGGGGCAATAATCACACTTTGTTATTTCATTAACGCTTTCATTTCACTGAACGCGCCTGTCACTCCCAATTAAAAAGCAAGTGCGAGTGGGAGGGGTAGTGGGCGTGTGAGTGTGAGAGCGAGTGGGAAACAGCGAATTCCGGAAATCCAACTGTGTATTGTGAAATGCCTGCAAGGCTGCCAGTTTGCGTTTCCCATTTTGCCACGCCCCTTTTCGCACATTAATTTCGCCTTATGAAATCTTTTGCACATTAAATCGTCTGACGCGTAACCCTTTGACTGCCAACGCCCTTGTGGGCCACGCCCCCGCGCACAGAAAGAGAGCTCAAGGCGCGACCGACCAAAAGTTACGCATTAAAAACCTTTTCTCTCATCTTTTTCCATTTATTTTTTTATGTGTTATTCCTGAAAAGTCGTAAAACTGAGTTTTATGAATGCGATTAAGCGCGTGAACTGCACGAAAGCATATTTCACTTGCTTCTCGCTTCGCATCAACCCTCTCTCTCTCTCACTCTCTCTCGCTCGCTCCCACTGCTTGTTGCTGTCTCTGTCTCGTCCTACTTTGCTGTTGCGCCCGGAATTTGTCATTTTTAATGACTGTGAAAAGAATGCGCTCGTAATTACATGGCTAGCGCAGGAAAAAAAAACCTAAATAAATATATATATACGTACATAGACATATACATACTCTCAACTGTGTGGCTGGCATTTTATTGTGCTGTGTATCATAAATTATTTAACTTATTTAATACCCTAACACTGAACATGCACAATAGATAAAGGACAACGTCAAACGTTGTCACATTGACTTTGGTATCAATGATATTGAAATAATTTTTTTTAATAAAGACAAATAAATATTAAATATGGAAAGCTTGCGAACTGAAATACAGTGCTTATCATAATTATAGCCCACTTTTAATCCACTTAAACGAATCGGCAGAAAATTTTTCCCAAATGGAATATTTCCTCAAAATCTACAAAAATGAGTAGTTCAATATTTCAATTATGAATGGCAAAAAACTTTTTCACTTAAAATTCACGATTTAATAACGATTTCTTAAAAAGAAGTAAAAAACAAGGAAAAACAGCACCATTTTCTGTATCAAAATTATAGCCCATATTCATATTTTTGTAAAAAAAATCCGAATTCGTTGCGGATTAATGGAAAAACTAATGTTAATACTTAGTCCGGCCTCCATTTGTCTTAGTTAACTCAAAAATTCTCTTCCTCATTGAAACCACTAAATTTAATAAAAGGTCCTTTTCGAAACTTTGTTATTTAGTCATTGTCGTTTAGAATTTGCATTTTAAGATATCCAACTGTCTCCAACTGGCGATTTTTGGCATACACACGTCTTGCAAGATTACCCCAGACATTTTTATCGGGTTGAGATCCCCAAAACATGCTGGCCAGTCAAGGACATCAACATGACATTCCTCCAAACACTCTTTTGTACGTCTGCTCACATGGATTCTGGCATTATCCTGTTGGAAAACCATTGGTTTCTCACGTAATTCCCTTAAATATGGATTAAGACTACTATCCAGAGCCTGAATATACTCTTCACTGTTCATTCCGTTCGTTACAAACTTCAATTCCCAGGTACCAAATGAAAAAAATTGACCCCAAATCATGACGGAGCCACCTCCAAAGTTTGGCCTTGAAAAAAACATAGGATCCTTCCTCAAATCATGCTAATAAGTATCAAACCCATCAGGACCATCCAGGTTAAACTTCTTCCCATCAGAAAATATGACCTGTTAGGGTAAAAATTTATAAATATACTGCAAGCCAAAAGACGATGTTTCAAACGCGTGTATGTCAGATCGGTCGCAGTATGTCCTTCGGCAAAACCAAGTCCTGCAACCTTGTGGCGACTTAGCAACATGGATGCTTTGGTCAGTTTAGACCTATTTATGATTCCTGAGCTCTTAAGTACTCGCCAAACAGTCATCGCTGACATAGATTCGGCCACATGTGCGGCCAAAGCTATACAAGCGGTTGGGTTGTTGCTGGTTTTCTTAATAATTTTGCGTTTATCGTGCGCAATTAGTAACGGTTTTCACCCAGTACGTCTTCTTGATCTTTATTCTTCGGGGTTATTAAAAAAAATTTTAATTACACTTTGACTTTTTTTCAAAATTCGTAAAATACTCGAAATAGACTCTCCTGACTCGAAAAGTGAGAAAATACGGCCCTTTTCATAATAAGATAATTGTTTTCCAAGCGGCATCTCTTAAAAACCATCTAAATTTACTTAATTACAATGTCTGTAAAGCCAAAAGTCTGTTCCGCACTTAATAAATTCAAATTTGCGACAGTGGGCTATAATTATGATACACAAAAATGCAAGCAAAAATGCTAGCACAGAGCAAAAGTTAACGGTTCTTTCTTAGTTTTCCATAAATTGAACTAAAATTTTGATAAAATCTACTGAACATGCTCCAGTCTATAATGTGCTGTAAAATTTATTTTTAAAAAACCTTAAAAATTTTGTTACAACGGGCTCAAAGTTTAAGTTGCAGGGTGGGCTATAATTATGATAAGCACTGTATATTTTATGTTTAATAATTGGCATGCAAAATTTCAAAAATGATTAAGGTAAAAGCTAATCTTTTTTTTTTAATTTGAAATTAAATGAAATGAAATATCATAAAAGCAGTGAACAAAATGATTTTATTTGTATTTTATTTTTTATTTATTTTTTTTTTTTTTAATAGAATAAAGGCAGTTTGAGGGTTTACCAAAAATATTTTTTTATTACAAGGAAAATTTAAGTGTAATTACTCTTTTTAATAAAATAATAAAATGAAGTAAATAAATGGTACGATATATAAAAAAAAGTTTGCTTTATATATATTATACAAATACTTGTTTTCATTTTTTTTTTTTTTTTTTTTTTTTTTTTTTTAATTTAATATTTAGCTCAGCAAAAATCTATTTAGGTTTACAATTTTTCACACGCCATTTATTATTTTAAATAATAATAAGTAAATAGAAAATAAAAGTTTTGTATCAACTTAAGATCTACAGCGTATTAATGTATCTATTATTATATATACTAAATTATTTTCAAAATTGAATGTATTTCTAAATCTAATTCCCCCTCAGCACATAGTAAGGGCATTAATATTTCGCTTTAGCTGCAGCGAAAAAAAAAAAAAAAATGTTTTCATTGAGCACTTTGCCTGAATTGCAGTTATAACTAAGTAGCATGAAACCAGCCAGTGTGGTGCAATGCTCACACACAGACACAGACACAGACACAGAGATAGCCACACTCCCGTTAGCAGTGCGCTGCCAGCACCCACCATCTGTCTGTCTGTCCGTCTGCCTGCCTGCCTGTCTGCCGTCCATTACAAACCCTTGGCGCAATTTGCTATTGTTCTCTGGCAGTGGCACAGCCACTACTTAAATCCGTTTCCTCAGCTGCTTGTCTTTCATTTCAGCTTTGCCTTTCAGCGCGACGTCCTCGTCATACTTGTAGGTGGTAATGTCTGTCCGTTCTGTTCCGTTCCGTTCCGTTCCATTCCGCTCGTCCACTGCATCTCCACTGCCATCAATTCGTCTTGCTGTCTGTCGCTCGCTCGCTCGCTCGCTGGCTTCGCTTTCTTTCTATTTGGCGAGGCATTCGCACTTAAGTGATTTTGACACTTGTCCTACTTTCCATGCGTTGATTTTTGTGTCAGCAGTACTCAAGCTGCCTCGCCTCCCCGCCCCCGCCAGTAACCGTCAACCTCTCTTGACTGTAGGCTGCGTAAGTCATTGCCGTTGTCGTTCTCGATGTTGTTGTTGTTGTTGTAGTTTGCTCGCTGAAGTTGTTCACCTTTCAATACCCGAGCAGCCACTACAGCAACTTCCTTTCCGTTTTTTTCTCATTTTCGTGGCAGGACTTGCATCTAAAGTGGCAGCAACTTCAGCCGCTGAGACTCTGTGTTTTTGAATGCTCTGTATGGTGAGTGTTTTAGGTAGGGTATATAGGTTCCTCTTCATTGGGACGGTGAAGTAATCAACTATCTCAACTCCAGTCAAGATTTAACTACCATTTCCTCCAAGTGTAATTCTCTCCAGGCTAGGGTATTGAATAGTCAGGCATACTTCCACAACAAAATTCTAAAAAAAAATGCATGAACTTTTCAATGCGTTTGCCCTTTTCTATTTGCATTCGTTGTTGTTGTTGTTGTAGCTTCAGTTGCCATCATTCTGTTCATAAAACACGACGTCATCAGCGTCTTTGGCTTGGCAGCCAACAACAGCAACAACAACAACAACAGCAACTACTACTACTACTGAAGTGCACATTTGAGGATTTGGCTTGTGATTTATGTGTGCGTTAGGGTCTCTCTCTCTCTCTCTCTCCCCCCCTCTCTCTCTCTATCCATCTCTACCTCTATGTGTGTATGTCTGTCTCATTGTCTGTCTGTCCGTCTGTCTGTGACAACAGTTGCTCAGGCTTGTCAGCCAGTGTCTGCCTAACTGTTTGTCTTGGCCATATTGTTGTTTTGCCTTACCGAGCAGACCTTTGGGTCTCAGCTGCTGGCAGCGCTTGCTCACAATATAAACGCATTAAAAACGATTTGCTTTTTATGGCTATACCATGCAACTGGTTGTTAGTTTGTTGCAGTTGCTGCTCTCAAAAATGCAGCAGAAGAAGAAAAAGCAGAAATCAAGCAGCAAATGCAATCCAAGATTTTCAGCTTGGGAACCATAGCAATGTTGCCTTGAGGTTAACGTCGAACTTTGTCCACTTGACTCTTGGCTGCTTTAAGTGCAGCAGGTTTGTAAAATTCCTAATAAAATATGGGCGTCCTCCATGCTAACGCAGTTTTTCTAAAAAATACTAATATTATTTTCTTAACTTTAATATATTTACAGAAAACAAAATAAAATATATAAATAAGGAGAATATTTATGGTAAATAATTTAAAAAAATTCTGTAAACTATTTATTACAAATATTCGCACAATATAATATTATACTAAAAAAATTTAGAGCTTTAGAAGATTTTATTTTTTTTTAGTCAAAGCTTTTTAGAAATTTGTATTTGTATTCAGTTCAATTTTTGATTGCTGATAATGAAAAGGCTTTTAATGGGCGTACTGCACAATCTTTGGATTTATTTAGATTCCCTTGCATCCATATGCTATAATCTTCACAACCTTGACTATTGTTCGGGCTTGCCTCTGAATGCTCTGCCATTTTTTCTATGTATTTTTCTCTCATTCATTGTCAAAGTGAATTTTCTGGCTTTCAATAAATCTTGTAATATAATTTTTGTGTATTACCTTAGCAGCTTAATTCCTCTAGCACATCTGCAACATATTTTGAGTGTTGTTTTCAAGCTAAGCCTAAATATTTCAAGTTCCAAAATCTTAAGCACTTTGCCGCCTTTCCAGGTAAACCGCTTTTTAATGCGCCCCAACATGTAGACAACACCATTCTGTTCTTTTCCATTCCATTCCATTTTCTTTAGTTGTTGTAAAACTTGTTGAAATTAAATCATTTCCTGTGAAACTCAGCGCAGCTTCAACAAGCGCAACTTTTTGCAGAAAGTTTTGACGCACGCATTTTGCTTCTTTTGCCGCAGCTTTTCTTTTGCTTTTGTCAAAGTATATTTTACAGCACACACACACGCATGCACACCCACATATACACACACGCACACGCACACAGTCACTTTGGCATTAAAAACTAATTTTATTTCTAATTAATTTTGACGTCTCGTCGTTTGTGGTTAAATATTCTGGCACGCGAAAAGTCGCTTTGGCCACCCTCGCTACTCCCCTCTCTCTATCTCACTCTACCTCTCCCATTCTCACGCTCTCTGTGTCTATGCGAGCTCTGAGGCGAAGTCATTAAAAAAGTTACCAAAGACTTTGCCACACACACACACACCCAAACACGCAGACAAACTTTGCTGCATGAAGAGTGAGTATCCCATGTGTCTGTGTGCGTGTGTGTGCATGTATGCTTGTGTGCGTGCGCCTGTGTGTGTATATTTAGTTGTCAGCGTCAGCCACGTCGCACATTTTAAATGCTTCAAATGAAATTAACAAAGAGAAAGCCGTAAAATGTCACCGCAGCAGGTGTACATATGTAGTACACCTACACCCACACACACACACACCTCCTCCCCACACATACACACAGAGCTATGCTGGCGAGCCAAAGCCTCATATTATCCTGCAATGGGCGCTCAAGTTGACAGCTTTTGCAAAAATTTCAAATGAAGGTGACTTTGTGGTATTTTTCCCATTTCATTATGATTTTTCTTCTTTTTTTTAACAACATTTGTAAACTTGGCCACGAAGTGGTGAAAACCAGCAGGAATTAAATATGTGTATGGTTTATTTTGACGAAATAAGAAAAAATCGAATGGAAAGTTCTTTGAGGTTTTACATTTGGGCATTTGCCAAAAAAGTTTTCTTTTTTAGTTATCAAAGTATTTCTTTTATTTAAGCGCTTAAAATTTAAAAGTTTTCGCAGTTTCTTAAAATCTGAACAGTTTGTTGCTTTGATCACTATCTATAGATAATTATATAATGGTTTTCATATATAGATAAATATTCTAAATGCTAGTCTATGTGCATGTATACATATTTATAATTTAGAATTACGGAAAATGTATTATGATATAAAAATAATTATATTTATATATTCTTATAGAGCTGCAACCAGGAGAAGCCCTTATATTGCTAATTACAGTGCCATGTTTTTTTTTCTGGAAGAGCAATCTTTAGCTCGCAGCTAAAGAAAAGAGAGCTCATGAATCAACAGAGGTAAGTGCCAATGAGCCCATTCGCCTCTCTTGCGGTTCAATATATTCTAAAATATATTTATATTTTCAGATTTTATCACTTATCCAGCTCGGAGTGTCCAATGACGTCATCTACCACAATAAAATATTATTTAGCAGAGATATAGACATGTAATGACAAAATGATTCAGTATAGCATTAAGCGTTTATTGTAAATGCTCTATATTTAAGATGTATGTGTAAATAATATAGATTTAATTTTGCATAAATTGTACACATTTGAATATCAATAAATAGTTTGAGTCAATAAATAAATCAACTGTGTTCTCATTTAACAGGGATTCTTTGTTGGCGATTTCTTTTTAAAAGTCAACTGTCAGAAATGGGCACTTTGCAAATTATTGTTGCATAACTTAGGGGGCTGCTGATGTGGCCGTTGAGGCTTAGATTTGAACGGGAGGTTTCAGAAGCACCAGGCGAACAGAAATAAGAAGCAGAGCGGAAATTTTTGTTAACAGTGAATTAAGCCGATTTATGTTAACGTACTGTTGTTAACAGAATTCTGTTAACTCACCGTTGAGGCTCAAAATTGAGCGGGAACTTTTCAGAAGCACCAGGCTCACAGAAATGGGAAGCAGAGTAAAAAATGTTAGTTAACAGTACATTAACAGAATTATGTTAGTTAACAGTATTCTGTTAACCAAACTGTTAATTAACATGATTCTGTAAACTTGCTGTTAGTTAACAGTAACGCTAACAGTGCGCTGTTACTCAACTGTTAATTTACATTTTTCACCCTACAACTCATTTCTGTGCGCCTGGTGCTTCATCAACATATATGTTCAAGTTTCGGAAGTATTAGGCGCACAGAAAGGAGTTGTAGGGTGAAAAATGTTAGTTGGCAGTGCGATCACATACTACTGTTAGTTAACATAACACTGTAAACACACAATAAAACATTGTTAAAATATTTGTCACTCTACTCAACGTTTCTGTTTTCCTGGTACATTGCCATGATTTCCATTTAAATTTTGATCTTAACGGATAATGATGATCATAAATGGGGCTGCAACTCAAATGTACAGCGGCTCCTTACCAGCAGCTGAACCTTACCTGAAAATAACTGTACTAGGCAAGCAATGGCCGATATAGGCAGTTACGACTATTTGGATGTTGTTTTAGCACATTTGCCACATTTTATTTCACACTATTTATTTTTCATAAAATATATATAATATAAACATTATACAGGCTTCATGCCTTAAGCATATTTTGTGTTTATATTTGCTGCTATCGAAGCGATTACATATTTATTTTATGATGTTTATTTAATATTTGTAAATTTAAAATCAAATTTATTATTTGTATTTTTCATTGGTTTTACTTTGGCCTTTGCCTCCGGGCAGCAAACATATACATGCATACTGTGTATGGAACGATATTATAAATTGTGCTTTTTCATTGTTGAGCATTAAGCACAATCTGTTTGTGTGAACTTCCGGACAGACAAACAACTGACGGCAATCAGCAAAATTCCAACAGCAATTAAAAAAACAAAAACTGGAATAAAATAAAAATAAAATTTACATATAGATATACACAGATACATATATATAGCTATGTGTATGCATGTATGTATGTATGTATGTGTGGCTCATCGATTGCAGGCATAACTCACTTTGTGGCACAATTAAGTGTGCCACGCCTACACACATCTGTGGGTATGTGTGTGTGTGGGTCTGTGTGTGGTGCAGCCATTGACCACTGTTGACATTGCTTCATTTGCACTTTGTGTGCGGTGCGTCGGGCTCTTTGTCCTGGCCATCGCTTTGTAATTGTTTCATTTAACAGCTTTTAATTGAATATTTCACGCACGTTTGTTTATGCACTTAAATGAAAAACAGCAACAACGACAACGTTTGCATTGATAAATTGTTTACACGCTTTAAGTAAATAAATGCATTTAAAAATAATACAAGTTAAAAAAAAAAAAAAAAAACAACAACAAGCTGACGCTATCTGCTGCAAGCTGCTGACCATGTGGCACAGCCGCAGCGGCATTAACCGTATTAACACTGCCTCTGATTGCTGCGAATTGCTGCGCGTGGCACACGCAACGTGTTTCAGCTAAAGCTGACGCTTTAAGGCGTATTTTTTATTAGTTTTGATAAAGCCGTAAAATGACAGCAGTTCGCCCTTAGGCAAACACACAAAAAATACGTAAAAAAAAACAAAAAAATACATAAAACATAGAACATAAACAAACAAATAAACAAACTTTTGACACTAAGCGCTTTAAGATCTGACCTCGCCTGGGCTTGTTTTTCCTGGCCCGTGCTGCAGGCATACAAATTGTGCTGAGCCTAGGGCATCAGCGAGGCTAAAAGGCATGAACCGGCCAGCGATACAATCGTTGCATTGGTATGGATTCTGCTAAAGCTACAGTTGCTAAAATATGCATGTGGACAGATGTGAGGCTCCTGTGAACAATAATGTAAAATAAATTCAATTTATTTACAAAATAGTCCCAATATATACCCAGTGATATGTTTGCAGGATATCTTCTAGTCGAACATTTAAGAGTATTAGCCTTTACCTTTCGGTTGTTGTTGCTAGTGTTTGGCTTTAGTTTTTGTAGTCGTATCAAAAATGCCGTTACCGCTAAACCTTTGGGCAAACGCAAATAAAATTCGCACACACATACGCACACACACACATATATATATATATATATATATATATATATATATATATATATATGGGAACAGCAACTGTTTGCCTATCCATGTCAGCTGTTCAGCTGCACGTGTGTCTGTGTATTTACAGTGCTGCGGGGCGTATGAGCTCTGTCCGTTTATTTGCATACATTTCGCTCTACGTACGAGCTCTGTGAAATAAGCCTCAAATATATTACGCATACGCCGCGTTGCAACAGCTCCAGCCAAAACCCAAATGAATCTGCCTGAAACTTGCTCCAAAGGTCAAATATTTAACATACCAAAGAGTTTTTCCGAGCCCACATCAGAATGAATGATATGTCCAATAAAAAATTAAGTATTTTACTATTTTTTCATACAATATGTTTTATAATTTCGCTTGATATTTAAAAAATGTTTGCCTCAGCTATTATTGATGGATGTTCTCGTGCGCATATGAATCATGGATTAAATGAATAACGATACGATATCGATAACGATACCGATGTGTGCGAGCTCATTCTATTTCAATTAGGTCAACTCAACACACGCGGCGTATGCTTAATATACAGCTATTTCGTTGTTCAATACGCGCTTCATTAGCCATTCATAACTTGCGGCAAGTATATCAAGCGGGATTCATCATCGTCAAGGACTGCAGCCACAAAATGCAGCCATAATGTTCGGCTGCGCTTTTTGGCTGACTTCCTTCAGCCTGCTCCGTCGACACGCCCGCCCTGTTTTTCTTGGGCACTTTATCTTGCTTCCTCTTTCACTTCATCTTCATTTTGTTGGCTTGCGCCAAAGCTGAGCAGCGCCAGGCGAAACTTATGCTGCTCTTTTGCCGGCGCTAAGGCATTTTCAGCGTCGCAGTCGCATAAATTAATGAAAATTTATTTATGCCTCAAAAATATGAGCCAAACAACAGCGGAAATTTCCAAGCTGTCTGCCTGTGTGCAGTGTGTGTCTGTGTGTATCTATGTGTGTGTGTGTGTGTGTCGAGGGAATGACGCCTTGTGGCATAAACTGCTTTCCACTGCATTAGGCACACACACAGGCGTTCACGCAAATGCATACATCACTTAAAGATATTGTTGTCGTGTGCAACAAAAGCGCAATGGGCAAATATCATGCAACAAATGATATAGATACATATCTATACATGCAGATACATTCATATGTATATACAGATACAGATACAGATACAGATACAGATACAGATACAGATACAGATACAGATACAGATACAGATACAGATACAGATACAGATACAGATACAGATACAGATACAGATACAGATACAGATACAGATACAGATACAGATACAGATACAGATACAGATACAGATACAGATACAGATACAGATACAGATACAGATACAGATACAGATACAGATACAGATACAGATACAGATACAGATACAGATACAGATACAGATACAGATACAGATACAGATACAGATACAGATACAGATACAGATACAGATACAGATACAGATACAGATACAGATACAGATACAGATACAGATACAGATACAGATACAGATACAGATACAGATACAGATACAGATACAGATACAGATACAGATACAGATACAGATACAGATACAGATACAGATACAGATACAGATACAGATACAGATACAGATACAGATACAGATACAGATACAGATACAGATACAGATACAGATACAGATACAGATACAGATACAGATACAGATACAGATACAGATACAGATACAGATACAGATACAGATACAGATACAGATACAGATACAGATACAGATACAGATACAGATACAGATACAGATACAGATACAGATACAGATACAGATACAGATACAGATACAGATACAGATACAGATACAGATACAGATACAGATACAGATACAGATACAGATACAGATACAGATACAGATACAGATACAGATACAGATACAGATACAGATACAGATACAGATACAGATAGAGATACAGATACAGATACAGATACAGATACAGATACAGATACAGATACAGATAGAGATAGAGATAGAGATACAGATACAGATACAGATACAGATACAGATACAGATACAGATACAGATACAGATACAGATACAGATACAGATACAGATACAGATACAGATACAGATACAGATACAGATACAGATACAGATACAGATACAGATACAGATACAGATACAGATACAGATACAGATACAGATACAGATACAGATACAGATACAGATACAGATACAGATACAGATACAGATACAGATACAGATACAGATACAGATACAGATACAGATACAGATACAGATACAGATACAGATACAGATACAGATACAGATACAGATACAGATACAGATACAGATACAGATACAGATACAGATACAGATACAGATACAGATACAGATACAGATACAGATACAGATACAGATACAGATACAGATACAGATACAGATACAGATACAGATACAGATACAGATACAGATACAGATACAGATACAGATACAGATACAGATACAGATACAGATACAGATACAGATACAGATACAGATACAGATACAGATACAGATACAGATACAGATACAGATACAGTTACAGATACAGATACAGATACAGATACAGATACAGATGCAGATACATACTGCATTCTTCGACTGGCAAGAAACTTGACAGGAAGAAAATCAATTTGTTAATCTAGTAGAGGAATCGCTGTCAACGCTGGCAGAGGAACATGCTTATAGTCTCTCTTTCTCTCGCTCCACTGACTGACAAAAACTATTTGCAAGGATAACAAGCAGGTGACTGTCGTCCTGTTGTCTTGTTGTTCCGTTGTCCTGCTGTTCGCTGTCCGTTGGGTGTTGCAACAAAATGACTTTTCTTGTTGCTTGCCAAATGATCAAAGCATTTTATGCGCTTAAACTCGTTCGAGCAGCCCCGCCCACGCCGCCCACTCTGCTGGGGCTGGCTGTTTTTGTGCTGCATGCAGCAGTGGCAGTTTCCGTTTCCGTTCGGCTGCCACTTGACTTCCGTGGCGCCTCTCATGGTCTCATGTTTTGCATGTCGTCACGCGCTCGTCCTGCACTTTAGCTGCACTTATCTTGGCCCAGTTGGCAATTGTTGTTGGCCATTTTGTAGCCGTTTTGTCGAAAATGTCAACAAAATGCGAACGCAGACACACATTAGCCATAGATATCCGTCTGTGTCTATGTGTGTGGGCGTGTGCGTGTGTGTGTATCTGTTTCTGTTTTTTATGTGCGCTTGCCACATCATCAATTACACATTTTACAACTTCTGACTGACTGTCTGGCTGGCTGCGGGGAGCGGGGAGCGGGCGACTAGGCAAGGACGTGCTGGAGCCACTGACAAAACAGACATAAATCAAACATTTCCCACGTTGCGAAACAATTTCCGGCTGCACGAAAACTCAAGACTGTGTGTGCGAGCGAGCGAGCGAGTGTGTATGTGTGTCTCTGTGTGTGTGTGTGTGCCTGTCTATCTTTTGCTTGAATTTTATTTATGGCATCCGCCAAAACAGAAACACATATAGATACGCTGTGAGAGACGGACGGACAGACGAATGGACAGACACATGATATATAGACAAAATGACATCAGTTAGAAAATTTACAATTGCTTTTACTTGATTCATAATTGTTACTGTTGTTGTTGTTGTTGTTGCTGTTTTGGCGCTTTTGTATTGCAGTTTGATTTGTGGTTTACAAGCTTTTGTCTGGCTCATAAATTTAGCTTATAGATTGTGGCTATTTTTGCATATATGTGTGTGTGTGTGGCTGTGTGTGTGCAGCTGGTTGGCTTAATGGTCACTGATATGGGGTCAACAAAGAAAAATATATTGCATTGCTTATTGAAATATGAAAGGATACATAAAATGGGGTTTTACGCTGCGTATGCGTAATATGCAACGTACCAGAGAAATGAAACACGTCGCGTATACGTAACATGCAATGTAATTAAATCGAATTCAATTGCAATTTGTTATATTTTGATCAAATTGAATTTAGTTCGATTCGATTGCAGCTTCCATTTGGCAGTGTGGCTGCCATTTGTCACAGACACAGCAGAAACTTTGACCAAGCTGAAGTTGTGGCTTATGGAATACCGCTTGCCGCCTTCCTCGTTGCAGCGCGCCGCCCACTTGACCCTTAGTGCGAAGCCACCTTTTGAGGATTGCCAATTTACGCTTTATATACGAGTCTCGTTCGGGCCATTTGCGACAAGCAACGCAGTCGGTAAGCCGGTAAGCCGGTGAGGGGGTGAGGCAGGCGATGGGTAACCCAGAACCGATTCAATCAAGCCGAACCGAGGCGCTCACAGCTCACAGCTGCTGCTAATAGAATTGTGGATAAGCTGGAGGTGAGCATATTGATAGCCAAGATACCCTGTTTATTTGCTATAAAATGGGCATAAAATGTGTATGCACAGGAGGCCTAAAGAGCATCGAATGAATGCTGCTTAAGTGAAGGGCTTTTAGGGCTGGCAACACCAGCTATCTGCATACTCTGCATATACTTCAAGGCGGGTTTAGCTAAGCTGCTCATTCAAATTATATATCCATAACTATTTAAAATATATATATAAATTCCTATGCAACCTATAAAATCGAACTATCATATAATCATCTATTCATAATGAATTTGATGATTTAATTTATATCAATTTCCGAAAATTCTTAGATCTATTTCATTTAAATTCAGCCACTTTATGATCTGCCCTTTACAGGGTATTTAATTGCTGTCATTTGTTTTGTTCATTATTTTCATTATTGGTCACATTTTATGATTGTTCTCTTTCTTTAGTCCCACACTCAGCCTCAATGCCGACTCGACTGGCATTTGTGGCATGCAACATAATTTCATATGCCCTTTACTCGGCTTCAGCTCTCAGTTTTATGTGCGACGAGTACCTTGACGCCCTGGCTCTGACTCTGGCCCTGGCTCTGACTCTGGCCCTGGCTATGGCCTTGGCTCTGGCTGTGGCTGTGGCTGTGGCTATGGCTCTGCCTTTTCTTATTGTGCTGCTTTATGTGTTTATTTGGCTTGAAAGGGTTTTCCGTCGCAGTCGCCCTAGACCGCCTGTCTCTTTCTCTCCTGCCGCTGAGCGCCTAAATTATTTATTTGACGTATTTTGGGACAGGCTTTGAGTAATATTATTATGATTTTTGTGCCCCAGCATATGGCATATGCCGCCAAGGGTCTAACACATAAATTATGAGCACTCCGGCTGACCCCTGAATCCAATTAGAATGTCAGCAAAATATTCACAAAAAAAAGAAAAGAATGTTCCCAAAACTGTTTTCCCGATTAATAAAAGTTGGATTTAGTATTAGTGAAAGACAACTGAAGTGGTGGAGATATTTAGGCGAAATTTCATCTTGGAATTTCTCATAAGAATCTAAACTTATATATTCAGAAAATCAAATGAAATTGAAAATATTTCGTTGTATTTTATTTATTTTTCTCGCAAATCTCAAAACTCTGACCAAATCAAATGCTGGAATGTCTGGCCAGAAAAGGAAAAACTAGTCTTACACAGACCTACTTCATATGTCCTTTGCTGACAAACAATTTAATTATTCATTGACCTCATTATTTGCACATGTTGCCAATTATAGTGACGGCAACAACAATAACAACCAAATTGAATCGATATCATAAACTATCAATAAATTATGCATTTAACAATATTAAGTGTAGGCCACTTGAATAAATGTTCATGAATAAATTTATAAATAAGCCAAAAGGAAAGGAATTTGTCATAGCTGAAGGCAAACCAAAAACGAGGCTGATTGCTTTTGTGAAGCGCATAGAGAGGCAGTTGAAGCGAGAGCGGCAATTTGGTTATGTGTGGCAAACAAATTTCTGGCAATTGCAACTTGATTTTCTCGAAATTTATTTGCCAACTAGGGCAGAAGGACAATTCATTATGACAAAATTTAACATAACTGAATGTAAAGGCAGATAGGGAAGTGTATCTATCTATATATAAAGTGTGTGTGCACTGAGTAACCTCTCTCCATCTCTGTCGCTCTCGCTCTTGCTCTCTTTATTTGCATTTTTGTGTCTGCTGACTGCTCTTAAGGCACCCCAGCCTAGGCGGAGGACATGCGTCTCAGCATCTCCAATGCAGGACCTAATGTTTATTTTAATTGCCAGCAAGGACAGAGCCCAAGGTTAACAGTAACTAGAAGTAAACTGAGCACCTCGACTTGCCTGCATCTAGTAATTTAAGGGACCATCTCGGCAGAGAGACAGAGACAGATAGACACAGAGAAAGGGAACGAAGTGGAGATGTGTGCGTCGCATAAATTAGCAGCTAGTCGCAATTGCGTATGCAAATTAAATTTTATATGCCACAGCGAATGACATTTAAATCATAATTTAAATCCATTCGTTATTTATTGCAACTGACCTCTCCCATATTATATTTGCTACATAATGCATGTGCTCGAGTGGAGTATTTGCTATATTAAATTAGTTGAAAAGCAAAATCATGTTCGAGAAGAGCAAAATGTGTTGAAGAATTTTCATATAAATTCAGTTTAACATAGTGAGAAATTTTGGTATACATAGGAATTACCAAAATGTACTTATGTACATTAAATTCTAATGATAAGAATAATATTTTCACTATAAAAACAATATTTGCAAATATTAATATAAAATGTGTAATGGTAATTATAATTTTTTAAATTTTAGATTCTTTTTCAAATTACTATTATAATTATTTGTATATTTATTATGTTATATGTATAATACTAATATAATCAATAAAAAATTAAATTTGTTTTTCTATTTACAATTAAATATTATAATTAATAATAATAATCAATTTATTGTATATATTAAATATTTAGAGAACCAATCTGAAATTGCTTTGAGGCATAAGCATAAATTCGTTTCGGGCAATAAAATCAGCACACATTGCCTTCAAATGCATTCACATGTTCGCATTCCTAATCATTTATTCACAATTAAAGAAAATTAACCTAAACTCAACCAATACCTAGCCTAAGCTTAGCTCTAAGTATATTTGGCTGGCAAGGACTTAATTAATTTGCTGAGCGATTGACATGCGGCTGACTGTCAAATGCAGTGCTTAAAATAAACTGCAAGGACAGCCTCGGCTAGCTAGCTAGCTGCAAGGATAATGGAAAGTGACAAACGAAATAACAGGCCAATAGCCAGAGACTGTGAGCGCTCGACAGCAGCAGGAACTGCGACTGCTGCTAATAGATTTATGGCTCGCAACATGGAAAACTGTTGAGCAAACATAAAATATTATAAAGCTCGGGTAATTTCCGTTCACTATGATGAGAGAGAGAGAGATAGACTGTGTTGGAGGCCTCAAAATGTCCATCAAAACGTCAGCAGGCATAACTGTGGCAAAAACTGATAAGATATGAAAAGCAATTTACGTAAACTGTCAACGACAAATTCCCTTTGGCAGAGAGCGGGAGCAGAGTGGGGGCGGGGTCATCGAGGCATGCCGAAGCAGTGGAATTAAATGATCAAGCTCGTATCATATGCGTTCTATAACATATTTATTTGTGTGGGTATTTGGCATATAATCTGCGTGTCACTCATAGTTTCCGCTGGCTGTCGCTGCCTTTGAGCGGCGACTGACTAAGGGATGCGCCGTATGATGTGATCGAAGAACATGCAGTCCCCATAGATGCTCGACCTGTAGACATTGCGGATGGCGTTCCGACTGTCGCTGCAGTTGCAGCCGGCATTCACGCAGACTACCTTGAGATCACCGCGATGCATCATCAGGAGGCTGTGGGCCCCGGTCGGGATGACGCGAAAGTTGGCGCTGTCGTTGAAGCGCACCTTGTTCGAGTACCAGTCGAAGTAGCTCAGGTCGTGGGGCCCTGGCACCAGCTTCGCCTTGCCCTCGAATATGGCCTGCCAGTTGACATAGTGCTCGGAGTTCCTGCAGCTCGACTCGCGCAAGCTCTGCTCCAGGTCGATGTAGCCCGAGATGTCGAAGCCCTTCTGCGAGCGCATTATCAGGAAGACAATGGTCTGCGAATGTCAATTGAATGCGATCTATACAAACTATTTTCAGAGATTCATTGAGCTTAACTACTTCAACTCACTGATATCTGTTTATTGATCAGCTTCAGTTCGCGTAGGGCGAACTGCTTCAGGACTTCATCGTCGCCCTTGTAGCTGACGCCCTTGCCGCGGGGATTCCACATGAATTCGAGCTTCTTGCGCTGCTCGGCGAACTCGGAACGGGTCAGCAGGGGACCCATGCAGCTCTTGCCACAGGCAGTCTGAATGAATTGCCTGCTGACGTTCCAGTTGCGTATATAGCGAACATCGTTGATGTCGATGAAGTGGTCCAGGTACTCCTCGTACGAGCCATAGTTCAGCAGTGTCATCTTCTCGAACGCTGTCCGACCTCCGGCTAAATTAATCAATGAGCAACAAGCGAAAAGAACAAAAAGCAAAATATGAAAATTATGAAAAGCTCAACTCAAAAGCCAAAATATAATATTCCCCAAAAGCTGACAGCAAAATCATTGCCGAAAGGCAAACTTTCCATACGATATTGTGTATACCGCATATAAAAATAATTAAATACACACGCACACACACACACACACATACACTCTCAGTGATTCGCTCGTGCTGCAAATTTAATAAATGGAAAAAGTTTACAATGCCTCGCCAAAAGTTCTGCATATTTTCAATTACAGTTTTCTATGTGCGACGCAGACTGACGACAGCTCTCTCTCTCTCTCTCTTTCTCCATCTCTCTCACACACACATACATATTTAAATACACATTTTGCCTGCCCATATGCAACTAATTACTTCATCAACATTTAAAGCCGTGCGGCGTATGCAATTTTTCATTTTCTTTTCTTTGCAGTTAACAACTTTTCACTATATTATTCAGTTTCGCTAAAAGGTATTAATGGGTATGTCAGAAGAGTATGTAAATCACATACTTTAAGGTTCTTTAAGGAAAAGGGTATCTGGAGCGTAATCAAAAATAAGATCTAAGAACTGGTGATTATATAGAAAACTAAATTTATACAATAATATCGATATCCGCATTTATAAGTCATTAGAGTTTCCCCTTTTTTTAGATTACAGGGTATATTCAAGTCTAGCGATAAATTTGTATAAAAATGTTCGCTTTCGCGCTTATCTATCAGATTTCATCAAAGTGTATGCTATCTACAGGGTATGGCAAGTGCCAACCTTATACTCCTTCTCTTTTTATACGGCATTTCTCTCTCTATTTACAACAGCAAACTTTTAATAAAATCAGTTATTTCTACTGCATATTTTCAAGTATTTTACAGGGTATATATCAACAGCACCCTTTTAATTACTGACTATTAATTGATTTGATTTTTATAAGATATTTAAAACTCTATTTCCATTAACAGTCATTCTCTGCATACAGACAGCTGGTAGTCTGACATTTTCTGAAAGTTTTCCTAATCTACAGGGTATCTCAATTGCAAGTTCCTGTATTACAAAGTCTTTTAACAATAATTAAATATTTTCAATGCTTACAATTATGAGTGGATCACACCTTGTGCCTTTTACAGGGTATCTAAAGTGCCATTAACTCGTAATATTCGACGTTGTTGCCTTCTTACTTATTTTCAATTTTAATACAATATAAAGAAAATAGTAGAATGCAAGCTGGAAGTGTACATGTGTAGGTGTGTGTGTCTGTGTGTGCGTCTGTGTGTGTGTGTAGGTGTCTGCGCCTGTGTGTGTGTATGAGTGAGCATTCACGCTATTTAAACACGATTCCCACTGTTTGCTGCAGTTGTTGCTGCTGTCGCTGCTGCAATTAACATGCTGCTGCTGTTGCTTGTGCTGCTGCGACAGTTGCTCCTGCTCCTGCTCCTCCTACTCCTGCTGCTGCTGCTGCTCTGGCTGCCATCACTTGAAGCTAAATCTAGCAGCAACCATGACGATGTCGCCGACTCCTGCTGCTGCTGCTGCTGCGTGCTTTGTCACCATCTTGCAGTTGGCCGCCGCCTCCTTCAGCGCGTAAATTGCTACTTCGCGGGGGCAGCAAGCCTCGTCTCCTCTCTCAACTTGTCTGCCCTCCCCTCTCTCCCTCCGCTATTCTTCTTCTACTTCCAGCTGCACAATTTTCACTTCAGAGGGAAGTTGGCTCGGTGAGGCGACGCCATTGTTTGACTTGGTCATTAGTAAATGTACTTTGTCGTAGCGTAAAAAGGAGTTAAGTGCGCACTCTAAGGATTTATGCGAGTCTCAGCTTATGCGAGTGTGTGTGTGTGTGTGTGTGTGTGTGTTGGCTACTAGCATGGGGCAGCATTAAATGCCACAATGCTCAGCAGCAGTTGCCATCAGAATGCGTTAAGTGCGCATTTCTCTTGAATGGACACAAAGGACGTTTGGCAATTCAAAGGGTTGTGATTCAGCTTGAGCTACAGTTATGCATATTTATGGTCATAATAGACTCTAAGCTTTCTGAGCGCAATCACAGTATCTGAGACTATCTATACAGCTCTATTTGCCTAAGACGGATTTTAGTAAATATTGATTGAGCTATGCATGAAATGAGAGTATCTTGGCTATGCTATGCACTATATTCGCATGAAGTATATATAAAGATATTCCTTGGCATATTCATTATTAATATGCACTCCAACAATCCATTTACAAATGTTTAGCAAATTTATCAGAATTTTTTTACATATTTGGCTAGAAATTGCGGCATGACAGGAGAAGTAAAACATAGAATGTAGAGTATAAAAAAATATATATACTATCACAGTATTTCAATTAAGTATTTTTTTTTTTTTTTTTTTTTTTTTTAATCCAATTTTAAGATAACTTTTTAATTATAAAGTGGCATTAAATATTTGTATTCACCACACTATGAATTTAATATTTTTTTAATTTTTAAAATATTCACATGATGCCACAAAAATACTTTGTTAAACATCGCCTGCCTCTATCTCACGAATTTTTCACCAGATTTCAGACCCAACTATGCTAAGCACTTGGTATGATAAGAACTTATCCTCTCCTCGATTTCGCACTCAAATATTATTTTTAATTCACGGTCTTCTATAGAGTTCAGCCAAATGTTAACAGGCCAGTTCGAATCTTCATAGGCGATGAATGTCGCCTAAACTTGTTGAGAATTAGCCACAACCACATGAGCTAAAGTCATTGTCACATGGAGCCAGACAAGTTCTGCAGCCGTTCCCCTACCCCCTTACCCAACAGCCCATTTCGATTTCCGTTTGGCTTTGAGCAGCACAAATTATCGAATTGCTGTCGTAAATTGCACAGAGAACGTCGCTCGGCTGCTTACTTGCCGTACATCTTTGCCAATGAAATCAAAGCCACATAAATTGCACAAATAATTCAGCACTGAGAGCCTGCTCGCTCTCCGAGCAGCTGCCCTCACGATTGCAGCGAACGGCGAGTGCAGCTGTAGACAGAGGCAAAGCCAAAAGAATCGTCACTTGCAGCTGACCGCAATGCTAGCCAATTCAGGGAGAGGGAAAGAGAGAGAGAGAGAGAGAGGGAGATAGATTGAGAGTTAGAGTGGAGCACTGTGTCTGCTGGCCGCAATCGATCAAAAGGAATTATGTCTCAACACAATTGTAAATAAATCTTTGCGGTCATGTGGACATTATGTGCATGTGGAGGCCAAAAGGCTTGGCCATATCCTAGTTCCAACCACAGAGACCACTCACACACACACACACACACACATACATAGCTAGAGGCATGTGGCTAAACCCTGCATATCACATATATGAAGATTGAGTGGTAATGTGTGCAAATCTAACCTCTCCAAGCTGAGCTCCTGCTCCTACTCCGACTCCCACTTCCACTCCCATTCCCTCTGCCGACTAGCTGCTTCGTTGTCCTTGTGCTTGGCCGTTGACATGTTGGTAAATTGGTCCTTAGCCGATTGCATCGATTGCTGTTACATCGCCGACAACGAGTCTATGCTCACATTTGGCTCCCAGTCCCGCCGCTTGTCCCTTCCGCTGCTCAACATTTTGCCAACTTGGGAATTAAGTCTAAATGCCGGAAATTAATCTGCTCGCCGACTACAAATGCAATATTATTCAATGTGATTTTACAAGTGTCCTTGTCATTAGGAAATTGCCTCGCCTTGCCTCGCCTTGCCTCGCCTATGCCTAGTCTATGCCTATCCCGGTCCTTTGCTCTCGTCCTAATGGCCCTGCGGCCCAGTCAGGCCTGGCTGGCGTCCAGAGTGCAAAATTTATAATGCGCATCGATAATGATTTGTTATTTAAAGCTCAAACAAATATCCGGCAATTTAAGCGTACGGCTACATGGAAAACCCAAGGAAATACAATTTGAAAATAAAAAAGAAAATCTCACTCAAAGTTCTCGCCGCTGTTGTTTGCTTATCACGTGGCACGCGAAAAACCACAAGAAACTTATCGGCATATAATCAAGAGACGGCGACGGCGACGGCGACGTTGCTGGATTTGAGTTTGAGAATGTGAATCATTGCCCAAGTTCCTTTTTATTTCCATCTCATTTTTTTGTTCGTTGTACATTAATTTGTTTCTGCGGAGAAATGCCTGGGGCTTTGTGCAATCAGCTCGAGGATGTGCCGCGGCCAGCTGTCTTGGCAACAAAGCCTTTTGATGCTGTCGGGGGAAATTTGGGAAATTCGATAGCAGGAAATGAATCGGTCGACAGCGTGGCGTATGTGCAACGCATGGCAACAGTCGCAATAGCCGCAGCCACACCAACGCCACCAAACCAAGATAAGTGAACAGCCATTTAGTCCTTTGGGACATGCCAGCAGGAGTAACACGACCAGCAGGAGCAGCAGCAGCAGCAGAAACAGTAGACGAAGCAGCAGTCGCTGTAACAGAGAGCAGATAACAGCGAGTTCTCACATTCACTTTCAAACAATTTACAACAAACATTTTCCATCTTCTCCTTTTTTTTGTGAAAACTTTTAGGAAAATAATACCAAATGTATGAACAAATAATATATGTAAATCAAATAAAAATGTGAAAATGCAAAAATAAAAAATGTATATTATATAAACTACATAATAAAAATTATGCTACTCATGTCATCTTTATTTATTTACTTAATATATTTATTTTAATTCCTACAAAACCAACTTTTTTATTACTGCCCCGTTAGCTTTATATACCATATAAACATTATTTATTTGCTTCAATTTTTAGTCAACCAATTTTTTTTTATTTTTATCTTTTTAAAAATTGATCGCAAACGATTTTAGGAACAGCCCAAAAAATCATTGCTGTTAATTCGAAGAGGTATGGTAAATTCGGCACGTTTATCTCATTTGATATCTAAAGCAAACGAATTTAATGAAAGCTGACATAAGGCGGATTTATTTATGACATTGAAATATTAGAGCTTCTTTGTGGATAAAATATTTAACAAGTGATAGAAGGCAGTTGGGGAATATATGAGGTATAGTCGATTAATGTATACAAGAAAAATATAATTTTTAAAAATTTAAAGAATTTATTAATATTTATTATTATTATGATTATGATTATTATTATTATTATTATTTTTTATTTTTTTTTATTTTATTATTTACTATTATTATTTATAGAATATAGCATTTAGACTTCAATTTGTAATACTAGATTATAGATTAGATGTCTACAAAGTTATCCCTCTTCATACTTATTTAAACTTTTTCAGCATATATATTTTATTATATACAATATTTCAGATTAGATTTTTATAGATTTCCATCTGAAGCCTATTTCCGTTAGGTTCGACTCAATGCTTAAAGACTTTTTCTTGTTATTCTCTTCTTCTTGTTGTTGACTTGTTCCTATATCTGTATACCATCCACACAATCAATTTGTTTCCAATCTTCTTTAACGTGCCATCAAATGTTATTTTGTTAGCTGATTAAATGTTATTAAATGGAATTCGGTACATGCCATTATGAAATGCTCCGTTAGCTAACAGTACTTAGGCTTTAAGTACATTGTGCATAGCTATGAGTATGTGCGTGCGTGTGTGTCTGTGAGTGTGGTTGTGGGCGTGGCAGTGGGCGGCATGGCACTAGAACGGCAGCAGGAACAGCAGCTGCTACCTGTCTATATGTCCCTCTGTCTGTCTGTCCGTCTGTCTCTCTGTCTGTTGTGTCTTCTCTCTATTGTTTGGCACCTGCTGCTGCTGCTGCTCCTGCTGCTTGTTGTTGTTGCCCGTGTTGCTGGCTATTAAAATGGCCTTGCCATATGCCGAGCATATTAATTTTTGTTCCACATTCAAGTTGAAAGCGACTCGGCCAACCCACCCACAGCCACAGCCACACCCACACGCCCACCCACATCCATTGAATGCCTTTAGCTCCCTCTCCGTCTTCCTCTTCCTCTCCCTCTTCATCTCTCTCTCTCTCTCACACACATAACGTGACACGTGAGCATCGCTTACGTGGTTATGGCTATCGCTTTTACGTAATTCGCTCGTTTATAGCACGCATCATTGTTGTAGCAAGAGATGCTGTTGCTGCCGCTGATGCTGCTGCTGTTGCATGCTCAATTAACAAAAGCACGCTGAAAGGCCTCTGCAGACGACTGGCAGGTATTTTTGATGGTTTATCTTTATGTTAATTAAGTTCTCGCCTCCACAGTAATTGCACTTAACTGAAACCTTAGATAAAAGCCCCAATTGAGCAGCAGCAAAATTATAATGTATTTCTGCTATAATTACTAAAGCTTCTATGGGCATCTAAAATGTCGTAGAGTATTTATATAATTACTGAAGCTTCTATGGGTATTAAAAAGCTGTCAATGCTGTAAAATATTTAGCCTCACAATATCTAATTAAATTATGAAAATATATTTATATTTGATATATTTGGTATTATATAAATTAATATTAATATTTATTTACTATTCATATATTTATATTTGATATATTTGGTATTATATAAATTAATATTAATATTTATTTACTATTCAACAATAGATCGAATATTTTATAAAATCATTTGCTCCGAGCAGCTCGTTATTCGCCATTCAGGTATGATTTCAGCTCTAGGAAGAGCCAAGTCTTCAGCAAGTTCCCCAGTTAACCATGATTTGTGGGAAACGCATATTTGAGCAACAGACCAGAGCAATGGTGCAGTTGCCAGTTGCCAGCTTGGCAGTTGGCATGTCCAGTTAGCTGCTTTAGCTGGCCAAAAAAGTTTCTGGTTTCTAATTATTTACAAATGGCCAACTGCTGGAGTTGGAGCTGCAGCATTGTCCGCAAAAAATGACCAAATCCTTGCAGCTAACCGCACAATTTTGTTATTTTTGTGGTGTTGGCAAATTTATCTAAGCTTGCAGCAACTCGCAACAAACAGCAGCAGCAACAGTCCAAAAGCTGAAAAGAAAGAAATTTCTTGGTTGCTGTCAGTTCTCATTTGGTTGAGACTGTTGGGAGATAGCGCAAGCAACAAGGGACCAAAGACACACATGCGCCAGCATGCAGAGCGAGAGAGAGGGAAAGAGAGAGAGAGAGAGACAGAGACAGCATAGCACATCCGTTAGCCAGTTTATTTTTGGGGCATTTTGCGGACTATCAAAACAAAAGTGAATAAGTTGTTGCCTGTGGAATTTATGCTGTGTTTACTTAAAACTGCAAGACAACAATTGTTGCTGTTGTTGCTGTTGTTGTTGTTGCTGTTGTTAAAACAACACATGTGGCAAGTATGCTGGGGTCGCCTCTAATGGCAGTTTACATGCCAACAGAACCTCTGGCCATGTCTAAGCATATTTGCTCTAAAACTAAACTCATGCATATATTTATGCACAAGCTCGCTTTGACTCTCTCTCTCTGTCTCTCTTTCCCTCACTCTCGCTCTCTCGCTTTGTAACTTAATTTGCTTTAGCTTAAGTCGAGCTGAGCCCGGTTCAAGTTTTGTTGGCGCCATCAAATGTCATTTTAATCATATTTCTTGATATACCCAACTTTCGCCTTTGTGGCCTAATAAAGCCCCAAAGCGTTTTACCAAAATTGAAAACTCGTGCAAATAATTTACATAATGTGCCTTGCCAGACGCTCTCACACACCCACACACATACACATAAACACTTTAACTGCTCGCGTGTAAACCTCACTCAGACATCGGGATATTTCTTTGTACTTGACAAGAGGCTGGCATAAAAACCAAAAACAAAAGCTTATAAGAATTCGATTTCATAATATCGAATAGTTGAATACTCTAACCCTAGAGTGTGTGCTCTTTCTTTCTCTTTCTCTGGGCGAAAATATGAATTTTATGATTTTTTTAAATAATTTTTTTTTTTTTTTTTTTTTTTCATTATTTATTTTTTATTTAATTTTTAATTTTAAATCATCAAATACTAAAAATGTTGAAATATAATATTATTATTATCTTATTTGTCTCCTACTAATTTATATTATTTATTTATTTATTGTAGGCTAAAATTTCCTTTAGCTGTTGCCTACAATCTCTTCTTCATGATCAGCTAAATTTATATACGAATTCCGCTCCTGCTCCATCACTAACTCCAATTACCTCTATTTAGTGTATTCAAGGAGAGAAATGCTAAGAAACTGAGCTGTCAACACGCTCACAGCATCGCTCTTCGGCTGAGCTTGGTTCATATTTATATTTTGTATTATTTATGCATATATAATACGCATTTCGAATGCCAGACAATGGGCACGAAACTCTTGAGGCATTCAATAAAATATGCAAGAGCCGTTTATGTGCCAAGAACTCTGGCGGTTCATTAAATAAATACAAAGGACTCTGATGGGAAATTCTTGGAAATACTTATTTATAGACATAAGAGAAACAACATCTCAATATGAAGTTAATGCAAGAAACATGTGGAAATATATGCAGAGAAAAATTCATGATTGAATTTCCCAGAATCTCATTTGGGAAATGCATAGAATTTAAAGCTTAATAGAATACAAATTTGATTCAGTATTTCAAATATTTATAAGCTGCGTGTACTCAGAATTTAAGAAGAGAAAAAAAACTGTGCATAAGTTTTGTATTTTTTCCATAAAACAGAAAATGTTCATCTTTGAAGGAAAACTCACAGATTGAAGCTAGATTTAATACTAGACTTTCTGAATCAAATATGCTGGTAGTTATAGTATTATTAGTATATAGTATTATTAGCAGTATAAGTATTATTAATATTTTGGAAATTGCAAGATCTATTGAAAAATCTATTTAAGAAGGATAGTAGATCTTATACTATAGAAATTAAAATTTAGAAGAGATATTCAAGTCAATCACCATCACAAAGGAAATTTACAAGAGTCTTGCAACATATACCGTTGTCTTTTTAGTTCTCGCCTTCAGTTTCTTTTCTCAGATATAAATGAATATATTTTAGTTTAAAGCGAGCTAATTTATAATATTATTTCATTCCTTACTTATGTAAAGAGAGCCATGATTCAGTATTGAAAGCAGAGAAAGCTGGACAAGGGTATGGGACAATATATAGCTCAAATGAATATAATAAATAAATTAATAAATAAATTTCCAACAATTTTCAGAATAGATAACAGAATCGAAACATATCAGAAAAATAATATTTCTCTTTAAATAAATATCTATAGTTTTGAATACTATCCTTATATCCTATCCTTACTCTAACTTATCATTTTTTTTTTATTACAAATTAATTGATTTGAGCCCACTGTGCTCAACTGGAAGCGTCATATTTAATATGCAAGCGACGGCATATTTCACTGGGAAAACAAAATTAGCCTTAAATTGTTCCCCGCCAAGCGACATGGTTATTAAGTGCTCCACATGCACTCACACACACACACTCACACATGCACACGCATACGCACACCTACATGCATATAGTATATACACTTGATATACTTACTGTCGAGGATATGGATACTTTATTTATGGCAATGGGCGGCATTAATGAACATGAGGCCCCCTCGCTTTCCCTCCCTCCCTCTCTCTTATACTCCCCTCTTCCAGCAACTTCCAACTTTTCTCGAGTCTGTTGTTTTGTTGTTGTTGTTGTTGCTGCTGTTGTCATTAACCTCAATTTATTTATATGGCTAAGAGCTATGTTCCCAGCCCTGTCACTCTTGACTCTTGGCATTGGCCAGCTGCAATAATTGCTGCCAAATTGCAGCCTGGGCAAATGGCCAAGCAGCCAAGAAATGCCACGGACTCTGGTCAAGCGAGTGGGTGGCTGTCAGTGGGGCTGGGGGTGTGGCAATGCAAACTTAATTGAAGTGTAAGCAATTGAAGTTGAAAACTGCAACGGACCCAATCTTCAAGCGCCCGCCGGCGTAGCCCGACTGCTGGCCAAGCGAAGCCAATGCCAAGTCACGTCATCGTCATGAGGAGAGCAAGAAAAAAGCTAAAAGCAAGTAAGAAGAAAGATTCAGAGTAGAGCGGAGAGTGAAGAGAGAGGGGGAAGGCAATCGCTTGCCTCTTAATGGATTAATTTACTTTGTCGCCGCTGGCAAAGCAGCCTGAAGCTGTGTGGCAGCTATATGGCAGCTGTGTGGCAGCCAGTGCTCAGGCAGCGGAGCGTGTAAAAGGTTTCTGTGGCCATGCCACGCCCATCATTTACGCTTGCTTTGCCGCCCCATTAGGGCGACGAGCCAAATGGTGCATGCCGCATCGAACCTAATTGAAATGCTGATGAAAAGAAAATGGCTGTGTTTTCAAAAACAATAATGAAAAGTGAAATAACAATAAAGCGTTTGCCAAAGCAATATACACACTAACACACACACACACACAGACCCATACACACACTCGCAGTAACACTTAACCATGTGCTGATAAAAAGCGAGGCGAAGCGAAACTGAAACGGAAACTGAAACTAAACAAAACAAAGCCAAACAACGACTAAGCGGAAACAATGTTGCCCGTGTTTTTGCTGATATCCTGTACAAATGCAGCTGGGCAGATAGGGTATGCCAAGTGAACACTCAAAACTAGAGCTAGAATGTGCGAAATATTAGAAGAGAGCCTTACCTTTACAAAGAACTCCAAAAATGAAATCTTTATTGATCGATATATATTTATCAAGCTAGATTTTGGCTATGATTGAGCTTGAAAGAAATACAGTATATTATCGATAACTGATAATAGATTACCGCTTTTACGCGGTCAAACTATAAATTGAGCAGAGTTCAGGGTTTTGTTACTTAGAGAAAACAGTAAACGAACTGTCTATAAATGTATTCAATAATGAAATAAATTAGTGTGAATTTAATTATTATATGTATAATAAATGTTATCGATAAATAAGTGATTACAGATATTAAAAAAATTTATATAAAGCATTATTCTTATTATATTATATAGAATATAATTCCTTATTTCTATAAGTACATAATCTTTATCTTAGCACAATAATTACAATCTTTACAGGTAACCTTCCGGTAGAGCTTTCGCACCTGTGCCAAATAGCTTTTGTTTTGTTAGCGTGTGCTTACTGCTGCTGTTGTTGTTGTAGTAGCACCACGAAACGGCAGCTAACTAACCAAAGCAGACACCCATGCAGCCTCTTTTGGGCTTGCTACACAGGCGAGCAGGCAGGCAGCAAGGCAACAGAAAAAGTGGCCCCCGGTTTTTGGGGCATTCCCCTCTTTGCCATATGTTGGTCAAAAATAAATTGAAGTGGTTTCCCCCCAGTCGACCTACATAAACATATTTTAGCCACTCAGTCGGCGAGTTGTGTATCTTTGTGGGCACCTTTTGCCTGACTGCCTGCCGCTGTCCCTGTGTGTGTGTGTATGTGTGTGTGGGTATGAAACATTTAGCAAGCAGCGCCTTAACGTATGCAACATTATTTCCAACACTAAAATAAAAAGCCCAACACTATGGCCACAAAGAGAGCCGAGTAGGCGGGGGGTGGGGCGGGGCAGGTAAGAGGGCGCAAGAGGTGCTGTTGATGCCGTTTTAGCATTAAATTAGGTGGCTCTCCGGCAATGTGGGCAACGTGCTCCAGCCGGCTGTGCCGGCCAGGTGCAAGAGCTTAGCTCAGTGTCGTTACATGCAGCCCGCATGTAAAGTAGTTTTTATGTGACAACAGCCGCCGTCTGCCTTTTTTTACACCCACCTGGGCGGGCAACTGAGTGTGTCTCCCGTGGCTTGTTGTGAGTGCATCATTAATTTTAATTTGTATAGCCCAAGCCGACAACATGGCCATCAAGCAAGCAGGCAGGCAGGCAGGCAGGCACGCCAACTGCCAGTTGCAGCAAGGACACCCAGGACACTTGGCCAATTCACACACAGAGAGACATAAAGAGAGAGGGAGAGAGGGGGTTCCGCTCCTGCTGCAGCCGCAATCCGACAACGTCACTTGCATCGCTGTTTAGTTTCACTTAAAGTGCCCCTTTGTCTCCTTGTCGGCCCCTCAACTAATCTAAATGCCTGCTGTGCACCCCTATCCCCCACCCCGATCCCAACACCAGCCCCGAGCCCCATCCCTCTTGCCAACTATTTGCCTTTTTGCGGCCGTTGCTGCATTTTGCGGCTTGCTAAATTATGAATTGTGATGAAAATGAAAATGTGTTGCTTCAACTTTTTTGACCACTAAATTATTTTTATTTATTTTTTCCCTCTGCTTTTTTGTTTATTCTTTTGCCAGTTCTGCAACACATTTTCGTGCAATATTTATTGCACTATTCACTATGCCGCTCCACAGACAAAAATGCCAAAGGCAGAAAAGTGCCCGAACAATGCAATTGTTTACCCAAAATAACCAAAATATTTAGGCCAAATAGATTTTTCAATTTATTTTCCGTCTCTTAAGTCTTGAAACATCAACAATTTTCACAAAGAAAATTTCTGCTTTCAAACTAAATTGTATATTCTGTGTCGCAGATTTTCATACAGAAATTTAGGTATAGGTGCATAACATCTCTTTTATTATTAATAATAATTAAGTCGTTGTCATTGTCATTGTCATTGCCATTGTCATTGTCATTGTCATTGTCATTGTCATTGTCATTGTCATTGTCATTGTCATTGTCATTGTCATTGTCATTGTCATTGTCATTGTCATTGTCATTGTCATTGTCATTGTCATTGTCATTGTCATTGTCATTGTCATTGTCATTGTCATTGTCATTGTCATTGTCATTGTCATTGTCATTGTCATTGTCATTGTCATTGTCATTGTCATTGTCATTGTCATTGTCATTGTCATTGTCATTGTCATTGTCATTGTCATTGTCATTGTCATTGTCATTGTCATTGTCATTGTCATTGTCATTGTCATTGTCATTGTCATTGTCATTGTCATTGTCATTGTCATTGTCATTGTCATTGTCATTGTCATTGTCATTGTCATTGTCATTGTCATTGTCATTGTCATTGTCATTGTCATTGTCATTGTCATTGTCATTGTCATTGTCATTGTCATTGTCATTGTCATTGTCATTGTCATTGTCATTGTCATTGTCATTGTCATTGTCATTGTCATTGTCATTGTCATTGTCATTGTCATTGTCATTGTCATTGTCATTGTTATTGTCATTGTCATTGTCATTGACATTGACAATCCTATTTTTGCTCATTCCTACATGGACATTATGTCAGTCTCAACATCTTTAATTCAACGCCTTCCACCCAACCAATTACCCAGTTACCGAATATTTAATCGTAATTTCACACTATTTTCCCTTCACTAATTAGTTTAGTTTCACCTGCGCGTGTCTCCGTGTTGGCTCCACTTGATGTTGCTAATTTTCATTAAGTTCTTGGACGGTTGGCATCTGGTAACTGACAACTACTTAACTAACCTACCATTCAAGCCCATCCTTGGCACATAAAAATCCGCAACTAATCACCGCATAAACACAGCCGAAAAACTTTTCCCAATGCTAACCGCCAGCTGCAAAAAAAAAAAAAAAATGACGGGAATGAAGATACATTCAGAGCGGCTCACATACGCAGCCAATTAGTGGATACTCGTTTACTTTAGTATGCTATAGCTTACTCTGCATATATATGTACATAAAGTTCCCTTTTGCGTTAAAAATACCCTGTAGTTAAAGTTTCTACTAACGGGGTTGAATGGCACAGAGAGCTAATACCATAACCCTCATATGGATTAGACAGGGCTCATATAATATAATTTAGCATAACATAATAAACATAACAGAGGTATGTTAATAGAATTAAGTGTTGCTCTGTTAAGAAATTAACATTAACAGAGAAACGCCTCAATAGACCATTCCACACACCATTTTATAGGCTTCTAATTATTGGAGTGACTTGAGGTAACCCACTTCTGGTAAATAAAGGGTATCTTAGCCCTATCATACTTCAAGATTCTTTTGCTGCAGCAACATCAAGTGGAAGCCGGGGCAAGTGGCAAGAGCCGCGTTCAACATGAACTGCGCGGATATAAACTTGCAATCAGCGGTTATGTTGAGCGAGGCAGAGCCACTCGCACTCGCAACACAGCAACATAATTACACTTGTCAGTTCATTGTGCCACAATGCGGCAAGGAGAGACAGAGAGAGAGAGGGAGAGAGAGGGAGACCGAGAGGGATTGTAGGCAGATTGAGCGTCCGAGCAGCTGGAAGCGATGCGTGTAACCAACGCATGTTGCACGTGCCGCGACACGAGATAATGATCATGTTAATCACAACGACGGCGATGATGATGTTGCATCATGCCAGCCATTTGTTGTGGCTAATTGCGTTAAAGCCGCATGGCTGCCCATTGGAACGTGACACATTTTGGCGCCTCTTTCGGTTTCGGTTAGCGGCTGCAGCTAAAAAATTTCAAATATGCACAAATCATTGACCAGCAAACACACACACACACACACACATAGACACGTGCCACAATATTATGAATATAACTGGCAGACAGTTGGACAGGAAGGCAAAGAAAGACAGCCAGACAGACAGGCAGGCAGTGAAGCGTTGCAATAGCTAAACGTTGACCGCTTTTTGGCCATTTTTTTAGTCAGTCAGTCAGCCACGCCCCCTCTCTTTGTCTCTCCGTTTCTACAGTAGGCCCCACCGCACATTCTATGGCTAAATGTCAGCTTCAATCAGCTGTGCAGTCAGCTTGTCGACAACGTCGCTCATCCGCCCCGTGTTCGCAGCGCAACAATTGCGCCGGGCAATAAATTTATCCTCAGTTCTCTTTTACTGCTCTCTGTTTCTGTTTTTGTTTTTATTCCTTTCATATTTATTGTTCACGTTTTCTGCTTCACTTTGCCAAAAAATGAAATGCAAAGCGCAACCAAAAATAGAAACAACATTGAAATGCTCTCTCTGTCCCTCCCCTTCTCTCTCTGTCTCTCTCTCTAACTCTGTCTCTCTTTCTGTCTCATCAATGGATTGCAGCTCTGCTATTTATGGAACTTTTGATTAATGCCGCACATTTCATATTTATTTTGAGCTCTTCTTTTTTCATATAATTTAAACTTTTGATCAACTATTTTGTCGCAAGCTGTTTCACAATTTCCCAATTCCTTTGGCACACAACAAAAAAATATATACATATAAGTAGGCAACAACAACTGCAACAACAAGGGGAAAGGAAAGCCTCAGCGCCTGGGTTCGATGCGCTGCACGTTGATAGACACAAAACTTTATTCAATGCCAACGCTTTGTGGCCCTCTGTGCGAGGCATGCCGAGAATAATACCCTGTAAAAAAAATGGGATAGTTGGGATATGTATCTGAGCATTGAAAATCTTAAGAATTTTCTTACTACTCAGGAGGAATTCATATCGATAAATATTCATATACAAATTATTCATTATAAATAATATATCATATAAAAATTCCAATTTTTAGTTACTTAAATATATTAAAGATTATAAATAAAACTTTAATGAACTAAATAATAATACTAATAATAAGTATTATAGATACTAAGAAAAAGAAAATAATTTATAAAATGATCACATATGCTGCTCAAGATAGTATTGATTTCCTTAAACTAAAATACATATAAAACTAATTGACTTACAATTTAAAGTAATTCAACTCAGTTTTAGATATAAAATTCCAGCAAAATTTGTTTGTGGGCTATGCAAACAAGCTGCTTTAAATATTGATGGAGTGAATTGTTGTGAATTGTTGAATATATAAACAGCATATCACACAGTCTGGCATGCTCAGCCCAAGGCTTTTAAACTCGATTTCTCCTGAACGCGTGTGTCGGCATTTTCGCATGTTAGACACAGGCGCACAGACACACACACACACACTCACACGCACACAGCTACTAGTAAAAGGAGCAGTTTGAGCCATAAATAAAATTTAAGCTACACGATGACGACAACAGCTCATATGTATGTGTGTGAGTGCGGGAGTATTTGAATGTGTGTCTGTGTGGGAATGTGCGAGCACTCAAGCAACAAAAGGTAGAGCGGCGGCATTTGATTTATGATTGCTCAGCCAGTTAGGTTAAGACTTTGAAAATATTTTCACAGACACACAAAATACGGGAGTAAACGGGCCCACGATACAGGCAACAGGAACAGAGCGGGCCTATACACAGAGGGTTGATGAGGGGCGAAGGGGGCGCGCTGGAGGCAATAAGTTGAATGGCAGCCGCAACGGGTCTGCAGGCACAACTACCGAAGCGCCAGGTCCTTGGCTGCATCGTGTGTGTGTGTGTGTGTGCGGGTGTGTGTGTGTGTGGGTGTGTGTGTGTGGGGGTGTGTGTGTAGGCTGCCATAAAGCTTTTATTAGTGGCGGCTATAGCTAGCGCTAAGCATAATGAAAGTCACCCACACACACAGACACACACACACACGCTCACACACACAAATATGCACATGAGCACACTCACATATCCGTTATGTTGCTGCCGTTCAATCTAATGTCGCACATGTCAAAAACTGTGGAAATTTGCCTAAAGAATTTCGCACGTTCTGCCTGCACTTGCCGCCCCGCTTCCGCCCCTCTGCCGCTGCCGCTGCCGCTGCCACGTCCTTTAGCCCGGTTCGTGCCTGTGCGCCTTATCGAGCCAATATCAAGTTGTGCAACTTTTTGGCCATAAGTCTGGCAAAGTTGCTGCAGGACTCAATCTCAATCTCAATTCGAGCTCTTGTTTTTCAGCATATCAACTTGCATATGCCGAACTTCAATAGTTGGCACTCTCTCACTCTAGTTCTCTTTCTCTCTGCCTCTCTCCTTCCCTCATAGTTCAAGTCTCGCAGCTGAAAGGCATTTTAATGCAGCCCTTGGCAAGTAAAAACAATTAAAGTTCTATTAGGCGGCAAATGCAAAATACTTTGCTTCGCATTTTAAGCTGTCACACACACTCATACACACACACTCGCGCACACACACTCTTACATAACTGTCGCTTAACTGTTTTTTGCCAGTTTAGTGCAAAAGCCGTTTTAATTGTTTCGTTTCGTTAAATGAGCCAAACAACAGAAACAGCAGCTGCAGAAAAAAAAAACATGTAAAGCTGTAGGCAATGCTCGACTAGTAAATATCCTGTCTGATGTGAATTTTTGTTGTTAAAAATATAATAGTAGATAATATGCGACTGGGGACTACAAGCTTATTCCATAGATTGTATTCATTTCAGCAATTTATATATACTTAAATTTTTTAATATTCAAGTAACCAAACAACCTTGCGCCTCGTCTTATATTCAATGGGTATACAGGCAAAAAGGGCTTAAGTATTAAAAGTTGGCGCATAAAAAGTTCAGCATGTTCTTTTATTGGTGCAGATATGAAGAGCTTAAGACTCGAAATGAAACCGAATCAAAATGACTTTTATTTGGCCTTAACCAAAGTTTATTCAAAAAGTGAGAAAAGCGGGTTAATTTGATTCGGGTAAACAGACTCAAGTAGCGCTTGATTCTATAAGAAAAGTATTGAAAAAAAAAGTAAAAACATTTTATAAATATAGATATGTATATGTATAAAAAAATTTTAATAATCCCTATGTATAATTTAAATATATAAAATCAAAGTTAAACTACATTAAAATGTAATTAAAAATTTAAAAAAATGAATATGAAATATTCCAAAAAAATTATCAAAGTTAAATTAAATTAAAATGTAATTATAAAATTGAAAAAAATATTGAATATTACAAAAACTATTAAAGATTATGCTAAATTAATTGCAAATGTTATGAAAATTTCAACTGAACCGGTAATTATTTTCCTTATCAAAAATATTTTCAGATCGAAGTGTAGGTATTTATAGTATATTTATCTTACTTTTGTTTATGCTGAAAACAATCCGCCTCGCAATGAGGTTTATTTATTAGTGATCCGTTCCTTGCAGAGCTCTAAGCTAAACTCCATCGTTGCTACCCCGATAAAGCTAAGCTTCACTTCAGCATCTTCTCTGTTGTTGGTTCCAGTACGCTCGATAATCGAGCTACAGTATACAGATATTACATTCTCGAGTATCAAGTTGAGTTTAGTGTGTGATGTGATTATAATTTCTTCTAGTTCGTTTGGCGCACAAATGGATTTTCGCTCTCGCCTCGTAAGTCTGGTCTGCATACTGGCGGCTGCCACTGTGTGCATTATTTTCGCTCTGAAAGCAGCGACTGTGCTCAAGTGATTGACACTTGTGCGCTCAGAGTTCTTGAACAACTTTTGACCATTGTCAACATTAGTTTCTTTTCGCCCACACGAAAAAGTTTTCCGTTTTTTTTTATGTGTAACAGAGATTTGTTTAAAGTTCAATGCGAATGTTTGTCAATATGTTTTATCGAATGCCGACAATATTTGCGCATGCATAAATTTGTCTACACACACAAAAGAGTCACTGGGAGAGATAGAGAGAGCGAGGCGAGAGCGAAAGAAGGAGACAGACAATGTCCATTTGGGAGTTATATGTTTGTGTCAATAAAGTTTTATTTTATTTGCTAGCGCCATGGGGCAGGGGAGGGGCCCAGAGAGAGGCTTTGAGAACGGCAGTCGCATGTTGGCGACTATTGAATTTATGCTTCCCACTACACACACACGCACACACACACATTCACACACACACACACAAATGCATTCACACTATGTATTTTTTTGTACGCACGTCGCTTGGCCAAATAAAACATGTTGAGCTCTCTTTCTCTCCCCCTTCTCTTCCACACTTCCCTCTCTCGTTCTTTCGCTCTGCTGCCCGAATTCAAACTTATCGAATTTATGTTTGACTGTGTATTGAATTTTAATGCTGGAATTGTGCGACCATCCTTTTGCCCTATTACGCCCACGCCCACCCCAGCCCCGCAGCTATCGGCAGGAACTGCTTGAGGGAATTCGCCCGAAAAACTACTTAAAATAAACTCATCCTCCTCAGCCTGGCCGGCGCTCGAATTGGATTCTGTCTGACGAAAAAAATCTATACCAACTACTATATATAGAAATAGAATGAGATCGAGAAAGACTTGTTGCCAGGCAAATGCGTGGCAATAGTGAATACGAGATATATAAAAATATATTTCGTAAAAAATATGTTGACAAAATTCGTTCATTCTGATTTTTATTTATTTTTTATTTTTCTCTGTTGCCAGCTGCAACCGCAATCAAAACACGCTGCCAGAGCTGATAGCTCGGATTTTGTGCTAGATGCTGGAAGGCAGGGTTGATTCAGTTATTGTTGCTGTTGTTGTTGTTGTCCTGTTGCAATCATTGCAAAGTTTTGCCTTGGTGACATTTACATGAAAGAGGAAGCATCAAATGCAGCCACGCCCCTTCTTCTCTAACAGGCAGCGCATTGCCATTAATGCAAGAATTTATGGATGCCAACTAACAACAGCAGCAGCAGCGTGCGTTGTTAGCAGTTTCAAGTGTCTGGGGAAACGGAGGCAAACGGAGAACGGAAGCAGCAGCAACAACAATGCAACAAGGCAGCAACTATGCTGATAACTACAGCACTGAGTGATATACGTATGCACCCAGTCGTACTTGAATGCATGCCAAAAGTGCAGATAACGGAATGCAGCAATCATGTGGAATAACATGTTGATATACGAGTTGGTATTTTGATTGAGAAATGTATTTCATTTTAAGTTCTTCATTGACTTCTTAAGAGTTTGCTGATTCCTTTTATTTCTGCAAAACTGAAGAAGCAACTTATACTGAAAATATATCAGACAATCAACATAATTATTAATCTTCAGTAATAATCCTAAACACAGATTATTCTGCTTGGGGTAAACGGAATGATTATGATTCTTTCCTGATATTTTAGATAGACAATAATTTTTTATAATTGATTTTTTAAATTTTATAATGAACTGAACTTGGAAAAATTAATTTTCCAAATATTTTTTTTTTTTTTTTAATGTTTTTTTGCTCAGTTTAATAGTTTAAAATTAAAAGCTATGTACAATATTTTGCAATATTTGCCTTTTACTTTTTACTCTACTGCCAATTTTGTTATTTTCTACTTCTTTTTATTAAAGGAAAACTGTTTCTCTACTTGCTTTTACTTATATGACATCACTCTTCTCTAGCACACGCATTTTCCACGCACTCCAATTTATGCTCACGATCTACTGAATAATCATCTAACCGCATTTTTCCATTTTCAAGCTCATTTCGTGCCCTTTAATGTGTGCTGTAGGTAACTGGATGAGTTTGCTCTGGCCACATTCTCGTGCTGCTGGGGCTGGGCTTATGTAAGTGCAGCTCTTCAAGTGCGTGTGTGTGTGTGCGTTATTGCTTAACGCAGCAAAAGCATCGGCACAGGCATTGCAGCGTAACAAGAGACGCGTCCCTACTAATTTCTGCAGCACATGCAATTTTTTTTTCGTCTGCTGTCGCCCAAGCACTCGCATCCTCTGTTCCACTCCCTCTCCCCCTCTCTCTCTCTTTCACACGCATATCTGGGCACCTAGATCTCCTGGTTGCCTGCACTTGTGACAGATTTTTAATACGCTTTCCGGCTCATAGGAAGCACTGGAATTACGTTCGCCGAGACTTGCGGCAAAATTGTGTGCGAATCGGTAGAGAATGGAAGACATCGAACAGCTCACATTGTATATACAATTGGTTGAGCACTATTATAATGGAAGAAGAGTCATATTGAAGAATCATTTATGGAGTGAGAGAAAAACAAAAAAAAGGCAATTATTTAAGAAAATAAAAACATAAAAATTTAATACTAAATTTGTTTATAATATTGTAATAAGAAATAATAAAAAGAAATCAATCTTAAATATGTATAATATTTATTTATTTATTTTTTTATTATTTCAAATATTACAAAAAATATTAAAAATGTAATGTTTTGAAACAATGCTTAATAATATAATTTAAAACGAAAATTAATATATATATATATATAAAAAAAAAAAAAAAAAAAAAAAAGTAAACAATATTATTAAAATAATATTTAAAAATATTTTTATTTTTTTTAAATTAAAAAAAAAATCAACATAATATTTAAAAAAGAAAATTAATGTATAAAAATAAAACTAAAATTCAAAGCAAAAAATATTTGTATTATAAATAAACATCTGACAGCTCCTGTGGTGCTGCTGAGTTGGGAGGGAAGGGAAATAGATTCGTGTAGAGCATGCCGAGCATTAACTAACATCGAGCTGTACGCCCGGAATATAGAAACTGGGCAAAGGCGTGGATCTGTGGATCGGGACTGGTGTCCCGAAAAATGGCAAATTTTATAAACAATCCCTCGCAGCAGAACTACTACTTCAAGAGGAGCATCGCCTACACCGAGGATCACATTGTGGTGAGGAAGCTGTTCCTCTACAATGTGGCAGCCGAGGCAAGTGGGTGTGGCGTTTGCTTATGCTTAATATAGTTTGTGACTTGAGCCGTTCGTTCTCCTTGCAGCTGCTGCAGCGGGAGCTGCTGGCGTACTTCGAGGGCTTTGGCCGCGTGCTGCGGCTGCAGCTGTTCACCAGCCGAACGCAGCGCAAGCAGAAGCCGCGCGAGCTCTGCCGCAGAACCAAAACGGGCTACGTCTACTTCAGCGATCCGCGCGACGCGGCCAAGGCCCTGCGCAAGACTCTGCACATTATCAACGGGCGGCGACTGTCGGTGCAGGCCAACGACAGCTGGCATCAGCCGGATGCCTATGGCGGCCAACCGGAGGAGCCGGCAGAAGACGCAGCAACACCTGCAGCAGGCGCCAGGGCATCGGATATATTGAATCTGAATGATCATTGCCTGGAGCACATAATCCGCCTGCTCTCGCTGCCCGACCGCATTCACTTTGCTAGGACCTGCACACGCTTCCGGTCCGTCTATCAGCAGGTGTCGCCGGCGCTGAACCGCAGCATCAGCTTCGACGTGTTCGACGCGATGACCGTGTGGGACATGCGGGACTTCTTCGTGCTCTCGGGCCGGCATGTGCTGCACATCGAGGGCATCATTCCGCCGGGTCGCTGCCAGCGACTGTGCGAGTTCTTCGGGCTGCACTGCATCAATCTGCGCTCGATGCGGGTCACGGCGAGCAAGCTGAGTGTGCGCAACATGCACAAGATCTTCGCCCGGCTGGAGCAGCTGGAGGAGCTGCAGCTGCGCGCCTGCGGCCTGAACAACTCCAGCCTGCTGGCCCTCAAGCACCTGCTGCAGCTGAAGAGCCTCGATCTGTCGGACAACCACCAGCTGACCGGGGTCAACATGAACTGTCTGCCCACGAGCATCGAGCACCTCAGCCTGACCAGCTGCAACGGGCTGCAGTCCAAGTACCTGCCCAAGATCTGCAAGGCCCTGACCCGGCTGCGGGAGCTCAACCTGAAAGCCGTCTACACCATCACCACGGGGTTCCAGCAGATGGTCAGCGGCAAGTGCTGCCCGGCGCTGGAGGAGCTCACGCTGAGCAGCGGCCCGGCCAACGAGTACGAGCACATAGCCAAGCTGCCGGCCCTGAAGAAGCTGATCCTGTACAGCTACGAGCAGGGCACCACGCTGCGGCCGGAGCTGCTCACCTGGCTGGTGGAGCACAAGGCGCAGCAGCTGCTGCACTTCGAGGCGCGCGGCCAGAACTCGATCAATGCGGAAATGCTCGCGCAGGTCGGGCAGCTGCAGGCGCTACACACGCTCTGCCTGCCGCACAACAATGCCGTGGGCGATCGAGAGCTGGAGTCGTTCCAGCTGCCGCAGCTGGAGCAGATCAACCTCAAGTATTGGCCGAACTTGAGCAACGCGGCGGTGCTGCGGCTCCTGCTCGCCTGCCCCAAGCTGCACGAGCTGCACCTGGAGGAGTGCCCGCGCCTCACCGAGAAGCTGCTGCACGACATCATCTTCAAGCTGCGCCTCCAGCTGCGCGACAAGACCAACCAGCGCCACCTGCCCATCCGCATGCACGTGTACGGCAGCAAGATAAGCGAGTTCAGTCTGCAGCACGCGGACGTTGCCGCCAAGGACATCGTCGACGCCTGCCTGACCCCGCCCTCCTCGTCCGACCTGTGCCTGGTGCGCATGTCGAATCTGCTGGAGTTCGACTTCTACTCGGACGACTACGACAGCTTCGGCTCCGAAGATGAGGTCGACCCGGACCACGATCGCTACATGGTCAACGAGGGCTTCCTCAGCGACGAGGAGTACGACTACCACCAGATGATCTTCAACGACGACGATCTGTTCGTGATCAACATGGAGAATGTCGCCGAGTTGCTCAACAACTGGAATGCGAATGCGAACCGAAACGCGAACCTGAATCCCAATGCGAATCCGAACTTGGATATGAATGCGAATCGCAACATGAACAGGAATGGGTAAACCGAGAGACAAATCATTTCACTTCCATATACTCTAATTGATATAGGGTATCTATTTTTGGACTTTACGTTAAGTGCGATGTTTTCATTCAGCTGGCATTGACTAGGAGCAGTCGATGCCATCAAATAATTTAGGTGTATCCCGGAGTCCAAAATATGTCACGAAAAATAAATAAATATAGAAATTGAATAGAAGGACTTTTGTTTTAAGCAATCCAAGAATCTATTAATATTCGATAACATTGACTATATTCAAAACATTAATATCTTTATTCCAAACTGATTGAAAATCATTTCTTGAATGTGAAACAGAAATTGTAAAGCGAATCATGAGAAAACTTGACTCAGCTGTGCGTGATATTTAAAATTTTAATATTGTAATATATTAAATTAAATATTACTTGTCTGTACATGTTTGTCAAAATTATATACGTTTAATTTAATGCATTAGAAATACGAATATATACTCAATAAACAATAAACAACTACAAACACTTCTCTGATTAGATTAGAAAAAATAAATACGATTTCTAGAATTTTCGTAAACAATTCTAAAAATAGATTTTTTTTAAATATATTAAATAAAAATAATGAAAAATATTTCAGTAGAGTAAATGTATATAACAAATTTAAGCGTTATCAAATAAGTTAATAAGTTAAAAATTAATTCAAATTGAAACATCTATCTTTCATATGTTATACCCACATTCTATTGTCATACTCTTCTATTATAACTATACTCATATACTCTTATATTATTATTCTACTCATATGTCATACTCATAATTCGGTTATACTCATAGACTCATATACTCATATACTTGTAATACTTATATTGTATTATTGTTATACTCCCATAATTTTGTTACATTTGTCATACTCATTTATTTTTGTTATTTTTATTTTTGTCATACTCATATATTATTCTTATACTCATATTGTTATACACATATATTACTATTATACTTATATTTTTATACTCATATATTATTGTTATACTCATATTGTTATACACATATTCACATATTATTTGTATACTCATATATTATTGTTATACTCATATAATTGTCATGCTCATATATTATTGTTATACCCATATAATTGTCATACTCATTTATTATTATCATACTCATATATTATTATTATATTCTTCTTATACATATTGTTATACACATATATTACTGTTATACTCATATTGTTATACACATATATTACTGTTATACTCATATGGTTATCCTCATATTGTTATACTCGTATTCATATATTATTGTTATACTCATATATTATTGTCATACTCATTTATTATTGTCATACTCATTTATTATTGTCATACTCATATATTATTGTTATACCCATATATTATGTTTATACTCATATGCTATTCTCTTACCCATATATTATTATTATTCTTAGTATATCTTCAATATTTTTCAACATTGAGTTGACCAAAACTTTCGAAATTTCCTCGACTCTCCATTAAAGTGTATTTGCCTAGTGCGCTTTACCCATTTGAAGGGTGTTTGTGGTGTGGACTATGCCTTAAGCATGATTTATGTACACATTTTCGTTCATGTTGGCATTAAACAAGTGCGCTTTAAAAAGTATAGTAAACATTTTTATGTCTTCCACTCCACATTGGAGCTCAATAAAAATTGATATTGCGCTGCCTCTGTCGACGGCGCCCAGCAAGCAGCGAAGACAGAGTCGAGTGAGTGTGGCTATATATATAGATAAATAGAGAGGTATATAGATAGATGTGGATATGTTGTTGTAGGTAATGTGTGTTCAATTTTTATGCCTGGTACGTACACACACACACACACGCACACACACACATACGTATGTAACTGTTTGTTATTTTGTATTGCTTTTGGCCTTGTGGCATTTTCCGACTGCAGCTGCCAAATGTCTGCCAAAAATATATATACATACATACACACATATATATGTATGTGGGGAAGTCTATTAAGTTAATGTCGCGTAATTTAACAAACTGTCAAAATGGCTTGGGAAAAAGTAACGGCAAATGCACACGATATGTACAGTTGCCACGTTCTTTTGGCATTCGCCGCGCTCGTCTTTTCGATTTTCCTTGCATTGACGACGCCGACGACGCCAAATTGTATGCCACACGCTTTTCTTTCGATTGTTGCAGCCGAATTGTGCTCGCAGTTTCATTTTTATTTTCTTGCTTTTTTTATTTTTTTTGTCAACGACAAACTGCATTAAACTTGGCGCACACAGCTTAAAGTTGAGCCCCCAACTTGGACGACACACATTCTCGACCAGGCCGCCAACATGCCACAAAATGTCAGCCGCAGCGCCAGAACTTGCAGCCGGAAAATGCGACACGACTTTCTGCTGTTATTATATTCGCATTTAGCTCGACAAACTTTCGCGCGCCAGTTTCAACGTTGCGTGAATTATATAAATAGCAACAATTCTATACAAATAGCAGACATGTATACACGTATACACACACACACACACACAGGAGTGTGCACCCACATGCTTACGCTGATTGCTCTGGGCTAACATTTTTAATTGGGCTTAAAAGCGTTCACTTAATTATATACCCTATATGAATATGTACCCTACAGGACTTTAAAATAATAAATATCATGAAACATTGAATTATTGTATATTGTATATATTGAAGTATTCAAAGGCTTCACTTATTAAGAAAATATTTAAGCAAATCATAAAAGTATTTTTACTCTATTTTGTAAATTATATATTCCTATATGATTTGGTGAAAAAATAAAATTAAAAATATTGAAAAAATTTTATAAGTAGTAAACATTAATATAAATTCAAAAGCATATAGGAAATTTGATATCGAGAACCTCTTAGAATTTAGATTTTAATCTATGCACTAAACACTGAAATGAATCTGGGCTTAACCAAGAAGCATACTTATTTCACCAACTGTATTGCAACAGTGATTTACGATCAATACCTGTATCAGGTTTCGCTGCTTAAATCATCAAAAATAGCTGCAAATGCACGCAAAACATTTTAAATATTTACCAAGAAAAAATGATTTTTAAATAAGTAAATGCGAACATGAATTTTTCTTTTGTTTGTTATTTTTTATTTATTATTTTTTTTTTTTTTTTGTATTTTGTTTTTAGCAACGCTCGATTGCCGTTGATGCGTTCAAAGTCGTCGAAGCGCTGCAGCTATACAAATTTCATAGCATACTTTTACGGGCGCTTCCGTTTTGTAAACAAGCGGCAAACGGAAGAGCGGGGAGTGGAAGGCGTGGTAAAACGAATGGGAAGCAAAACTTGAAAAAATATAAAATTGATTATGTGCATTGGCAAATGGTCATAACAGACGCAGCCATCTCTATATGAAGTTATATCCCCCCCCACTCATCGGGCAGAGATATGCTAAGAGCCCGCTTGAATATGCATGCGATGGCTTGTTTGCAAATTGCTGCTGCAGTTGCAGAATTATGCGTGCAACAGCCGCGCGGTAAGTGCAACAAATTTGTGCACATTTCGCAACTTATTTTGGGTCAAATATACATATGAATACACATATAAATATATACATATATACATATATGAGTGTTCATTTCGCATTGTTAATTGGCAATGGAATTTGTGCCGCATGCAACAAAATGCTGTAAATAAATTATTTATGCATTCTGCGTGTGCTGCCAAATTCTGAATAGGTGTATATTTATATATATATATATACATATATATTTATAAATTATCCTGCAATTGGCAGTTGCATTAATTCGCTTGCAAATTATGCTAATGGAATAAATGTATATTTTGGTATTTTGATATTTTGATTACTATTCATGGCATTTAGTCACAAATATGGCATATTATTTAATAATGCTTAGCTAATTTTGTTGAGCCAGCAAAAAGAATGAGAGGGCGAGAGAGGCAGAGTGATAGAAAGAGAGAGAGATGGCACATTTAATAGTCATGTAGCTTTAATACGCTTACATTGTGTATTCAAACTGAAATAAATATTTGATTTCAATGAATACAGTTATTAATGCAAACATCAATAGAAATAAATACAAGCAATTATGTAAAAGATGAATAATTTTATTAAATGAAGCAGCAATTTATTTCAAAAGCCAATTGTTATTATTCTTACAGCTTTCAAGTTATGACCAAAAAAAAAAAAAAAAAGAAGTAAGTCTTAGTCTACGACCACGTATCGATTTTTATCGATATCCAGTAGAAAACATCATAGAAGACTTTTATAAAAAATGTAAGTATATCAATCAAAATCTAAAGTAAATTTTAAATAAATGCATATACCTTAAGCTATGGCCAAATATCATATACATATATACAAATTTGCATATAAATTCACTTTAATTTCTTTCATGTTACATAGATTTCGATGGAGTCGCTGAAGTGTAACGGCTTTAGCAGTAATTGCTGCGCCTACTGCTGCAGTTGCTGCTTCTGCTCCTCCTGCTGCTGCTGCTTCTCCTGCTCCTGCAGCTGCTGCTTCTCCTCCTCCTGCTGCTGCTGTTGCAAGTGGCAGCAACAGTGAAGTTCAATGCTTTGTTCCGGCTCTACTTAGCCGTCACGTGTGCCTTGTCCTGCTTTGGCAGCTGGTCATGCGTTAATTTTGAGCCAATTTCATGCGCTTCGGCGAGCTCAAAATGGAAGAAGAAGCGAAGGAAAAGGATTCAAAAGCAAAGCTCAAGAGATGGCGCCACGTGGAATGTGAAATGGTTCATGGCCCAGTTTACGCGCTAATGAAGTGTTTAAGTGTGGCATTACGCATTACGCATTACACATACGCCGAGTGTGCGGCTCACATTACGCATACGCCCGGCTGTGCGTAAGCTAAAAACTCTCTAAATAAACATTTGCATATCGCAGAGCCCAGCACCGGCTGGGATTTTGTTTATCTTCCATGCGGAGGAGCCCGACAGAACGGATAAGAAAGAAAACGCTGCAGTAAAAGAAAAATTGAAATAGGGCAGAAACAAGTTAACGTTGATTGCACAAAGCCGGGCGGATTTGTAGACCGCTGCACAGTGCTGGAAAAGTTAAGCAAAACACAAAATTAAGGAGTGCTTGTGCCTGTATATGTGTGTGTGTGTGTGTGTGTGTGTGTCTGTGTGGGTGTGTGTGCACAGGATACATTAACAAAATTAGCGCAGCAAGGCATTCAAGGAAGGCAACATCTAAGCACACACACACACACACACATACACAGAGTGGGAAGAGCCGCCGGCAAATCAACAACAAATCGACCCGAGCAGCTGGAAGAAGCCAAATCCGAGCTCAGGGCTCCACTCAACACTCTTTTGCCAAATTGCCGGAAGTTTTGTGCGATTAAAGCGCCATTATCGATGTGAATTATTTTAACATACACACACACACACACATACATACATACATACATACACAGAGGCACCTTTTGAATGGCAATCAATTTGTTGCGGGCTTTAAAATGTAATTGCCGCGCATTTGTCGCAGCGGCAAGTGTAAAAAAGCGAGACAGAAAGAGAGTCAAAGGAAGAGAGTGAGACAGAGTAGAGAAAACTTTGCCTCAACTTGCGCAAATTCAAATTAAACTTTAGCTAGTTTCTGTGATTTGTTGCCCTGCGGTTCGCACTTACATTTATCATAAGGCAGTAAAAACTTTCCGTTTGACTTCTCAGCCGCAGCAAATGAAGTCTGAATCGGGTTTGGCACCGCGGCCACTGCGCTGGTCTACTGTAAATATTTCATTAGTTCAATTTACCTGCCAGCCGCAAGATTTATCGACCATTGAACGAATTGTCTCGCAATCAACTCAGCAACCGTTGCAGTTGCAGCTGTTGTTGATGTTGACGCAGGATAAACTGTTGCACTCTCTCTCTCTCTCTCTCTCTCTCTCTCTCTCTCTCTTTTGTTGCTGTCTCTGTCGTTGACTCTGCTCACATTTCGTCGACCAATTAGCATTGGCGCTAAGACAACAGACAATGCCTCATTGACTGCATGTCTTAAGTTTAGGGGCGTGGCATTCCTTGGCATACAACAGCGGTATTTGGTAAGCTCGTAGCTAAGCAACACTTGGCCGGAATTTGTTAAACCAGATAGCCTTGAGTAGAGCAGCATCTATTTTAAGCTGGGCATAGATTGACATAGTTTAAGTAATGCAGGCTATAAATATATTAAGCTAGCTGTAAATATACTAAGCTAGCTAGGTAAGTAGTGAGGCATAAGGACTTTGAGTGGGTTGCGTCCAAAGAGTAAGCTCAGATATGTGCATGTATGTGTGTGTGTGTGTTTGTTATGTATACTATCATCTATAAAAGCTTAGATCTTGTATGCCATAAAATTATTTTTATTTGCGATAGAGAATGTGTCCTGCATGTAAGCAAAGGCATCGATACTTGAATACAACTGCAGCTCTCGGCTTCTCACTTTTAAGCTGGCACCAGTCCAAAAAGCGACCGACCGCCTCGAGTTTCAAATGAAAAGTGATTTTATAGCAATGTGCACGAAGATTACGATGAGAGTGCATGCATTGTATGCTGTAACGACTTCGTTTCTTCCTTCTCTCTCTCTCTCTCTCTCTCTCTCACTCTTTCAGTTCACCTACATACAGTGCACTAATTTAAATGGATTAACCCTCTCTTTGATTTGCTTCTCTTCATTCTTTTCCATTCTCGTCTTCCGACGGCCAGTTGCGAGAGAGAGGGAGAGAGAGAGAGTAATACAAAAATAATGCGTAGCATACGAAAACGCGACCATTCCGTTTGAGCGATCGCAGCGCACTAATTTTGACGTGCCTTGCATAAACTGCTCGAGCCTCGAGACTCAAGCGAGCGAGCCGAGCAAATACGAAGTAGTAATACGAAGCGACTCGACGCCTTTACGCGTTGTCATCTTTTACATTACGTTTTAGGCTTCATTTCTTCTCGCTCATTTCGTTGAAGACAGTTAATTATGAAAGCTACAAACACACTGAATATGCGCGACTTTGCATCGAATGTAAACTATGTGACGCATGTTGTGAGTGAAGTCATGCAGCCCTCTACATATTTCTACTATTTATTTTTGATCTACAAGGAGATATTAAATACAATATAATAATAATTTCCTTGAATTTAATAGTACAAGAAACCTTCTCTTAAATACTTCAATTTGTTGTAATAGTACAAGAAACCTTCTCTTAAATACTTCAATTTGTTTCACACAAGCGCTGACTGTTCAGCTCTGCTGAATGTGCAGGACTCATGGGAGCTCGTCCTTTGGGGCCAATTTCTTAATTGCACAAGAAAATGCAACTAAGACAACGGAAGCAACTGCAATCGCAATCGCATGACAATCAATTGCTTAATTTGGCCGAAAGGACGACTCGGTTTGACTCGCCGGCAATTTGGTAATTGAGAGCTGCATAAATCAAGTCAAATGAATTGTATATATCTATATCTATGTATATCTATATATAGCCATTGAAAGCAAGTTAAAATCAATATCAATATTGTGTTTGGCAAGTGGTCGGCGATAATGCAAATTTCATAATTGAAAACTAAGTGCGGAACAAAAACTTTGCCATAAAGCACTTTCGGCTATAGACGGCGCCTTTGTAGAGGCCACTCCCTCTCCCGCCCTTGGCTCCTCCTTCCCTCTTTTAAGCTAAAATTATAATTTGGCCCATTGGCGTGAAAAAATGAAAATACGCTCAACTTTTGTGCTGAGCAAAAACTTTGCCACGCACACACACAAACACACACACACTCACACACACACGCAAACAATTGACTTTGAAAGCATTCGAATTGGGGCTTTGTGGGGCAACTGGGTTCATTCTGACTGTTTGTTGGGCGGCTGCCGGCAGGGGGCGGGGGGCTGGTGTTGCCCCTTAAAAACCTTTGGCGCAGCCATTCAATTAAACTGAGTGTAGTTTTCAATAAACTGCGCGCTGTTTGAAAAATGGCAAATAAATGCGAGCGTAACGAACGCAGCTCGAGAACAAAATAAGAAAAGCGCAATGGAAATGCATTGAGTGAATTGCTAAAAAAATACCCACTAATAAACAAGTGAATAGAAGTAAAGGAAGATTTGATTGAAACGAAAAAGAATAACTAGCGCAAATTAGAAGGTATTGTTTATATACATATAAGGTATATATATATACAGCTAAGGTAACTAATGCTCTTCATGAGAGCAGAAAAAAAAAGCAGAAAAAAAAAAAAAAAAAAAAAAAACATTGTTATCCACATATTTCATTTCATTTATTTTTACATTAAATTCAGCTTTAATTTATTTATAAATTTTTTAAATTTGTATTTTAATTTTATTTTTTTTACTTTTAAAACGCTAAACATTTTTTTTACTTACTTTACTTTAGTATATAATTTTCTTTATACATATTTAATTCAGCTTTACTTATTTATTTATTTTTGTTTTTAATATTCAATTTTAATTTTATTTACTTTAATTTGTAATATTTTATTTTACTTTCTTTTTTCAACTTTAATTGATATTCTAAACTAAATTTTGTTTCTTACTTAAAATCACATTTATTCATTTGTTACGACCACGCCCCTTCTTAAGCATACCCTTTAACTTTTCTTTGTAAAAAAAACAGCGTAAACTTAAGTAGCTAACGCTTGATAAGCAAAGGGATAAGTATGGCAATAGAGAGCGAGAAAGATTGAGAATGAGAGAGTGAGAAAGAGGACAAAGAGGGGGAGAGTGTGGAAGAGGGCGCAGTTGATGCTACTAAATGCAATTTGTGCTCAAGTTACAGTTAAGCGGATTGCAAAGCACTAAAGCACCGGGCACATATCGAATATTTATGTACACATACATATACATACATATATTCGACTGTGTGTGTGTGTTAGTGTGCGTGTTTATGCAGGGGCTTATAGCTGAACAACAAACTGCACAACGGACAATGTGGACAGTGGAAAATGAAAACAAGTTTCACTTTTGCAACAACAAACGGCCTAAGCGTAAGCATTTTCAAATATTGTTCAATCCAGAATACACTGGAAAAAAATGTCAAGTTAGTTGGAAAGGTGACAAATGTATATTAGGCCAATGGAATAGCACTATAGTTAACTATCGGCATTTAAGTATAACTATCGATACTTAACTATCGCGTTGTAGACATTCAATGAGAATGTCATCAGAATTTCTTCGAGTGTAATTTGCCGCTTGTGGCTTAGCTCTTTTATTTATATTCATACCTTTATTTAATGGCCAACCGATCCGTTGTCTGGCTTTAACTTACTTTTGGCCCCGCCCAATGCAGCTCTATCTACCGCCATCTCTCTCTTCCCCTCTCTCTCCATCTTTGTGACCCGCCTTGCTCGCCCTGCTCTCGCCCTCTCGCCCTCTTGCCTTTGCCATTTATCCAATTTTTGTCTTTTCTATCTGCCTTACATGTGTTTTATACGTTTCTATCTAGTGGCTGGCAACGGCGGGGCAAACTGCGGGGCGGCATGTGCGTGGCACGCTGTCGTTTTTAGCTGCCCCACGTCCACAAAAAGGAAGGAAAACTTCGATGTCAGCCAATGTTGAGCTGAGCGATAAGCAGCAACAGCAACAGCAACAGAGAGGGGAGGGGGGATAAAAAAAGGAAACTTTGGCAGCAAAACTTTGTTAAAAACTGCAACTAATTGTTTTGGCCAAGTTAGCGACGGCACGTGACTAAAATAAAGCTGCTGGCCAAATCAATTATGCGCGCGCAATGAGCCGGCTAACGAAACTTCTTACAGTCACGCACAAAAGTGTGCAACAGTGGCTGCACAAGCAGCAGCAACAGCAATGCAGCTGCAACAATTGCTCGTCACACATCATCAATAAAAGATTTGTGGGCTAGAACGCAAACCCCAAAAATTGTGGCCAATTGCAGAGAGAGACAGAGAGAGCTGGGTGGGAGGGGGCACTCTACATGTGTGAGTGTGTGTGTGTGCGACATAAATCAATCACTTCCGCTGGCTAGAGCAATTGGCCACGCCCCATGTCGCTCGCTCTCCGGCTGCAGCCTGTTGCCTCGCTTGGATCGTTGACTGTTCAATTTTATTTATGGCTAGCCAAGAGAGAGAGAGAGGGAGAGAGAGAGAGTGGTCAGTCATTTGGCCAATTGTTTTTGGCTTTCAATTATTTTGTTGACGATTTGTGGAGCCCGTCGCCGCATTCGCTCTAATAACTCTGATTTATGAATGGCTGCCGAAGCAGAAGCGGAAGCGGACGCGGACGATGCCCCGGCAGGGCCTGCCGCAGTTGCAGCAGCAACATTGACGAGCGCTTGTAATGAGGCAGCTGCAATATTTTTAATGAAAACTAATGGAAATTTTATGGACACCCAAATAACAACAACAACAACAAGAGCCAAAGTATTGGGGCGTGAATAGCTTTCAACTTTTTGGCTGCTTACTTTCATTTTACTTGTTTGTTTGTTGATAGACTTAAGGCCTGATTGATGGCCGGCTGCAGCATAGACATTGATTTATGGCCCCAGCAGCAGTGGACAAGGCACGTTGCGTATACGACGTGTGCCGCTTCCAAATTAGAGAGTCACTTTTGTTTTTTAAACATTTTTAATGTATTTTAAAGTATAGAATAACATACATAAGCTCTAAATATACAAATAAGCTACATTAAATATTAAATTATTCTCTTGAGAGTTTTTATTCACTTTAAAAACAGTGAATCTGAATCTGTTTTAGATTTACATTAAATGAAAATATTATTTTCTTTTAATTTACTTTTTCATTTTTTTATTTTATTAAATATTAACCAATTAAATTTAAATTTAATTTGTATTTATTTTGAATTTGTATTTTATTATTTTTTAAATGCATTTGAAATTGGCCAAATTCATTTTTTATCTATATTTTTATGTACAGATGTTATTATTATTATTTTTTATTTACTTTTTTTTTAATAATTGTACTTGATTTGATTTTGTTTTTTAACTAATCAATGATTTGTTATATTATGTTACGTTCTTTATATATTTTTTAGTGCTTCAATAAATTTGCTTCTTATGATTTTTTAATTTTTTTTTTTAAATATGTTTTATTTTCAATTTATTTTTACTCCATTGGCATTGTATTATTTTTACTTTTAATTATTTTAATATTTTATGTCCACAACACAGAGTTGAAAGAGGTTTCAAAGAACTCTTTACAAACAGTGCTGCTGCCCTGTGATGCTATGTAAATTCAAATCTCTTTTAACTTGTTCAATACGTACAAAAATCGATTTACATTTATTTATTTAAGCCACACTCAAACCATTTGTTATCTGTTTGTGTAACTTTTGTCATTGATTTAAAGCGTATTTAAGACTTGTTACCCCCTGGAGTTGATATCTTTTTATGCACATATCCACACACATCCGCCCACCCGGCCATGCCCACTTGGAGCTGCCACGTTTTACTACATTATGCACTTTCAACACTCGGCAGCTCATTCATTTTATTTATTCTGCACTTCAAAGCCGTGTGTTCTCTGCTCTCTATGCTCACCTGTCCAAACACCGGACCGAACAGCTCAGCCCGCACCTGAGCTGCGCTGAGCTGAGCTGAGTTAAGGTGAGCGGAGGTGAGGTGAGCCGAGACGAGCTACACAAAATTTGCATAAAACACAAGCGTGCAAAAACTTGGCACTATTTCATTTCAGTTGTTGTCACTCACTGCCAGCAATCAAGGTAGCTGAACTATGACTCGCTGTTTGCCAACTGCACACAAGACATCAAAATATAATTGAGAATCGACAGCAAAAATATTTACCAATTTACGAAGATTGTGTATAAGGTAACAGAAATATTTTCCCTGATATAAAAATTAAATATAAGGAAAAAGGTTAGAGAGATCAACTGGTTCCTTTGAAATCGAAGACCGATTCGTCTAGGATTCTACAAATTGCAGTAGGGAATCTTGATCTAATTTTTTGAGAGAATGAATATACAAATTAGAACAGATTTACTCGGAACCCATTCCTGAGACTGAAGGAGCCCATGAAAGGTGGACGCTATGATACGATTGAAGAGCGCTGAGCTATTTCACAAAAACTAGTTTTTCAAACTGCTTTGTTAGTTGGAAGGCCTAATTTAATAAATTTTATATGTACATAATCATTAACTAACAATTTTTGAAAATCCAGGAAAGAAAAAATTAATTTGTTAATATGTTTTACTTGGATTTTTATTTTTCGCTGTTATAAATGAATTTATAAGATTTATTTTTCATTTTAACATATTAAATTTCCACTGTTTTATAAGAGATAATTTAAAAAATAAAAACTTTATTTCTGTAAATTTTTCAAATTTATACTCAATTTTCAAAATATTCTGATTAAAAAAATATATAATTAATGATGCTCAAGTGCTCTCAAATCAGTCTATAATTTGTATGCATATACAATTTTATAAATACTTCATTTCATATCTATCTACTCAATTACCAAAGCATTATTTACACCTGTCTCTCAAATCAGTCTATAAAGAGTATTCGACTAGAGCCTACGCTCACGTCAGCTCACGTCATTAATGTGTTTGTTGCTGTCGCAGGTTTTATGCACCTGCCTGTGTTTTGAGTGCGTGCGTGTGTGTGTGTGTTTATTTATTTTGACATCAGTTCTTCATTACGTTTATCACGAATGCGCATCAGCCAAAGAGCAGCTCAAATTGTGGCTTCAAATTGTATTTAACGGCTTCAAGCTGCAGCAGACGTTGCGCATGGCATTTAAACGGAAATTTAATTTGATTTGCCAGCCTCTCCCCATCCCCCCTTCTCCTGGCACCATAAAGTCGCTTTTCGGCCAGCACGTTGCAACATTTCTAGTTCATTTCCGGCTAAAAATGAGCTGCTGTCCGGTTGGGTTTAGTCCCAGCGCCGCCTCGACGTGGCCCACATATCGTGTCTTGGCCAACTGCGAGCTGCATAATATTCCAATTAGCATCAATAATGTGGGGGCTTGAGCGGGAAGGGGGGAGTGCATTAAAATTAATTGAGAAATTATTACGCGGCACTTGCCAGTTCGAACAGTTTGCACTTTAATTACCGTTTAGCATTTGCATTTTGGCCAACTTCCTAGCCTTTTTTATAAGTTTTTTCTTTCTTTTTTTTTTTTTTTTTTTGTGCAGCCAGACATTGCATAAATTCGCCGGCAATGGCCAATAAAATGCCCCATGGAATGGCAATCATTTCCTCCCCATCTCTCTCTCTCTCTCTCCTTTCGACTTGGCCGTAAGCCAGTGGACCTCAGCTCAGCCATCTCGCAATTAGTTGAAAATGGATTGAGCGCGTGTTGCTGGGTGAGGGGTTTAGGGATGAGGGGTAACGGCTGCCATCCCTGAATGTGAACAGCA